>NC_064920.1:400457977-401657977 GCF_023897955.1 Schistocerca gregaria
TCGTCGTGTTTTTCCATAAGTTTAATAAACGCAACAGACACATATAATATGGAATTTAGTCATCAATAATATATTCTCCTCCACTATTTACAACAGTCTCACAACGCTGGGGTAACTTTTCGATTCTCTGACAGTATAAAACAAGTTGCTTTGAGGCGAAGAACGTGCCGAGCTATATTCGGAACGCAATTTCATCCAGAAAGGTAGTTTCTTGAAGGCTGTTCAATAGAGAGCGGAAAAGGTGAAAATCTGATAAGATCAAGTTAATAAGGTGGTTGCGGGATGACTTTCCAAAAAATGGCTCTGATAGCTATGGGATTTAACATCTAAGGTCATCATTCCCCTAGAACTTAGAACTACTTAAACCTAACTAACCTAAGGACAGCATACACATCAATGCCCGAAGCAGGATTCGAACCTGCGATCGTAGCGGTCGCGCGGTTCCAGACTGAAGCGCCTAGAACCGCTCGGCCACCCCGGTCGGCGATGACTTTCCAATCCAGCTCCTGTACAGTGGTTTTTGTCAGTCTAGCATAATACTGGCGGGCGCTCTCGCGATGTAGCGCCACTTCACTCATCCACCACGATAGCTGAGTGGTCAGCGTGACGGATTGCCATCCTACGGGCCCGGGTTCGATTCACGGCTGGGTCGGAGATTTTCTCCGCTCAGGGACTGGGGTCGAATGTAGTAAGACCTGCACCAAGGCGGCCCTACCAGCCCCGCAAGGGGCCTCCGTGCCAATGACGCCAAACGCTCATTTCCATTTTCCACTTCACGCGGTCTTCCTGATCGTTGCTCTTTGACTGCGTTTGCAAGACGTCTCAGTTGTTGACATAAATGTCAGCAGCGATGGTTACACCTCTGGGAAGCAATTCGTAGTACCTCACACCGTTGCTGTTCCACCTGATGCGTGACATTGTTTTGTGGATGCGCGTAGGTCTAGTTGCTGCTTTGTTTAGGCACAAGCATTCCTTTCTTTTCCTTAATTCGATACAATGACGCCATTCGTCGTGACCAGTAACGACACACGACGGCAGTTGTCGGTGCCGCTCACGAGCCAACTGTCGATGAGCAAGCTGAGATGCTCATATGGCCACCCGCTGATTTTTGTTATTTTGGCTGGGAGCATGTGTTACCTATACATCCGATTTTTGAACCCTTCCCACTGCATGAAAGTGTTGTACGATGGGGAATAAGCACAGTACATCACATTTGCCAGTTCTCGAATGCACTTACGTCTATCATTGTGGATTAATTACCGCCCCCGGTAGCTGAGTGGTCAACGTGACGTAAAGTCAATCCACTGGGCCCGGGTTCGATTTCCGGCTGAGTCGGGGAATTTTCTCCGCCCAGGGACTGGGTGCTGTGCTTTCCTCATCATCATTCTTTCCGATGGGGGGCCCTAGCCATACGATAAAATAAAAAATAAATAAAATTGTTGATTTATGTGTTTAGGCGTTCATCATGCCCCGAAGGTCTTCCTGAACGTGAGGACTCACTGATGTTAAAAAGGTCCTCCTTGAAACGAGAGAACCATTTTCTTGCCGTACTCTGCCCAAAATCATTACCCCACACACAACGTAAATGTTTCCAGTTGTCACCCCTCTATTGAACTCAAACAGAAGAACATGTCGGAAATGTTCCGATTTCTCCAGTTGGCACTCCATTTTCTAACGTTCACAGCTCCACTCACCATCTACACATGACAAAATGGCAACATGTAAACTCAAACAGCAACGTAAAGTGCAAATGAAAATTTAGAATCGATAAATAAACCCTTCGCAACTGGAATACAAACGTACAGAACAAAAACGCTAAGAACTTATTTAACAACCTAATAGTTTCCTGCAACCGCTTAAGGAAAATGATGGGATGGTTCCCCTGAACAGAATGCTTCTTCCTCGGCCAGTCTTTCTTCAGTCCGAGCCTCTGCTCTGCTACTTACGCTCTCGTCGTTGACAAGACGTTGAGCGCTAATCTTCGTTGACTGTTTCTCAATAACACTGTAATCTTATTGGTCAGTAAATCTTGAAATGTCATCAAAGTAAACGTCAAAAAAAATGGTTCAAATGGCTCTGAGCACTATGGGTATTAACATCTGAAGTCATCAGTCCCCCAGAACTACTTAAACCTACCTAACCTAAGGACATCACACACATCCATGCCCGACGCAGGATTCGAACCTGCGACCGTAGCGGTCAGCGGGTCCAGACCGGAGCGCCTAGAACCGCTCGGTCACTCCGGCCGGCTAGTAAACGTCAGATATTATCTGTCGCCGTATAGAACTCTGCATAAACAGCTAAGGACTTCAGCTTTTCTGTAAATGTTCGTTAAAATTAATTTTACAGATGTAGTATTTTGATGTTTCATAAGACCAAAGACGTTGCGTGTTTCGTCACATTGGACGGCAGTCGTAACCCCTAGCAGTACTGTCAATTCAGACGGAAGTCTGTGAAACATTTTCGAATTAAGTCTTCATTTTTGTCGACGTATTGTAATTAGTTGCTTTATGTTTATTGAAGGTATGTTAATTCCATTTTTGAAACTGCAATAAAATTCGTGTTCCTGTCACCAAACGTGTTTCGTTTTATTGAAATGAACATCATCAGTGGTCTGTAAAGAGACACATTTACGAATTAGCCGTCTTCGTGGAACAGATCGTTACAATAGATATTGATTTTTACAGACGGTGTTTCATGCTCGGTTTGCGCTCACGTCAAAATGGCTGTGTGCTTGCACGTTTTTGAGTTATTTCTTCGTCTGGCACAGTTGATTCTGGCCTATTCATTTTTTCACGTCAAAGACACCTCAGTATAGCACTACTGTTTATTTGTATCTTTCTCGCTACATATGCTTCGTGTGTTAAGAGTAGTGTTACCAACTACACCGCTAGCATTTTTCTTTGAGCTAAAACTGCCCTGTTTCTCTGTTATGCGTTATATGTGTATTGTGTCGTTTGAATATGTTATTATGTAATTACATAATGTGTAATGAAATGAAAGCTAAGTGGTTTAGTTGAACTTTTAAACAGTGGGTAGGTGAGAGAGAGATGATTGAGCAGCGAAAACAAAGTACCGGATAAGAGAATGTTTTGGAGAAAAATGGCTAACCTAAGGACATGACACACATCCATGCCCGAGGCAGGATCCGAACCTGCTACCGTAGCGGTCTTGCGGTTCCAGATTGAAGCGCCTTGAACCGTTCGGCCACAGCTGCCGGCGAAAATATTCTTTCCATGGTGTGATATTTACAGTTATTTTATTCAGGGTTTAGTTTCCAATATTTATATGGTCATTAAGTAACTGTTTATTTTGTGTTCATGCTTCGCGTCTATGAAAGTTTTTTTTTTTTTTAATTGGAGGAGGCGTATGTTTCTACCGATTTTTATGATGTTCATATGTTTCCTGTAGCACTTGGTCGACGGTATTAGTGTTAAAGGTTGTTTGCAAATGTTGGCTGATTTATGGTGTATTTCCATGCCCTGACATCCTCTTTGCATCTTGTGTCAAACGTGCTGCCAACCATCCCAAACTAGATTTTTTTTCACAGTCCTTGGAATAGGGCTGGCAGACAGCAGAGCGCAGGTTTCACGTCAAGTAATGCAGTGCCAGATGAAAGAACAACACAAAAACGTGCAGGCGCACTACGTTTCTCATGTGATCGAAAACCACGCATGTAGTACCATAAGCTAAATCAACATATTTTGTAACGACCTAGAAACACATTCAGTTTCTTAATATCTCTTACGTAAGTACGTAATTCGCCATCCATCTTATGTACGCTGTCTGACAAAGAAAGTGAAGCACCCAGACGACACTGTCTGACGTCAGTATAACTTCGTATATGGATACGTAAATTGTTAGAGATGCGATTCGTTGTGACAGGTGGAACGGCCAGTAGAGTGAATCAGCGTTGCTCGTGATTAGTTTTGTTACCAGGCCTTGTAGAGCATACAATGGACGTGAACAGCGTCTGATGTGGAGTGATCAATGTGCAGCGTACCCGTGTGAGACAGCGCTATCTCAACCTCAAAGAGTTTGAAAGGGGCCTCATTGTAAGTCTCCATTTCGTCAGATGGTCGAATTGTGCAAGATTCACACTTGTGGGGCATTCGGGCGATACAGTTGTTTAGAGTTGGTCAGCATGAGAACGTGATGGCAGACTTACTCGTTATTAACGTAGCGGTCAACCCCGTGTGACCACTACAAAGGAACATCGTCATATTGTGTATTAAGGACATTGTAATCCCTTCACATCTGTGCCTACCATCCGTGAACAGCAATGGACTGCTTCTGGATTCTGTGTCAATCTGCACAGCCGAAGATTAGCAGCATCCGGACCGTGGAATTACCATTCCGTGCTTAGGTTACGGTTGATACTGCAACACAAACTGACAGGTTCGGAGTGTTGCGGTTCTTGGGAAGGGGCAGACCGCTGGCGAGTTGGCGTCGCATTGTCTTCAGTGATGACTAGCGGTTTCACTACCCTAGGTGACCGTTGTTGGCCAGTATGGTGGCGACCTTGGGAGAGGTTCCATGTGTTTTGGAGAGGCACAATGGTGTTTCTCCAGGCGTCGGACTGTAGGGAGCCGTTGGGTATGTCTTCGTGTCACGGCTGGTAGTGATTAAGGGAAATGGGACGGCACTACGGTACATCAGAGACTTCCTGCGTCCTCTCTGTTACAGTTACAGTATCGTAATGCCACTTTTCAACAGGGCACTGCTTGTCCAGATATCTCACATGTCTCTATGAACTGTCTGTATGAAGGTTAGGAATCTCATTGCCAGCAAGATTCCCAGACTGCCGTGAGTTATATGCGTGTGGGACCAGCTCGGACATCAACTTCATCCCAGTTCCAGTACCCAGGTATCGAGCACCAGTTACTACAATTGGAGGCTAGTTTGCCTCTAGAGCGGATATAATGGTTTTATGACACCCTTCCCAACCGAATCAGTGAAATGCATCCAGGCCAGAGGGTGTGCCACTTCATACTGGTGAGAAAGCTCATGATGTCAAGTTCTTCGTAAGTTTCACCTGATTTCGTAATCATTGAAATAATATCACATACTTTCTCAACCCCTCAATTTTCATTTTCTTTCAACAGGCCACTGCTTGTCCAGATATCTCACATGTCTCTATGAACTGTCTGTATGAAGGTTAGGAATCTCATTGCCAGCAAGATTCCCAGACTGCCGTGAGTTATATGCGTGTGGGACCAGCTCGGACATCAACTTCATCCCAGTTCCAGTACCCAGGCATCGAGCACCAGTTACTACAATTGGAGGCTAGTTTGCCTCAAGAGCGGATATAATGGTTTTATGACACCCTTCCCAACCGAATCAGTGAAATGCATCCAGGCCAGAGGGTGTGCCACTTCATACTGGTGAGAAAGCTCATGATGTCAAGTTCTTCGTAAGTTTCACCTGATTTCGTAATCATTGAAATAATATCACATACTTTCTCAACCCCTCAATTTTCATTTCCTTTCAACAGGGCACTGCTTGTCCAGATATCTCACATGTCTCTATGAACTGTCTGTATGAAGGTTAGGAATCTCATTGCCAGCAAGATTCCCAGACTGCCGTGAGTTATATGCGTGTGGGACCAGCTCGGACATCAACTTCATCCCAGTTCCAGTACCCAGGTATCGAGCACCAGTTACTACAGTTGGAGGCTAGTTTGCCTCAAGAGCGGATATAATGGTTTTATGACACCCTTCCCAACCGAATCAGTGAAATGCATCCAGGCCAGAGGGTGTGCCACTTCATACTGGTGAGAAAGCTCATGATGTCAAGTTCTTCGTAAGTTTCACCTGATTTCGTAATCATTGAAATAATATCACATACTTTCTCAACCCCTCAATTTTCATTTCCTTTCAACAGGGCACTGCTTGTCCAGATATCTCACATGTCTCTATGAACTGTCTGTATGAAGGTTAGGAATCTCATTGCCAGCAAGATTCCCAGACTGCCGTGAGTTATATGCGTGTGGGACCAGCTCGGACATCAACTTCATCCCAGTTCCAGTACCCAGGTATCGAGCACCAGTTACTACAATTGGAGGCTAGTTTGCCTCAAGAGCGGATATAATGGTTTTATGAAACCCTTCCCAACCGAATCTGTGAAATGCATCCAGGCCAGAGGGTGTGCCACTTCATACTGGTGAGAAAGCTCATGATGTCAAGTTCTTCGTAAGTTTCACCTGATTTCGTAATCATTGAAATAATATCACATACTTTCTCAACCCCTCAATTATCATTTCCTTTCAACAGGGCACTGCTTGTCCAGATATCTCACATGTCTCTATGAACTGTCTGTATGAAGGTTAGGAATCTCATTGCCAGCAAGATTCCCAGACTGCCGTGAGTTATATGCGTGTGGGACCAGCTCGGACATCAACTTCATCCCAGTTCCAGTACCCAGGTATCGAGCACCAGTTACTACAATTGGAGGCTAGTTTGCCTCTAGAGCGGATATAATGGTTTTATGACACCCTTCCCAACCGAATCAGTGAAATGCATCCAGGCCAGAGGGTGTGCCACTTCATACTGGTGAGAAAGCTCATGATGTCAAGTTCTTCGTAAGTTTCACCTGATTTCGTAATCATTGAAATAATATCACATACTTTCTCAACCCCTCAATTTTCATTTCCTTTCAACAGGGCACTGCTTGTCCAGATATCTCACATGTCTCTATGAACTGTCTGTATGAAGGTTAGGAATCTCATTGCCAGCAAGATTCCCAGACTGCCGTGAGTTATATGCGTGTGGGACCAGCTCGGACATCAACTTCATCCCAGTTCCAGTACCCAGGTATCGAGCACCAGTTACTACAGTTGGAGGCTAGTTTGCCTCAAGAGCGGATATAATGGTTTTATGACACCCTTCCCAACCGAATCAGTGAAATGCATCCAGGCCAGAGGGTGTGCCACTTCATACTGGTGAGAAAGCTCATGATGTCAAGTTCTTCGTAAGTTTCACCTGATTTCGTAATCATTGAAATAATATCACATACTTTCTCAACCCCTCAATTTTCATTTCCTTTCAACAGGGCACTGCTTGTACAGATATCTCACATGTCTCTATGAACTGTCTGTATAAAGGTTAGGAATCTCATTGCCAGCAAGATTCCCAGACTGCCGTGAGTTATATGCGTGTGGGACCAGCTCGGACATCAACTTCATCCCACTTCCAGTACCCAGGTATCGAGCACCAGTTACTACAGTTGGAGGCTAGTTTGCCTCAAGAGCGGATATAATGGTTTTATGACACCCTTCCCAACCGAATCAGTGAAATGCATCCAGGCCAGAGGGTGTGCCACTTCATACTGGTGAGAAAGCTCATGATGTCAAGTTCTTCGTAAATTTCACCTGATTTCGTAATCATTGAAATAATATCACATACTTTCTCAACCCCACAATTTTCATTTCCTTTCAACAGGGCACTGCTTGTCCAGATATCTCACATGTCTCTATGAACTGTCTGTATGAAGGTTAGGAATCTCATTGCCAGCAAGATTCCCAGACTGCCGTGAGTTATATGCGTGTGGGACCAGCTCGGACATCAACTTCATCCCAGTTCCAGTACCCAGGTATCGAGCACCAGTTACTACAATTGGAGGCTAGTTTGCCTCAAGAGCGGATATAATGGTTTTATGACACCCTTCCCAACCGAATCAGTGAAATGCATCCAGGCCAGAGGGTGTGCCACTTCATACTGGTGAGAAAGCTCATGATGTCAAGTTCTTCGTAAGTTTCACCTGATTTCGTAATCATTGAAATAATATGACATACTTTCTCAACCCCTCAATTTTCATTTCCTTTCAACAGGGCACTGCTTGTCCAGATATCTCACATGTCTCTATGAACTGTCTGTATGAAGGTTAGGAATCTCATTGCCAGCAAGATTCCCAGACTGCCGTGAGTTATATGCGTGTGGGACCAGCTCGGACATCAACTTCATCCCAGTTCCAGTACCCAGGTATCGAGCACCAGTTACTACAGTTGGAGGCTAGTTTGCCTCAAGAGCGGATATAATGGTTTTATGACACCCTTCCCAACCGAATCAGTGAAATGCATCCAGGCCATAGGGTGTGCCACTTCATACTGGTGAGAAAGCTCATGATGTCAAGTTCTTCGTAAGTTTCACCTGATTTCGTAATCATTGAAATAATATCACATACTTTCTCAACCCCTCAATTTTCATTTCCTTTCAACAGGGCACTGCTTGTCCAGATATCTCACATGTCTCTATGAACTGTCTGTATGAAGGTTAGGAATCTCATTGCCAGCAAGATTCCCAGACTGCCGTGGGTTATATGCGTGTGGGACCAGCTCGGACATCAACTTCATCCCAGTTCCAGTACCCAGGTATCGAGCACCAGTTACTACAATTGGAGGCTAGTTTGCCTCAAGAGCGGATATAATGGTTTTATGACACCCTTCCCAACCGAATCAGTGAAATGCATCCAGGCCAGAGGGTGTGCCACTTCATACTGGTGAGAAAGCTCATGATGTCAAGTTCTTCGTAAATTTCACCTGATTTCGTAATCATTGAAATAATATCACATACTTTCTCAACCCCTCAATTTTCATTTCCTTTCAACAGGGCACTGCTTGTCCAGATATCTCACATGTCTCTATGAACTGTCTGTATGAAGGTTAGGAATCTCATTGCCAGCAAGATTCCCAGACTGCCGTGAGTTATATGCGTGTGGGACCAGCTCGGACATCAACTTCATCCCAGTTCCAGTATCCAGGTATCGAGCACCAGTTACTACAATTGGAGGCTAGTTTGCCTCAAGAGCGGATATAATGGTTTTATGACACCCTTCCCAACCGAATCAGTGAAATGCATCCAGGCCAGAGGGTGTGCCACTTCATACTGGTGAGAAAGCTCATGATGTCAAGTTCTTCGTAAATTTCACCTGATTTCGTAATCATTGAAATAATATCACATACTTTCTCAACCCCTCAATTTTCATTTCCTTTCAACAGGGCACTGCTTGTCCAGATATCTCACATGTCTCTATGAACTGTCTGTATGAAGGTTAGGAATCTCATTGCCAGCAAGATTCCCAGACTGCCGTGAGTTATATGCGTGTGGGACCAGCTCGGACATCAACTTCATCCCAGTTCCAGTACCCAGGTATCGAGCACCAGTTACTACAATTGGAGGCTAGTTTGCCTCAAGAGCGGATATAATGGTTTTATGACACCCTTCCCAACCGAATCAGTGAAATGCATCCAGGCCAGAGGGTGTGCCACTTCATACTGGTGAGAAAGCTCATGATGTCAAGTTCTTCGTAAGTTTCACCTGATTTCGTAATCATTGAAATAATATCACATACTTTCTCAACCCCTCAATTTTCATTTCCTTTCAACAGGGCACTGCTTGTCCAGATATCTCACATGTCGCTATGAACTGTCTGTATGAAGGTTAGAAATCTCATTGCCAGCAAGGTTCCCAGACTGCCGTGAGTTATATGCGTGTGGGACCAGCTCGGACATCAACTTCATCCCAGTTCCAGTACCCAGGTATCGAGCACCAGTTACTACAGTTGGAGGCTAGTTTGCCTCAAGAGCGGATATAATGGTTTTATGACACCCTTCCCAACCGAATCAGTGAAATGCATCCAGGCCAGAGGGTGTGCCACTTCATACTGGTGAGAAAGCTCATGATGTCAAGTTCTTCGTAAGTTTCACCTGATTTCGTAATCATTGAAATAATATCACATACTTTCTCAACCCCTCAATTTTCATTTCCTTTCAACAGGGCACTGCTTGTCCAGATATCTCACATGTCTCTATGAACTGTCTGTATGAAGGTTAGGAATCTCATTGCCAGCAAGATTCCCAGACTGCCGTGAGTTATATGCGTGTGGGACCAGCTCGGACATCAACTTCATCCCAGTTCCAGTACCCAGGTATCGAGCACCAGTTACTACAATTGGAGGCTAGTTTGCCTCAAGAGCGGATATAATGGTTTTATGACACCCTTCCCAACCGAATCAGTGAAATGCATCCAGGCCAGAGGGTGTGCCACTTCATACTGGTGAGAAAGCTCATGATGTCAAGTTCTTCGTAAGTTTCACCTGATTTCGTAATCATTGAAATAATATCACATACTTTCTCAACCCCTCAATTTTCATTTCCTTTCAACAGGGCACTGCTTGTCCAGATATCTCACATGTCTCTATGAACTGTCTGTATGAAGGTTAGGAATCTCATTGCCAGCAAGATTCCCAGACTGCCGTGAGTTATATGCGTGTGGGACCAGCTCGGACATCAACTTCATCCCAGTTCCAGTACCCAGGTATCGAGCACCAGTTACTACAGTTGGAGGCTAGTTTGCCTCAAGAGCGGATATAATGGTTTTATGACACCCTTCCCAACCGAATCAGTGAAATGCATCCAGGCCAGAGGGTGTGCCACTTCATACTGGTGAGAAAGCTCATGATGTCAAGTTCTTCGTAAGTTTCACCTGATTTCGTAATCATTGAAATAATATCACATACTTTCTCAACCCCTCAATTTTCATTTCCTTTCAACAGGGCACTGCTTGTCCAGATATCTCACATGTCTCTATGAACTGTCTGTATGAAGGTTAGGAATCTCATTGCCAGCAAGATTCCCAGACTGCCGTGAGTTATATGCGTGTGGGACCAGCTCGGACATCAACTTCATCCCAGTTCCAGTACCCAGGTATCGAGCACCAGTTACTACAATTGGAGGCTAGTTTGCCTCAAGAGCGGATATAATGGTTTTATGACACCCTTCCCAACCGAATCAGTGAAATGCATCCAGGCCAGAGGGTGTGCCACTTCATACTGGTGAGAAAGCTCATGATGTCAAGTTCTTCGTAAGTTTCACCTGATTTCGTAATCATTGAAATAATATCACATACTTTCTCAACCCCTCAATTTTCATTTCCTTTCAACAGGGCACTGCTTGTCCAGATATCTCACATGTCTCTATGAACTGTCTGTATGAAGGTTAGGAATCTCATTGCCAGCAAGATTCCCAGACTGCCGTGAGTTATATGCGTGTGGGACCAGCTCGGACATCAACTTCATCCCAGTTCCAGTACCCAGGTATCGAGCACCAGTTACTACAGTTGGAGGCTAGTTTGCCTCAAGAGCGGATATAATGGTTTTATGACACCCTTCCCAACCGAATCAGTGAAATGCATCCAGGCCAGAGGGTGTGCCACTTCATACTGGTGAGAAAGCTCATGATGTCAAGTTCTTCGTAAATTTCACCTGATTTCGTAATCATTGAAATAATATCACATACTTTCTCAACCCCTCAATTTTCATTTCTTTTCAACAGGGCACTGCTTGTCCAGATATCTCACATGTCGCTATGAACTGTCTGTATGAAGGTTAGAAATCTCATTGCCAGCAAGATTCCCAGACTGCCGTGAGTTATATGCGTGTGGGACCAGCTCGGACATCAACTTCATCCCAGTTCCAGTACCCAGGTATCGAGCACCAGTTACTACAGTTGGAGGCTAGTTTGCCTCAAGAGCGGATATAATGGTTTTATGACACCCTTCCCAACCGAATCAGTGAAATGCATCCAGGCCAGAGGGTGTGCCACTTCATACTGGTGAGAAAGCTCATGATGTCAAGTTCTTCGTAAGTTTCACCTGATTTCGTAATCATTGAAATAATATCACATACTTTCTCAACCCCTCAATTTTCATTTCCTTTCAACAGGGCACTGCTTGTCCAGATATCTCACATGTCTCTATGAACTGTCTGTATGAAGGTTAGGAATCTCATTGCCAGCAAGATTCCCAGACTGCCGTGAGTTATATGCGTGTGGGACCAGCTCGGACATCAACTTCATCCCAGTTCCAGTACCCAGGTATCGAGCACCAGTTACTACAATTGGAGGCTAGTTTGCCTCAAGAGCGGATATAATGGTTTTATGACACCCTTCCCAACCGAATCAGTGAAATGCATCCAGGCCAGAGGGTGTGCCACTTCATACTGGTGAGAAAGCTCATGATGTCAAGTTCTTCGTAAGTTTCACCTGATTTCGTAATAATTGAAATAATATCACATACTTTCTCAACCCCTCAATTTTCATTTCCTTTCAACAGGGCACTGCTTGTCCAGATATCTCACATGTCTCTATGAACTGTCTGTATGAAGGTTAGGAATCTCATTGCCAGCAAGATTCCCAGACTGCCGTGAGTTATATGCGTGTGGGACCAGCTCGGACATCAACTTCATCCCAGTTCCAGTACCCAGGTATCGAGCACCAGTTACTACAGTTGGAGGCTAGTTTGCCTCAAGAGCGGATATAATGGTTTTATGACACCCTTCCCAACCGAATCAGTGAAATGCATCCAGGCCAGAGGGTGTGCCACTTCATACTGGTGAGAAAGCTCATGATGTCAAGTTCTTCGTAAGTTTCACCTGATTTCGTAATCATTGAAATAATATCACATACTTTCTCAACCCCTCAATTTTCATTTTCTTTCAACAGGCCACTGCTTGTCCAGATATCTCACATGTCTCTATGAACTGTCTGTATGAAGGTTAGGAATCTCATTGCCAGCAAGATTCCCAGACTGACGTGAGTTATATGCGTGTGGGACCAGCTCGGACATCAACTTCATCCCAGTTCCAGTACCCAGGCATCGAGCACCAGTTACTACAATTGGAGGCTAGTTTGCCTCAAGAGCGGATATAATGGTTTTATGACACCCTTCCCAACCGAATCAGTGAAATGCATCCAGGCCAGAGGGTGTGACACTTCAGACTGGTGAGAAAGCTCATGATGTCAAGTTCTTCGTAAGTTTCACCTGATTTCGTAATCATTGAAATAATATCACATACTTTCTCAACCCCTCAATTTTCATTTCCTTTCAACAGGGCACTGCTTGTCCAGATATCTCACATGTCTCTATGAACTGTCTGTATGAAGGTTAGGAATCTCATTGCCAGCAAGATTCCCAGACTGCCGTGAGTTATATGCGTGTGGGACCAGCTCGGACATCAACTTCATCCCAGTTCCAGTACCCAGGTATCGAGCACCAGTTACTACAATTGGAGGCTAGTTTGCCTCAAGAGCGGATATAATGGTTTTATGACACCCTTCCCAACCGAATCAGTGAAATGCATCCAGGCCAGAGGGTGTGCCACTTCATACTGGTGAGAAAGCTCATGATGTCAAGTTCTTCGTAAGTTTCACCTGATTTCGTAATCATTGAAATAATATCACATACTTTCTCAACCCCTCAATTTTCATTTCCTTTCAACAGGGCACTGCTTGTCCAGATATCTCACATGTCTCTATGAACTGTCTGTATGAAGGTTAGGAATCTCATTGCCAGCAAGATTCCCAGACTGCCGTGAGTTATATGCGTGTGGGACCAGCTCGGACATCAACTTCATCCCAGTTCCAGTACCCAGGTATCGAGCACCAGTTACTACAATTGGAGGCTAGTTTGCCTCAAGAGCGGATATAATGGTTTTATGACACCCTTCCCAACCGAATCAGTGAAATGCATCCAGGCCAGAGGGTGTGCCACTTCATACTGGTGAGAAAGCTCATGATGTCAAGTTCTTCGTAAGTTTCACCTGATTTCGTAATAATTGAAATAATATCACATACTTTCTCAACCCCTCAATTTTCATTTCCTTTCAACAGGGCACTGCTTGTCCAGATATCTCACATGTCTCTATGAACTGTCTGTATGAAGGTTAGGAATCTCATTGCCAGCAAGATTCCCAGACTGCCGTGAGTTATATGCGTGTGGGACCAGCTCGGACATCAACTTCATCCCAGTTCCAGTACCCAGGTATCGAGCACCAGTTACTACAGTTGGAGGCTAGTTTGCCTCAAGAGCGGATATAATGGTTTTATGACACCCTTCCCAACCGAATCAGTGAAATGCATCCAGGCCAGAGGGTGTGCCACTTCATACTGGTGAGAAAGCTCATGATGTCAAGTTCTTCGTAAGTTTCACCTGATTTCGTAATCATTGAAATAATATCACATACTTTCTCAACCCCTCAATTTTCATTTTCTTTCAACAGGCCACTGCTTGTCCAGATATCTCACATGTCTCTATGAACTGTCTGTATGAAGGTTAGGAATCTCATTGCCAGCAAGATTCCCAGACTGACGTGAGTTATATGCGTGTGGGACCAGCTCGGACATCAACTTCATCCCAGTTCCAGTACCCAGGCATCGAGCACCAGTTACTACAATTGGAGGCTAGTTTGCCTCAAGAGCGGATATAATGGTTTTATGACACCCTTCCCAACCGAATCAGTGAAATGCATCCAGGCCAGAGGGTGTGCCACTTCAGACTGGTGAGAAAGCTCATGATGTCAAGTTCTTCGTAAGTTTCACCTGATTTCGTAATCATTGAAATAATATCACATACTTTCTCAACCCCTCAATTTTCATTTCCTTTCAACAGGGCACTGCTTGTCCAGATATCTCACATGTCTCTATGAACTGTCTGTATGAAGGTTAGGAATCTCATTGCCAGCAAGATTCCCAGACTGCCGTGAGTTATATGCGTGTGGGACCAGCTCGGACATCAACTTCATCCCAGTTCCAGTACCCAGGTATCGAGCACCAGTTACTACAATTGGAGGCTAGTTTGCCTCAAGAGCGGATATAATGGTTTTATGACACCCTTCCCAACCGAATCAGTGAAATGCATCCAGGCCAGAGGGTGTGCCACTTCATACTGGTGAGAAAGCTCATGATGTCAAGTTCTTCGTAAGTTTCACCTGATTTCGTAATCATTGAAATAATATCACATACTTTCTCAACCCCTCAATTTTCATTTCCTTTCAACAGGGCACTGCTTGTCCAGATATCTCACATGTCTCTATGAACTGTCTGTATGAAGGTTAGAAATCTCATTGCCAGCAAGATTCCCAGACTGCCGTGAGTTATATGCGTGTGGGACCAGCTCGGACATCAACTTCATCCCAGTTCCAGTACCCAGGCATCGAGCACCAGTTACTACAATTGGAGGCTAGTTTGCCTCAAGAGCGGATATAATGGTTTTATGACACCCTTCCCAACCGAATCAGTGAAATGCATCCAGGCCAGAGGGTGTGCCACTTCATACTGGTGAGAAAGCTCATGATGTCAAGTTCTTCGTAAGTTTCACCTGATTTCGTAATCATTGAAATAATATCACATACTTTCTCAACCCCTCAATTTTCATTTCCTTTCAACAGGGCACTGCTTGTCCAGATATCTCACATGTCTCTATGAACTGTCTGTATGAAGGTTAGGAATCTCATTGCCAGCAAGATTCCCAGACTGCCGTGAGTTATATGCGTGTGGGACCAGCTCGGACATCAACTTCATCCCAGTTCCAGTACCCAGGTATCGAGCACCAGTTACTACAGTTGGAGGCTAGTTTGCCTCAAGAGCGGATATAATGGTTTTATGACACCCTTCCCAACCGAATCAGTGAAATGCATCCAGGCCAGAGGGTGTGCCACTTCATACTGGTGAGAAAGCTCATGATGTCAAGTTCTTCGTAAATTTCACCTGATTTCGTAATCATTGAAATAATATCACATACTTTCTCAACCCCTCAATTTTCATTTCCTTTCCTCCGTCCCATCTGGGTGCTTCACGTTTTTTTGCCAGGCGCTGCATATTGCAGTTCTGATTGCAATAAATTTGATAAAAGTTCTTCAAAACTGTCTTATCTGTGGTAGCTGTCTCCTCCCTCAACAGTTCTGTCATTTTTAGTGTGATGACAGTCATAGCTATATATATTCAAAAGTGTCATCTGATTTTTTAATATTTTTTCAACTGTTCTTCGTGAGGTGAAGGCCAACCTACGAAACAGAAATATGGAGTACACTAGATATTATCAAGTGTGCCTGCGTTACCATGCACAATGTCTTTTCATGCCTCTTTGCCTCTTTAGAGCATTTCTTGCGAACTGTAGTTACGGTGATTTTGTCAACATCAACACAGGTTCATACATTCTTATGCCAATCCCTCTGGTGTCTGTTTTCGTTCACTTCTGATGTAAAGACGAGTTAAAAAAAGACACACTCTAACAGTGAATTTCGAACTCGAGGGAAAATGTGTTTAAAATATAAAACCAAGCATGGGCTACAACTTTAAGTTCCTCAAACATTTCTGAGGCGCGGTATTAAAAAAGAGTTGTTTTCATTTTCATCGAAATCATCTATGATATACAATCGTGCTGCAGTCTCCGCTGTCGACTATTTCACAATCGTCGACCATGGGGTGAGGTGGATCTGCCATCTCCTCATTAAGAAAGATATATACTATATCTTCACCTGTTGCCTGTGTCACAGCCCCAGATGATGCAGCGAGTTGGTTCCACCATTCTTCTGTTGGAAAAAGGAATGTTGTACCTCATCTGCGCCTAGATCTCAATCACTTCTTCCAACTTTATAGGTCGCCACTAGCTAGTCTCCAGTCACTCAACATCAGTTCACCATTCATGGTCCTCTGAGCTTACTGCCAACTGCGCCACAGTCCCCCAATCAGAGAGCCATTCGCCAGGTGCACAGTATCCCCAGGCTTTCCGCCAGTCATGTCTAAGGCCCTTGCCTATAGTCGGTGCATCAACCGTGGATTATCTAAATGACTGAACATTTTCCGACTATGTCAATGATACCCTATGACGACAGGCCAGTGCGATTGACAGTTATATCTTAGTACATCAGACCAAGTAACACCAGCGACTACACTAGCGTAAACATACATGGCACATGCATTCCAAGAGACTGTTGTTTCAGAAGACTTAAATAAAGTTGTACTGTTCATTGGCGACATAGGCACATCTATCCATTAGCAGCGTGCACCCCTATCTCTGCACCATTCTTGTCCTATCAGTTGACGACACGATAATTGATTTCTGTATGCTGTCCCTCAATTCCCCCTCCCCGCTGCCTCACAGAGGCTTCAGCTCAACCAGTGTAGCATCTCTTTTGACTCGCCTCATCTGTCTGCTCTCAGCTCCCCTGGCATGGATAACTCAGTCTCCATCTCCACAGTTATTCGATAATGTCATAGATTTGTGGCCTGCCTTCCTCACATGGCCTCTGCATTCAACATTGACAGTCAGTATTGCGCTTGTTTCCTGACCTACTCCAGAACTTCTGTTTAAAACACACCACAGTCCTGTAACCCTGGGAAAGACCTTTACACCCTGCCCTATATTCATTTGCAGGAACAGCTCACATCTTTTTGTGCTGCCCATCAACCTGTGTGCCTTCATCCTCAGCATTAACAGCCCCTGTCCTGCCACCTCTTGCAACATATGGTCTTGTGCTACCAGCCTCCATGCCAACAGCTACTGCACCACCAGCCCCAGTGCTGACAGCCCAGCATCACAAGCTCCGGTGGCTCCAGTTCTAGTGTCACCAGATCCAGTGCCACCATCTCCAGTACCTATGGCTCAAGTGCCACTGTCTGCAGCGCCAAGGGCTCCAATGACAACAGCTCCAGCACCACCTGCTCAATCACCTCTGGTGCCCTTGCCACTGGTCCTGCTGCTGCGAGCCCATTCGAAGCACCGTTCATAAGATACCTCTTTTCCTTTGCTTCATATGCATTTGGCACCCATCTACTCCATGAACGCTCCCTTATGGCTCATAGTAGCGTCATCTGGTCTCTTCTGGCCTTGCTGCCCACAACTTTTCCCCTGCTGACATATGCTTTTCTGGCTGTCACCGACATTCAGCTCACGTCCTTGGTGCCCTCCTTCCTCTGCTGGGCCTCTTCCAAGTGAAGACCATGCTCACCTTGTGCTCCTGCTTCTTTCTGTGACGGGTCCCTTCACAATGCATGTTGCGCTTCATGCATGACCATGCCCTGTGCAACTTCAAAACCATGGCCGTCTTCTGAGACCTCAAAGGCCTCCTGTTCTGTTGTTCCTCTTGACACTCCACACGGGATACAAGTCAGATTTACTTGGAACTCCCGTTCTCTGGTCTTCAAAGTCTACCACAAGGCCTAGCCACAAAAGATCGTACGTCCATCAGTGCCCCAGTCGCACCTTCGTGATGACAAGCCTGCATGTCCTTTATTTCTAGGTCACTCCTCCCTGTCCTTAGCTGAGTGGATCTACTATCATTCTCCTTGCTTGCTACAGTGACACGGGTCTTTGGTCCCTTTTTCTGGGTCCAGGCCTCTTCCACTACTGGCGCCCATTCTTGCATCCACATGTACGAGCTCTGAAGGCACTTCTTTGCCACAGTGACTCTGCATCTCTTCTTTGGAGAAGAAGGGGTGCTGCAGCCACATCCGCCATCTATGAAGTGAGATAGATCGGCTATCTCCTCCTTAGGAAAGATGGATTCTACATCTCAGCTGAGCCGACAGCATATCACATCCCAGCAGCCTCCACGGTACCATGTAGCTTTACGTTCTCTACATATAGTGCTGCTATTGCCAGCACTATCTCTTCTCCATGAGTCACGTACGACCATCATACTTTCTCAGTGTTCTTCCACTGGACGACTTCATATGATCCCACCCAGGCGCTCTCGAGTCGGTAGACATTGTAAGTTCATCACTCATGGTTCTCGGACTTAATGCTTACTGATTCCCAGTCCCATCCCCCCCCCCCCCCCTCCCATCAGAGTTCCAGTTACAGAGCACGCTGTACGCTCTAGGCTTTATGCCGCCCATCTGTAACTGCCTGCTGGAATCCTCGTACGCCACGAATCGTTGCCCCTCCACGGCCACTTTCTGATGGACCGACGGTTTGATAATCGCATGGGGCTAGATCAGGACTATTGGCGTAACTTCGACGCTATCATGCAGTAGCAGCACCGCTTGTCGCAGTTTTGTTTCGACAGACCTGCTGTCCCATACACAATCATTTGGTAACAACGCCGCCATAGTTTACGTTTCTGCATTTACACGACGCACGTCGGAAAGACACAAATGCTACACTGATCCCTTGCCTACACGTCAGTGCTTATATACCCACATCGGAGTCGCGCTAAGTTGCGTATACGCTGCAGCACGTTCCTCAGACGTAAACTTATTGATCGCCCCATATATAATGCAATGTCCCAGTAATCTGCTGTCTATAAAATTTATCACATTTACAGCTTCTTTCAGTGCTAAGTTAATTAGTCACCGATACCATAGTACTTAGGTCAGTTATACCTCCTTTCTTGTGCTGAGAACTTTTTACAATTGTCTCGTGTAGCCTTGTAGTACTTCTTCACTCCGAACTTTATTTATTCACTTAATTCTTTACGTCCATCTGCAACAGCGCCTATCAGAAACTTCTTAACAGCAACGTAAAATCCTTATTTTCTGCTTTCATTTCTCTCATTTAGTTTATAAGTTACTGTAAATATTTCTGTATCTCTATAAATTACTACCCTTTTTCTCAGGATTTGCAGTATCGTGATCAGCGTTGCTATGTCGAAGGTTTGTTTATCCATAGCTATGTCATGAGGCTATCCTAGACTTTTATGTATTCAGAGTGCTACCTCTATTAATTTTACTTTTTCTGCCGCTATGGCGACCTTCGTTCAGTAGCTCTTTGTTTTTCTTTTTGTCTCTTCTGTATATTACTCTATTACAAATGTATCAAACAGATCAGCTAATAGTTCTCACAGCCCTTCATCGATAGTTTCATGGTGAATCTTTTAACATATCTGGACACTGAATCAAGTGTTTTGTCAGTTCCAGCACTTTTCACAGAATTTTTTTTTTCTAATTCTTATGCCTTAATCATTTCAGGTCGTGTCTGGGATACAACTACTACTTACAGAGGAGGTGCCGCAACCTGTCTTAATGGTGTTTAATGGGATATATGTGACTGCAAATATGTGGTCTGCTCTTGTGGTCCTGTTTCATGGAATATATATTTTATCTGGTCAGCGGTCATTTATGCAGGTTAGTGTTGGTAGTTTATAAGTGTATCGAAAGCCCTTGTTTGCCCTTTTTCCGACATAAAAGTTGATGCTTTTCCATGCGTTTCGTTTACGCTCTAAGAAAAGGCACCAGCAAAACGACTTCGGCTATACGCTTTTTGATATGTTTTAGACTGTATTACTTTTTTAGTCTACACGTTTTCGTCATGTAGGAAACATGAAGCAGCTGTTGCGTGAGCAGTAAGGTCAGTTGTGGGGTTGCCACCCGCTGGACCATGTTATCATCAGCTCAGTAATATGTCCTGATGGCTGCTTTTTCGTCTGTAGAACCCAAGGTAGTCGGTTGGTTCTACATGCATTCCGAGATCTTTTCCTGAGCAGCTAGCAATCGCAACAATACTGTAGTTATTTGGACATTTATTCTTCACATTTTTTCACGAAACAAATAACGTCAAATGAAAATATCTGGCAGTGCTTGAATACACCATCGTAAAGTGATCGCTGGTCTAAACCCTCATATATCTCTGTGTACCAATATGAAGCGATGTAAGTTGCACTAGTACGTAAATTTAGTTATGAAATCTCTTTCATAAGTTTGTGCCTATTTATCATTTGTTAGTCTGGGACTATTTCTACCCCAAGGGTAAGAGAATATTTAGGGAAGACCTGCGCTATTAGTCACATGTTATTCTAGATAGCTCGAGAGATACGCCAATTTTTTTCAACGAATGTTATTTATTTAGAGACGTTGGACACTCGCAAATGCTTAGTCTTAAAATTTTGATAACAGATATCTGAAAATGGGTCAAGGAATTTCATTATGTCTCATACATACGTCCGGTTTAAGAAACAGAATAAGAGTTTAAAATCCGAATTAAACGCATTCTGACATTCGTTCTTTCAGCGTATGAAATACCAAGGGGAAACTAAAATTGTTGCACAAATTCCGTCCACCACCTCCCGATTGTGTAATAAATCACATTGGTTTGAATGTGAGACATGCACGCCCTACACATGATGGGCAAAGCTTTTGTTCTACACTGTATGTGTCCCCCGCATCTGCAAATACGATGTAGCTAACGCAGATACATTACCGTGTGAAGAACGGTGTGTGTAGACGTAACAAACATCTATTCTTTGAGAGGTCGACGAAGTAACAGTGGGCTTCAATGCAGACAGTAGCGACTGTGTTGTCACAGTCAGCTGACGAAGCAACACTACAAGTTACTTACATTCTTATTCCGAAATTTATTCTCAGACTGCTAATTCTTTGACATCAGCTATATTAGGTATAGATATATATATATGTTCGTGACACTTGAAAATGTGTGCCACACCGGGATCGCCCAATTACAGCCAGCGGTACCCTCAACCACTTTGGCTCTCTGTGCACGTTCCCCAGACCGCTCCAAACCCCCATATGTCAAACTATCTGCATCCCCCAACGCTTGTACACATTACGTGATTCCTAAACAGGGAGAATGAGATTACAGCCGGCCGCAGTGGCCGAGTGCTTCTAGGCGCTTCAGTCTGAAACCGGCCGACCGGTACGGTCGCAGGTTCGAATCCTGCCTCGGGCATGGATGTCTGTGATGTCCTTAGGTTAGTTAGGTTTAAATAGTTCTAAGTTCTAGAGGACAGATGACCTCACATGTTAAGTCCCATAGTGCTCAGAGCCATTAGAACCATTAGATTTGAATGAGACTACAAGGAAGTTATTACAGTTGTTTATGTCCGTCGAGGCATGTAATACGTATTTTAATTTTACAGTATCTGTTCCTTTAGGCATGTGTTACAAGCCTCAACGGCCAACAACGAAGATAATAACATTGGACTTAATTCCTTACCGTCTCACTCCCCCCCCCCCCCCCCCCCCCCGCTCCGTGTATCACGTGATGTGCGATCATTATGGGATGTAGACAATATGGCATAAGGAGGTTTGAAGCGGTCCGGGAAGTGTGCATAGATAGGCGAAATGGTTAAGGTGACTGCTCGCTATAAGCGGGAAATCCTGGTCCAGTCCCAATGTTCAAATGTTTGTGAAATCTTATGGGACTTAACTGCTACGGTCATCAGTCCCTAAGCTTACACACTATTTACCTAAATTATCGTAAGGACAAACACACACACCCATGCCCGAGTTAGGGCTCGAACCTCCGCCAGGACCAGCCGCACAGTCCATGACTGCAGCGCCTGAGACCGCTCGGCTAATGCCACGCGGCGGTCCAGTGCCGCTCTGGCACACATACCCACGGGTCACTACTAGGTAGTGTACGTCTCCTTAATACAGTTAATGTCAAATAATTCGTAATCAGCGAATAAATATAATACACAGCCATGGACTGTCAACAATGTCTGTTTCTTCGGACATGCGTATCTGAAGAAACAGACACTGTACAAATAAAATAAGTATTACCTACAAGGGATACTTGTACAGGAATATTTTATTAATAAAGGGCTGGACCCCCAGGGTTCTTCTTGGAATACTGGCATATAATGATTGTGTAGTCCCCAGTTGAATGTTATGCCACTCTTCGATCAGAATATCCTTTAACTCCTGTTGTGACGAGGGAGTCGAAAATCTGCTCCGGAGTCTGCGTCCCAATACCGCCCACAAGGGTTCGATAATGTTCAAGTCCGGGGACTGTCCTGCTCAGGGAAGACGCTATGTTCAGCTGCATGCTCCTCATATGACGATTGCACTGTCCTGGCTGTGTGGATGGGTGCATTATCGTCTTGAAATATGGCATCATTATTGGGGAACAACATTTGAATCATGAGGTACACCTGACACCCGAAAATGTTCACATAATAGTTGGCTGTAACACGGCCTTCAGAGTAAAGATGGGGCCAGCATAATACCATGTTATGGTTGTCCACACCATCAAACTTCCACCTCCATGCTTAACCGTTGGAATCTAGCAGTCAGGATTGTAGGCTTTTATTGGCATTCTCCAGACGTAAACCCGGCCTCATGTTAGAACTAACGAAACGTTGACTCGTCGGACCATATGACGTGTTTCCACTTATCAGCCGTCCAGGATTTATGCTCGTCACACCTTGTTTTATGCTTCTTTGCGTTTGTTGTCGTCACTAATGGTTTCGGTATAGCAGCTCGTCCACGAATACTCGCTTTATGCAGTTCTCGACGGACAGTGTCGATAGATAATAGGTCTCGAAGATGGCTGTTGAGCCCTGCAGTTACTTTAGCCGCCGTAGTTTTGACACAGTTCGTGTTAGTGTACGACGATCTCTGTAATTTAGTTTTGATTTCCGCCCACTATTAAGTTTACACGATGATGTCTTTCCATGTTTTGTGTGGGTTGTCAAGATTGGTGAAACAGTTACTCCTGAAACATTCCCTAGGTTTGCTGTCTTGGTTACTGCTGGCCCAGCTAGTCAGGCCCCAACAATCTGCCCTCTCTAGAACTCTGTTAGGTGTTTCATTGCACATCGACCTCGGCCTCTGAATGCAAATACGAAGTGTGCACTACTCGTAAACAACCTTCACGATGCCTAGTCCGTACTGAACACGCACATTCCAGCGCAACACGTGTTTTACCTGCGTTGTTGAGTATCAAACACAACCGTCCCATTACTACCACTGTTCACATTATTTTCTCTATTCCCTGTACATCCCTCCCGCTTCTGGAAATCAGCCTAGTTCATATAATACCAGGTGTACCGGTATGAAATGAACGTTAAGATAAAAATGTGTCAATAGGGAACATTTGTTGTGAACGAGCCTTAATTTTTTTTGTTTGGTTGGTATGACATCTGTCAAAGATATTTAGTATACATCAAGTCATGGTACAAACAACATCATATGTTTTCATCGTATTAACAATGTCGAATTTTGTACGAGAAAGATATGATCTGCGGAAAGCATTAATTTTTTGTTTTAATTTGAAAGAAAGTGCTGCAGAGTCGCATCGAATGCTTGTCGAGACATATGGTGATCATGCTCTATCAGAAGCAACATGCATAAGATGGTTTCAACGGTTCATAAATAATGATTTTGATGTAAGAAATGAAGAATGTGGAAGACCACCAAAGAAGTTCGAAGACGCCGAATTGCAGGCAATATTGTATGAAGGTGATACTTTGAGTCAGAAGCAAATGGCAGCAATGCTAAATGTTGCACAATAAACAATTTTTGATCGTTTGAAAGCGATGGGACGGATCGAAAAGTGTGGAAAATGGGTGCCACATGAATTGAATGAAGGACAGATGGAAAACCGAAAAACCATTTGCCAAATTTTTCTTCAAAGACATGAAAGAAAATCAGTTTTTCATCGAATTCTTACTGGCGATGAAAAATGGATTTATTTTAAGAATCCTAACGGGAAAAATCATGGGTTAATCCAGGACAACCATCAACATCGACTGAAAAATCAGATCCATTCGGCAAGAAGACAATGCTCCGTGTTTGGTGGGATCAGAAAGGTGTGGTGTATCATGAGCTTCTAAAACCCGGTGAAACTGGGAATATTAATCGCTACAGACAACAAATGATCAATTTGTACTATGTATTGATCGAAAGAAGACCAGTATTGGCCAGAAGAATGTGAAAGACCACCAAAAAAGTTCGAAGAAGGCAAAGCAATTTTTTTACACGACAATGCACATGCTCACCAAGCAAAACTGGTTCAGTATACAATCAAAACACCCGCCGTATTCACCAGGCTTGATCCCTTCCGACTACCATGTGTTTTCATCAGTTGACACGTATTGGCTGAGGAACACTTTGATTCCTACGAAGAAGTCGAAAATTGGGTGTCTGATTGGTTTACTTCAAAAGACGAAGATTTCTAATGGCGTGGTGTGCACAAATCGCCAGAAAGGTGGTCAAAATGTATAGAAAGCAATGGTCAGTACTTTGAATAAAATGTTTTTACTTTTCAATTCGAAATTAGTGTTCCATTTTCACAACAACAAAAAATGCTCATTTCATACCGGTACACCTGGTAAGTAGTGCTTAAAACTCGCGAGGAATTTCAGTACAAAACCAATTTATTGACAACTGACTATCGTTTTTCAAATGGTTCAAATGGCTCTGAGCACTATGGGACTTAACATCTGAGGTCATCAGTCCCCTAGAACTTAGAACTACTTAAACCTAACTAACCTAAGGACATCACATACATCCATGCCCGAGGCAGGAATCGAACCTGCGACCGTAGCACCATCGCGGTTCCGGACTGAAGCGCCTAGAACCGCTTGGCCACCGCGGCCGGCATCGTTTTTCATATTGAGTTGTTAAACATACACAGCAAGACAGGTAGAAAAAGTTTTCCTGTGCCTGTATTCTGTTCTTCTTAAGTGCATATACAGACAGGGGAAAAGATGATCAACAGAGCATAAGGTTGAATGACAATTATATCTTCGCACACGTACAATCCATCGGCGGGTATTTAAATGATTAAATTTGAAGTTCTCTGTGACAGATAGAACGGCTAACGGAGCTGATTATTGTTGTTCGTGTTTAGTTTTGTTACCTGGCCGGATGGGGCAGAGAAGGGCAGAAACAGGCCAAATGTTGAGTGATCACAATTAAGGACACGCCGAGGCCGCTTGTTGTTCTGAGACAGCTTTATCTGAATCTGACAGCGTTTGACTAGGACCTCATGGAGTGTCACCATTTGGGCGGATGGTCGAATCGTGCAACGCCCAGATTTGTGGAGCATTCAGATGTAACATTGGTCCCATGTCGCATTGCACGGGAACCTGAGTGCAGGCATACGCGTCGTCAAGGATCCCGTCGACCACGCCTCGCCACCACAAGTAAGGACCCCATACTGTGCACCAACGGCATCGTAACTCTTTCTTATCTGCGCCTGCCGCCCTAAAACGACTAACGGACTCCGCGCAACTTTCTCTGTCATCGCACACCATTAGTCTGAGACTAGCAGCTGGCCGACTAGGGTATTGTCATCGTATATGTAGGCTCTGATGTGGTGCCGCGACGGACTACTGACGAATGGCTTCACCGTGTGTTCAGCGATGAATCGTGATTATGCACGACCCTGGATGACCATTGTCGACGAGGGTGGTGGCGACCCGGGAATAGGTCCCATTCCTCCAATGTTTTGGGGAAGCATAGCAGCGTCGCATCTAGCGACAGGATGTGGAGATCCCTTGGGTGTGACAATCAGATGACACAACTGTACGTCAAGGATATCTTCTGTCCTCACCGGTTACCTCTCATGTGACAGTGCCGCAATGCTGTTTTTCAACAGGAAAGTACTCGGCGACACACGGCACGTTTCCATCTGCTATTTCTTCGTGATACTAGGGGACTGTCCCGATCAGAAATATCCCCATGCCTTTACCCTGCTAAAATACGTGGGATCAGTTCGGACGTCAACTCCGTTCCGTGCCAGCACCCAGGGTACCAACGGCCAGTTACGACAGTTGTGAGCCATATGACCTCAGGAGGGGACAGAACGGTTTTATAACGCCTTCCCAACCGAGTCAGTGTATGCATCCAGGCCCGGAGGGGTGCAACGTCGTACTGCGAATCTGATACGGGTTTGCTGTCACTGAAACAGTATGACATATCCTATCAATCTGTGAAGTTTCAGTTTATCATCACATTCTGTTCTAGGTGTTTCACTTTTGCTGTCACACAGTGCAACAGAAATTAAGGTTGACCATTACTTGGTTTGTTAATCATCCAAAATGTTTCTTTACTGTTTTATAATTTCAGCGACTTCCTCTTTACAAGCTTTTTTTAAGATTTTTATCAGATTATACTCAAAACGCTAACAACACATTATCTTCTGATCCTTACGGCTCTTCTGTGTGAAACAAATTTCCTATGCCGCATACTGTTTTCATAACTTATGCAATACGCTATAAAATCTTGCTCAGTGTAATCTGTACATTTTTATTAAAATTATGGGGCTTAATTTTCATTAATAATATTGAAAGAAACACAACTATTTCAATTGCATGTATATCTGACATTCTTAAGATTCAAACATTTTAGGAGACAGCGTGTTTATTACACCGTGTAATAGTTTTGAACCCGATCACTTCTGTGCCTCTATTATAAGGTTCTCAAAAACGGACAATACTATCGCAGTTGAGGAAACCGAGTAGATCTGTGTGACTTCTTCAAAGCATCGACATGAACCTCATCGAACCACTTTGAGATGAAATAGAACAGTGGCTGCGTACCGGATGCATTAACTCCAAAAACTAGCAACAACCATTCACCTTGTTTATGGCTGAGCGTAAGGAAACAAATTCTGCTTCTACACGTCTATCCTTTATGGAAAGCCTTACAGGGAAATTAAACACTGTACCAGGTGTGTGAGAAAAGTGATGAGATTGACAACACTGTGGGCGATTTGACAACACTGTGTTCCTCCACTTCTGTAGATCATTGTGTTCATCCCTTCAAGATACTCTGTCCGATTTTCAGCCATAACATGACTTTTGAGACGGCCACCTGTGGAGGTGTGTTTCCATTGTGTGTAGTTAAAATGTAGCAGTGGAATCTAGAGCAATGTTAGACCCTCATGTTTTGTGTTAAACTTGGGGAATCATCAAGTGTGACCTTCGAAAAGTTGAAACAGGCCTATGACATCAATCCAGATCTGTAGGACAAGTTTTTCGCAGGCACAAATCATTTTTGGATGGTCAAGAACACGTTGAAGAGGTAACTCGCCCAGGAAGACCACAATTCAAAAGTTAATGCTGTAGGTATGCATACGTTTGTGAGATTAGTCCGACGATTTACGGTGTAACAGTGATGATGATGGGTGACCTGTTAAATACTTTCAGCGTACATCACAAATTCTGACCCAAGTCTTACGTATCCGAAAGGTCTCTGCCAAAATGGTGTCAAAGAACCTCACAACTAAGCAGGACAATCGAAGAAACGTGTGCATTGATCATTTGAGAAGATTGCCAATGAGCACGAAAGGTTCATTACAGGTGCTGAATCCTTGATTTTCGAGTAAGGTCCTCAGACAAAACGGTAAAGTGGGGAGTGGCTCACTGAGACCCCTCCGCGACCGCAAAAGAGCTCGACTGAGCGAATCCGCACTTGTACCCACATATGCAATACTGGTTTGTTCTTTCGACAGTAGGGGTATCGTGCCTACGGAATTTGTTCCTGCAGGACAAACTGTCGACTAAGGGTCTTACAAAGATGTCCTTGTAACGTTCAGAAAAAAGATCGGACATTGCAGACACGTGCATGTTGCATCACAACAACTCATGTTACACGGCCACTTCCATCGCGGAATTTTTGACTTCAAAAGGTCTCATTCTTCGTTAGCACCATTATTCACCTGGTGTGACACCGTGAGATTATTTAGTTTTCCCAAAATTGGAAAATATCTTAAAATGATGTCGTTTTGGAACTCTGGGTAACATTTAAAAAAATGTGACCGGAAGACTGGGAACAAAGACTCCGCCGTAGTATAGCTACTGAAGGAAATTACGTTGAAATGGACAATATGGCTGTTTAAAAAAATAAAAAGTTCGGTATACAAAACAGCAATCTCATTACTGTTCTACATCTACATGACTACTCTGCAATTCACATTTAAGTGCTTGGCAGAGGGTTCATCGAACCACAATCATACTATCTCTCTGCTATTCCACTCCCGAACAGCGAGCGGGAAAAAACGAACACCTAAACCTATCTGTTCGAGCTCTGATTTCTCTTATTTTATTTTGATGATCATTCCTACCTATGTAGGTTGGGCTCAACAAAATATTTTCGCATTCGGAAGAGAAAGTTGGTGACTGAAATTTCGTAAAAAGGTCTCGCCACGACGAAAAACGTCTATGCTGTAATGACTTCCATCCCAACTCGTGTATCATATCTGCCACACTCTCTCCCCTATAACGCGATAATACAAAACGAGCTGCCCTTTTTTGCACCCTTTCGATGTCCTCCGTCAATCCCACCTGGTAAGGATCCCACACCGCGCAGCAATATTCTAACAGAGGACGAATGAGTGTAGTGTAAGCTGTCTCTTTAGTGGACTTGTTGCATCTTCTAAGTGTCCTGCCAATGAAAAGCAACCTTTGGCTCGCCTTCCCGACAATATTATCTATGTGGTCCTTCCAACTGAAGTTGTTCGTAATTTTAACACCCAGGTACTTAGTTGAATTGACAGCCTTGAGAATTGTACTATTTATCGAGTAATCGAATTCCAACGGATTTCTTTTGGAACTCATGTGGATCATCTCACACTTTTCGTTATTTAGCGTCAACTGCCACCTGACACACCATACAGCAATCTTTTCTAAATCGCTTTGCAACTGATTCTCACACACCTCCTAATACACAAATCGTCCCACGGGAAAGGAGCTGCTTTTATATTCGAGTAACTACTATGCCACCTATTAAAGGGCGTATGAGTTAACTAGAGTGGTTTTCCGACAACCTTCCGTTTTAAATTTAATAGCGCCGGCAACGCAGTACCACTGCTCACTGTACCCGAACTTTTAATAGTATATTTTGAGCTTCGATCGCGAAAGGAGAACGTTTTAAATTCAGTGGAACTGCCACAGACACTTTTGAAACAACGTATGCTGTTTACGTGTGAATCAATTAGTCGTGCCCGCATCTCGTGGTCGTGCGGTAGCGTTCTCGCTTCCCACGCCCGGGTTCCCGGGTTCGATTCCCGGCGGGGTCAGGGACTTTCTCTGTCTCGTGATGGCTGGGTGTTGTGTGATGTCCTTAGGTTAGTTAGGTTTAAGTAGTTCTAAGTTCTAGGGGACTCATGACCATAGATGTTAAGTCCCATAGTGCTCAGAGCCATTTGAACCAATCAATTAGTCGTAAAAACAGTTTCAAGGGCTACACAAGGTTTGGTGATAGTAAGGAGAGCATTGAAAATTGTCCACGTCTAGGAGCTTCATCGACAGTTCGAATCGAAGAAAATCTTCAAAAAAGTGAATGGAATTCTTCAGAATTGCCGTTGTGCACTTACCAAACTAATTGAGGAGTTCACTGAAACTCCTAAAACTACGCATCGCATTATAACTGAAAATTTGGGCAAAACAATCTGTTTCCGCTTCGTGCACCATTAACTCACTGACGATCAAAAAGGTTTCAGGGTGAACAAGGCAGAAGCATCAAAAGATCCGCCACTAGAGTCACAGACTTCATGTCTTGCATTGCAACAGGTGATGAAGTATGGTGTTTTCAGCACGAGACACAAAGCGCGAAAGCTCGGATTGCAGAGATCCAGAATCTCCGATCGAAGAAGTGCACCACATGTAGAAAAGCTCTGTCACGATATTTCTCACTGGTTTCTTTGATTCAGAAGAAATTAACCACAGCCGGCCGCGGTGGTCTCGCGGTTCTAGGCGCGCAGTCCGGAACCGTGCGACTGCTACGGTCGCAGGTTCGAATCCTGCCTCGGGCATGGATGTGTGTGATGTCCTTACGTTAGTTAGGTTTAAGTAGTTCTAAGTTCTAGGGTACCGATGACCACAGCAGTTGAGTCCCATAGTGCTCAGAGCCATTTGAATTTTTGAAATTAACCACAAGTAATTCGCTCCATATGGTGAAATGAGTTGTTTTAAATCGATTACGGGTTGGGATTGTTGGGGTTTGACCCGAATGCCTGAGTCGAGGTAATGGTGCTTGTTGCATGTCAATGCACTGGTGCACAAAAAAGTTAGATCGTACACGATTTCGTGACTATGAAATGTAGCATGGTACGTGAACACCCTTATTATTGGCCTGAGTTGTCTCCGTAGGACTCCTTGTTATTCCCAGAATTGAAGCTGGCAATAAAATGGAAGCGTTTTGACGTGATTATATCCAGTAGGCTACGAATGTAGTGCTGGAGGGAATTCCAAAGGGCCACGTGGTCGCGCGGCTAGAGGCGCCATGTCACGGATTGATTGGCTCCTCCCACCGGAGGTTCGAGCCCTGCCTCGGGCATAGGTGTGTGTGTTGTTCTTAGCATAAGTTAGTTTAAATAATGTGTAAGTCTAGGGACCGATGACCTTAGCAGTTTCATCCCTTAGGAATTCACACACATTTGAACAATCCCAAAGGCTTGGTATTAGAATTGTTTCGAACAATTTTTCCAATGCCTCCACTGGTGTATTGACTCACAAGGACCCTATTTTGAATACAAAATCAATTAAACTAAAAATAAACAACGACATTTATTTTATTTCACATCCTTCACCCTACTTGCGGGACAGATAGTGTATATGCGAATGGAAGGTATGCCTGCATCTTTGGAGCAAGCAAAAATACACTACTGGCCATTAAAATCGCTACACCAAGAAGAAATGCAGATGATAAACGGGTATTCATTGGACAAATATATTATACTAGAACTGACATGTGATTACATTTTCACGCAATTTGGGTGCATAGATCCTGAGAAATCAGTACCCAGAACAACCACCTCTGGCCGTAATAACGGCCTTGATACGCCTGGGCATTGAGTCAAACAGAGCTTGGATGGCGTGTACAGGTACAGATGCCCATGTAGCTTCAACGCGGTACCACAGTTCATCAACAGTAGTGACTGGCATATTGTAACGAGCCAGTTGCTCGGCCACCATTGACCAGACGTTTTCAAATGGTGAGAGATCTGGAGAATGTGCTGGCCAGGGCATCAGTCGACCATCATGATGCTGTAAACTGAACCTGGATTCATCCGAAAAAATGACGTTTTGCCATTCGTGCACCCAGGTTCTTTGTTGACTACACCATCGCAGGCGCTCCTGTCTGTGATGCAGCGTCAAGGGTAACCGCAGCAATGGTCTCCGAGCTGATAGTCCATGCTGCTGCAAGCGTCGTCGAACTGTTCGTGCAGATGGTTGTTGTCTTGCAAACGTCCCCATCTGTTGACTCAGGGATCGAGACGTGGCTGCACAATCCGTTACAGCCATGCGGATAAGATGCTTGTCATCTCGACTGCTAGTTATACGAGGGATCCAGCACGGCATTCCGTATTACCCTCCTGAATCCACCGATTCCGTCATTCGATCTCGAACAAATGCGAGCAGAAATGTCGCGACAGGATAAACCGCAATCGCGATGGTCTACGATCCGACCTTTATCAAAGTCGGAAACGTGATGGTACGCATTTCTCCTCCTGACTCGAGGCATAACAACAACGTATCACCAGACAACTACGGTCAACTGCTGTTTGTGTATGAGAAATCGGTTGGAAACTTTCCTCGTGTCAGCACGTTGTAGGTGTCGCCAACGGCGCCAACCTTGTGTGAATGCTCTGAAAAGCTAATCATTTGCATATCACAGCATCTTCTTCCTGTCGGTTAAATTTCGCGTCTGTAGCACGTCATCTTCGTGGTGTAGCAATTTTAATGGCCAGTTGTGTAAGTTCGCCTAGTTGGAGATTTCATTTTCGAAAACACCGATGGAATTTTTATGAATGACAGTACACTATATCACTAGGCCACAATCGTTCGCGATTGGTTTGAAGGACATTCTGGATAATTCGAGCGAATTATTTGGCCACCCAGATCACCCGATATGAATCCCATTGAGCATTTATGGGACATAATCAAGAGGTCAGTTCGTGTAGAAAATGCTGCTCCGGCAACACTTTCGCAGTTATTGACGGCTGTAGAAGCAACGTGACGCAATATTTCTGATGGGGACTTCCAGCGACGTGTTCAGTCCACGCCACATAGGGATTCTGCGTTACGGTGGGCATGAGGAGGTCCGTTACGATATTACAGGGTATCCCATGACTTTTGTCACCTCAGTGTACGTCAAGTGAGCTGCAGTAGATGTTCTGTAAACAAACACTTCCTTGCGCAGTGTGAAGCCACAAGTGGGGCTGAACGATGGGCATGGCTTTGGTGGAATCGGCCTCCAGTATCGAGCTGCGACCGCGTTTGATTCTGGCTGGTTACCTAATGACGCCATGAGTTTTCAGTACCAAAATATGAGCGGTAAGGCGATGAAAGATGGCGGCATGGAGGTGCTCAAATCAAGCAGTGCATTAAATTAAAACCCAGATGTATCCATAGTGTTTCATAGACTCAGTCCGATGGTGTCAACTGCAATCCATTTATCCCATCAGAGCGTTGAGCTCGGTGGTTCTCTTGGCTGTTGTATAAGGATGCAGACTATGTTTTTGCTTCACGTTTTATCTTGTCCTTTTATTTGATTTCATGTTCATCCAGAAACATAAGTCTATAAACATAATGTATTGCTGGTTATTCTCCGAAATGTTTGACATCATTTGTTTCCTTCTTTCATCGCTAGGCAGAATTATTTTATGTGCATGCTGTTTCTCCTGCACATTTAATGTTGATTCATTGTCCTGTCCAATTACAATTACTTCCATGTCTCTATATTCAGTTCACTATTACTAAGTTACTGTCAACATGTCTGTTTCATTTTTTAATCACTGATGTTTCGTACTTTCTTCAAATGTTAAAAATTTCTGTCTACTTCTAATTACAAATTAGTTTTGACCTGAATCTCGGTCTGCCTATGGAGAATGTCGTGCAGCCGAGTACCTGGGCCATAGTCCAAATATAGTAGTGTTACACCTTAGTTTCTCCCGAAAATTTCGTAGAATATCTCCATTTTTCTTGTTCGCGAAAAATGCATCTCACTACAGCTACGTAGTCGAAGTCTAACGCGCAACTACAGATCTTCTTTTCCCAATAGGTTTCTACATCATCTTCTTATTCGACCTTTGCAATTTTATCATCGAATATGGATCCTAACCTCTGCTGTCCTTTAATAAAATATTTCATTAATTTTTCTGCACATTTCACCTGTAGATAACTACCACTCCTGCGAAGAGCGCGATGTCGCTGCTCGCTTTCACAGCTAACTGTCCAAAAGCTAATAAGCAATTAACCCACTTCAGCAGTTCATATCATGAGTGAAAAAGCGAACTGAGGTTCTGATGATTTGTTCTAAATGCATCCTAGTTGCTGAGGAGAGAAAAATCAGTGTAATGCTTTTAAACCAGCCACGACTTTTTTCTGTTGGGGACTGGCAGGTGCCTTTATTAAACGCCTGTTGCCCTGTAAACATAATGTATTTCCAAGAAAGGGTACGGTCGAGATACAAAACTGGTACATCAGATTGTGATAGTCCGCCACAGTATCTCCAAACAATACAGGAGAACTTCACACCAAGCCTGCTCTGCGTAGTTGAAATTGAAAATGAAGCCCTTACGTACAAAGGATGTGACTGAAAAATCGTCCGAGCTGTATCACTGGTCTGGGGTCTTTATCTAACCGACGCAAGTTTTTCTGTTTGACGCCATTTTGGCAGCTTCCGTATCAAGTACCGTACTTTAATTATTCGAGATAAACCTGAGATCGCAGGATAAGTGAACTCGACGTTATTTTGAAAATTAAAACAGCAGTTATCATGTCATGCTGCAGAGCTTTCATCACCACAAACGGAAGGGCGTAAGTAATACTTTTCTCCAACACTTTTGCGTTAAATCTTCGACGGTACCGACAGATGGATGGAATTTCTTCTCCAGTATTATGTCTCAGCGCTTGTTGTTTTGTAATGAAATTTCGTGATAGGCCGAGAGAATTTCCAGCCTTGGAACTTAGCTTAGTGTGATAAATACTACGCATGCACAACAATAATCCAAATTAAATATCAAAAAGAATCACCCGATTTTAAGATATCATAACTATTATGTTGAGATATGTGCGTGAATAAAGCACTGTTGGAAAGAGCAAACTTTCGAGTTTTACATGGTTCCCGCTAGGTAGCAGTAGTGTGCGCACACTTCAGTTCTAGCAAAATGGTTGCGGGACAACAGAAAGCGTTGTGTGTTCAACATTTTGCGCAGAGTGGGTCAGTAATAACTGTTCAGTGTGACTTTCGGAATAGATATGGTGTGGACCCTCCTACGGCGCAGAGCTTTAGATGATGGCGTGAACAACTGCGAGAAACAGGTTGTTTGTGTAAAGGCAAATCGCCGGACCGTCCCCGAGTGTGTGATACAGACGTCGAAAGCATCCAGCATAGTTTCACAAGGAGTCCGGTGAAAGCCGTTCGCCGTGCAGCTCGACAGCTCAACATGCCCCCAGTGTCTGGCGTGTGTTGCGTTGACGTTTACACATGAAACCATACAAAATTCACCTACTACAAGCTGTTCGTGCAGGTAACCAACAACAACGCGTGGAGTTGTATAATTTCGTTCTTGGCAAGATGGAGGATGACAGTTTTCTTCCACGCTTAGTGTTTAATGACGAGGCAACATTCCATTTAATTTGAGAATATGGGGTACGGAACAACCACATGAAGCTGTACAGCAAGAGAGGGGCTCTCCAGAATTTAATGTGTTTTTTGCAGTTTCACGGGAATAGATGTATGGTCCAGTCTTCTTTGCCAAGAGCACTGTTACAGGAAGTACATATCTCGATACGCTTGAGAACTTTCTTTTCCCGCAATTGGAGACTGATTCGAACGACTTCGTTTACCAGCAGGGTGGGGCACCGCCACACTGGTATCAGGAAGTGCGGGAATTCTTAAATCAAAGGATTACTGAACGATACATCGGTCGCACTGGATAAAGTGATTCAGCCTTACATTACAGGCCTACAAGGTCACAGGATCTGGCTATGTGATTATTTCTGTGGGTCTTATAAAAGACGCTGTTTATACGCCGCCGTTACCATAACAATGAACGAACTGAGACATCGAATTACAGCAGCTGTGAAATCTGTAACTCAAGACGCGCTCTTGCATTGTGGGAAAAGTTTGAATACCGCACTGACTTATGCCTTGCATCTGAAGAGGGGCATATTGAATACCTATGAAAAGGTATGAAAAAGAACATTTTGAGTTTCCCGTTCATCAAAAACCGAAATTCATTGTCTACGTTTATTATTTTCAGAAATATAGACGTGTCAAATCGGATGATTCTTTTTGATACACTCTGAATGTTCATTTTATTTTTATACTTTCTGTTTTATCCTTTAGAACGACGTTATTTCTTATTACTTATTTCTACAATAACGCTCATTCTGAATATTTGACAAATTGTGCGCATTTCATTACATTTTATTGCAGAGAATATAAGATATGATGATCGAACCTGGAAATTTGTACTTCCTGTAAGATATATTTCGAATTCTGTAAAGTGCAAAAAATGTCAGCAGCACAATGTAAAAGATGTACCACACCAAATTATTTATAGTAAACTGGGTACACTTGTATTTCATTACATTTATTTAATCATACCATAATAAATGAGAGGAAAACCTGATATCCGTAGCTAGAAGCCACCTTGTGTTTCTCAATAAATTACAAGTTTATGATAGTTGTTACAATTTCGTACAGTATGTACATAACACAAGAGCGAAGATACATTAATTTTTACCAAAGTAAAAAGACTGTTTAACTGCATTATGTGTGTTCATGGATTTTTCACCTCATAAAGTTCTAGAGCAAATAAGAAAAAAAGTTCGTTAGTAATGTAACAATATTTTCTTTAGTTGCTATCGACTGAAACAATTAGAAACTAAACTGCTGTATTGTTTCACGATGTTTCTTTAGCATCCTCGTCGTTTACCTAAGCTGAAGCACAAGCCAGCGCCGCGTGACAGTGGAAGAACACCTTCGGTTGTAGAACTTCTTGGCCAAATGCAGCGCTCGTTATTTCTACAAAGTTCCAGTCCATCAGGTAAGAGAAAAAATCATACAATCTACTAGTATAAAAATAACCTATATTGTAGTAATACCAAGTGTATCCATTTCCATGTATGCCTAATCAAATGAACAGTTTCCTCACAGTGTATGATAACTACACATATTCGATGTTTGCTTTCTGTATTAAATCGTCTAAATTAAATATCACCATACAACAAAGGCAATACGTTAATGTTTCAAGAAGAAATACACATAGTTCAAGACCCCAATGCAAATATCGATAGTATTTTAGATTACATTCTCAGAAAATGAAGAAAAAAGAATATGAGTTACAACATAGGAGCTACCTTCTGAAACCAGAAGTAGACACTGGCTGTTCGATTACTGCTTATCTGCTTTTACGCCGAAGTGGCGCTCGTAAGAAATCGCACAGGTAAGATTCATTTTCGAAAATACAGAGGCTCGCTAATTAAATCAGTTGTATCAGACAACATTGCATCAAATAACAGGCTCATATTTTGCTATGGATTTTACTTTCTCAGGTTTTTACTGGAAGAATTACACTCATCCTGAACATGTCTCGCAATCAGCTTGGAGGTTGGTTGGTTGTTAGATATGGGGGAAGGAAACCAAACAGCGAGGTCATCGCGCCAATCAGATTAGGGAAGGATGTAGAAGGAAGTCGGCCGTGCCCTTTCGAAGGAACCATCCCGGCATTTGCCTGAAGCGTAGTAATCAATGTCTAGCAGAGGACAACATTCCTTTCCGTAAAAATCAGGCACGTGAGGTATTCCATGGTGCACACTGATTACATAATATCGAAATTTCTGATGCGTTACGCCTCAGGTTAAGCTTTGCGTGTAGATGCTTTGAGTACAGGCTCTTACAGCACTTCCACGACGTTTTCTTCGTCCGGCGACAATTAACAGAACAGAAACTTAAGACTACCACAGTCCATTATTGACTCGAAACGGCTGTCCGGAAGAACAAACTTAGCTGTACAAATATTGACGAGTTTATCGTGAAGTGTATGTCTTGAAACAAGACTAGCAAACATAGTAAAACAGGACGGAATATCGTCTGCGGGTAAATTAAGTACCATTCCGGGTGTAGTGAGAGCTGTTCGTTTTAGTATGAGTGTTTCAAACGCATGTCGCACGTCTGTTTACTCTCAGATTTTTTCCTCAGCTCGTCAGAGAAATTGCATATCGGCTATCCGAGTTTGTAGAATTAGTTCTTTCCTTTCTCTGACTTCTGGGCGAAATATAAACAAAAAATGCGTCTGCTCCTAGGCGTCGAGTAAACGACGAAAACAAACAAACTTTGTGATTTTGTTTGAATCTCATCACACTCTTTTCTCTAATGCTGAATCATAAGGTACAGCCCCATTAACAACGAATAACTAATCACATAAACGACATGTTTCTGTTGACGTAACAGAGTCACAGCTTTTCAGAATTGCAAAAGGATTACAATAGTGGTGTTGCTTATCTCCTACATTGTTGAAAATACAAAATCCTTAGATGTGGGGAGTAGGAAATGCGCAGGAATGGGCATTCAGATAACAGGAGCAATGTTCATACACCATGTTCTTCGCAGATGATGAGGTAGTTGTAGCTAGTGAAGAAGATGATATCTGCTTTTTCCGAAGAATATTATCAGAATAACATGACAAGTGGGGATTGAAAATAATTTTTCAAAAGTCTGAATACCAGTGCAATGAAGAAAATATAGGAAACATTCTGTCAGAAGACGGAACAAGTAATATTGGGAAATACGGCAACTGAACAGCCCATGAATGGCAGCAGAATATTACCAAAACCCTCTGGTGAGAAGTAAAGAAGTGACCCTATAGAAGTGCTGTAGAGACTACAGCAATCTATGTACGCTGTGAGTTTACTGGAAAAGAAACCGCGTTGTAGGAACAGATCATCTCAGAAGAACTTGCAGAATATCTAGACAAGACCACGTAAGAAACACAACGATGAGGAAAATGAACAAGACTCAAGAAAGCGTCACAGAGTAAAAAACGGCAGCTCGCTTGATATGATTACACAGTTCTAATGATAGGTGAGAGAGACCAAAGAAGGTTTTGAAGTACCATCATCAGGGAAGAAGGAGAAGAGTAAACAGAAAGTTGCCTGCTTAGATGTCGTAAAGGAGACCGCGAGAAAAAAAAAATACAGGAAGACTATGAGACGTGGTATGATAGAAACGATGACGGCAGACAATGAGTGGGATGCGGAGACAATCGCCGGAATTCACAAGAGGCAAAAAAGAGTCATTTTTCTTTTCCCAACTCAGATCTGATGTTCTCAACTGGAGCAACTATATCATTGTTAAGAATCAGTTAACGGTACTATATTAAAAGGGAAATATACCAGGTGTATAAGAACACTATTAACTGAGCACTGAAGTAATAGTAATCACACCTGCTGGAGAAAAACAGAACTGAACATGAATAGTTTTTGCTTATTTTTGGAACTAAGTGCACTTTTTCCACTGACACTTTTGCAACTTTGAATGACAAAACTTATTTGAAGTGTCTGTATAAGATAATAAAATGATTTACTGCACGATTCTTAATTGTTGGTTTCTGTAGTGAACCAGTCATCCAACTGTCAAAAGACCGTCTCCCAAATTCTTCATTCGTCTGCATCTTACCAAGATAGTGTCTGCTTCTGTTTCGGAGTGATACCTTTGGACTGGCACGGGTGACGTCTTTCGACATTCATTGTATTCTGTCTCTAGTGTCGTCGTAGATATTGTCGAACTCTAACGTCCATTCTTCCGGTTTTCTTCTTCTCCGTGGTCCCTCGTGCGTAAACTGTGTGCTTCTTTGTGGTTTTCATGGGTGTTTCCGCTGTCATTGATCTCGTTGTCTTTCTAAAGTTCAAAAGTTTTCTGGCAAAGTGACTGTCTCATAATTCCTCATTGAATTTTGTGCTATGGCGCTATTTATTGTAGAACAGTGTTTTCTCCCGAACTTGATTCTTATCGATTCTTTCTGTATACTTCCCGTGCATAATTTCTGTTTGTGTAATAAAGATGGATAGACTTATGATGGGCTTAGAAATATTACAGACTGGCGGAGAAACTCGGCGTTTTCCCGGTATTTGTTTATAGCAGTGTGTCCACGCCCACATAACGCAGCGTCTGGCGTTGTGCTCAATGTTTATGACGTCGTGTCTTCTGGACTAAGTGTCATACAATGATATGGTTTTCACTTACATTCAGATGTATATGTGCGTACTGTCTATAAAATACAAGGTGTAACAAAAATTTACTACACTAATTGCCGGACACATTCCTCACACGTAGACGAGGAAATTATGTTATATGTACTTGGGTCTGTAAACGCTTTGTTTCCATGTTACACTTCATTTTCCCCAACTCATTAATAATGCAAAATACACATGAACAGAACGCACTAGCATACCACATGCAACTCTTTGTCACAGGAGACGTTCAATCTGTCCTCCGTGGTCATTTGATACAGTCATCAATCCGCCGTCGTTGTCAATCTCGGATGCGCTGATGTGTCCCTGGAGTATTGTGTGTGGTTTCACATTCTTCCACAATACGAGTACGGAGACACTGAACATCTCGTAGCAGGGTTCCATACAAAAGAGTTCTCAAATTCCCCCATAAATAAAAGCCCATTGGTTTTAGGTCCGGAGAGCGTGGAGGCCAGGCAACTGGTCCATCTCTACCTATCCATCCGTCACCGAATCTGTTGTTTAGGATGCTCCATCGTGCATGAAGTACATGTTTTGTCGTACAGCTAAAGGCACATCTGCTAACATATCAGGTAGAACATTCTCTACGAAATTATGATAACTTTGTCCGTTGGGCGTTGGTGGAGGAAACTTGAGGCCCTACCAACAATGCCGGCCCAAACACTGGCATAAAATTTTTGCTGATGACTTGCTTCAACAATTGCGTGAGGACTGACGTCTGTCCATACATGCCGATCGTGAACATTTACGATATGATCTAGTTGAAACTCGTTGAAACTAGTTGTAACATAGAAACAAAACATTTCGAGAGCCATGTCCATGTAACATAGTTTTTTCGTCTACATGTGAGGAACGTGTCCTGCAGTTTGTGCCGTACATTTTTGTTGCACATTGTATGTCGTGAATACAGTTAGTAGTAAACAAGTATTATATTATCAGATCTCATGTGATTCTTTTACTGCGTGAACAGCAGAAAAATAGTAAACTATAAACATTTTTACTTTCATCATTTTTGTAGGGGTTGCGAGCAAGTACAGATTTCATAATGGTTTGAAATTATCTGTAAAGTGCTCTCATTCTCAAATACTGGCTGATTAAAGTCTAGGAATTTACGCGTTACATGCTGCGCGCCTTACTCATGCCCACCACCACCTCTTTGATAGGTAGGTCGATCTTTTCCCCAAGTGATTGTTGCTTGAGACTAAGGTGTATGTGTACCAAGTTTGGTTGAAATAGGTCCAGTGGTTTAGGAGGATATGTGGAAAATACACACACACACACACACACACACACACGCACACACACACACACATATATGGGTGAGTGAACTACGGAATGCCCTAGGAAGAATATGGGAGAAAAGTATAAAAGATCAATCTATAAGAGAATGACATTAACTACAGAATATGTGCAACCATGGACGGAATAGCAGATCTAAGATCCAAGAGGTGACAGAAGGAGGGATGCATCAATCCAGTAGCTAGAGTTTGTTGCAAGTAGTTCTTCCTTCATTACTTTGAATTCAGTGAGGAAAAGTATGGACTTCCTGCTTTTAGCTCTGTTACCTTGAGGATTGTGTCACCTGTTTCCAATACTAAAATTTTGAACATGCGCGTTCGGACAATGCAATCTGCAGTACACATAGCCTTGCGTTGAGTAGAGTCGATCTGGGAATGCTAACTTTATTTGAACACCTTCAGTAATGTGTTATTCACTATTATGATGTTGTCACACTTCGCCTATATCTAGTACTAGATCCCTGCAGGAGAGAAGGAGCCCCACTTTGGTAGTATGCTGATTATGACATGTGGCTCGATGAAAACGCACACTGCACCAACATCTTGTACTCACAACTTCGATTCTCACTGCCGTGGCCAAAACACTGATCACTGTTCACGACTTGAAGCGTTCTAATACAGATTATACAACCGAATGTGCGTCTACAAATTTGGAGAACGGCTTTTCACCACCTGGCCTACAGAACATCAGCAGGTCCTGACGAAGTGGCCAGAGCGCGCACTATTTTTGCTTTCGTGTCGCGGGGCTCCTTTCCCCTTGCGACTACAAACGCCCCCAACTCTTCCTACCTTCCGTACTATTTATTAAACGACCACGCTACGTTACTAAGTCTTATCGTCATCTTGCACCGATTTATCGAATCGTTTCGGACGACCAACAGACTTATACTAACCACCTGTCAGAACACAAACATATAACGAGGGGCATTCGTTAAGTATTGCAATACATACTTTTTTTATGAAAGTTGGTTTTATTCAGGATTCCAGTACACCATATTATTCCCCATTCTTTTAGCCGGCACATCCTAATTTGTCACATAATATGCGTTCAATGCGACGACCTTACGCAACCTTGCTGGGAGGGCCTGTATGTTCGAATGATACCCCTCTATTGGCCGAAGTCGGAGCCAGCGTCTTGCTCCCCATCATCCACTTACTGCTTCCTGCTGAGTGCACCCTTCATTGAGCCAAACAGACGGAAACTGGAAGGCACGAGATCAGGGGTATAGGGTGGGTGAGAAAGAGCATTCCAATGAAGTCCTCTGAGCTCCCTCTCGGGTGCCCAGACTTGAGACAGGCCTTACGTCCAGTTAAGCATTCAGGTTTCCAGAATGAGATTTTCACTCTGCAGCGGAGTGTGCACTGATATGAAACTTCCTGGCAGATTAAAACTGTGTGCCGGACCGAGACTCGAACTGGGAACCTTTGCCTTTCGCGGGCAAGTGCTCTACCAAATGAACTACCCAAGCACGACTCACGCCCCGTCCTCACAGCTTCACTTCTGCCAGTACCTCGTCCCCTTTCTTCCAAACTTTACAGAAGCTCTCCTGTAAAGTAACTCAGTTGGTAGAGCACTTGCTCGCGAAAGGCAAAGGTCCCGAGTTCGAGTCTCGGTCTGGCACACAGTTTTAATCTGCCAGGAAGTTTCAAGCATTGACGTGTTTGACTGTAGTTCACCCATCACCTCGAATGTGAGTGTCCGTCCGCAGGTTCTAACACTGCACGAGTCACAGCTGCGTGTGGCCGCCTGGCACGCGGAAGATCGGACGAGTTTGCGCGACCTTGCTGCGGCGATGACACACGCCTCGTCCAACGACTCACCGTGCTTTTGTTCACTGCCACGTCTCCGTGGATATTCTGAAAGGGCCTATAAATATCTACGATGCTCTGGTTTTTCGCCAAAACAAACTTAATGACAGCTCTCTGCTTGGAACGCATCTCCTTTACAGACGCCATTTTGAAGGCCACCTATTGGAACTTCATGAAACTACATGGGCTGAGGAGAAAATATTCCACGATGTCCCACAACAAATTTCATGCGAAACTAGCCATGAAAAAAAGTGCTGCATTACTTAATCAACGGCCCTTGTATGTATGACCGGCTTGTCAGTTCTTTTGTTTTGCCATTTTTGGAGCTTTTTTCTCTAACTCTTCTGTCAACTTCAGAGAGCCAACGTCCACTCTTTCCCGTATTCACAATGAATTTACTCTCTTTCTTTAGTTAGAATAGCTGTTTCAAGATAAACGACTCCATTTTTTATGACTTCAGCACGTGCTAATATACAGAAACAGTATTTCAAAACGAGTAATAGTATAGACATTTCGCACGAAAGCAACAGTGTTAATGTCGAGACAATTATGGTACTTAAACACAGAAACAATTCTACTTCTGTGGTATTTCTTGTATCCGACTGTGAGAAAAGGTTTTTTTGTGCATAATTCCCGTCACGCACTACATTGTTGATTGCGGATGCAGATATAGAAACCTGCTCGCAACAGGTACGCATTTCTAATTTACTCTCAACTTTTCAAAATATTTATATAGGTTCAGACTTGGCTGTCGACGGATGGAGTCAATGATCCAAAACACCTTCTGATTATTTTTCACTTCCGTTGACAGATCTTGTAATGTAGGAATTATTATCAACGCTGGAGATGATCTTCAGAGAGACAGTAGCGAAGTGCTTCTTAGATCGTCAACATTTAGCGCTCTATGTTTAAAAGCAAAATGCGGATTTTTTGTTACAAGTCTCTTAAAAGCGCTGATTTTGGATGCTAGATTTTTTCGTAACTCCTGTTTGCCCTGAGGGGTGTTACGTATTTGTGTAAGCTTATCGCCAGCACAGCTTTCCGTTGCCCCAGGAGCAACATCTTGGAGGTTGTTTCCCTTTGGCTAGTTTGATTACTTTCCAGTAGCATATGCCATATTTTCGTAACTTACGTCTGTGTAATTTGAAATTCTACAGTCGTATGCAAAAGCTAATGACGAAGATAACTTTCGGATGCTACGTTACTGCCAAAGAGTCATATCTCTATGAAACTTAGGCCATATATTGAAAGAATTGTTACACTGTAGTTCAGAAGGTAACAGAAAGAAATACGAAGTGAAACGAACAGAAAAGACACTTTTATTCGACGATAGTACTTGCACAGAAGTCACTGCGATTCATAACGGTCGCTAGGACATTAGAAACGATGGGACATGGTTCTTAATAGGGTGTGAGATCACCACAGATGGCTATGCATTCTCTGGAACGTGCTCCCATTCTGCCCACAAGGTTTCATTCCTCCACCACCACGTGGACCTAATGCAATAAGTCTTCCCGAAGTACCACAGACGGGTGGGATTGGATTTAAGGTGGGAGAACCAGTAGGGCAGCCTATACGCCAAATATCCTCTCGTTCCAAGAACTCCTCGTACTGGGCTTCTGGATGCGGTCGCGTATTGTCGCCCTTGAAAATTACGTCGATGCCGAATGCACCAATGAAAAGTTACACATGTGGAAAGAGTGCAGTGTCGCAATAACGTTGACCGGTGAGCGCAGTGTTTTAAAAGCTTTGGAAGTCAGTACGCCCGTGCAACATTATGCTTCCCCGCACCATAACATCTAGACCACCGAAACGATCATTTTCAGCACTGTTTCTGCGTGCATCTCGTACCTTCATACAGCGAGAGGTGGGAACATGTTTAGTCCAGGGTACCATCATAAATCGCGGTGACTTCGATGTGGTTATTGACTTTAAGTAAAAATGTCATTTAGATTGTTTCAGCTACCTTCTGTAATATACTGTAGCAGTTCGGTCTATGTATGGCCCAAGTTTCATCGAGCTATGCTATTTAGCAGTGACACCTCATCCGAATGTTACTTTCGTCCATAAGTTCTGCACACTACTATAAGAGTACATACTGCTACTCTGTATTGCCATACTATAAATAAATATGTGGTTGGAGCTTCGCACTTCCAACAGCAGTATACAGCATATAGCTCTATAGTGAGCCTGAATTCCTGCCTACAGACTGGGGAGAAATGTGACGCGCATAGTTCCATCAATTAATCAGCCTAGTAGGGAGAAGTATAAAATTTATAAAGCAAAGTATTTAAGTCTCGTGCTTATCGTTCATAATTTTCTCTTTACTTATTGTAAATATAAACATTTTAAATTGTTATCTCGTTAAATCGTGAACAAAAATTACATACATGAAACGTAAGCTAAGGAAATACTTAAGAGTCATTATTCCCAAAATGGCATCGGAGCAAGCCGTAATGAATCTTTTTTTCTTGTTTGGTAATTGTGACGAAGTCCACAATCCATCTCATTTGTGTTAGTGGCGCATCACGCTCGGCTCATATCTTTCTTACTTGAAGATTGATGAGTATTTGTTGCGGCGCTGTGCAGTGACAACGAGCCCTCTGCGCAGAAAAATCATTTATGGAGATTTTGTTTGATTTTTCAGATTACCATACAGTGGCTTCATCGCTCTCTTCGTAAACCGGAGGCCTTGTTTACTTTTCTAAGGTTCCGCCCTCGCTCACATTGACACAAGACAATCATACGCTTCAAAAAGTGTACGAATGAATGTAACCCCCTGGAACGCACCTTTGTTTTTTATGGCATTTTACCTATGCTGTTTTGTTTCAGTTTTTATAATTCATTACTCAAAGTTTACACGGTCCAGATGTCACACAGATGTTCTCAAATGCAATGTCCATGCAGCTTCTTCTGTCCGTATACGTGATTCATCATTTGCGTAGGAGAGAATTTTCACGAAGCCCATCGACTCAGAAGTGACGCCATTCTTCACAAATGGTTCAAATGGCTCTGAGCACTATGGGACTCAACTGCTGTGGTCATTAGTCCCCTAGAACCTAGAACTACTTATACCTAACTAACCTAAGGACATCACACACATCCATGCCCGAGGCAGGATTCGAACCTGCGATCGTAGCAGTCGCACGGTTCCGGACTGCGCGCCTAGAACGGCGAGACCACCGCGGGCAGCCCTTCTTCACAAAACTTACGTTTTTATACATTAAGAATTTCGGAAGTTCTAGAAGTTGTTACTTTACTTTTCTTCACTAAAATTAAAATAGCAAAGAAGAGGTTGAAAATGAATGGTATGCCCGAATTTACTTTCAAACGTAAATGTCTAACCGTACATAGTCATAAATGACCTTACGACAATTCGTGTCTCACTACAACTGTTTCTAACATTCTCTTATATTTCTGTCTTGTGTCTTCATTTTCAATTTCAGTACGATTACATCCATCAGCCAGCGGTAATTTCAATGTTTTGGCGCTTTTTGTGATACTAGCAACAAAATCTGAGAAATTCTGCTCTTCCCAAGGAATCCCCTCCTCATCCGTCCTCGAGCCTCCATAGTTATGAAACATCACTGCCTATAAAGAAATAAGTTTTATTATGCAAACTGCTCCTGACCACGCAAGGTATTTAGAAATACTACCAAAGAAATAAGTAAACTGATTTGTTGGGAAGGATACTTACAGTCATAAGAGAGAAACAATGTGTTTTCTATTTTCTAATAATGAACTACTTGAAACTTTCACAAATACTCATTTTAGTTTCTCGCTTTACTGAACTCTACATTTCTTCTTCATTTACAAATATTTATCTGTTTACGTATCTTAGTGTCACATGAAGAATACATTATGTGAATGTGAGAAGGAATATACGTGGTAAGCTGAGAATTTACATAAGGGTGAAGCTGGTTACGTCTACATGAGATGATTCGTTTTATCCATCGTTCCACGACTAAAGTAGTTTCGCATTCATTCCAACAATATACTCATATTCTAACTCACACAAGAATACAGTACATTGATCAACAAGGAACGCTAAGGTTGCCATGCCCTTTGTGACGTCTGCTTTTCCATTAAACGTACACCGTCTAAACAGCAATTTTTTCTGCAAGTGTATTCTAAAAAAATTAAGTACTTCCGTTCGACAATGAGAGACAATAAAACGTAAATATTCATTATTCGCAGCCCTCTTGTGGGCAGCGATCTTCCCGTTGTTTCCGTATGCATTTGTTTCCATCGCTGCTGTGGGGACTCGGCGTATTTAACATGCAGCAATGAAATGTCGCGCCGTCTGTGCAAATGCAGATCGCGCGCCGTTGCATGTTTGCGGCTGGCGCAGGCCCGCGCTCTGGCGTGCGCTGCAGCCAACTAGGTGCTCGAGAAAAACGATGAAAGAACGGAGCGCGCGCACCATCTGTCGGCCCTGCGGTGCACTACCATGCTTTTTTAAATGCGCCAAATTTAAAAGCGCGGCGCTGCCGTACACGTTCTCCGCCCACCTACGTGGCCGCTCATTTTTGGAGAATGTAGCGGGCACGCCCCTTTTTCAGACTTAAGACTTCCTGTGCATTTTAAGCGCCGGACAGCGCCGGTAAGCGAGCTTTTCGGCTACGCTACAAGCCGAGCCCCGTTTTATACTCCGTTTTGTAGTGCCTTCTTTGTCTTTTGCCGCACTGTTCCTTGCTGTGTGATAGTAATTTTTCCCCTTACGAATGCAGTAAATTATGAGGTTAGGAAAGCACATTCACAATTTAACGTTTGTAAACCACTTATTAAGTATGCTAATTTGGTGCCCTCAATATAAAGACAAGATTTTGTCTTGCAGTATCCGTAGTCAGCAAATTAAATTGCAAGAAGGAAAGAGACGGTTCAAAATATAACGTAGCTTTAGCAACGTAGATTCACAAAGTAAATCGTTTCAGTTGATTGACAACACCCGAGAATGTAGCGAAAATGTTTATCATTCAATTTCTTTTTCTTCTTCTTCTTTAAGCATCTCGTCCTCCAAGAACACTGGCAATCTGCTCTCTGTATATGGTATCCCTGAAGAATGATTACGAATAATGAAGTTCAAACCACTGACTTAATTTCTTGAACCAGAATTATCTTGTACGTCCTAGACAACGTCTGCTGTCAATCTTTCCTTGAAATATTAATTGCAACAGGTGGTATTGTCGCGCATTATATTGCCAAAGTATTCGAGTTTCTTCTGTTCATGATTTTGAGAATTGTAAATACTTGTTGACACGCCGCAGTACTGCCACATTTGCGACTTTATCTGTCTACGGTATCGCCAATGTCCTTCGACACGCCTGTGTTTGAAATGCCTCCGGTTCCTTGCCTGTGCTGTCTCCGTGACTGAACTCCTTAGAGCAGAATATTGAAGACGTAATTTCGGAGTAGTCGAGTACCAAGTGTAATACTTGTACCACGGATGGTCAGAACTTCTTTCATTTTCTGGAATGAACTTCCGGTGTGTTCCCGAGTGCAAGAGTGTCCCGAAATTCAACTCGGTTTCTGCCGATAATCATCCATTTTCCCTTCTTGACGTTTAAAGGACAAGATGTGGTGAAAACAGTTTTTTTTTTCTAAAATCGTTCCGTGTTTCTGATAGTTGCACATCGTATTTAGGGTAGCCAATAGATGGAAGGGTGCTGATAAGTTCCATGTTCTGCAGCAACAAGTGGTGATGTTTTCAGTTATGGTATTCTATCATAAATTTGTTGCTGTGTGAAGTCACAGTAATAGTTTATGGTATCCTCTGTTCACGCTGTTGAATACGACAATCAAATAGAAAACAAAAGAATCACAAAAAAGTAAAGGAAAGAGTAAAAGTGACCTGTCAGTAAATTAAATAGGGTTTCAGAAAGTAAGTTTTCGATTTATCTGAAAGGGTAAGATTACCTTCAGTGTTTGTTAGTCGTTTCGGTTTATGGCAATGAGACATGGTCTTTTAAAGCAAGTACTATACAAAACGGATGGTAGCTCCGGGAGCAATGAAGATAAGGATGTTAGGAACTAGTAGCGGAGAAAAGGCAACAAACAAAATGATGAGGAAAGAAACTGAAGTGAAAGATGTAATTACTGCAATATTGAAGGAGTTGAGGAGCACATTTATCCAGTTGTGTGGATAGTAGATCGGCCAAGAAAGTTTTTTACTAGGTTCCTAAGGATAAGAAATTACCGAGAGGAAGACGTAACAGAAGTTTTATTACTGACATCATAATTATGTATGGGAAGCATTGATACAGCTGAAGATCGTAATGCATGTCTAAAGGAAGTCTTTATCAAGAAGTGGAGGTCAAATGGCTTATAATTATATGAACACTGAATTTATTCCGGAGACCAGTTATGGAGCATTTGGGACATTCTTATTCCTGACAACGTCTTAGCTCGTTATACTTTTTGAGTTCCAGCACTCATAATTTATGGGCTGACGGCTTTCGCGCTACGAGGAATAGTAGTGGCAAGCAGTTGCAACACTGGAACCTCGATCTAAGAGCTTTGTGTGGGATCCAATGATAATCCATTTAAGGCAACAATCGTTGCCTTATTATAAGACAGTCCACAACGTATACAGTCGGCCGTCGTCAAAGAAATTCAATCATGGGATCCTTCTCGCATTTCTCATTGCATATGCGTCGACTCAAACCAGATGTATGCAAAGTTTCATCGAGTAAGCTGTGTATGTCGGTTTGTATTCGCAGACACCATCCTACACGTGTCTTGCATACTACCAGAGTAGAGGGATTGTGCTATGTAACACTGATATAACATCATACAAGAGAGCAGAAACTTCTTTTCCTCTTTCAAGGTACCTCTTACCTACAATTCTCAGCTGTTCAGTTGCACCTCTTGTACCTTTCCGTCCTCTACATCCACACTGTTCCTCTGCAATACTTTTCTCCAGTCTTCCGCGAAGTCTTCTATTTATCACTGGTAGCAAATCTTTTGCTGCATGAGAGATCACAATTATGGTTCTAAAATCGTCACATTTCTTGGCACTGCTTTTCATCTCAATCCGTATCGTTATTCCCGAAAAATAGTCATCCGTCCATTCACGTTTTTCATGTATCTTATTACATAGCTAAGTTAGTTCTTCACACCACAATTCCCAGGGTTCTTAACAACTCCGCTGGTAATCCATCAGTTCCACTTGCTTTGTGATTCTTAATTTCTGTTACAGCCCTCTCTGCTTCTCCTTTTAGGATGCAGCATACTTTATACTCTTCTGAACCCGCCTCCTCTTCTAATGATCTGCCTTATACAGGCTCTCTACATATTCTCGCCACCTTTCCAACATTTCCTCCAGTTTGTGAACCATAGTACAATCTTTCTGTTCCCACTCTTGTCTTTCTTTACTTCAAAGACTAGGTCAGCAAATAATTTATACATCATTTCGTATTTTCCTTTCCTTGGAGAAAGTCTTTGATAGAGTATGTGGAATAAATTAATGGACATTCTAAGGAAGAATGGTAACGACTGGAGGGGTAGAGGTTTAACTAAGAACCTACTCTTTAAACAGAAAATACGAGTACAGACTGGTACTGGGATGACGGAGGTAAGCACATTTAGAAGGGGAGTGAGACACGGCTGTTGTCCCTCCCGTCCCCCCCTCCTCCCTCCCAATACTGTTTACCACATATTTGGAGCATATTATTCAGAAATGTTTGAAACGAAGGTTGGTGGTAGGAGGATAAAATGTATTCTATTTGCGTATGGTTTTGGTGTTTCTGGCAGAAAGCGAAGAAAACTATGACCCAAATGATAGGGTTCTGTAATAAATTCACAATGAGAATAAATAAGAAAAACACAAAATGTATTGTGATAAGTGCAAGATAAGTAAGAACAAATATAAAGTTAGAACAAGGAGATATGGAACAAGTTGGTGCTTAAAATATCTGGGAAGCATTATTACAGCCAATATGAGATGTAATTAGGAGGTCAAAACACGTATAGCAACAGGCAAGGATCCATTTAATAAGGGGAGGTAACTTCTATTTGGACGCATGGACAGGGATCTCAGGAAGAGACTGGCGAAGTGCTATAAATGAAGCTTCGCATTATATGGAGCTAAGACATGGACACTGAGGAAAGAGGAAAAAGAAGGATAAAGCGTTTGAGATGTGGATTTGGAGGAAAATGGAAGGGATAAAATGGGTAGAGAAAGTCAGAAATGAGAAATTGCTGAGAAGAGTGGGGGAGAGAGTGAAATTTTAAAGGAGATCAGGAAGAGGAAACGCAGTTGTCATGGACATTAGATGAGAAACGATTTTTTGCTGATGGATGCAGTGGAGGGAAGAGTGAATGGCAGAAGAAGAAGAGGACGCGGAAAATACCAGACAGTGGATAGTATAAGAATAGGAAGCAATTTTGAGGAAACGAAGAGAGTAGCAAATGACAGGAGTGCATGGATGGCTACATGTGGAGACTTGCTCTAGGTAGTGATGGTGATGATGAAGAGAGCATATACAATGAACTGCACATTGCACAATTTCAGTGATGCCTCTTTACCGAAGCTTCTAGGTCCAGGATTAACATCTTGGTTCATCATGTTGGATGTTTGCTGCAAATTGGTGGAGGAGAAATTGTTCTCCATCACAACACTTCCGATTCATACAAAACACTCGTTCACGGCCAGTGGATCGAGCAGAACACAGTCCGTAGGATGACCGAGAAAGTGTGTAGAGCTCAGTTCTGGTTGGGTTCTTTCCGTCGAATCTTAGCTAACATTGGACCTCCATGACTGCTTAGGAGCTGCAAAGTATACTCCTCGGACAATGAGCACATTTACCTGTCGAACTGGTTCGTACCCTCACCAGCAGAATTATGCTCCATTTTAAATGCATCGCTAAACTAAAATTTTCATTACACCCTGAATTCAACATTGTTGTTTATTTGTTACTATTCTTCCTCTGTTGAAAATGAACCTCAAATCTATAGAATACGTGATGGACTTTCATAGTGTATCACTTTTAAATATGTCCGCTGTGTGTTTCATAACTGCATGTCATATCGTGTTTTAGTGGACCAACACATCCGGGAAATGTGGTGCACGGATTAAGCCACTGGTTCCCATTCACTAGGGATGGTGGAATAAATTTAGATCAGACTTTCCAGACAGCTGGTCGTTGGCGGTATATTAAACTCCAATCATCATTACGTTTTATTAGGGCAACAGACTTAATGATTTGTGAGGAATGTAGCTGTCGATAAATAGAATAGCTGTATGTCGTCAGAAGAACGAGTTAAGTCATTCTCACTAAAACTGTTGGACGGACACACAGTTTAAATGTATGATGATTGTATACTTCATAATAGGACATCATTTACTGTCGCTGAGAAAATAAACACAATTCGTTCTGTCTTCTTTCCTGCAGAATCAGTTATTGTGTTCGTTCAGTTTTGCAGCTATAAATGCAGCAACGGTTGTCACTTCATTATTATTTTTATCCACAGCTGATGTACTCTTATCTCCTTGAAAATAGAATGCAGGTTAACATGTTACTATAATAAATATAGCCTATTTTTGTCGTTAGTTATTTTCAATCCATAACAACAGTCTTTTGGGTAACTAATTATCTTCACATGGTCAAAAAATATATTTTTACACATGTGCCTTACACAACAGCTGATGGATCACAACAGAGAGTCATTTCACTGTTTCAAATAGGAAGTAGACATCTGTCTTAGAGGAACTTACCAGTCAAAGCTTTTTTTGCTGAAACGTATAAAATGCATGTTGCGACTATCTGAAGATTGGTGGGTCACTCATTCCAAATTAGCTATGGGTCATAAGTAAACAACATCACAAAGCAATTGTATTTACCATACTTACATTAAAATCTAAAAACGTTACTCTTTTAGTTGCCTGATAAAATGCTGGAGTGGTTTAGTTCTCGTCATATCTGCCCAGACAATCACATGGAAAAATACACAGTGGAACGACTCCATAATTTTAAATAACTAATTGCTAGTTTTTAAAATGTGCTGTATTTCAACTTCAGTACACTAACAACGAGTTGAAGATGACTTGTTCCGCAGGCAGTATCGGTACTGTGTCAACCGCGAGATGCGATACATTAAAACTGAAGCGAAGAATTATTGACACTTTTTTCTTAAGATCATTGCTAAATACTGCATACGTTGCTACAGATATATCGATAACATAACAGTGTCAAACAGTTTTGCATTCCTCTTTCTTTTCGACGACCTTTGCGCGACTATTGCAATACATTTATGAGTCATTTTCTAGTATGTTGTAGTAAGTATGAAGATCATTATCGTTGTTCCACAGTAAAGCGTGTACGGTCAGACGACATATATCACTGTCAGATGGAGAAAAATCGGCCAGTATTCACCTCATGTCGGCTTCTATTTAAGAAGAAGGGAAGAAAGGAAGGAAAGGGAGATTATTTTTTTCCACAGAACGCATAATGTTAAGCCCTTGACATGTCCTTTACAGATACAGCACCAGCTCATATTGAAAGAGGACGATGAAGACACGGGCCAGGACAGTCCAGGAAACCATCTTAACTATATCAGGGAATCAGGGGAAGGTCGGCGAATCTAAAACTTACTTGTGGAAATGAACAAAATATTTCAGCTTTTGGAGGAGAAAACTGGTGATTGAAATTACGTGAAAAAATCTCACCGTAGCGAAAAACACCTTTGTTTTAATGATTACCACCCAAATTCGTATAACATATCCGTGACACTCCTTCCTCTATTTCGTGATAATGAAAACCGAGATGCCTTTCTTTGGAGTTTCTCGGTGTCCTCCGTCGGTCCTATCTGAGAAGAATCCCACGTAGCTGTGCAGTATACCAGAAGAAGACGGACGAGCATAGTGTAGGCAGTCTGGTAGATTTCTTGCATCTTTTAAGTATTCTGCCAAAAAACTAAAATAAATTGCAGTCTATGGTTCACCTACCACACAACATTTTCTGTGTTATGTTTTCAATATAAATTGTTTGTATTTGGAGTTCATCAATATTTACTTTAAATACGAACATTTTTAGTTAGGTTTCACTGTGACTTACTAACATCGAATGAAACATCAGGTTTACAGTTACCAGTCGTTGTGACTGTTTCTACGGGACGTACGTATGTAAGTCGGGTAGATGCTTTGAGATTAGGGCATCAGCAGTGGCCGCCTCTCCTGCATGCAACTAAGCACCATGTTAATAACGCAAGTACCGTTAAGCATTCTATATACCCAACCAAATAGGCAAAAGCTGTACGTCCTTGAAATTCTACAAACACGAAAGAAACCTACTTGAGTCCATCACAAATGACAATAACTCACATACAGACACAAGCAAATTGCTTCTCTCATCCCCTTCGTATTTATCAAGAATTTGTTAATTATTTGCGTTTTTCTATGATAGTTTCTGAATTAATAATTGACTGACATGGCTCTCAAAACCCAATAAATATATCCACACACCAATATTTCGTTCTACGTTTATCCGTGTCTATATAATTCACAATCCATGTGTCACTTCAACCGTTGCTTAGATACAGGTATAAGCTTAACTACCAACAGGTCTGGCAGAGTCACAACTGTGAACTCTCTCAGTCTTTCCTTAGATATAGTATGTAATAGATGGATTCTTAACAAGCCATAAATCCGCGGTAATCACAACTGAGCTCTCTTTCTCTCTTTACTTTCGCCCTCTATCTCTCTCCGTTCCTTCCTTCCTCTCTCTCTCTCTCTCTCTCTCTCTCTCTCTCTCTCTCATTGCCAGTATAATATCAAATAATAAGTAAGTTGTTAGAGACATAATGTTGCCACTGTTGGCAAAATGACTATCTCATATGCTCTTCACCCTTAATATTTGTAACAGGCCATCCTGATAAGTAAAGGTGCACAAAGTATTAAGTTATGCTAAACCTGACGACTAGAGATTTTTAAACTTATATTTCTGTTTATCTATGCAATCTAATATGACTACAATGGTTTGACTCTTGTTTCAAAATAGTATCTTTGTTTTATTGTATATTCTTTGAACTTACTAGAGTCTAGACGCCATCTTTGCTTCCACCAATGTTTATCATCTGTGATAGTTTATGTGACAAGAAAAGGAGCTTGTGACAATTTGAGCTATTTTTACTTTTACATTTACATTTTTGCTCATTCTTTCAATCAAAAACCTCCACAAAACTCATGAGCCCTATAAAGAAACATTATTTTTGTTGTCTTCTTGTTTTTGTCATGTTCTACTAGACGCTGCCAGAGATTACCCCAAGGTCGTAACACAAAACCCACATGTCGACTTAATCCATATAAATCCACCCGTAGATGGAGGTTTAAACCTCTGAAACACATCGAGGAAATAAATTTTTTGTGATCGGCAAGAGTAAATTTTATGTTTCATTTGACACTAGGTAGTTACATGAATCAATGACTTTTAATTTATGGTATTTATCGTATAACCGAAATATAACACATTTTAGTACTCATTTGGAAGACCTCACATTTTTATTATTTAGTGTCAGAGATCACTTTTCGCATAATGCATGTACCTGTTCTAAATCAATTTGCAATTCGTTTTCATCTTCTGATGACTTTGTTGGATTGTTAGATGCCATCACCTGAAACAATCTAAGAGAGCTGCTCAAGACATTTTTTAAGGAACTTACAGAGAATAAGAAAAGCAGCGAAACCTATAACACTCCCTTGGGGAACATCATATATCACTTCGGTTTCATTAGATGACTTCCTTCTCTTTCCTTAAAAGTTTTTCACACTCCGCTCAGTATGTCATTTCCAGCTCCTTAAAGTTTATTTTTGAAAAATCTTTCCCCTTTTTTCATTCTCTGAGATGCTGACAGTTACTATGAGACGTGATCTTTCTGATAAGAAATCACGAATCCAATCGAACAACTGGGACGATACTCCATAGGCACGAAGTTTTATTAGTATCGCTTGCGGGGAACGATGTCTTCTCGAAATCTAGAAATATATAATCAGCTTGAGATCTCTTGTCACTTATTCTCAAGTGTGAATAAAGAGCTTGTTGAACGATATTTTCTGAATCCATGGTGGTTATGTATCATTAGATAGTTTTCCTCAAGATCTTTCATAATGTGCAGTTTAAATTCCGAAAAAGTTCTCAACAACATTCAGTTGCAATAGTTAGACCTTTACAATTGATTATAGATTATTCAACTACAACACAATAAAATTTCCGCAGAGTGGCATGTAAGTCACTGAGTGATAAACCACAGATCACAGAAAAAAATGATTTTTCACTTATGTGAAGATCGCTCAGATAACATAACTTTTTTTGTTTGTTTTTGTAGCCTCGTACTGTCTCCGGGCATAGTGCTGAGGCTGGATGGCTCCCGTCAGCATATTTTGATGACCAGCTATGAAGGTAAGCAGTATGCAGCGTTTTACTTGTTTTAGTTTTAATTTGAGCCACACAATATTGTACTGGCCACACAGCTGATCATTAGTCGTAACGTTATCCTGTACTGAATATTTTACCTTTGACTTAGTCACTATTGTGACAGAGATTTTGTAAATATTCAGTTCTCAAGAATACGCAGTTTGTCCACTGTGACTGTGTACAAGAGCTTAATCCACATGCCCCTTAAGACGTTTTTCCTTTTGGAATGACAGCATTCCGCCAAATCGACTCCCATTTAATTTCGGCACATATTCCATTTTGTTCAATTCGTTATTGTTTTCGTACATAACCATTTGGGATTAAATTGACTGATTACAAAAGTTGATTTTAACCAGTGTTCGTTCTTCTCCTTCCTTAAAAGTTTTTCACACTCCGCTCAGTATGTCATTTCCAGCTTCTTAAAGTTTATTTTTAAAAAATCTTTCCCCTTTTTTCATTCTCCGAGATGCTGACAGAACTATAGCGCAAAAATATGATTAATTAATTTATCTATTTATTCACCTAGGGATAATCTTACAATGATATAACATCTACGACTGGTCGCTTCTGATGTCATTGGTTGATATTAAAATGTTTCTCGACTTTTTACTTCGGCGCTGTTTCCTGCTTGTTTCTGCTTGCCAGAGTAGTATCTTTCATGTTACCGTTTTTGCTAGAATTGAAAACCACATAACTTAATCTAATAATAATAATGACACTATTATTTAAGTGTTTTTCTTCGTTAATTCAACCAATTACACGGTATTACCAATACGATCTTTCGTATTTTTATCTTCAGAAAAAGTCTGTACAAGATGTAATGTGAACGATTTCCTATGCTGTTAACTAGGACGTAAGATGTATGCCGGTACTCAAGTTCTTCTCTAGACGTTTGCCGCCTAGGTCGCCAATATCGTTATAGTTACGAATGAAATGTAGCTACTTTTATCGTAGCAATAATTATTCACGATTACTGTCAGCGTTACAGAAATATGTATACACACGATAGAAATGGGTCACACTGAAGTTTTGTCTTAGCGAAAAGCATACACAAAACATATTGGATTCACGTAAATTTTCATTTTAATATTCGCTACATATTATAGTTTTAAGCTTTCTCTTCGAATTTGTGTTTCATTCTTTACAATTAAGCCATGTATATCACATTTCATTTCCTATTTCATCTGCAACAGTTTTTGTCATTTTGTGGCAAAGCTTTTACACTTCCTTCCTTTTTTCCTTCTCTTATAAATCAGACATCAGATAAATATTACACACTTTCTTCTCAAAAAAGTTATTAGAAATAATTACAGATAGGAAAACTGTAAACAAACAACAATGATGATAACAGAAAAAATTCAGTAAGTATACAAAATTAATATTTCTTACGTCTATCAGGAGCCATTAAAATAAGAATGCAGCCAGAAACACTGAGTGCTTTTACTCTGGAGAGCATTCATTACTATTATATGACAGCGGTCTTACATGAGCGATACCAAGAATTTCGCTGACAATACCGTTTCCTTGTCTTAACTAATATACGATGAATCCGTGGCTCTGAACTTATATTCCGAATAAGATTTTTTAGACGCATACAGTGCTATTGGCACGTTTCTGCTCTTACGCAGACTCACATGTCTGCATCGTTGTCTTTACCAAATGTGCAGCTTCACTTTTCATCAATATCTGGACTACTCATCCCTTCCTCGCTAATACTTCAGTCAAAGAATTAATGCTGTTTGATTTACTTATATCTACTTAACGGCTGAAATTAAATCAGTTAACATCCCGTCTAAGCCTAAATTCTCTACAAATTCTCTACTGCTAAATTTCCCGCCACTTTTTCGTCTTGTACTTGGCTGCAGAGAAGTATGTACTCGTATTTTCAGGCTAAAAGTCCCTGCTAACGGCCATGCTCCCTAGCGACTCAAACGTATATGTACTTCACATTCTCTGCCAAAATATTCATTCCTTCGTAAGTTCAACTATCTTGATATCATTTTGAATATTTGTGTGGCAAATAATAACTGAAATTTAGAAATCTGGAATTCTGTTCAGAAGACGTATTCAGGTCATAAAGGATTTTTTGCGTTGTTGACACCGTGAAGGTGCCGTAGAGCAAACGTAATTAATTGAATGAAAGTAACTAAATTCTGACAATACTTCACGACGTTTAGTTTCTCATACTAGATAAAAACCACTAAAAATGATGCAACATGCAGTTTTCCACGTGGACATAGTTGTCTCTCTGTTACTCAGTTTCGTCAGAAATTTTTCGGTCTCTGTTTTTCTCTTATAACACTTCCGACAGCAGAAACGAGAACTTTCAGTTGACACCGTTATCCGAATGCGCCTCACTTTTTACAGATATCTTGAAAAGTGGGAAGAACCTAGATTAACCCACGTCATCCACAGAGACGGTTTGCGGAAGGAACGGTCACTTTGGTACAAACAAGTAACACAAAATTTTGAAACTTTTGTCATCCCTTAACACCAATGCTCGGAAAAAAAAGGTTCACGAAAATGTTGATATGACGTTACCACACCAATCAAGTTTAACACAAAATGAAGGAAAGAAGGAACAGAAGAATCTAATAAACATGAAGGCAAATGAACGAATAAATATTGAATGGGTTAGAAATATAGGTCTCGGTAACATCCAACAGATTTATAGAGACTCACTATACTCATTAACTTCTTTAATCCAAACTAGTTTCTTAATAAAATTAATAACTAATGTTTTCCATTGCATTAAGACGTATATGTTTCTCACACAATATTAACGGATGTAGTCTCACTTTTTCTGCGATTGACGTGTTATTAAATTCTACCTTACCCAAGTGTAAGACTATATTCACCATTTAATGATCTCCATATATTTTTTTCAGCTTATATCCTTACCTTTCTTCTCACAAATCCGAATATATGAATTGCTGAGATGCTCACAGTTAGTTGCCTTTCGGCCACGAAGAATGTATTTCTAACTTGGATTCAACAGTAAATGGTGGTGAACGTAGACTGTTAGCGTGTGGTGTCACTTAACTATAATTTCTTTTACTTGGTAGTAGACTTCTTTGAAGGATAAACAATTTTTCGAAATCGTTCGATAAAACGATATTTCCATTTCTTAGCGCTTGCTTACTACAACAGAAATTTTAGAGTTCTACGCTAATGCTGGCATCCAGAGCAACAGTGGAATCTTGAAGATGTGATAAACATGTAACAGCAAAATTCCAAACGAATCTAGCTCATAATACCTGGGTAACGTAATGCGAAGGATGAGGACGAATAATTTTTCTAATCTAATTGACATGCTGTACATAATTATGGAAACTTTCCGTCTCAGTCTCATATTTACTTAATTGCTTGATGACAAAATTTTTCATGCAGTCGGGAAAAGATTATAGTCTAATAACTAAGCTGTATAATTTAACTGTTTAAAATACAAAAATAATGTCCTATTTTCTCGTTTAACATTTTCTTATTTTTTATTTTTTATTTTTTTTATTTTTTTTATCTGTAACTTTAGTTTTTATTTTCTTCAAACTTATTCCTACATCCATGTATTTTCAGAAATATTTACAATTTGCATAGTTCATTATGAGTGGACCAGAAATAACTATGCATCTACCATTTCAACATTTAAGCAGTGACGTTTTGCGCATACATACGACTTTCGTATTTATTTATTTAACCTAATCTGATTAGGGTCATCAGACTCTCTCTTACATGGAACCAGGGTTTCACACATACAACATAGTTACATAAGAAATAACAGTTTTAATATGAAAAGTAGTGTTAACATAATTTTAATGCCGCTGAGGACAGTGTCAATATATAATGTTGATTATGAACTAACAGAGTGAATGCTGGCATTGCTTCTACTAATACTGCTGCCATTAATGTTAGTAATAATGACAGTAATAACAGTAGCGATCGTGACAGATATAAAAAGAATGTGTAGATACACAAAATACATGTTTTTCTGATATAGCGAGTTCTGGGGAAAAGAAATTTAAGGACACTGCACCAGTACGAATACTGGAAAATGGAGCTCTGGTTTTGAAGAAGTGATGTACAGAGGTAACGAGGGCGTACAGTGAGAATGGCAATCGTCATTGTCGCTTTAGAAGACATGTCATTAACGGTATTCTGAAGCTGGAGATGTTACTCAGTTCTCTAACATGATGCGGGAGCTTGTACCGGAGGCGGGTTTCTGCTTCTGGGAAGGTCTCCGAGAAAGTGGCTCAATGATGGAGTGGGACAGAGAGGATTTTGCTGCCATGGGAACGGGTGTTTCTGCGATGTTGTTCTGACAAGACCGTTAACAGTTCCGATAGAATGGAGCTCACTTCGAGTATTTGCACACTGTTAGAATGAGCGTTTTTGATAAGTAACAATAACAAGTACAATTTCTTCTTTGTGGACCGTTCTGCAATGCTGCTTTAATTCTGTGAGTTCCCATATACAAGGCGTGTAAAGGAAGAGTGGCCATCGACCGTGGTTGTGACGATCCCACAAACGAACCTCCATGTTTTACGTGTTGACTGGAGTTAATATTTGTGATATAACAGACTCACGTGCACGGAAATACAGAGTTTTATTCGAAAGTAAATTTTCTGGCTGATGTGTTACTACTTGTTCGTTTCTACAGATGTTCGATAACGAGATGACGGAATCAGCGAAAACAGTTCAGTCATTATAGGGCTCTGCCTAAAAGGATCTCAGAAACCCTTCTACTTGCAGATTATTCTTATCTCAAGAAAACGTAACACAGCATCTTAATAATAGTATATACGCTAATAAAAATGAAGAGGGAAAAAATACTGTTAAGTCATAGTACGTCTACATATTCATGTTTCACATCATTTTGGAACAAAATTCCAAACTATAAAATTGGAATATTGGCAACGATTGAAGCTATCGCGTCGAAAAATCTTTCAAGCATAACTCAAAAATGTTTTTAGTACTCTGAGAATACCGTTTAAAAATTAAATCTCGTGTAAATGTATAAAAATGTTCCTCAAAAGTATAGGAAAATTTATGCTAGAATTTTTTAAAAGAAGAAAAGAATTTCTGAAAGAAAAAAGTGCCTAGCTTAGTCTGCAATTTTATTTCCTCATCTTTCGTGCAGACACGACGGTCACTTACGAGAGCCAAAGTGAAATAGCGTCAGGTATGCAGTCTCATTAATTTATTTCACTACAGAAACTGTAACTGCATCATATTAATTACCAGTCTTTCGAAACAGTTTTGTGTTCGTCAATTTTGTGTTCCTCGATACGACACGCAAAACCATTTCTCGCAGGCGCGTGCCTTGCTCGAGATACGCGCAAGATGGCAGCGCTCTTTCCCAACTTTCCCACGTACATTCTCTGTATATGGATGCAAATATTAATGTTTAGTATGCTATGTACTTGTAATAACGGTACTGCGACTATCTTTTACACTTTTGAACTGAATAATCCATTTAAAATTAATCGTACTGTTGGAAACCTTTCTTTACATCACTCGCCATTCAGAGCAGCGCTGCAGATTTCAAACGTAATCACACTACTAACACAGATAGATTCCACTCAAAAGTATCGTGTGTTTCCTACACGGATTTCGTAGGTATATTATTGATTTGTTTTCGATACCTGCAATGGACTTAGCTTAAAGTTTTTAAGAGGTAAATGGCAGACCACTTTCTTTGTTTAGACAGGTGTCAGAACAGCAACGCCGCAACTTTTTTCGTAATAGGAAATGAATGGATAGGCAGCTTTATTTTTAGGTTTTGTACTACGCTTTATCGCATTGTTGCATCTCTCTTTTTATAAAACATGCTGCGACGGTGCAGCGAAATGACTTCGTGTTGCGCCAAAGTGAAACAACCCGGAAAACGTAAATCTGGATCTATGAAGCTCAGCAAATTTTCGATTCATAGCACTTTTAAATGTTTTGAAGGACAAAATTCTTCACATTTTCATATATTTAAAATTCATTCATTCTAAACCAAATTAATAATCTCACTCACTCATTCAACAGATCATTGGTGCTGGCGCTACAGATTCCTGTAGTAACTACTTTAAAATGGGCACAATAATTTCGACATGTATTTAATTCGCAGGTAATGACTCATATATACTGACACATAATATAACATAATATACAACGTAATATAATGTCTCATATGTTCTCGTAATGTTGATCTGTAGGTAAAAATTGCTCGAAATGTGTTACCTTGAACAGACTGACACGTAGCGAACTGCCATAGTATGGAGTTTTTGTAGCCCTTTTAATTGTATGGCCATACACCGCATTATTTCATGCCTTCAGTGGATTGTGTCTCGATGTTAATCACCATATGAAGCACCGCTGACTATTATGACAACGGCCATTACGGTACTTAACTGTCAAAAGTGACTTTTCTTTCCTCTGACGAATTTTTAATTGCAACTGTAGCACGAACTCAGTACCATGCAGTTAATAATGAGCAAATGTATGGAAACAGAGTAAATACTGAACCCTATATCTTAGCACAAAATGTAATCAAGTTTGTTATACCAGTGTCACGTGAATATTTCTGTTTCACGTTGGCCTCTGGTATAATCATTACGCTCGCACCAGATATTTGTACTCTATAAAGATAGCCAGTGACTGTAAAGTAAGCTTAAAAGCTGCTGCTGGAACTTACACATTGTCTTGACTATCATAAGCTAGCAACGAAGAATTTGAATTCCTTCACGGTTTCTAGATACTAACGATTTCATCACTACATACGAATATCAACTACTTTTCAGTTCTCTATGAATTCAGCATACAGTAAACTTATCGGTCATACCACAGTGCAGCAACATGAACATTCGATCAGTGACATGCAAATACTATGTTTTCATTAAAGTTCCCTTGGCAACAGGAAGTTAAAAATTTATTTCTATAATATTTTTCCGACTATTCTGTTAGGGTATTATTAAATGCAGACAAAAACCGCCGTCAACAGCATCTAGATTTTACCCTCTGCGACACATGATTCTGGTAGTTGGGTGTTACAAAGTAAATTAGGAATTCTTGGTTTTCTCTCGTTTATACCATTCATTTTTATGTGACGTAGGTATGGCAGACGCCTCAGTAGGTTGTTGGCATACACAGTTTTAATGTTGCTGCAACAGATTTACATATTCATTTTACCCTATCTTTGCGATAAACCCCTGTCTACTATTAACAGGTTCTCGACTTTTCTACCCGAATACCGTTGTCTTGGAGATGACAATTAGCGCTTTGAGATACGCTAAACGCCCGCCCTTCCCTTATTGTTCTACCTAAGATTTTATCGTTGACATATGCCGTATATTCATAGTCGTCCACGAAAAAGGCTACAGACATTTGATATATTTTATTTCGACAATATTATTTTGCACTTCCCCTTTCAAAGTTAAAAAAGCCCAGTATTAATTATTTACGAATAGTATCATTTACTGGCTTATAAAAGATACTATTTACTTATTCACTCAGGTGATTCCGCTGTATTGCTGCAGTACATTACTTTTCTGTGGCGAGTGTGGATGTACACATGGTAATACTCATATAAAGACATGCCTCGTGTTTTCTTGAAGAAGCATTAAATAATTTCAGCTGACTGTTATTGTCAATCTGTATGTAACAAGTTTCATTTCATACGCTAAGTCTCGAACAGGATCCACTTATTCCATTTTACTGATTATTAACCGAATTCTCTGATAAAAAATTTGCTCCTTCATCAATTTTAATTAATGTTCTACCGGTTAACACTGACTCAACAGGAAGTTGGGTGGTGATCTGTCAAATAAACTGTAGTGATAAATAAAAGAGTGAAACGTGCGTTCTTAACATAAAAGGAATATTATCACAAATCTATAAAATTATGCAATGCATCACTAATTACTCGTCACAGCATGACATTCCAAGAAAACACTTGCTACATATTTAGTTTCTAAAATGCCACTTGTCTGCCATATAGCTAAAACTTGCTTTAGTAATGAAATATAGAATAATAAATTTTTGCAAGGGAGTATCAGTAACCGAGACTATTTAGTGAAGCATTGCGCCGTAAGATTTGAATAGCATAATAACGTTTCTGTAAAAAGCTGATGAATTTTAACTTCTAATGTATCGGTATTAGAACAAACACTCATCTATGAGTAACAGTGTAATTCATTGTTACTAATCACTGTTCAACATTACCTTTCCAAGGAAATGTAACTGTTCATAAACAGAAATGTTATTTCTTGAGCAGTCCTTTACTACAGTGGTTTTGGCATATTACAGTGGGGTGGACCTGTTGCCCAGATTCTGTATATACATATTTTTTTTTACGGCTATACGCCTACTCTTTCCATCATGGCGAATTAAAAATTTGCGCATCTAACTTGAATTATTCGTGAATTATTTCTCGTTGATTATTTTGAAATCTTTTAAAATTCTGAAACACGCAGTATAACAGTAATTTTATTTATTAAGAGTTACATAGCTATATTTTGATTATTATTTTTAATTATAAGTATTTCTGAACTGTCACTAACATATTGTAGAATTTTTTTCTTCATAAATAACTTTTTATAACATCAAGCCTTATGGGTTCAATCTCATTTCCGCTTAAGAGATCTCAGCAAAAGATTAAACTATTGTCCTGTAAACATCTATGACTCGTTGTCAAATTACAAGTTTTGTATGTGCTGTTTCAGAATGTTACTACGAAACAGTCATGAGTGCAACACAGACTGGTCGAGGAGCAACGGTAGTACAAGGTGTGCAGTAACTTGACGCATCTGCTGCAGACGGCAGATGAGACATCCTTTTCCAGCTGCGAACAGTGGGAGAACTTTTGTGTTCCCTCCGTTATCCCTCATTTCAGGTATGATTTAATTTTCGTAATTGGTGTCTATTATTTCTATTAATTAACTTGCGCATCGTTTTTCGAGAGCTGTGTCAGCGTTGTAAATTGAAGCACAAATGTAGCTGCATGTTTAACTTTCTGTCCGCCTTCTGTACGAACATATCAAACGTGCCTCGTTAAGTCCTTGCAAAAGTCGCTTCTTACAATATGTTAATGTAACTGCCTAATTTCAATCATAGTACTCACAATTTTCTTACTTCATGGATTTTTCTTTGATCCTGTAACAAAACAAAACAAAAAGTCTTAGCACGCTTTAATATATATGATACAGCAGTGGTAATTTTTTAGAGTAATGTCAATCTTCACATTGTACATATATTAACTTGACATGTATTGTGTTATTTTACATGTATTTGGCATAAAATTGACTTCAGTATGCTTCGGACAAAAATTAACGTTCAGAACTATCTTACACCTTGTTTAATGCACGCTTTTACCCATTTAAGGCATTGTGTCATTTATTCACTAGTGAGAACAACTCTAGCCTTTTGAGATACATTATAAAACTGCTTTCATATATCTGTAACACCGACGATTTATTTTTTATTGCTTAATTCAGGATTTGTATTTCTTTTGTGCAATTGGTGTTAATGAATCCTCATATCTAGCCTGTCATAATTAAAAAAGTCCGATTCCATGAAATACACCACAAAATAGTAATACATACGACAAAACTGATATTGAGACTAAAACCGGCAATAAGACTACGAGAACTAAAAAAATAATAATAATAACATTACTAATAAAACTGTAAATAGGGTAAATTCAACTAAGAGCCCTGACAGGAGTATGGATGAAGAAACATAAGAAACGGAAGCGTATGTGTCATAGATACATGATAAACAAACAAAGAACTCTGGCGAAATCTCTTCTGAAATGAAGGACAAAGAGTTAAGAGAGAAAGAAGAACTGATAAACTGTAGGCAGAATAAATTAGCATCATTTCCATTGTTCGACATTTTGTCGTTATTGAGGCGCAATTACATCGATAATAGTAGACAATGCTGCAGTTTGATGTTAAGTACAATACAAGTCCAAGATGGAACATCTCAGTAAAGATGGGACAGTTCAAAGCGGTGGATGGAAACCGTTGCTCTTGCGTTAAAAGAATGTGAATCCGATTGCATTTGCCGGATATGTTATGACCCTCTTCTTGCTAAACTTGTAAAGCGTCGAATATTAACTGGTGAATGTCGCTCAAGTCTATTGAAACAAACGTATGCGACGGGAAGCCTGTATTGCAAAGAGATTTTTTTAAATTATCTCTCATCAACAGTACGCACCGATCACCAAGGGTTCTTTGGCAGTGGAAAATCTGAAGGAGTTTAAGTATGAATTGCTGGAATTCTAATTCTATTCATCAGACGTGCTATGGTCCGACATTAACGTATTCCCACACCTAAAGAAATTGTGGATGGGGAAAGTTCTGGAGTCCAGTGCATAGTAAAACACTTGATATGGTTATTTGTAAGAACTGCTCTTATGGCATGGAATCTATCCCCTCCAAAAAAATTGGAAAAAAACGCTTTCTTGTAAGATGGGAGAAAGCCGAAACACTTCTGCATATTTGAACTATAAAATAAGAGTTTGTCACTGTCGCGAAGATAATTTGTTATTTCATCCTCTGATAATACTGGATCATATTGAATTTATGAGGTAGTGAGAAAAATTATGGTTTTGTTGGCAGGTACGGCTAGTATACAAGACTGCTCTGATGGTTTTCTGAAGTTAGGATACGATGACAGGAAGTTCATACATCAGGGTTTGTGCCAGGGAGACTGCAGGCGGGGGATCTGAAGAAGTAGGCAGTGCGTGTTGTAGTCAGACTGCTAGTGTTCTCGCATACAACCCACGTGATCGAATGGGACAGTGGCATCGCTGTACGTTTAAGATCTGTAAGAACTAAGTGTCCCAAGTATGTGGTTCTCCATTGCACTCTAAGTGCCCTGTGACATGTACGATCTTGATTTAGCAGATAGTGTTCTCATTAATTTCGAAACATTTGTTCTAGAAAAAGAGTGGTATGGCATTAACGTATAGTAAGCCTGCATTTACATAGTAGGCCTATACAGGATGTACTACTTATTTTAACCAACCCGAATAACTTTGCCACTAGAAGGAAATGAAACAAAAAATGTATCAAGCAAAAATTGTTTATCTGCCAACGTGATTTTAACCGGCATGATTTATTTCTTGTCACTGTTCATTATGGAGCTATAAACAGCAGTACGTCTTATTTAAGTAGCTCTCTATATTTTTTATTCACTAAACATCTTCCTCTTATCAAGAACTGTTCCAAAACGTATGGCAGTGTACCATAACACAAAACTGACAATGACTTCCGCACAATGAAGGTACCCGGAGTTACATAACCCATCCACTTGCTGCATTTAACAGTAAAACAAATGGAAACACAGGTAAAACTTTCACTGTCTTCAGGTGTAAGTTTGAATTAGTAATTAAGGACTGTCTTTATTGTACGTATCATTTAAAATTGTACAGTACTACACTTCATGTATCCGTTTCGTAAACAAGTAAACATAGTTGCCATTGCTGTTCTGCTAACTTACATTCTCCATTGATGAGTAGCATTTCTAGATTCTCTTTGTTGACCTTAATTTGACTCATGTAAAACTTCAACTGAAGGTGCTTAAAAGAATGACTAATGTAGATTTTCTTTGTGTTTCCATTTGTTTACCGTCAGTTCTAGCAAGTGGGCGAGTTTCGTCACACTCAGTGCAAGCACTGTGCACTATTACGTTACTTTATTAATAGCGGCATATTCCCGCGAATTGTATACTGTGATACGATTTTCAACAGATTTTGAAGAGAGGAAGTGTATTACCGAATAAAAATATAGGATACTATTTAAATATCGGAACAAGTGCGAGAAGATCCACGCTCTAAGAGTTCCGTACAGACATTATTCTTTGCGTACACAATAAAAATAATTTCGTGTGGCTGGATTGCGTTTTGCAAGTCTTTCTATTGGACGCCACCTCGTCGACTTGCGTATCCCTAACCTACCCCAATTGTCCAACCTAGGGCAGAGGACCCGCAGTTTAATGTGGAATCCGGACTACATGTTGTTGCTGGCGACTCCTCACATCGTTAGAGGTCACAACGAAGACTGAAAAATCCATGGCCTGTCCGAAATTCGATGCCGTGACCTCTCGGTTTCCGGACGCGCCCTTTACCAATAGAACGCCAGGCCAGACGAGTATGTACGTAGTTAATCTAGAGGTTTTGATCAGTTAATTTGCGAATATCAAAATATGTGACTTATTGGCCGTATCTTTTGATTTCATTGACTTACTGATTGAAACGATTTACACCGCCAGGGGACCGTAGATCTTAGTGTTTGACATAGATTTCAACTTGATACCTCTACCCGTTACCAAGAAAAATGAGTCTTAACTAAAAGTAATCAGGTAGATTATATAATGGTAAGACAGAGATGTAGGAACCAGGTTTTAAATTGTAAGACATTTCCAGGGGCAGATGTGGACGGATGTGGACACTGGCAACAATCTACTGGTTATGAACTGTAGATTAAAACTGAAGAAACTGCAAAAAGGTGGGAATTTAAGGAGATGGGACCTGAATAAACTAACTAAACCAGAGGTTGTACAGAGTTTCAGGGAGAGCATACGGGAGCAATTGACAAGACAGGGGAAAAGAAATATCGTAGAAGAAGAATGGGTAGCTTTGAGGGATGAAGTACTGAAAGCGGCAGATGATCAAGTAGGTAAAAAGACGAGGGCTAATACAAATCCTTGGGTTTCGTTGAATTTAATTGACGAAAGGAGAAAATATAGAAATGCAGTAAATGAAGCAGGCAAAAAGGAATACAAACTTCTCAAAAACGAGATCGACAGGAAGTGCAAAATGGCTAAGCAGGGATGGCTAGACGACAAATGTAAAGGATATAGAGGCTTATCTCACTAGGGGTAAGATAGATACTGCCTACAGGAAAATTAAAGAGACCATTGGAGAAAAGAGAACCACTTGTATGAACATCAAGATCTCAGATGGAAACCCAGTTCTAAGCAAAGAAGGGAAAGCAGACAGGTGGAAGGAGTATATAGAGGGTCTATACAAGGGCGATGTACTTGAGGACAATATTATGGAAATGGAAGAGGATGTAGATGAAGATGAAATGGGAGATACGATACTGCGTGAAGAGTTTGACAGAGCACTAAAAGACCTGAGTCGAAACAAGGCCCCGGGAGTAGACAACATTCCATTAGAACTGCTGACAGCCTTGGGAGAACCAGTCCTGACAAAACTCTACCATCTGGTGAGCAAAATGTATGAGACAGGCGAAATACCCTCAGACTTCAAGAAGAATATAATAATTTCAATCCCAAAGAAAGCAGGCGTTGACAGATGTGAAAATTACCGAACTTTCAGTTTAATAAGTCACGGGTGCAAATTACTAACGCGAATTCTTTACAGTCGAATGGAAAAACTGGTAGAAGGCGACCTTGGGGAAGATCAGTTTGGATTCCGTAGGAATATGGGGACACGTGAGGCAATACTGACCCTACGACTTATTTTAGAAGCTAGATTAAGAAATGGCAAATATACGTTTCTAGCATTTGTAGACTTAGAAAAAGCATTTGACAATGTTGACTGGAATACTCTCTTTCAAATTCTGGAGGTGGCAGGAGTAAAATACAGGGAGCGAAAGGCTATTTACAATTTGTACAGAAACCAGATGGCAGTTATAAGAGTCGAAGAGCATGAAAGGGAAGCAGCGGTTGGGAAGGGAGTGCGGCAAGGTTGTAGCCTCTCCCCGATGTTATTCAATCTGTAAATTGAGCAAGCAGTAAAGGAAGCAAAAGAAAAATTCGGAGTAGGTATTAAAATCCATGGAGAAGAAATAAAAACTTTAAGGTTCGCTGATGACATTGTAATTCTGTCAGAGACAGCAAAGGACTTGGAGCTGAACTTGAGCAGTTGAACGGAATGGACAGTATCTTAAAATGAGGATATAAGATGAACATCAACAAAAGCAAAACGAGGATAATGGAATGTAGTCGAATTAAGTCGGGTGATGCTGAGGGAATTAGATTAGGAAATGAGATACTTAAAGCAGTAAAGGAGTTTTGCTATTTGGGGAGCAAAATAACTGATGATGGTCGAAGTAGAGAGGATATAAAATGTTGACTGTGAATGGCAAGGAAAGCGCTTCTGAAGAAGAGAAATTTGTTAACATCGGGTATAGATTTAAGTGTCAGGAAGCCGTTTCTGAAAGTATATGTATGGAGTGTAGCCATGTATGGAAGTACAACATGGACGATAAATAGCTTGGACAAGAAGCGAATATAAGTTTTTGAAATGTGGTGCTACAGAAGAATGCTGAAGATTAGATGGGTAGATCACATAACGAATGAGGAGGTACTGAATAGGATTAGGGAGAAGGGGAGTTTGTGGTAGAGCTTGACTAGAAGAAGGGATCGGTTGTTAGGACATGTTCTGAGGCATCAAGGGATCACAAATTTAGTTTCGGAGGGTAGCGTGGAGGATAAAAATCGTAGATGGAGACCAAGAGATGAATGCACTAAGCAAATTCGAAAGGATGTAGGTTGCAGTAGGTACTGGGAGATGAAGAGTCTTGCACAGGATAGAGTATCGTGGAGAGCTGCATCAAACCAGTCTCAGGACTGAAGACCACAACAACAAAACAGGAGAGGGAGACAGGTGGACAACAAACGGCAGCCGTTTTTTTCTCTTTTACTTGTATTGTGAAATCTAACTTCTTGCCAATTTATATGATTCTAATTCAACGGACAGTCTCGCATATATTTTTATCGATGAATTTTCGAGTCTCAAAATATGTGACAGAAATCGCTGCACAGGTGTATTTTGATTATAATGACTTACGAGTTTAAATTTTTATTCTACCAAGGAACTGTGGACCTTATCACCTGACATATACTTCAACTTGTGATCTATACCCGTTCTTCAGAAAATATCCGCCTTAGCTGAATGATTAACAGGTCTGAGCTCGGGTTTGATTCCTGGCCAGTTTGGAGATTTTCTCCGCTCGGACATTGTGTGTTGTGTAGTCCTGATCATCATTTCTTCTTCATCGAAATGCACGTCGTCCAATGTGACGTCAACAGAAAAGACTTGCAGCTCGGTGGCCGAACTTCCCGGGCATCAACCCCGTCCGATTTTTTCACTTTTCCTAAGAAAAAGTGGCCTTAACAGTCGGGCGAATAGACGGACCGACGGACAAGAAAGTGATCCTATAGAAGTTATGCTTTTACCGACTGAGGTATGGAACTCTAAAAAGACGTACTGTTGTTCATATCTTCGTAACGAACGAAACTACAAGTAAGGCAGTCATGCTGTTTGCTTCTTACGAAAGAAGTTGCTGTTAATGAGGGTTAGTTTTCAAACGACTGTAAAATGCACGACATTTCTGAAAGACGAGCTACAGAGTGACACTTCTTGAATTTCGATTCGAGCTGTTGACTTTGGGGAATATAATTAACTTCTAAAGTTACGATGGCGTATAAATCTTGCTGCCGCCGTCCCGAGTGGACCTTAATTGATGACCGACGAGCAAAACGCCGTAGTCGACTACCCTGTGTCGCGAGCCAGCTGACGACGGAAACTACTCTCTTCGGGGCAACTAGGAAGCTATGGAAGACCAGAGCGGACACAGATGCGGAGGCGGCGATACGGGCTTGCCACATAGCCTCTAGTTATTTCCTCCTTTTACTTTTTTTCTTAATTTGTTTCCGTTTCAGATCCATTAAGCCAGTTCAAAAATAGTTTAGAGACTTATTTCAGTGTTTAGGCCGGATGTCCACCTACAGATTATAAATCAAACAAAATCACACTATCTTTGTGGACCCACAAAATCACACGTTAACATCACGATTTAAGCTGCCATCAATGCCCAGTTGCCACTCGAAAGCACAATCTCCGCTCTGAGAGGCAGGCTGAAGATGCCTATTTAGTACAGTGACAATGTCAACCAATGTTGTGCTTCCGGCTGTTCAGACGAGCTATTGTTTTCATTTTGTTTACAATGTTTGGGCGATCGACTCAGTCTCCTTCTTCGGTTGCAGCTATTACTTCTGGCCGCGCGGGACTAGCCGAGTGGTCTATGGCGCTGCAGTCATGGACTGTGCGGTTGGTCCCGGCGGAGGTTCGAGTCTTCCCTAGGGCATGGGTGTGTGTGTTTGTCCTTAGGATAATTTAGGTTAAGTAGTGTGTAAGCTTAGGGACTGATGACCTTAGCAGCTAAGTCCCATAATATTTCACACACATTTGACTACTTCTGCTTACAATCAAACAAAAAAGAGACAAATGGAGAAAAGTAAGCAAATTGTTTATTACTTCGAAACTAATCACCATCACTGTTGACACAGGACGGTCAACGCCTTCATGGAAAAATGTTAACGGTTTCGTACGGAAACATCACTGTACTCAGACGAACATCTCTCCGTGTGAAGCAAGCATGTTGACAAGGTTGTTTCTACTAGCTTGCAGAAGTTTCACTGGGAAGCGCTTATATATTCTCCATAGAGTCCTGATGGCTTGCCATGCACACTTGGGTACAATCATAGTTCCGTAACCAACTACAAATAGTTTTCTTGAAAGTACTGACCGTCTTGTCTCACAGTGGAACAAATGATTGAACAGTTACACCGATTGGTTTAGAGATAATACGCAGTTTACTTAATTTTGTTTCATCTTCCTCTTCTTCATTTGACTGCCCCTTTTACGTCAGGGTCGTGGATTTATTATTTCTATTTTTGCCAGTTGTCTGACCGAGTCACGGACTTCGTCGATCCTGTTGTGTAGAATTGTTTACCGTTTGTCTATTGCTATGTGCAGAATGTCCATTTGAGAGTCGTGGTGTAAGTCAGCTATTCTCGGTTACCGACCTCGTTTGTTCTGGTCTACCTGCGTTTCAGGGCTATAATTTTACCCATTAGGCTCCAAACGGAAGTGCGATGTAGTATTTTAGGTGCTACCGTAGTGCTACGCCTTATATAGTATAATTTTGGTCACTACTCTTTTAATTTTTCGCTCAGGAAGGGTGCTTTCTTGCCATTGTGTATGGTTTCGTTCTAAGGTCTTCCACATGTTTGTCGAAGAACAATTAATGCTGGTCCAAAATTACCAGCCCCTTCCCCATTCCACGTACTGAACAGCGTGACTGCATGCTATGTTCCTATTTTGCAATTGTAATGTGTATCGTAGTGATGGTCGCACTTCGCTGAAGTAGACAGCTGTCATCTTCTCTGCATTCAACGCTACTTTCCGTTTTCAGCACCATTCGGTAGTCAAATCGTTGGTCTCGTGGATTCTGCCGATGGCGAAGAACGCCGTATCTGTTCTGAGGAAATGGTTGTTTCACGGAAATTCGGTGCGCACTCTGAAAAACAAAAGACCTTAAAAGGGAACAGTGGTAGTCGAAAGTCGTACTCATATACAAACAGCGGTGCGAGACCAACAACTGGATGTAATGACCTGCGAGCTCTCAATGCTTTGTCCATGTTCATTAAATTTCCCAACAGCTTCATTCGGTAGACTTCTTAATTGCACTGTCCAAAAAACAGTGTTTGCGCTGCGTCGTGTTTCTCGGGGCCGTACGCGGCCACAGCTGATTTGCTCAGTTCTTTTAGTCGGTTGTGTCGCTGATGTTCCTTGTAGAACCCCACGTGTGTTGTAATACCGTGTCCCATGTAAGGTATGCCACATTCGCGTGGAATGCAGTACACACGTGGCGCTTTCGCAGACCTAGATCACATGTATCATTGAAAACAAGACAGTTTATCTTTTAGATTGGATATTGTGTTTCCATGTGAGTCTATAGATATTACCGGTTACTGAGCCATCGTAAGCAATTCTTAGCTTCTCCTCTTCTGTTCCAGTCTTAACCTCAAGAAGACAATCGGATCGGTAGTCTTGATATTGTGCTTAAGACGGAAACTACTGATCGGCTGGGTATCATTAATCGGTCACGCCGAGAAAACCTGAGGGACCAGTGACAATCTTGTTGGTATACTTTAACTTACTACATTAGGTTAGGGTTTTCCCTCTTCTCACTCATATTTCGGTGTTGCTGGAGAGACAATGACAAAATGCTCTATTTCTTAGTTTCACACAAAGGAAACTAGTGATTCTGACACGCCCATACCGAAGGATGACTGAGTGACAGAACTAGACGAACGTAAAATACTGAAGTCTGAAATTTTCCAGGAAATTATTGTAAAAGATATTCAACGCTGTCGTCATAACCAAAGGAGCGATCCAAGACATACCAGCACTACTTTGAATAAGAGAACAGTAGATACAGAAAGACGAAGTGTTAAGCGCATGCAAAAAAAAAGTAAGATTAAGTTCTCGTGTCTACGGGTAAAGCATTGCTCTTATGTGTGGTAATACGTACAGTTGCACACCTGTAACTCCGATACACACTTGGTTTTCGAACTTGCCTTTGTTTAACTGGTACTAATCACCTAACTATTTCCTGAATGATTAAATGTTGAGGTTATGTCACATATTTGGAAGCGGTCTATTGCGAGGACTTCGGTACGCCTGTTCGCCTGTTTTGCAATATTCTTAGTGTCGCAGCGTGTAACAGTTCCGTTTCCCCTTCTACTTTATTTCTTTGTCTTTCATACTCGCTTCTGCCCTTTTCCACAGCGACGTCCACACTGCTGAGAATTTGCGGTAATTTTCTATTACTGATACAAAATACTATGAACCGGAAAAAATAGCGTCATGAATGTCAGCTCTCTAATAAATAACGATAAATAGAACGCCGCTTCACATACCAATGTAAATTCAATTTCTTTGCACATTTGTTTAAAATTTCAGATATTAAAAATTACTTAAATATTCCTAGGTTCCAATATGAGCAAATAATCGCTTGATTAGGTAGCTACATGATTCCTTGCAGTTAATTATTACCGATAAAAGTTTAACAACCGTTACCGCACATCCGAAATATGAATAATATTTAACGAACAATCCGCATCAATCTCTTGTAACTATTCGTTATTGACCTAATCGCTTCAGCTTTAAGTTAAATCATACTTAAGAGGAAAACAAAAAATGTAAGTATTCCATACAACAAGCAATAACACACAAATTTTCGGTTGCGTCGTACCATCAACAAATTACTTTCGTACTAAAATTTTTATTTATTTTTCCCCGAATATCACAGATCTCATCCACTGATGTTAAACTAATTCCTGGATGGTTTGTTTCTCAATCCGTAGCGGTTCTACTTTGCTTCGTTCTTATATTCAGCTACTAGAATTCAAGCACGTTTTTGTCTGGAAATACTAGCATCATAAATTTTCTGTAATATCAATGCATTTCGAGAACATAAATTAATGACCCTTTACAGAATAGAAAAATCCCATCTTGCACCATGAGAAAATTGCCGCGACGATCATAAAAGTGTCAATATTTACGAAGCGTGACGAGATATTTCACAACCAGAATAAAAAATGACAAGTAGCATCAAATTTTGTGGAAAATCTATTTCAAATAAACTATGGAAATCCTTATAGAAATTATTGGTGATAATGGCAAATGTGCTTCTGAAGCTTATATGATAGTATTGTAGGTTTTGTAGGGACATAATTTTTAACTTGAAACAAATTTCCTAAGAGCGATCTTGAGGACGTCAAGCCAACGGTTCAGTACGCCTACGGATCCAAGCGGACGGCATTTCACTTCATATGCATAAAAATAACTGTTACTGCGGAAACAGTGCAGTGAACTGTAAACTGTACTTCCTGAGTTCTTCCTTAACTTTGCAACACTATTGTTAATCTTTTACTGGTCTAGCAGTAGCAATATTTGATACGTTTCCGCGGAATAAAACAGCTAAGTACGTAGTTTCTGTTTCCGCGAGATTTTACTGCGTCAGGAAGGACGGAATATTTTATCGCTCTGAATCAGTGTCTGTTTGTATCTCTACATATGTACTTAGACAGCTACTGGCATGGGTGTGGTGACGGTGGTGGTGGTGGTTGTGGTGATTGGGAGTATATTGTGTATTAGAATAGTGTTGCCCCCATTCTGTTCTACTCGCGGATTGCACATGGCGAGAAGTATTTATTGTCTGCACCCTCTGTAAACATCTGACTTTCTCTAGTTTCATGCGTCATTACGCGCTAGTAAGTTGTAAAAAACAGTATGTTTCTTGTCTCGTATTAGAACATGAACTGTCTAAATTCTGGGAGTAAGTCCGTCCGTAATGCACAGTGGCATTCTTCTAGTCGTCCAGCGCTTCCCACTGTAGTTTGTCCATCATTTCCCCGACGGTCTCGCCCTGTGTAAACGAAGCCTGAGCGGGCATCTCTTCATCCAGTCCTTTCTGCCACCGCCACTAATCAAAGTTTGTGAGGGTTCGAGGCGGATGAACAATATTTGAGAATCGGTCAGCAGAGCGTTTCGTTACCATCACTGGTTCCTATTCCCTGTGTTCTGTTGCGCTGTTTTAGAAAATTTTATGAGCTGTACGTAGACGTCTTCGGTAGCATTATTCACAAGACGACAGTATTGATAAAAGACTATGTTAAGGAAGTCTCAAAGTACAATCTGCTATATGGCGTTGGCAGGCGTCATTGTTTGCAGAAGAAAGAAATATGTTAATGAGTTCTTTTGGAACATTGGCGAAGAATACCTGCTCTAGACATCACTAAAACGGGAATTCACTCGCTTTATTTTTGTGCAGAACATTCTTATGCTTGCACAAATGTGCCACAGAGTGTAATGGTGTAGTAATAAGCGCACTGGACTCGCATTTGAGGAGAATAGAGTTCCGATCAGGTGTCCATGATTTAAGCTCTCCTTGGTTCCCTTGATTCGATGAGTGTCGGTCTCTATCGTTACCACGTCGCATCTTGTGCTCCCTCTTAATAACCTAAATGCCAACAAGGCCTTGAATTCTTGTCCTCCTTGCTTCATAGACCCACCATTATGGTCACCTAAATCACTGCAAAAGCACATTATTTTATAATGTAACTTCATGCTCACCTTCCACACTTCTCTCTCTCTTTCTATACCTCTCTTCAGTTTACACATTCAGCTATATGTATGAAAACAGCGTTATTCATAAGGTTCTTAGATTCTGAGGTTGTAAGTATTCTGGTACTTGTGTATTTCTTGTGAAGTTACATAGTTTCATTAATGAAATAAAATGGAGCGAAAATATGTAACATGAAAATATTTACCATATAACACGAATTTCTTCCGTCTAAGAATTCCCCCCATACAACGTTTTATCTAATCTACTGAGAACATTTACCAAGCGTGAACTAGTAAGCGGTAGATCCTACCTGATACCAAAAATGGCGGAAGCGCAAGATCCAGATAACACAGATTCAGGAATGCGTTCTCTTCTCAGTTATTTTGTATCATTCAATACAGTCGACATATTAGAGACTCCTTAAAGCCAACCATCACTACACGCTGAAATTCTACAGCTCTCTGGTTGAGGCAGTCACCTACAGCGAAGACCAGCGCACCAAGTCGGTCCATTAAAACATTTACTTATTATAGTGGCTTCATTAATCTTAGCAACGCTTTTATTGGTTTTTCAATGTTACTGGTGCAATACTCTACTACATTGATGCTGGAACGTATTGTCAAAAATAATTAAGTATTTTTAGCCAATGTTTCGATAGTTGTTAAGGGTGAAACACTCGAATTTGACTTTTTAAATAAAATTACGGAGTCTCTGGGGTATAAACGAGTAAATAACAGTTAAAAGTCGTTTTATACAGGTACAAATGTACCGTGTAGCTATTTAAGAGAACAGCTAGAGTAATAAAACGTATGCATTAGAAAGATTAATTTATTATTCCAAAAATTAGATCTCTCCTTGTTTCGTATTATAGTCCTGTGTTTATTGCGAACAAATTTAAAATAAAAACTTAGATGTTACATTCTTTTACTGCTCTCCAGAGATGAGAATTTTTTTGCAAATTGCTTCTCTGCTAAAGATGTTTGATAGGTGGCTTGTTTTTCGTCAATGTTTTTCTAGTATATATGATGTCACAAAAGAGGAGACAAATTTTACGCTTTAACTAGAGGTCTTTCAAGACCAAAGACGCCGAACGGACCAATATCCATTTCATTTACACTTATTGTCAGAGGCACATAATAAGTTCTCGATATCAAAAGAACAGCCACCAAGGGCCATAAAATACAGAGCGGCCACGCTCCAGTAGACATTATACAAGCGTGAGATCAAATAAAAGCCCTTATGCCTCTGTGTGAGTCGATATTTTCTTATAGCCGCGTCGCGTTCAGGAAATTAAAAGGAATGTTGCAATAACATTGGTCGACCACAAAAGTACTCCAGGAAGGGAAATTGAATTTCTTTGGATCTAAACGAATTTCCTTTATGGCAGTTTTCTCTGAATTCTTTGTCGAATTATCAGAAGTATTTCCTTTGTCTTTTCGCAGTGAGAACTCTAAAACATCCCTTGGTATCGACGTGTGGTTGCAGATCGGCTCAGGTGACTTTCAGAGCCACATATGCATTTATTGACCACATTAAGAAATGACATTTCTTGTCTTTAATCGCTGTATTCTCAACAGTCAGTCAACGTAGAGTAGAACAAGTTTTCCAGTATCAAAATCATATCTTATTAGCGTGTTGTTATCGAAACACACGCCGAAGATTGAATAAAGCATTAATAAACAAATTCCGTACGTGGATAACAGTCTTTTTTTTCTTTATATCTGATGAGATTCAGTGGAAAACTAATTGCTATAGCAGTTCACACTACAGCTATTTTATTAAAATGAGTTCAGATTAAATTAAAAAGTACTTGAGCTTACCCTAGTTTTCAGATCCCGGAAATTGTATTCTGGTGTTATTTCCAAATCTTGCGAAAAAGATCTAAGCGCTGTGAAAGATACAGACGTTCACCAGACGCTGAAATTAACAACAGATAATGGCGTCGGTAGATATCGAGTTTTCTCGTTTTTACTTTATATCTGTAACAGCAGTTATCGCCGTTCATGATTCTCGTATGTCGACAATAATGATTTAAATCGCATGCCTGGTGTGAAGGCCAATGCTTTCTGCCCCTCGAAAAATAATTTAATTTACACATTTTACTAGAACTACGAAAACGGCTTTTCAGTATGTCTCTACAGCATTGTAAACGACGCACTGTTGTTACGGCTATACACAAAGTTAGTTACTGTCCACTACAATTTAAGTGCATATTTTATGACACGTTACAACAGCAATGCACTGTACGGCCGGTGCAACTGCGAGAGGTCTTGCCAGCATAAAATGCACTTGTATGTGTCGAAGCATCAGACATAGAATGCACTCTGTTTTTTGAGAGGAGGACAACCCATTCTTTCCCAAAATATAAGGACCTTTATTTTTGAAGGGAGCACTAAAAGTGTTAAGTAGCCTTTTTAGGGAGAAAAGTTGTGATGCTTTGGCAGACTTGTTCTGATCGGTAAACAAAGACTGTCTAAAGTTTGACATTCCTGCTTCATTTGGTACAAATTTATTTTGTATCGCCTCTGTAATTTTTTTCTTTTAAAATGATTATTATTGACTTTTTCAAGTGTTATTGTTTTCATTGTGAATGTAGACTCTGTTTGACATTTATTAATCCATGGATGCTGAGAATCTCGCTGTCATGCTCCTTCATACAAACAACTCCCGCTTGGTGTGGTTTCGCGCTAAGTTTGAAATTAGCCGTATGATTGTCGTCAAAGTCTGAAACTAGAAATGGCAGTTAACATCGTGTTAACATAAACGAAAAATCACGAGTAGGAGTCTAATTTAGATATTTCTTCACACTACGTTTTTCATATTGTTGTGGTGCTGAGAAAGCTACAGAACGTTCAAAAACAATCTGGCGAATCGTCAGAAAAGCATTTCGTTGTGTGATAGGATTGGATTCTCACAGGAACCATGACCTCACTGTTATGACAGCACATTAATAAATTGTTGCTTATTCAGATTCTTGTGACGTCCATAGTCTGCTAATGTACTGGTGGCGTTAATGTCACTTGCCAGTTACATAACGCATGTAAATGCTCTTTTCTTGGTAAAAAAAACAAAAAACGCATTTCATGACTGCAATGGAGGAACACCTTCCGGACTAACTCACTTCCACACGGCCCTCTGTTCTCCCACAATGCATTTCGTAATTCGAACGCAAGCAGCAGTTAAATGTCTTCCACGTAAGTGTGATGTATTTGACAATTTCTCTTATGGTTTCCTTCTTCGCTCACCTAGTAAGAAGTACGTGTCAGATATTTATTCCCTGCTGTACTTCCCTGCAGTTTGTAATATCCTCTTCCTGTCAGGTCCATATCTACGACGAGTTACTCTTTGCAAACTCTTCCATTATTTTTACACGTATTTCTTACCTTTCCATAATAGTGGATAGCTTCAAAAAATCCACATATATATTTTTAGGCATATTACAAAGCACTGTAAAGAATTACTTACACCCACTGAGGGACATATTTCGTAGCTTTCTTTCGCGAAAGAATTTTTATTCTTCCATCCAAGAACACCGTACTTTTATGTGAATAGCGCAATTCAACCCATGACGGAAAAACTACAGTACGTGGGTTGTCATTTAGTTGAAATAATAACAATTTATGTCATCCCTTAAGGTAATTCTAAAGTCTTCGTAGATTTTAAATAAATTGAAAACTGGCATTACATATCGGGTAAATGCTATGAATAAAAGTAAAAGAGCACTGATCGCTGACAATATTTCTTTAAATAATGAAAACAGTTAATGATTTCGTTGTTGCCTTCCGCTGTTGATAAAGACGATGTACAATAAAAACCTGTGTATGTTTAAATGTTGTGAAGTATAATGTTCTTAAACACAAGTCAGGAATAAATATTTACTAATACATTAATACACTGTTGAAAGCAATTTTTCTTTATTCGTGCGTTGTGAAGAAAGCTCAGGATAGGGCCGCTTTACACGTAACATAACGTACTTATTAGATACTGAAGTCACTGACCCGTACTTTTGTAGGCCTCTTAACATCAAAACCATCCACGCACGCCGTTAGTAGTAAAAAATATTAGGAATTTACTAAATTGCTCCGTAGCGATGTTTCTTTAGGACACTGTCTAAACGCATGCCTCTTTTCAAGGACAGCGTTCAATATGCGTTGCTTATTAATTATCTGACCTTTTCCAGCAGAGCAAAGTGAAGTACCTTGATTATGGTGTACTTAGGAACACATGTCTTTTGGTCGGCGTTTCAGTCTAGCGAGTGATATTAGGATCACCGGAATGCGCACGAGAAACCGCCATAAACAGTTTCCAGTATTTTCTGCTGTTTTTGTTGTTGCGAGATATGAGGCTGCGTTTCGTGCAGCGTTTATGAACACCACTTTTTCATAATTAAATACTGTGTAAGGTGACAGAGTTATTTGAAGGATATTGTCACTTCCTCAGCTATAGGGTTTTAAGGAGATTAAAACGCGGTATATTTTTAAAAATGGTTGCATAACGTGTGGACCGTAAAGCCATATTGTGTCACTTGTGAGCCATCTGGTGCCCTCAAACAGAGCAACGTCTTCTGCTATGGTACACGTGGTATTTTCAGATGAACTGAATTTCTTGAATTCCGTAACAATTTTCCCTATCTTGAAAACTGAAATTTGTGTTTGTTGCCAACAGCTTCTATTTCAAAAGGTTTTATGGCGTACCTGGTTTCTGATGGCAGTTATTCTTAATTTCATCCCACTTACTGATTATTGGAGTGAAGTAAATTAATAATGTAATACATAGACTATTAAATACAGTACTGACAAGATTTTCTCCATTGCAACACATATAATTTTAACAGTATTTCTTCCTAGGTACCATGGAACAGTTTTCTTCATTTGCAAAAACCTTACTTCTCATCAGTAATGTTTGTAATTTTAAAAGTGCAGGCTATCATTTCAAAACGGAATAAGAAAATATATTCAATTTTTATTAGAAGGGTGAAAGTATGAAAAGTATTCTACTTACGTTATCTGTCTCTCTCGTCACACAGTGGAAGAATGCACGTTCACCATTTTGCTTTAAAAATTCAGTGCTGGTTTTATGAGTCTTAGCCAGTAGTCTTGAACACAGTTTACTGCCTGCGGTTTCATTTCCTGCTGCGACGGGGCATCATCAGATGATACGGAGATCTGTTATTAATATTTACCGATTTATTTCTGTTTTTTTAGTTATTTATTTAGTTTTTAAAAATTTGTTCATAACCAACAATAACAGTTCATAAATAATCACGTAAGACTATTTTGTTGTTATATGTTGGAAGATAGTTCACCCATCAAATTAGATTATTCTAACAAAAAATATGCTTGCACGGTCGGCAATTTTAAATATATGTTTTTAATCATCTATGGATTATGAGAAATACCACTATATTTCTTAATTTATTTCTCTCTTCACAATAAAGTTAGTACAAAGGTTAGCAGGATGTTTTCATGTAGCTGGCATTTGCTTTTAAAGATGTTACCAAAAAAAAAACATTTCATTTATTCTACTGGAGGATACTTGTGTCTCTACCGTGAAAGGACTAGTACAGTCATACGACATTATCAGCCCTCATGCTTTTAAACTATTTACAGTCGACGTCAGCAACTACATTAACACTATGAAGTGTAGCAAAACAAAAGCAAAAAAAGGTTAATTCGGAAAATTCTTGATTCAGAGGAAAACCAATAATTTTCTGGAAGGGAGACGTATGCACAAAGCAACAAGCGAATTAGAAATATAATTACACAATGGTTTTAAATAAGAGCTGGTTATGTCAGAACTAAACAACAATGGCTTCCTACGTTGTTCGTTTCATTGACTCGATTGCTTGATTTCAGGAGTTTCTTCCGATGAATAGTCAGTAAGCAATGCAACTTAATTTTGCATTTATGCTGCATCTGATAGTAAAAAGTATAGGACCGTGGAAGAGCCGTCGATAACATGAAAAGTGGAACACATTTTTTCCGCTGCCCGGGACCACCCAGCATACTGCGTTAAAGTGTAGTTTCCAAAAGATAATACCTCACACGTCACAAGAATCCTCAGTGCGCACACCTAGAAAATTAGCTAGAAAATTATTTATCAAAATACTGAATAATAAACATATAGAAGTAAATGCAACGACTAGACGGGTGAAGTCACATCTTGAAATCGATGTATTTTCTGTTTGGATGGTCAACGAACGCCATACAAAACAGTATAAAAGTAAAGCCTTCCGTAATAAGGACGCTGTGACGAAATTAAAAAGAAATGGGAATAAATTTTCACTTACAAATTAATAAAGTGTAATAAAATTCACTCTGAAATGAACGAAATAATTTCTAGGCTACTTTAACCAAGGATCGTCATAGTGATCATTTGAGAGCACTTAATGTCTGAAGAAGTAAGCAGTTGACATGATATGCTCTTACAGTACTGACATTATATGTTTAGTACGTTGACTGACTTGTGGAAGACATAGAGTAAAGTGTATGATTTCATATCCACCCAGTCAACTTCCTGAGCAGAACTGACACGATCACATTTGAATATACTATAGCTCTGCCAATAGTGACTCGGTGAAATGATCCGTAAGTCGAAGAAATCCGTATGATCTACAACGTATATAGTTCTCCGGATATATGACCTACCGCAACAAAAAAAGTAAGTCGTTGCTGCTGTGACATTTTGCTTCATCGATTGGGCATTCATGTAACTGAATACGAAATCCGCTGGTTTTTTATGGAAATGACATAAGCAGAAAATGAGTCAGGGTATCCAAAGCAAAAGTATAGGTCAGACATATATATATATAGGTGAAAAGTCAAAATACCAGAACATTTCATACATAGGCGAGATCTTAGACTATAGAACTCAATCGAATACTTATCTGTTCTTTTAATACTTACTGAGGCAACGCTTTACGCTATCACAACGACCTTCATTTCCGTGAATCGCTTTACTTTCCGGATGGACATGTTTAACAATAATAACAACGCGATGACGGTTTCTTTCGCAGACTGCAGTGCGGTGGATAACTGATGATGACATTTGGTTACAAGAAAGAAAGAGACATGAACATGCACTCCTGTTTCAGGATAATTATGTAATACCTTATATTTGTACTAAATAAATATGAATATCTAACGGAATACTGAAGTATATGGGAGGTTAGATATGCAGAGATTAGTAAACTGAAGTGAAAGCGAAGAACGATTTTTGATCAGATAAAAAAAGACTAAAAGGAGTAATGAAAGAAATACAAATGTGCCGCTATAAAATAGCTGACGGTAAACTGAAGCATATATTGCACCTAGGCCACTGCACTCACGTTTTTCTGGCTATTCTATTATTGTGTATGGCGCAGCTCCATGGTTCTCAGCAGGTATTTCGAAACATTTCTTTTTCTCATTCTACATTGAAGTCCCTATCTAGACACAAGAAATTATTTGTCTCCATTGTCCATTCTACTTTTTTTTATAAGATGTAAGAAAAAATCCTACATGATATGGAAATTCCGTATGCTTTAAGATTAGAATGCTATTGGACGTAAGAGAATGAGGCAATTTATTGGACAATGCCCCTTACAGAAAAGCAATAATAAAAAAATTCGCTTTGATTAGTTTTTTAATAATTCTTTTTGGATAAGCGAATACTACTTTTAAAAATCAGGAATAGGTACAAATGACTCAGTAAAGTTTTCATTTCAATTACATAACCTACAAATATATACAGAATATTCAAAGAAAGGAAAGAGTATGTTAGAAAGGCAAGGATAAAACGTTCGAATTTGAAATTTGCAAAATCTGTCTATTTCTTAAAAGCTCCAAACTGAGAGCAATTAAAATACTACAGAATGCAATAAAAAGGGTAAGAAGAATTGGAGCATAAAAGAGGTTGCAGAAAAGTGAAAGACGAAAAGAGGAAAGTAAAGTTTACCTGCAAAAATCAGTAAATTGCATCGAAAGTAAGAAATTTGAATTTTCTGTTAACGATATAAGGAAAGAGGAGATAATAATTGCCGCGAAAGCTAATTACAACGAAGAGCACAGTAGTAAATGGAAATTTGTGAACAAAAAATTAAGGTATTGGTGTGACATTCAGGATTTTTTAAGTACGACTTATACAATGGAAAATCATTTATGTAAACTATCCTAAGCTCAGTCGAACAGGGCGTCGGATGCGGCTAGCTAGAAAAGCGAACGATATTTCTATTGCTTAAGTGTGTGAAAATCTACTGCATTAGAACTTGACATTATTTCGAGAGATTTCATGTCAAACGAATATTTCCAAATTTTGTTGGAAGCTAGATAACTCATCGTTCCAAATTTTATGTATTAGGTAAACGCAGCAGCGGATGTTTGGACAGTGAAAAAAGTTAGTAGGCGACAAACGTAATTAATCTACCGCAGTTGTGTCGGCATAAATTCACCACCTAATATGACTGACACATACAGCAGCAAAGATATAGGAGGCCCTACATGTTGCGTATGAAGTCATAGAAGAAAGTGTACCGCTGACACATGTGTTCCTGATGGTAACAGCTCTCTGCTGGACAGAGTCGTGTAGACTAAATACTGGTATTAAACGTGACTAAAGCACCAACTTGCATTGTCTATAAAATTCATAAGACAGTCATAGACCTCACCCAGATTCATAGTAAATGGATACATTTCAGATTTCCTTTGCTTTTTTGTAATAGTCAGTAAGTGTATAACGTGGCTGGATATAGATACACTTTGAAAGGATGTAAGTACGTAGGTGTGTAATCGCGGAGGGTTGTGTCTCTACGTACAGCAGAGACGACAGCACAAACACACGGTTTTTGTTTCACTTTTCAAAAATTTTGGGATGTGTATATTCTGCAAGTTCTCTGTTATATTGTTACGCTGTTTCGTCAAAGTTTTCTGGATCACGTCTGCAGCAGTTCAAAAGCAAAATAAACTCGTATAATAATATTGAACGGGAAGTCAGCCAACATCATGAGGGTTTTCTGTATTTGTATGCAGTTGTACCTTTATTTCACAAACCACACGTGTCTTATATTAATAACTGTTTACATAAATGGTCGCCATCTTCCTAGCGCCACCAGTCTAAAATGAGATTTTATTGTCCTCCACATCCAGAAAAAAATTTAACTCGTAGCTTACATTTCAAAGACTTGTTGGTATCAACAAAAATTGCCCGTTTTGCTTTGCAAGTAACATGCGAAAACGTAAGGTGATTGATATCGCTAATAATTTCAAAATCTACTTACAGATTACAGAGTTTAGTCTTACTGAATATTGCAAGGATGTTCAAGAAGTTTCATAAAAGGAACAGTCCTTGTTATTGTCCCTGTTGCGATAATATACGTAGTTTTTAGTCTGCAGAAATCAAAGAAAATAATTTTAGCAATAGCTTGTATTAGAAGGAAATTAATCCTGAGCACGAGTGAAAGTGAGTTGTGATATTTGCAAGACATGAAGTTACGAGTAACTGATCTCCATAATCGTCACTGATGTCTTATGTCTTACAGCCTGTTTTAATATTCAGTCGCATTGCAGGGATTGTTGTTGTTGTTGTCTTCAGTCCTGAGACTGGTTTGATGCAGCTATCCATGCTACTCTATCTTGTGCAAGCTGCTCCATCTCCCAGTACTTACTGCAACCTACATCCTTCTGAATCTGTTTAGTGTATTCATCTCTTGGTCTCCCTCTACGATTTTTACCCTCCACGCTGCCCTACAATGCTAAATTGGTGATCCCTAGATGTCTCACAACATGTCCTACCAACCGATCCCTTCTTCTGGTCAAGTTGTGCCACAAGCTCTTCTTCTCCCCAATTCTACTCATTACCTCCTCATTAGTTATGTGATTAACCCATCTAATCTTCAGCATTCTTCCGTAGCACCATCTTTCGAAAGCTTCTATTCTCTTATTGCCTAAGCTATTTATAGTCCACGTTTCACTTCCATACATGGCTACACTCCATACAAATACTTTGAGAAACGACTTCCTGACACTTAAATCAATACTGCAGGGATAATCTCCTGAAACAGTTAAAATAACAATTATAAACTGCATGGAATTAAGTAGATCTTTAACAGTAGTGCTTGTGAGATTCATTCTCAACCTGTATGCACTGTCACCCCCCGGATTATAAAGCGAAAATGCCAGTGCGATACTTTAAGGTTGTATGTCTGTCACACTAAACCCGTGTCCCTTGTGTTAAGAAAGTTCAGCGCTTTTCATCAATTATCGGAAGAAATGCCCCATGCTATATTTGCTCTCTATTTGCTTTATTCAAGAACAAAGCTAAGAATTGTTTGTGGAGTGATGACTGTTATATCTTCCTGAACGCAAGACTTTGGCAGCTTGATGTGTCTCTTTTACACTAATGACTAATAGTTAGGAAATAATTTTTCATGAAACTAAAGGGTGTCTGGAGATATGTGTCATCATTTCAAACATAAAAAAAATTCTTTTTGAATCACGTTTTTATATAGATTACAACTTTCAGGAACCAAACTATGTAATTCCCATCTTAACCTAGTGTACTAAATGATATTGACTCCTGTTCCAGATAAGAGCTCTTAGATGTGAACGGTTTTCTTATTTTTATCTGTAATGAGGGTTCTTCACTCTTATCAAACGCAGACAGGACTTTTTTTTTTAATTCTAGCAGAGCATTCACCAGAATGAAGTGATATTATCACTCCCTCGTAAGAGGTAACGTGAAACAGTATTTTCTTCTTAAATCTTTTTACTTTATATGCCACTGTGAGTGCAAGCACAAAAATAAATACGAGAAGTAAACGAAGAAGTGGACCCGAGTTTTCACAAACGACACGTGTTGTGGTGAAATGCGCCCCGTAAGTTGAGTAATGCCTTTCAAACTCATTCTTTACCTCAAGAAGACGTCATATCACAAGTGGTTATTTTATGTTTATTTTACAACATAATTTAAAAAATACAACTGGATACTTTCATATAAATTTGGAACATTTATAGTAATTTTTAGTGGTTCTGTCCCTTCGGAAATTAAGGAAAGATTAGTCGACGGGATTTTAGGATGGCTGTAAAAACCGTATACTTTGCCTTGAAAAGGACCTTGCACTAATGAAATTAGCCGCCTATTAATTTTTGTAGTACAATGCTACGTACAAGCTAGGAAATGTTTCTAGCGATCAAATCCTTTTAAGGACAAATGCGATGCAACAATGACTAAACATATGAGTGCGTTATGTCGATGAATTCCGTATAGATTGTATTTGCAGTAGACTTATTTCTGTGACTGCTCTCACTGTAGGTGATTCCTATGAAGATGATCTATTAATAATTTTTTTTAAAGTGGTTTGGACCTCTGGTTGTTGCAAGAGTTACGAAAGACGCCACTTCCACCGGTCACACGTTAAACGTCTCTGTTTATGTATCCAAACAACGCACCATTAGCTCTCATAAGGCAGAGGGTGCACTGTTCCAAAAATAATTAAAAAATACAACTGGATACATTCACTAGGAAATCTTTGAAGGTCACGGAGAATCAAATTGTGGACCTCTGCGTCAGAAATTCATAGCGCTAAAAGTAGAACATGATGAGAAACACTGCAGAACCGTGTTACTGAAGTCCTCTTTTATGCTAGGTGTCCATAAAGCTTCTCGTGGATACTAGTAGTATGTTGTTTCCGTGTTCTCACATATATCTCTCTGAACATACGTGAACTTCGCAGGAGTGTTTAATATTTTTTCTTACTTGCTCCAACTTTCGTAGATGAAGTCCAAAAATTCATGCAGAATAATGTATTGTTTATTACCAACTACCTCAACACTTCCATGTCTGTTGCTCTTGAATTTGTAACTTTAAAATTAACATTAATTTCTGTTCTTTCCAGTTTTGCTCTAGAAGCTGGTCGCAAATCTTACAGAGAAACCGACGAGGTTTCTTCGCGCAGCTGCTGTATACACAGACCAAAGACATTAAAGAAAGCGAGACTTCCCGTCGGTGTGGGTCTCAGCTGTACGACGTCACGTCTGGAGTAGTACCTATGGGAATTCGTTAATGTTGGTGGTTGAGGTCCATCATATACAGAAACATACTATCTTCAGAGTATTTACTGCTGACTCGACTTTATCCCAAAAACAAGTCATGTATACTAGAAATACATTCAACCTATCAGAGCAACTGAATTAGGACTAAACCGACAATTTTCCTTTTTCAGATTTGTCTCTTCGACGAAATGGAACACTGAACTAGTGCACAATTAGTATATGTCTATTATTTCTTTTCTGATGAACGGAAGAAATCAGTGAGCATTTTATTTCCTTCTCTGAAGTATACACTCTCACACATTTTGTTTATTGTTTGATCGTACTACCGTTAATTACAGAAGAAAATTTAGATCGCTTTTCTAAATGATCCCGTCTTCCTGTGAGTACGTTAGCAATCTACTTCCATAACGCCCTGTGAGTTATTCGTCTGGTCTCTCTAAGCAGGAAAACTGTTAAGTATGTAATCTGATGCTTCTAGAACTTGGGAAAATAAAATATACATAGTAGCAATTCTAATATTTGTAATTTTCAACTTTTGCGACATTTTATTTTTCTTAGGAGTTAGCTGAAGTCTCCCAAATATATTATGCGGTGCATAAATTCCACACTTTCAAATTATAATTCCATGTCCTTCAGTAGATGAATTCTCTGTCTCAATGCACTTTGTTTCCGGTATATGCTCGCTCAGCGCCTTGCTAAGTTTGTTGGAGAATATAATTCAGCTCAGTGTTCGACTAATATTCACAGCACGATTTTTATGTAGTCGTTTTCCGTCATTAAAGGAAGCTATTCCTATCCTTACAATAAATTAATGCACTCTTGTTCTATATACAGCCACCACGAAAGAGCTATGCTGAATAAATTTCACTGCAGCTGCATTTATACTGTCTACTAGACTACATTCACATAGGCTTACAAAAATAGTCTGTAATCTGTTTCTAAAAAGCTAACGCAAGTTTACATGAAACGTTCTAATGGTATTTCTATCGATCATAAGTTCATCAAACTTTGTTATGTTAAAGAAGAAATAATTTAAACAGAAAATAATACCCTGGGAATAAAAATGAGTAACAACATCAGACCATAGTTGTAGAGTATCATGTACGCCTCTATAGCCACTAATTTTGCTGTGCTGTTCAGCCATACACGTAAGCAGCGAAAGATAGCATGGCCCCTAATGTTACTATTAATTTTACTTTTGAGAACTACAAAATCATTTTCTTACAGAGCAACTTCTTTCACTTTTTTCAGGGTCACTTCTTTCACATTTTTCATATCCACACTGAGCTGCATGCTTAGTACCCTATAAAAAACACAGACATAAATCCGTAGCTGTGCTCTAATCACAGAACATACCTCCATCGTCTGCTTCACTGAATTAATTTAAGCCATCGCATAGATTGTACATACGTGCAGTTTAATGGGTGACAGTTACACAATATTTGAGAGTTCGCCGTCTCTTTTCTGAAACCATGCACATTGGCAGAGTTTACGAGACTGTCTATAAAGTAGGACATCAAAATCATTTCTGCTCTGAACTACCCTTAATTAACTATTAAGAAGACGAAAGAGTAAATGTTGAAAAACGCAAAATGATACCGTAGAGATAGAACAGGCGCAACAGCCCTCCAAACGAGAACGGTTTTACTGACAAGTTACGACACCTGTAGCACTCAAGATGGTAAGTTAGAAAATATGAAAAATTAATTGCGATATGGCGCGAGAGGAAGCCACGCCGGGTTCACGGAATTTTGAATTAAGCATTCCAGTACTGCATCATCCCGCTTAGAGACAATAACGTTTGGAGAAGCTGTCGTTCAGGGAGGAAGTTTGCGTGTTTATCCTGCTCTCGTGCTTGTCCATTACACTGCCTATCATGGTCACAGGACAGTAACATAGAAACTATCCAGAACTGATGCGCAAAGAAACTTACGCTTGACCGTTGAAACCGACGCGTAATTCAAACCAAAGATGCTTGAATGGAGGACAGTGTAACTGCCCAATTTCTAAAATGCGCACGGATGGCCAGGAAAAATATCTTTTTCGAATCTGCTAGTCGGAGTAATGGCCAGCTGTGATGCACTCGAGATACGTCTTGTGCGTTGCTTTTTTTATGGATTTGAAACAGGATTACTTATACTCTCGGAAAAATTAATTAATGAGAGTTATAAAATGCAAAATGCTGTTAAATAGGAAAATGAGTAAGTGACTTGTGAAAACCTCTTTCCACAGTATTTTGCTGTAGTTAGCGTAGTTTCTTACTGCGCGTCATGTCGAGACTAACCAGACAGTTTCGGAGATTCACAGATAAAGAGCAAAGGAGGAGTGTGTTAATCAGCTGCCGTAAAATATTAGCAGCAGATACCAAAACGTGGTGTAAATACGACATAACTATTACCAAATAGTCGTACACTGTCTTAACCTTGATGATAGCTTCCACTCGCGCAGGCGTTCAATCAGGTGCTGGAAGGTTTCTTGGGGAATGGCAGCCGATTCTTCACGGAGTGCTGCACTCATGAGAGGTATCGATGTCGGTCTTTGAGGCGTGGCATAGAAGTAACCACTCCGCCACAGGCCGCGCATTATGAACAGGTGCTCGATCGTGTTGAAAGATGCAGTCACCATCCTCGAATTGCTCTTCAACAGCGGGAAGCAAGAAGGTGCTTAAAACATCAGTGTAGGCCAGTGATGTGATAGTGCCACGCAAAACAACAAGGGGTGCAAGCTACCTCCATGAAAAAAACGACCACGCCATAACGCTACCGCCTCCGAATTTTACTGCTGGCACTACACACACTGGCAGATGACGTTCACCGGGCATTCGCCATACCCACATCCTGCTATCGGATCGCCACATTGTGTACCATGATTCGTCATTCCAGACAACGTTTTTCCATTGTTCAATCGTCCAATGTTTACGCTCCTTACACCAAGCGAGGCGTCGTTTGGCATTTACCGGCATGATGTGTGGCTCATGAGCAGCACCTCCCGCCTAACTGTCATAGTACTTGCAGTGGATCCTGATGCAGTCTGGAATTCCTGTGTGATGGTCTGGATAGATGTCTGGCTATTACACATTACGACCCTCTTCAACTGTCGGTGGTCTCTGTCAGTCAACAGACGAGGTCGGCCTGTACTCTTTCGTGCTGTCCGTGTCCTTTCACGTTTCCACTTCACTACCACATCGGAAACAGTGGACCTAGGGATGATTAGGAGTGTGTATGACACAGACACGTTCGAAGTCCGTGAGTTCCGCGTAGCGCTCCATTCTGATCTCTCACGATGTCTAATGACTACTGAGGTCGCTGATATGGAGTACCTGGCAGTAGTTAGCACCACAATGCATCTAATATGAAAAACGTATGATTTTTGGGGTCTCCGGATACTTTCGATTACATAGTGTACGTAGCAAATCGTAATCCCTTCACATCTGCGTCTGCCATCTAAGAACAAGTAAGGGACTCTCTGCTACATCCTGTTTCATCTCGTACCATTTTCCAGAGACAAACAGCAGCCAGACTAGCGTGTAGCCATCCCATGTGTAGGCTGGTGTTAACACCTCAACATTAATGGTTGCGTTTGGTCCGCTTCCGTGACCAGAAAGCAGGGACGGTTGATGAAAGGCATCGCATTGTGTTCAGCGATGAATCACGGCTCTAGTGTACCCGGGATGACCATCGTTGGCGAGTGTGGCTGTGATGTGGAAAGAGAACCCAATCTTATAATTTTTTGGAGAGTCACAGTATTGTTACCCCTGGCGTCGTGATGTGGCCCTTCGGGTAAGGCTGATAGCTATTGAGGGAACTCTGACAGCACAACGACACACGACGAACATCATGCATCCTTATGTGTCACAGCTCTTGCGACAGTACCGTGGTTCCATTTTCCAACAGAACAGTGCTCGTCCACATGCAATTCGTTTCTCTATAAACTGCTTCATGTGGAGTTCGTTCTGCGGTGAGGAATATCTCCTGATTTGCCTCCAATAGAACGAGTGTGAGACCAACTCTGACATCAGCTACGTCGCAGTGGTAGTATCTATGATATCAAGGACCAAGTACAACAGTTCCGGGCCAACTTGCATCAGACGCAAAAGCTTTGAAACGCTCTTCCCAATCCAATCAGCGCCTACATCCAGGCCATAGGGTGCAACATGATACTTATAAGTCGACTAATACAGCCAAGTTCTTTGTAAATATGATTCGATTTTGTACTGACAGAAGTAATATCGCATATCTACTCAACTCGATAATCTCCATCTCGGTTCCTCCACTTCTTTTGGGTACTTCACATTTTTTTGACACACTGTGTGTATTTAGACCCGCTTTTTACCAGGCAAACTATAGTGTGGTTATAATGCTCTGCTCTGAACCAGGAGTCAGGAGGAGAGGAGTAAATTAACCGTCTGGCTGCGATCCAATGCCTCCCTCAAATCACGTTAGCCGAATAATTGCATGGCATGGTATAGCTCTTTTGGTAAGGCCTTGACGATTCTTTTTCAAAAATTGAGGTAGTGGTCCAACTCTTAATGACATCGACGTTGACACAAAGTTACGTTTAACCATACCTTATACTGGATGCAATGGGTATAAGTGCAGATATTTGTATTGGTGACTGAGGATGGCGTACTGAACAAAATTACATCAGTATTTACGTCGTTTGCAGAATAATAAGTATAGGTATTACAAATCTTATGTTTTAGGTTGGACAGTACCTTCAGGCACATCAGGCAACAGAAAATTATTAATGTTTGTTTTCTCCTGGGCTGCATGTCAGGTGATGAAGTGTGGACGCATGAATGGTTGGTCTATACTGTCAGACATAGTTAACCTTGCGAAAATGGTATGGCCATGCGGAAAACATCGGCTCATACGGCTTGTAATGTGTTTGTGGGAAGACTGTTCAACACAAAAAAAAGACCAGCACACTGATGTGTGTACATTTTAAGGTACCACATACCTCGTATGAAAGTATTTGCATTTACAGCCGTTAGAGCCTTTATATATAAACTGTTTCCTACTTTCCTCATAATCATCCATTTTGTTCCTTGGAACAATGTAATCAGCGTTCTACCAACTGCCTCCATGAGAACATGTTAAGTATTAACGAAAATGGATCTAACAGATGTAATGGTGAAGGCCATAGGTGATGTTAGCTAAAGATGGAAATGTTTTTAGAAACAGCATGAAAGATGCATATTTCCCCTATGTAAGAAGCGAAAAGAGACAGAGACTGCAGCACGGTATCATGTACTTCCGCAGAATGTATGCAATTAGAAACGTCTCATCATTTAAGAACTGAGTGACACATATGAATGGTGGTTGTGTGGTTGCGCTGTAACTCAAGATCCGGAGGTAGGTACTGCAGTTAATACGGGTGTTAACGATATTTATACCTCTGGTAATTTTACGGCGCACGTGAAGAAACTAGATTGCACCTGTAATTCCCAGAGGATCACTGCGTTGTTCAAAGCAATTATCAATATGATTTCTTTTCCTTGTAAAGGTACTGCAAGGCGGACCTGAAGATCTGTAATGTAGCTGTGTAATAACCTAAGTGGAGTACTGCTGGAATTATTCGTAACTATGTTCAGATACTGGTAAATATGTTCAGATATTGGTCAGAAAGAAATGCGCTGTACACAGGGCCTGAGTCATGCGAAGCCCAAAGGAAACGCTATTTTGTAAATAAAAGCACTGGCCTTTTACGTCCTCAACCATAAGTAATTTTTGTTTCTTGTTTCAGATTATCCACCATGAAGGATCAACAATGACACCACCGGGCAGTGATCGAATTCCTTCACTAATCTGAGAATAGCTCAAAATACATCGAGTCACGGTAATTTGCTGTCATTCTGCGTGGGAGAGAGCAGATCTATGTAATGTGGTTCCATGGTTCACAGTTTAGATCTCAGTCATTGCATCACGGCCAGCCGTGTTGAGATAGCAAGAAGCTGAAAACCACTGAAAACGCGTTGAAAAGTAAGAAACAATTCACAAATGAAATCTGTATCATCGCGAGACACTCATGTAGAATGCAAGTGTGAGAAATATGTATGTTTTGTCACTAACTCAATAAAGTTGAATGAAAAATATTTCTTCTTTAATGTCTGCTGCAAAGCTTTCGTAAAGATAAGAGATGAGATTACATTTACTACTTAAGCTATATTATTGAACCTTTACTTTTACATCCCTACCTTTGGCAGACGACAAAAATAACCGTCTTAGGACAGCATAAAATTTATTATGTTGTTAGGTGCAGTACATTCTGAGTTGTCAAATACAGTGCACATACTTGTAACCCACAAAAGCACACTCGAAATGTATTGCACCTGATACCATATTAGCTTTTATCCTACCTTAAGCTTATTCTGTCTGAAGTTCACCATGTTATGGCTTTATTCCAAAATCTGTAAAAATTTCGAATCATATACTTTCGACGATAAATGTAAAGTTTTTAGACGCTTTGGTGCTCCCTAGGTTCCTCAACCGTTCAGATAATGCTAGAAGCTTGGCCAAAACAAAGAGTGCTCGCCTGGAATTAAAAGTGGTGCCACAACCTCCTACCGTCCTGACATGGTGCCATAGGATTTCTGGCTGGTTGGCTGTACGCTCATTCGCGTATAACGGTTTATTGACGACAGTATATTAGGTGTGCGAAGAACTGCTGCAGTGACCAACCTCAAGACAAGAAGAGAGAGTAGTCAGCAGTGAAGTGGATCAAATTGCCAATATACTGAATGGCATTTTCAGAGGAGCTTTCAACTGCAAAATAAAGATGTATTTAAACAACATGTCACTTAGTCCTTCAGGGGTTAGTATTGGTAAAAACTGGAAGAAAAATTCGTGTAATGGTATATCCGAATCCAGTGCCTGGTGTGACGTAGGCTAGTCTGTTGTTTCATTGCCATCTGTCTGCTACGTGGAAGAAGATGCTATAGGCAGTGGTGCATGTGGTTACTACACATTTGGTTAATACACATTATGACACATTCGCAGTAAACACAGTAAATCAAGCACTCTTTGAAATACGCTTGTCTCGATTCGGACTGCATCACATTGATAGGCACATGCACCTCTGCCGGCCTTTGGTGGCCGAGCGGTTCTACGCGCTTCAGTCTGGAACCGCGTGACGGCTACGGTCGCAGGTTCGAATCCTGCCTCTGGCATGGATGTGTGTGATGTCCTTAGGTTAGTCAGGTTTAAGTAGTTCTAAGTTCTAGGAGACTGATGACCTGAGATGTTAAGTCCCGTAGTGCTCAGAGCCATTTGAACCATGCATCTCTAACTGCTCGTTGTGGGTATACACAGTTGCCTTTAAATATCCCCATAGCAAAAATTACAGTCGACTCAGGTCCTGCAAATTACAACGATTCAACATGCGCAATGAGCTACAACAGTAAGATGGCCTACACTTTTCTTTTAAACGTCTTGCATTTTGTAGGTATAAGCTAATGGTTACCATTAGAGCTACAGTGCATTGTGCATCACTTCCTCATATTTGGAATCTTCTTTGGAAATGTTGTATAGAAGACGAACCAGACTGCGTTTTATTCGCAAAAAACTTAGAAAAAGCAACAAATCTACTAAAGACAATGTCTACACTATGCTTTTCCCTCAGCTTGTGGAGTGTTGCTACGAGGTGTGTGGGATCTTTACTAGAGACGACTTATGAATGATACCGAGAAAGATCAAAGAATGGCAGCTCGTTTTGTATTATAGTGAAATAGGGGAGAGAGTATAACGGATGTGATATGTGAGTTGAGGTGACAATCATTACAGCAAAGACGTTTATCACTGAGAAGAGATCTTTCAAAGATATTTCCATCACCAGTTTTCTTCTTCGAATCCAAAATATTTTGTTGACTTCCACGTACATGAGGAGAAACTGTATTAAAATAATAGAAGAAATAGCCTGCTCGTAAAAAATTGTGATTCATTTCCCGATTGTGCGTTTCGATGATGATGATGCTGTTTGGTTTGTTGAGCGACGAACTGCGAGGTCATCAGCGCTCGTACAAAGTCCCAATTTGAACTCATCTGAATTGTTTTACATAGTGCAATTTCGCCACTATCAAGAATGATGATGATGAGATGATGAAGACAACACAAACACCCAGAGAAAAGCCGGCCGCGGTGGCCGAGCGGTTCTAGGCGCTTCAGTCCGGAACTGCACGACTGCTACGTTCGCAGGTTCGAATCCTGCCTCCGGCATGGATGTGTGTGTGATGTCCTTAGGTTCGTTAGGTTTAAGTAGTTCTAAGTTCTAGGGGACTAATGATCTTAGATGATAAGTCCGTTAGTGATCAGAGCCATTTCAACCATTTTTTGAACCCAGAGGAAATCCCCAACCCGGCCGGGAATGGGCGTTTCGAGAATGGAACAATTGGTGAACTTAAAGTGTATCTGTGAACTCTCTGCCAAACATTTGAGTGTGAATTACAGAGTTATCTTGTAGATATAGAGGAGACGCCCAAAAGTATGGAAACACAAAACATTACAACGCCTCTTCGACTGTAGGAAAACCGCTGACATTCAAAACATCTTGAAGTCACCCGGAATGGATAAATACAGGTCCTGTATGGTTTTCAAGGGAACAGTATACCATTCTTCCTAGAAAATAGTGGCGAGTTAAGGTAACGATATTAGCGGTGAGTAGCAATCAAACAAGCTTCTCTCCCAACTAGGCCACAAGAGCTCAACAGTATTGAGATATCATGACTGCAGTGGCCAGGGGAGATGCGACAATTCATCCTCGTGCTCAAAAAACTAATCCGGATGATGAAAGTTGTGTGACCAGGGACCCTGTCGTCTTGAAAGACAGCACCTCCGTTGGTGAACAGACGTTGTGCCATGGTATGAACCTGACCAGCCAAAATGGTCACATAATCATTGGCTGTAAAGTGACTTTGCAAAGTAAACATTAGGTCCATGCAATACCACGATAATACTGCTCAAATCATCGCCTAACTTGTGCCATGTTGCACTCTACGGACGCAAACTCGGGCAGATGCTGGAGACAATGTGAAACAAGACTCATTCGACCAAATGACATCCTCCCATTTGTCCATAGTCGAAGTTTTACGGCTTCAGCGCCACATGTTACTGCTACTGGCGTTTGCGTCATTGACGAGTGGTTTTGGATCTCCAGCTCACCTTGAAATTCACAGCTGATGGGCCTCCTTTGGTAATGTTTTGGTGCTGGCAGGCTTTGCGAGTTCGGCATTCAGCTCTTCAGTGTGTTTTGCAAGTCTGTCCTCTTTCTTTTCGTCAAAACCCTCCAAAAAAATTGTTCAAATGGCTCTGAGCACTATGGGACTTAACGTCTAAGGTCATCAGTCAACTAGAACTTAGAACTACTTAAACCTAACTAACCTAAGGACATCAGACACATCCATGCCCGAGGCAGAATTCGAACCTGCGACCGTAGAGGTCGCGCGGTTCCAGATTGAAGCTCCTAGAACCGCTCGGCCACACAAGCCAGCTCAAAATTCTGTTCAAGATATATGAGACACGTGGTATATCCTCAGATTCAAGAAGAATATAATTACTCCAATTCTAAAGAAAGCAGGTGCTGACAGGTGCCACTTTTACCGAACTACCGGTATAATAAGTCATTTCTGCAAAAAAGGAACACTGATTCTTTACACAAGATGGAAACATTCCTAAAAGCCGACCTCAGGGAAGATCAGTTTGGATTCTGGATAAATGTAGGAACACGCGAGGCAACACTGATCTTACGACTTCTTAGAAGACAGATTACGTTTAAAGCACATGTACACTTCGAGAAAGCTTTTGACAATGTTGACTAGAATACTCTCTTTGAGATTCTGAAGGTAACATGGGTGAATTACAGGAAGTGAAAGGTTATTTACAACTTGTACAAATACCAGACGTCGGTTGTAAGAGTAGAGGGGCATGAAAGGAAGCAATGGTTGAGCCGGGCTTGAGACAGGGATGTAGCCTATCCCCGATGTTTTTCAACACGTACATTGAGCAAGCAGTAAAGAAAGCCAAAGAATCATTTCGGATAGGAGTTAAAATTCATGGAGAAGAAATGAACAACTTCGAGTTTCGTCAATAACACAGTAATTCTCTCAAAGAAAAAGGACTTTGAAGAGCAGTTGAATGGAATGGACAATGTCTTGAAAGGAGTACATAAGATGAATATCAACAAAAGCAAAACAAGGATAACGGAATGTAGACGAATTACGTCAGGTGATGCTGATGGAGTTGGATTAGGAACGAGACATAGTAGCAGATCAGTTTTGCTACTTGGACAGAAAAATAATTGATGATGGCTGTAGTAGAGAGCATATAAAGCATAAGTTGCCAATGGCGAGAAAAGCGTTTCCGAAGAAGGGAAACTTGTTAATATCGAATATAGGTTTAAGGTGAGGAAGTCTTTTCTGGAAGTATTTGTATGGAGTGTAACCACGTACGGAAGTGAAACATGGACGATAAACAGTGAAATGTGGTGCATCAGAAGAATGCTTGACATTAGATGGGTAGGTCACGTCACTGATGAGTAAATGGTGAAGAATTGGGAGAAAAATATTTGTGGCACTTACCGACTAGAAGAAGGTATTGTTTGATAGGATGTATTCTGAGATATCAAGGGATCGCCGATTTAGTATTGGAGAGAATCGTGGAAAGGGGAAGGGGATGGGGGAGACCTAGACATGAGTACAGTAAGGAGGTACAGGAGAATGTACCTTGCAGTAGTTATTCGGATATGAAGAGCCTTACACAGGATAGAATTTCGTGAACAGCTGCATCAACCCAGTTTTCGGACTGAAGACCGCAACCACATTTTCAATGACCGTCTGTCACGACCACACAATACACCTTAGCCCACGTAGTAACTTGCGGACGATGTTTTTCCGTTTGTGCTGTCCACGGTATAAATCTTCGACACGGCGCGACTTGAAACCGAAACATATCGGCTGCCTTGATTACGGAAGCATCCCCTTACTAGCACGAAGAAGTAGTCCACGTTCGAAATCATTTATATCCCAGTTTCGACGTAATGCACCCACAGCTACTCAGAACATTGTTCTGACCGCGACTGACACTTGCCGAGTACTGACGACACTGCACAGACGCTGTTCGTAACGAAGTACACCAGCGCAACCTTCAGGCTTGACTAGCATCTGCATTTATGTTCAAGCACGGATTTCTCGAAGTGTTTCCATATTATTGTGTATCGTGTATGTCCCGGCCGCCTAGCAGGAGTAGAGATGCAAAATGCGACCTGCGTTGTGCGGCAGCACGAGATGCGCCGTGGCGCCGGAAGCAAGGCGCCGGCCGCCTTGGAGCGGCAGGCGTCTGTCGGCAGGCGTCGTCTTGGCGTGCGCCCCTTGCGATCGACCCCAAGTGGCCGCGGCGCCTGCCGCCTGCAGTATTGATGCAGCTCAGCTTGGCTCAGCCTTGCTCGCCTCGCCTAGCACAGCGGCCGCCGTCACCGTAGCACGGCTGCTCCTGCAAGACGCCGACGCACTCGCAGTCTCCACCTCTAACATCCGTTCGTGACCCATCCGTGGCACTTATTGATTCCAACAATTAATGTTACTCATGATAATGGAATGAAAATGCCACAAGAATCAAGACACGCTCTTTGTAGATGTCGACCTAGAAGAAACCTTCTTCAACCTAAAATGATGCGAGATATGCCGATTTCTCCGAAAAGTAAGTGTAAGCCACTGGTAACGCAAATGTTAACTACATACACAGGCCCTGATAGACTTCCTTGCACCGACCGACCGCCATGTCATCCTGTGCGAATGGCGTCATTTGATGCGATGTGTAGTGGCGTGCGGTCAGCACACCACTTTCCAGGCCGTTGTTAGTTTTAGTGTCCTGGAGCCGTCACTATTCGATCAGGTAGCTCCTCAGCTGGAATCGCGAAGCTGAGTCCTCGCCATTCCAGGAAACCCACCAAGGAAAATTCCGTGGCAGTGCCAGGAATTGGAACGTAGCTATGGAGGCGGACGTAAGCGATACACAGTGTCTCCCAGTTCCGTTAGGAATGTGGCTTTGAAATCTAAAAGTCATGGATTAAGTTCGGGCAACGGACTTGCCGCAGTGGATACACCAGTTCCCGTGAGAAAACCGAAGTTAAGCGCTGTTGGCCGTGGCCGGCACTTGGACGGGTGACCATGCAGCCACCATGCGCTGTTGCCAATTATTCGGGGTGCACTCAGCCTCTTGATGTCAACTGAGGAGCTATTCGACTAGCGGCTTCGGTCACGAATACCACCTTAGAACCCGAAGAGCGGTGTGCTGACCCCACGCCCCTCCTCTCTGCATCCTCCTCTGAGGGTGACACGGCGGTCGGATGGTACTGGAGTGCTGTTTTTATGGATTAAGTTAACAAAATCATTACATTTATTCAAAACAGTCTCCCCCTGTATCGAAACACCTGAAATCGTTTTATAAATGTTATTTTTTGGAGCTGCATTTAGTGCTGCAGTACAATTTCCTTTAGTGTCCTTAATTGTCTCACAGCAGTGTTCTTTCACTGCCAACTTCAATTCGCGGAAAGACCAGAAGTCTGCTGGGGCCAAATCCGGCGAATACGGAGGGTTATCCGGGACGAGCTCCATTTTCTGACCAAAAACTTGAGCACAGTCTTCGCTTTGCGGACTACGGTTTCACCATGGAGGAGCAACCAGGAACCTGTCTCTTGATATTCGGATCGAATTCGACAAATACTAGCCAACAAACACTGAACGATGCAAATAATGTTATGTTGCCTCAGTGCTTTACTGCAATGTGCTGACGAGTATCAGACAAATTGTTCAAATGGCTCTGAGCACTATGGGACTTAACTGCTGAGGTCATCAGTCCCCTAGAACTTAGAACTATTTAAACCTAACTAACCTAAGGGCATCACACACATCCATGCCGAGGCAGGATTAGAAACTGCGGTTTCCAGACTGTAGCGCTTAGAACCGTTCGGCCACAGTGTGCTGTTACATTCTAGGCCAGGATTCCTGCTGTAGCAATACTACGCTCTGACTTTCTACATAGCTACTTTTGAAACTTTAGGCATCGTAATGCCGTAACTCGCTACCAGATAGCAACGCAGTTTGGAATTCCGTACAAGCAGTCCTACCGGAACTGGGATATACTGTGCAAGCAGTCCTACCGGAACTGGGATACTGTGTACGCGGAGATGGGTAATTTACCATATTTACAAGAACAAAGAAGGAGCAGTAAGAATGCAGGACCAATCACTAAGGGCTCGGATTAGATGTGATATCAGGAATGAATCATTCTTCCCTACTGCTCCATCTGCACATCGAAGAAGCAATGACGGGTTTAAATTTAGGAGAGGGATTAAAATTCAAAGCAAAAATATATCAATGATAATATTCATTGATGGCATTGCTATACTCAGTGACAGTTAGCAAAAATTACAGGCCATACTAAATGGAACGAACATTCTTGTGTGCACACACTATAGACTGAGAGTAATTACAAGGAAACCGAAAGAAATGAGGAGTAGCAGAGATGAAACTAATTGACACAGTGTTCGTGACCACTGAATAGATAAAGAGGAGTAATTCCGTTAACACGGACGAAGTAAGAGCGGCATATAAAGCAGACTAGGGCTGGCAATTGCGGCGTTTCTGGCCTAAGAGAAGACTTTCAGTAACAAACATTGGCCTTACTTTAAGGAAGAAATTCCTGAGAATTTACGTTGGAGCACAGAATTGTATGGGTCTGAATCATCGACTAAGGAGAAACCGCAAAAGAAGAAAATCGCAGCACTTGAGATGTGAAGCTTTAAAGTTATGTTAAAAACTAGATGGACTGTTACGATAGTTGACGGCTGACTGATAATTGACGAGAAAAGAAACGCTGACAAAACGAAGGGACAGAATGATAGAACATTTGTTGAGAAGTCAGGGGATAGCTTCCATCGTACAAGAGGAAGCTGTTCAGAGTTAAATCTGATGAGACAGACAGAGATTGGAGTATATCCTATTGATGGAGGGCGTAGCGTGGAAGTGCTACTTTCAGATGAAGAAGTTGCAACTGGCACACACTTGAAGATAGACGCCAGCTATTCCTGAAAATATTGCTTACAAAGTTTCAAGAAACAGTATTAAATGAATAACGTGGAAGTGTACTATAGCCTTCTATCTCTCATTCCCGCAGAGACCACCAATATAAGATAGACTAATTACAGCACGTACAGAGACACTGAAACAATCTTTCTGCCCGCACTCTATACGCACATGGAATGGGAAGGAATCGTAAGACGTGGTACAATATGAAGTACCCCGTATCATGCGTTTCACAGTGATTGCAGACTGTAGATGTTGGTGCACAGTAAATGTCGATGTAGTTGTAGGAGAAGGAAGTTCAATCTTTCGTAACCAGTAGCCTTCAATCATGAAAAGTGTGGCGGAGGGGACTTCTGTTTACTAGAACTACCGGCAGATGTATAACCATATTAATCTTCCTTTTATGAAATACATTACATGAAACTTCCTATATGTCTCTCGTCCTGAAGTTTCGCTGTGGGAGACGTTGCGCCGGCCGGGGTGGCCGAGCGATTCTAGGCGCTACAGTCTGGAACCACGCGAGCGCTACGGTCGCAGGTTCGAATCCTGCCTCGGGCATGGATGTGTGTGATGTCCTTAGATTAGTTAGATTTATGTAGTTATAGGTTCTAAGGGGACTGATGACCTCAGACGTTACGTCCCATAGTGCTCAGAGCCATTTGAACCATTTTTGGAGGCGTTGCATGCGATTCCTTTTCTCCTGAAAGCTTCAAACCAGAAACTAATATATTCTAGGATAAACTGCGCCGATTTTATGATTCTCGAAGCTCTCCGGGAACCACTCCATTTTGAATGATGTAAGATGAATAATTTTTTGAGTTTTGAATTCGTTACGACGGCAACTCTAAGTTTTGAAATCGCTTGTATTTGAGCCGGAAGCTTTCCACTTTTTACCCTCAAATGAGTCATCGTTGCTGATTTCTCTGAATTCCACGTTTCTCAATTATCTTGTTCAATTTTTTATTTTTATTTTCATTCTTTTATGTAACAAATCTGTTCATTTGCCTAGAGCATAGTATCACTCTGTTCATACTCAAATGAACTTTTCGTATACATTGGAGTACGAAATTCCTTAGACAGTAGCTTACGAGTTTCGTGCACCAGTACACGAAGAATGCCCCAGTGGGTGAAGGTAACGATAGTGTACCCTGAGTAATGCCTATTTCTTGGCATTGTAGATGTAGGAATTACGGACATTAACAGCACTTTCTGTAAAATAAAAGCAAAGTGTGCCTGACGTAAACACATACCGCAATTCTCATTTGCACAAGTGATACTATCAAATACTTCATCAATTTATAGGTACGAGTAGAGCGCCAAAAACACAAAAAATGAATATTTCCCGTTGTACTGCTAGGTTGACTGTTCCAGTATTCCGCTTACTATTCCAAACTAGTGAGTACACAAATGTACCCATGAAGCACTGCAGCACAAATTGCATACTGAGAAGGAACTCTAGACAGAGTAATTGAAGGCAACAGTCACGTATCTGCCTACACTATGTGAGACTCGGGAAAAGGCGTTAGTCTCGAACACAAAGTATAAGTGCCTCAGAGAAAAGTACGGAACGATATGAGGTAATGTACACAGAAGAAGAAATGGCTACTCAGATTTATTGGGAGAATTCTGGGGAAGTGGAGTAGTGAAGCTTCAAAGAACATAACCTGCAAATCCCTGGTAAGACCTCCTTTTGGGAGACATTTTTTTTTTCATACATATTCGACTAGTTGGAATCGAAGGAATTCAGAGGCGTGATACTGTATTTGCAATCCGCCTGTTCAGTCAGTAAGTATGTATTACGGCGGTAGTATCAAACACCACAGGGAATCCCTGCAAGAAGGACGACATACTTGTCGGAAAAAATGTTGTTCAAATTAAACGAATTAGTATTACAGTCAAACTGTGAAATACATTTTACCAATTTTGTCACATACGTGGTGAAATGGCAGTAAGAACAAAGAAGAAGATATTGATTGTTACAGAAGAAAACTATTTTCCTGCATTCCATTCGTTTGTATGCGGAGGGACGGGAATCGGCGGGTTGAGTGGGCGGAGGTGGGGTGAGGAGCAGGGGGAGAGTAACGCTACACAGTACTCCCCAGAGTATACTCTATAATGGCTTACGTAGTACTTATCTAGCCAGAAGCAGACGCTATTCATTTTGTCAAGAGTAAAATAAGGTAACTGTTGATGTTCTATCGCATCACAACATCGCCATAGTATACGTACATCAGACGATATTATAACCATACTAAACCACTCACATAATTTTACTGTTGATAAAAATAGCAGTGCATATCTTCATAAACATCGGTTTGACCTAGGAATGGCGAAAATGCAGGAATCGTCATGCAATGTTTAACCCCATAAGGAGAAAGAGGCTCACGAAACCGAATTTATTGTGTATTTTATAGACACATTCTGTTGCTCTTAGACACACTTCTGAAATATAAGCTCCACAGCACGATTTCATCACCCACTAATCGTTTAGGCAATTACACGAAAAGATAACCTAACATTCTTCGGACGTTCTCAATTATTTATCTAATCGGTTAAAAGACTGTGGCATTAATTATAATTAACGAACTGCCTATAAGTTACAGTTGGTATTCCAACTGTGAGAGCGCGTAGGGGAGTTGCTTTTGAGACCCCAACATGATCTCATGTTGGACCGAAATCGTCTGTTTTCAATAAAAAATAATGTTACAGCTGTGTATTTTATAATGCATTTTTTAACTTTCGTAAAAGCTCTTCACCACTGCCAACAAAAAAATGTTTCCTAATTCTCCGTTTTCACTGCCAGGTTTGTACGTCTATTTTGCGTTATTTGCTTAATTGGTTAAGTGTAAAGTGTGAAATTCCTCATGTATAAAGATATCTAGACGTTATGGTGACAATATTGTTGCACTATACGAAAAACATCACACAAAATGTTATCTACGTGTATGCAAATTTCCATATCCAAATTATCCTGAATTCACTTATTTATTTATTTAGGCTTTTACAGTTCTTTTACTCTACCAAACCATGGTCATTAGAATCTCTCTCTCACCTAGTGAGTCACTCTTTCCAATTTTGCTACATACAGACATACAGTACGTTGCCAGGTACTGGTTAACATAAACGACAAAAAGCTAAATTTAGAGCAAATATAGATATAATACTCTCAGTCTCAGAATTTAAAAACAAGTAGTACTGATACAAAGATAATAATACTAACAACAGTGTTTCCGTCATCCTGTGAGAGACTACAATACAGACAATAGCAATATTTATACGACATAAGAGGAACATTTGAATAGATATTTGGAAAAAATGCTCTAGGAACAGGTGAAGCAAGAGAAATACGATTAATGTACAAAGGACTTTCAGAAATGTTCTTTTCTTAGTATCCTGACAAATTTCCTGTGATCGTATGAGAGAATGTTGCAGATCCTTTTTTTTTTTTTTAAGCAGCCAGTAAGAGGAGAATACATTGCTCTTTCTTTGGACATGTCAGCAGAACAACTTATCATCGTTTGATCAACGCAGCCTCTTCTTTTTGTTTATATGCTATAACATAGAAGGCACGTAGAGTTTCACGAGCTCTCCTTTCGACCCATAACTGTTGAAATAAACAAACAATATCCCACGTGTAGTCTTGTTATGTCGAAAAGACCCTGTCAACACATTGTGAAAAGACATTTAAGCAAGAGGTCTTTTAACACAATTCATTTGTGCGAGTGGTGTTTACACCTGAAAATAACAAATTCGCTCAATTTGACATATATATGATTACGCCTAATAAGACTAGGAGGAGAGTGTTCTTTTAAATGTCTTTCTTGCGCTATTACTGATTTGTGACCACCCGAACATAAACCATATGATGTCTTCAGAAGAACTCCATGTCTCGGATCTGTGACTGAGGTAACTGTTTCATTACATGCCGGAGAAGGACGTGCTGCAATTATGTCTCTAATGTTCTAAGAACTGTCATAAGCTGTCTGTCGTCAACCTTAACGAAGACATCGTCCAATAACGACCATGAAAGCACTGTGGTAACTGCATTCCAAAATTCGCATTCCAGAAAAGCAAACTGTTAAAAAAGAAAACTAAAGACTTTATGTCTGGACTATGAACATGATAGGAACATTTTCTAATTCATTTAGTCCACAACGTTTAACCTGAGTTGTTCATCGTGCAGCCATAAAATACAGTTTTCTTTTTTATATAAACATTGTTGCAGAAAGATGAGCACGAGCTTGTGTTGAACTGTCTAATCTTATTTACAGTATGTGCCGGAAAAATGGTTCAAATGGCTCTGAGCAGTATTGGACTTAACTTCTGAGGTCATCAGTCCCCTAGAACTTAGAACTACTTAAACCTAAATAACTTAAGGACATCACACACATCCATGCCCGAGGCAGGATTCGAACCTGCGACCGCAGCGGACGCGCGGTTCCAGACTGTAGCGCCTATAACCGCTCGGCCACCCCGGCCGACTGGCCGGAAACTTTGCTGCATTCGTATTATCACTACTCTTAGAAACAGTGAATTGTCGAGAGAGGAAGATTTGTTTTTTAATACCAAAATTAAATTGCCGACACCTTGGCTAGTAGAAGGAATGGAATAAATTCTTCACAATTTTTGTAAGCTATGTAAGCCCAAAATGTAGGAAATATACGGCGAAAATAAAAATCGCTTATTGACAAAGCAGTGATCTTCGTCGCCGTAACGTACTGTGTAAAAGAGTTGCAGTGAAACAGTCCCATACTGGTAGCGCTAAGGTCAGCGGCTTGGTAACGTTTACGCTGTCCGATGCCGCATAAGCTGTAGGAACCCGCGCTTCGGGAAATTCCTGCTGAAGACAACTGGAAGCAATGCGCAACTAGGCTTACCTTTGCTGTCGGCTCGCAGCTGGTGTCGACTCCCCGGCTTCCACTGGAAGTGCTGCTGAGACGCGTTTCCTACGCATCACGGCAGCCACACAAACAACCCCGTGACGGCCAAGTTACGTGCGCGTTCTTCGGGAGACATTAACCCGATAAACCGTCCAGCGACATGCGCAGGTCACTCAGAACTGGCTCCTTCGAATCGAGCGGGACAAATGTTTGTGCAGGGTGTTGAACCCTAAAACGACGGGGCACTGGGTGTGCTCTGAGAGTACACGACCGCGGCACAAAAAACGCAGCCGGACCCTGAGGTCAAGTGCCCGGCGCCACAGGACGGGGGTGGACCGAGCCGCAAGTGTCCCGTCACTGCGTCCTGTCCCATAGCACACTGCCTAACTCTGTTCCTTATATTGTCGTATTAATGCTGCATTTTCTTTACTTCATTTTTTGAGTCGTCTGTCTTCTAACTAGTTTGATACAACCCGCTACGAATTCCTCTCCTGTGGCAACCTCCTCATCTCAGAGTAGCACTTGCAACCTACGTTCTCGGTTATTTGTAGTACGCAATCCATTCTCTGTCTTCCTCTGCAGTTTTTACCCTCTACAGCTCCCTCTAGTACTTTTAGTCCTGTATCACATATCCTGTCATCCTGCCACTTCGTCTTATTGTTTTCAATATGTGCTCCGGTTTTCCCATAGTCCATGATCCATCACCCTACAGTGTTGTGCTCCAAGACATTTCTTCCCCGATTTAAGGCGTATGTTTGATACTAGTAGAATTCTCTTGGCTATGAATGCCCTGTGCTACTCTGGTTTTTATGTCCTTCTTGCTTCGCCAATATGGGTTATTTTGCTTCCTAGATTGCAAAAGTCCTTAACGTAGACAATATAAGGGGGGGGGGGGGGGGGGGTAAGGGAACTTCGTGCCCATAACTTCTTCAAACAGATCCCATAATCATTCCAAATTTTTAGTCAAACATAACCCAAAAAAGAGTGATGTATATTAAAAAATGGTTCAAATGGCTCTGAGCACTAGGGGACTTAACATATATGGTCATCAGTCCCCTAGAACTTAGAACTACATAAACCTAACTAACCTAAGGACATCACACAACACCCAGCTATCACGAGGCAGAGAAAATCCCTGACCCCGCAGGGAATCGAACCAGGGAACCCGGGCGTGGGAAGCTAGAACGCTATCGCACGACCACGAGATGCGGGTGATCATGTATATCACTCCCCCAGTGAATGTCATATTCAGTACTGTCAGGTTCAGCACCTTAACTGCACTTCTCTTTAAAAAATATGTTCTGAGTAAAACTCAACAACAATTAATGAAATTTTCCTTTACAAAATTTCTTTAAAAATGGGATTAAGGTGAAACCAACATGATAGTCGACGTTACTAGAGTGTGTTGTTGTTACAGTGCTAAAAGATATTTCCGTGTTCAAGACACTACTCAGCCTACTGTAGATCTTGAAAAAGTATGTTGTTAATATCTCAACAAGAATTAACAATTTTCTTCAATTTTTATCATCTTGGGCCTAAGGTATCACCCCACTTGATAACGTGCATTACAGAAAATACTCTGGTATTGGTAGATTTAGCTCCGTCTACTTCGTGACTAACATTTTATTTGTTAAGTTTCTCGCTATTCTCATTTCTGCTACTTCTCGTTACGTTCGTCTTTCTTCGATTTAGTTTTACTCCGTATTCTGTGTCCATTAGACTGTTCATTTCATTCAACAGATCCTGTAATTCTTTTTCACCTTACCTGAGCATAACTATGTCATCAGCGAATGTTATCAATGACATCTTTCATCCTTAATAGTAATCCCATATTTGAACATTTCTTTTATTTCTGTCATTACTTATTCGATGTACAGATCGAAGAGTAGCGTCGAAAGACTGCATCGCTGTCTTAAAACCTTTTTAATCCGAGCATTTTGTTTATGGACTTCCAACCTCAGTATTCGTTCTTAGTTCTTGTACATATTATACACTCCTGGAAATTGAAATAAGAACACCGTGAATTCACTGTGCCAGGAAGGGGAAACTTTATTGACACATTCCTGGGGTCAGATACATCACATGATCACACTGACAGAACCACAGGCACATAGACACAGGCAACAGAGCATGCACAATGTCGGCACTAGTACAGTGTATATCCACCTTTCGCAGCAATGCAGGCTGCTATTCTCCCATGGAGACGATCGTAGAGATGCTGGATGTAGTCCTGTGGAACGGCTTGCCATGCCATTTCCACCTGGCGCCTTAGTTGGACCAGCGTTCGTGCTGGACGTGCAGACCGCGTGAGACGACGCTTCATCCAGTCCCAAACATGCTCAATGGGGGACAGATCCGGAGATCTTGCTGGCCAGGGTAGTTGACTTACACCTTCTAGAGCACGTTGAATGGCACGGGATACATGCGGACGTGTAATGTCCTGTTGGAACAGCAAATTCCCTTGCCGGTCTAGGAATGGTAGAACGATGGGTTCGATGACGGTTTGAATGTACCATGCACTATTCAGTGTCCCCTCGACGATCACCAGAGGTGTACGGCCAGTGTATGAGATCGCTCCCCACACCACGTTGCCGGGTGTTGGCTCTGTGTGCCTCGGTCGTATGCAGTCCTGATTGTGGCGCTCACCTGCACGGCGCCAAACACGCATACGACCATCATTGGCACCAAGGCAGAAGCGACTCTCATCGCTGAAGACGACACGTCTCCATTCGTCCCTCCATTCACGCCTGTCGCGACACCACTGGAGGCGGGCTGCACGATGTTGGGGCGTGAGCGGAAGACGGCCTAACGGTGTACGGGACCGTAGCCCAGGTTCATGGAGACGGTTGCGAATGGTCCTCGCAGATACCCCAGGAGCAACAGTGTCCCTAATTTGCTGGGAAGTGGCGGTGCGGTCCCCTACGGCACTGCGTAGGATCCTACGGTCGTGGCGTGCATCTGTGCGTCGCTGCGGTCCGGTCCCAGGTTGACGGGCACGTGCACTTTCCGCCGACCACTGGCGACAACGTCGATGTACTGTGGAGACCTCACGCCCCACGTGTTGAGCAATTCGGCGGTACGTCCACCCGGCCTCCCGCATGGCCACTATATGCCCTCACTCAAAGTCCGTCAACTGCACATACGGTTCACGTCCACGCTGTCGCGGCATGCTACCAGTGTTAAAGACTGCGATGGAGCTCCGTATGCCACCGCAATCTGGCTGACACTGACGGCGGCGGTGCACAAATGCTGCGCAGCTAGCGCCATTCGACGGCCAACACCGCGGTTCCTGGTGTGTCCGCTGTGCTGTGCGTGTGATCATTGCTTGTACAGCCCTCTCGCACTGTCCGGAGCAAGTATGGTGGGTCTGACACACCGGTGTCAATGTGTTCTTTTTTCCATTTCCAGGAGTGTATATTACCCCACTTTCCCTAGAGATGCCAACAAACTCCACAGATGAAGAGATTGATGAACTGGAGATAAAAGATATTATTCACATAGTGACGAAAATTTAATAGTCATGGATGACTGAAACTCGATACTAGGAAAAGGACGAGAATTAAACGTAGTAGGTGAGCATGGAACGGCAGTAAGGAATGAAAGAGGAAACCGCCTGGTAGAATTTTGCACGGAGTGTAAATTATTCATATCTAACACTTGGTTCAAGAATAATGAAAGAATGTTGTATACATGGAAGAAGCCTGGAGATACTGGAAAGTCTCAGATTAGATAATGGTAAGCCAGGGATTCAGGAACCAGGTTTTAAATTGTAAGACATTTCCAAGGGCAGATGTGGACTCTGACCACAATCTATTGGTTATGAACTGTAGATTAAAACTTGAGAAACTGCAAAAAGGTGGAAATTTGAGGAGATAGGATCTGGATAAACTGAAAAACCAGAGGTTGTAGAGAGTTTCAGGGAGATCATTAGGGAAGGATTGACAAGAAGGGGGGAAAGAAATACAATAGAAGAAGAATGGGTAGCTTTGAGAGATGAAATATCAAGTAGATAAAAAGACGAGCGCTAGTAGAAATCCTTGGGTAACAGAAGAAATACTGAATTAATTGATGAAAGGAGAAAATATAAATGAATGCAGTAAATGAATCAGGCAAAAAGGAATACAAACGTCTCAAAAAATAAGATCGACAGGGAGAGCAAAATGGTTAAGCAGGGATGGCTACAGGACAAATATAAGGATGTAGTAGTGCATATCACTAGGGGTAAGATAGATACTGCCTACAAAAAAGTTAAAGAGACCTTTGGAGAAAAGAGAAACACTTGCATGAACATCAAGAGCTCAGATGGAAACCCAGTTCTCAGCAATGAAGAGAAAGCAGAAAGGTGGAAGAAGTATATACAGGGTCTATACAAGAGCGGTGTACTTGAGGACAATATTATGGAAATGGAAGAGAATGTAGATGAAGCTGAAATAGGACATTTGATACTGCGTGAAGAGTTTAACAGAGCACTGAAATACCTAAATAGAAACAAGGCCCCAGGAGTAGACAACATTCCATTAGAACTACTGACAGCCTTGGGAGAGCCAGGCCTAACAAAACTCTACCATCTAGTGAGCAAGATGTATGAGACAGGCGAAATACTCTCAGACTTCAAGAAGAATATAATAATTCTAATCCCAAAGAAAACAGGTGTTGATAGATGTGAAAATTACCGAACTATGAGTTTAATAAGCCACCACGAATTCTTTACAGACGAATGGAAGAACTGGTAGAAGCCGACCTCGGGACAGATCAGTTTGGATTCCGTAGAAATATTGGTACACGTGAGGCAATACTTACCCTACGGCTTACCATAGAAGGTAGTTCAAGGAAAGGCAAACCTACGTTACTAACATTTGTAGACTTAAAGAAGGCTTTTGACAATGTTGAGTGGAATACTCCCTTTCAAATTCTGAAGGTGACAGGTGTAAAATACAGGGAGCGAAAGCTATTTAAAATTTGTACAGAAAGCAGATGGCAGTTACAAGAGTCGAGGGGCATGAAAATGAAGCAGTGGTTGGGAAGGGAGTGAGACAGGGTTGTAGCCTCTCCCCGATGTTATTCAATCTGTATATTGAGCAAGCAGTAAAGGAAACAAAAGAAAAATTCAGAGTTGAAATTAAAATCCATGGAGAAGAAATAAATAATTTAAGGTTCGCCGATGACATTGTGATTCTATCAGAGACCGCAAAGGACTTGGAAGAGCAGCTGAACGGAATGGACAGTGTCTTGAAAGGAGGATATAAGATGAACATCAACAACAGTAAAACGTGGATAATGGAATGTTGTCGAATTAAATCGGATGATTCTGCGGGAATTAGAGTAGGAAATGAGACGCTTAAAGTAGTAAAGGAGTTTTGCTATTTGGGGAGCAAGATATCTGATGATGGTCGAAGTAGAGAGGATATAAAATGTAGACTGGCAATGGCAAGGAAAGCGTTTCTGAAGAAGAGAAATTTGTTAACTTCGAGGATAGATTTAAGTGTCAGGAAGTCATTTCTGAAAGTATTTGTATGGAGAGTAGCCATGTATGGAAGTGAAACGTGGACGATAAACAGTTTAGACAAGAAGGGAAAAGAAGCTTTCGAAATGTGGTGCTACAGAAGAATGCTGAAGATTAGATGGGTAGATCACATAACTAATGAGGAGGTACTGAATAGAACTGGAGAGAAGAGAAATTTGTGGCACAACTTGACTAGAAGAAGGGATCGGTTGCATATTCTGAAGCATCGAGGGATAACCAACTTAATATTGGAGGGAAGCGTGGAAGGTAAAAATCGTAGAGGGAGACCAACAGATGAATACACTAAACAGATTCAGAAGGATGTAGGTTGCAGTAGGTGCTGGGAGATGAAGAAGCTTGCAGAGGATAGAGTAGCATGGAGAGCTGCATCAAACGAGTCTCTGGACTGAAGACCACAACAACAGTCACAACAACATGCTGAGTGAGTCTTTCCGACAGTCAGTTCTTTTCCGATTGCTTCACATTTTACCTAAGCTTCCCTGTACTTGCTATTTCTTTCATTCTTATGCGATTTGTACCTGCATATTGCTGAATGTCCGTGAACCTTTTTATATTTCCTTCTTTGGTCGATTAACCGAAGTATTTTTTCTGTTACCCACTGTTTCTTCGGAGATACCTACCTAATACTTATGTTTGGCTTCCCAACATCTGTGATTGCTCTTTTTACACACGTCCACTTCTCTTCAACTGGACTGCCTACTGTGTTATTTGTTATCGCAGTGTCAACGTACTTAACGAACCGCAAACTGGTGGCCTCCTTCAACGGTACTTCAGTAGACCACTTCCGTACGATTCTCTTAACTTCAGTCTACTCTTCATCATTATTAAATTGTGATTTGTGTCTGCATCTGCTCCTGGGTATGTCTTATAGTCCGGTATAGAATTCGGCATCTCTCTCTGACTATGATGTAAGCCAGGTGTAATCTTTCCTTGTCTCCGTGCCTTATCTACGTATACCTTCTCTTAGCTCTTCTCTCATTCCTACTATCAAGCCAATATTCTCCCCTAATCGTTTCTTTCACTCTTTTCCCTACAACCGCACTCCAGTCCCCCATGATTTTTAGATTTTCATGTAAACGTAATGAATCACTCATTAAATATCCTCATATATTTGCTCTGTCTCTTCATCTTATGCTTGTGAGTTCGTCACGTATACATGAACTATTATTGTAGGCGTTGGTTTGTTGTCGATTCTGATGAGAACAACTCACTGAACTGTTCACAATAACTCACTCTGTGCCCTACTTTCCAATTCATAACGCATCCTACTCCCGTTATACCTTTGTCTCCTGTTGTTGATATTATCTTACATTCTTCTGGCCAGAAATCCTTGTCTTCTTTCCATTTCACTTCACTGATCCCCGATATATCTACACTGAGTTTTACTAGTTCTCTATTCAGTTTTTCTACCTTTTCTACTACGTCCAGACTTTTGATAGTCCACATCCAGACTAGTAGAAGTTTCCCTTTCGTTAATTCTTGCGTCTTTTACTCATAGTCACCTGCTCGTTGGCAGTCCCTTCTCGGTGATCTGAATGGAAGACTTATCCAGAATCTTTTGTCAACTAGTAGGTCATCATGACACTTCTTCAATTGCAGGTCATATGTTCTGTGTGTGCAAATTATATATCTGTAATGAAATGGTTTCCTTTGCCTTCTGCATCCTCATGTTGTTGATAATTGCTGATTCTCCAGATTTTTCGGAACAGTGTGCTGCCTCAGGGAAAAAGGGTGCCCCAAATCCCTGTTTGCTTTCCGCCCTCTTTTAGAAGGCCATAGGCAAAACGATAGACGCTTCTTCGGCATCAAGTCTTTGGCCGCTGTTGTTGATGATTTTTATTCAGAATTTAAGTAGTGGCTAGATTCGAACCCTGGACCCAGGATTATTTGATAACTAGACATAAACGCTACCCCTAGACCACTGTTCCGCCATCCTTTAATCAAGAATATCGTATTCAGTACACGTGAAAGTGGATAACAGAAACCTGAAAGTTGTCTTTCTATTTCGGTATTACCAATCAGCAAATGCATTTGTAATAACGTAACCAAAGAGAGTTTTGAATCGCGTCGGTGTCAAGACAGATAAAGATGGGGCGTCAGTTCTGTTGGACAAAGGTGACGGAACAGTGGTATCGATCGATGCAGTGTTGAAGGAACCAAGCAAGTACTGGCCTGAAAAGCTTGAAATAAATCAAAGAAAACTTAAACAAAGATGGCTGGATGGACACTGCATCTTCCCAGTACATAGCTTGCATCACATGCGTTGCTTAGAGTTTATGTATTTACTATTGTTTCACAACCAGGCTGAATTTATTTGTAGTGAACTGGAGCAATATGGCGAATGAGAATTCTGCACGTTTCTTAGGTGACTGAATGTATCACACTAGCATACTTCCTGACCCTTTCAAATATATCCCATGTTCAAGCTGTTGTCTTTTTTCTTTAACTGTAGATTCAATGTACATACTATAAATCGAATAGTCAGAAGTTTTTTCAAGAAAACAAAATACAAAAATACACAATTTATGTAAAGGTTTACATGCTTTTCCATAAGCCACCAACTACAGGGACCACTCTGAAGTTAAATGACCTTGAAAACTGAAAATGGTAGCGTGAGTAGCCGACATGCCAGGGTAAAAACATGATGTCACAAACCATGCCCCTTATTTATGATGCCATCACTCTCATCAATGATTTCATATCCATGACGTCATAAGTGATGCGTTTTTGCTGTGACGTCACATCGGCAAGAAATTTGAAAAGTTGCTGACAGACCAGGCAATCTTCACCTGATTCACCTGAATGTCGTAAACGGACACCATTCAACGCCCCTCCCCTCCCTCCTCGCTCTTCCCCCCCTACCACCACACACGGAATGTGACTCTCAATATCTGCATTTCATCCCTCTCTATTTTCGTATATGTATGAAATGAAGGTTACTATCATGTGGTCGGAAGTGCTACCATCCTGGAACTTTAGAGTATGTAACAAGCCTTGATAACTGATCAGTATTTGGGGGTAACAGAAAGCGTCAACATGGCTTCCTCCAAAATTCGGAACACCCCTCAGCAATTAGGGAAGAAGACGAGATGAAACAAAGAATGCTTTCGTTTGCAACATTACTGTGATTAACATCTACGAGCAAGTGGATTACCAGTATTAATGTCAGAACAGATAGTCTGTTGTGGTAAAGAAGGAAATCCATGACGCAGTTAACAATTATCTGTGTATAAAGTTCATCTCAGCTCCAAGGTAAAACCATCGTTTCTTCTACACAGGAAGGACAAGAGTGGCAGCAAGAAGAATATTGGGAAAAATTTGCATAGGAACACTGGAAACTACACTCCTGGAAACGGAAAAAAGAACACATTGACACCGGTGTGTCAGACCCACCATACTTGCTCCGGACACTGCGAGAGGGCTGTACAAGCAATGATCACACGCACGGCACAGCGGACACACCAGGAACCGCGGTGTTGGCCGTCGAATGGCGCTAGCTGCGCAGCATTTGTGCACCGCCGCCGTCAGTGTCAGCCAGTTTGCCGTGGCATACGGAACTCCATCGCAGTCTTTAACACTGGTAGCATGCCGTGACAGCGTGGACGTGAACCGTAAGTGCAGTTGACGGACTTTGAGTGAGGGCGTATAGTGGGCATGCGGGAGGCCGGGTGGACGTACCGCCGAATTGCTCGACACGTGGGGAGTGAGGTCTCCACAGTACATCCATGTTGTCGCCAGTGGTCGTCGGAAGGTGCACCTGCCCGTCGACCTGGGACCGGACCGAAGCGACTCATGGATGCACGCCAAGACCGTAGGATCCTACGCAGTGCCGTAGGGGACCGCACCGCCACTTCCCAGCAAATTAGGGACACTGTTGCTCCTGGGGTATCTGCGAGGACCATTCGCAACCGTCTCCATGAACCTGGGCTACGGTCCCGTACACCGTTAGGCCGTCTTCCGCTCACGCCCCAACATCGTGCAGCCCGCCTCCAGTGGTGTCGCGACAGGCGTGAATGGAGGGACGAATGGAGACGTGTCGTCTTCAGCGATGAGAGTCGCTTCTGCCTTGGTGCCAATGATGGTCGTATGCGTGTTTGGCGCCGTGCAGGTGAGCGCCACAATCAGGACTGCATACGACCAAGGCACACAGGGCCAACACCCGGTATCATGGTGTGGGGAGCGATCTCCTACACTGGCCGTACACCTCTGGTGATCGTCGAGGGGATACTGAATAGTGCACGGTACATCCAAACCGTCATCGAACCCATCGTTCTACCATTCCTAGACCGGCAAGGGAACTTGCTGTTCCAACAGGACAATGCACGTCCGCATGTATCCCGTGCCACCCAACGTGCTCTAGAAGGTGTAAGTCAACTACCCTGGCCAGCAAGATCTCCGTATCTGTCCGCCATTGAGCATGTTTGGGACTGGATGAGCGTCGTCTCACGCGGTCTGCACGTCCAGCACGAACGCTGGTCCAACTGAGGCGCCAGGTGGAAATGGTATGGCAAGCTGTTCCACAGGACTACATCCAGCATCTCTACGATCGTCTCCATGGGAGAATAGCAGCCTGCATTGCTGCGAAAGGTGGATATACACTATACTAGTGCCGACATTGTGCATGCTCTGTTGCCTGTGTCTATGTGCCTGTGGTTCTGTCAGTGATGTATGTGATGTATCTGACACCAGGAATGTGTCAATAAAGTTTCCCCTTCCTGGGACAATGAATTCACGGTGTTCTTATTTCAATTTCCAGGAGTGTATTTCGAGGATACATAAAAATCCTGTTGCTTTACCAAATATTAAGTGAAATTGGCTGACACTAACATGGATATATTACTAGTTAAGCTACCTGGTATATTATAGCAGCTTCAAATAGATGTCTCTCACTATCAGTCTGAATATAATGCACGATTTTGTTGAGATTTTTAATGGAAGAGATATGTGTGATTACCTAACATCAGCACATGACTTTTATGTGCAAGGAGACTAATAATAAAACAGCAATGGTACTATAAACAATGATAAAACTGTTGGACTACACTGTTTAACGTGAATTAGCTCCAGTTGCAGAAAAACATATAGAACAAATTTACATATCAAATCACAAGCTCAGGAGTGCACAGAGATATAAGTAACCATCTTAAGGATTTTATAGAGTGCCCAGCCATACAAGTACAAGAAACTTTTGTCTTTGTTGGTTAAAGAACGTAGTATCACCAGATTGGAGGCTATGGTTCATAACTACAAAACGGAAGGTGTGTTCGACCATGTGGAAGACTGTCTAAGTGTATTAAGCACCCACAGACAGTATTTACAATGTGCTCCACCGTACTTTGTGTTGATTGCCTCTATGTAGTGTAAGGTGTTAGAACAGCTGCTGTAGCGTATTTATGAGTATTTTACATTATTTTACTGTGACAATGAAACTACCTAACAGTTGTCTGATACTTAAGTAAATCTTCCAGACAATCAAGACAAGAAAAGACTGTAAACTATGTTCTGTGTGTCTATAGTTTCAATTACTTACCTGTAAACTATGTGTAGCTGTTAACACAGACACCTACAAAGATGACAGACATATTAAACATAAGCGTTATGTTAAAATTGGAGATATATCTTTTCTAAACCTAAGACATCGTTTCCCCAGCCTATTGTCAAATAAAGATATTAACGGGAACAGGATTGGTTCCAATGGATAATGTTATTTTGTGTATCTTTAGTAAAAGAGCCAACGTTTCCAACAGACTTAAACCATTCTGTATAAAAAAATTACACCTTTACGTACCATTAATATGTCATATGTATGAAAAACAGAACTAGAAATGGAAGATACCAAAGTCAAAACAGGAAAAAAGGGCTACTTGGGAAAAAAAACTGTCACAAAAGAAGAATACAAACTGCTATTGGAAAAGAAAAAAGCCTTTACAGATATGCAACCAAGGATTACAAATTACTTGGCTTGTGGAAATGTCTGTATATGATAAGAAAATACAAAATATCGGAATAAATAATGCTGGAAGTGGTTGCACGTTGCAGTACTCACAGAAAATAATGGATTTGAGAATGTTTACGATATTAAAGGATATAAGAAAAATATGTTTGTAGATCTCCATACCCAGTTGGGTCTACTTAATGAGGATGGTGACTTTTTATCTAAATGAGGTGTACTGGAAGTGTGCATGTACCAACAGAAAAGCTGATTGCAGAGTTAAAAACAAATGGAATAAATATATTGGACATGTATTATGACTCCAGAATATACTTTATTTCCTTTTATCAAATGATTTTTTGGAACAAGACCAATGTAACAAATGAATCTGGGTGTTATTATTAAAACTACATCAAACACGTATATAGATGAATTGTTTTCTGTTTGTAAATGTTCATGGAAAAACTAATAAATATTTTATCCAAAATATTTCTTTTTCTTTTTCATTACCCTATCAAAATTCCTAAAACTAATATATGTTTGTGTGTTTTTTGGATGGTGATCTCGGAAAGTGGGTAGCTGGATGACCTTGAGAAATAGCTGAAACAACACACCCAAAAGTATAAAACACTTGTCTCTTATCAATAAGGTAATGTTCATATTCCAGGAATGGGAATAGGTTGATATGTACCTACGGTAAGTACAAATCAACCTATTCTTAACCAGCTGTTTTTCGATCTAAAAAAACAAATCAAAACATAAACAACTTAATTACAGACCACTGATGATGCTTTACCTTAATAAAGCGAAATGCAGCTGGTGAAAAACTGACGCACTTTTGTAGTTGCAATGACGGATCAAAAATACCGTCATGAGTTTCATCATGTGTCTGTTTTTGCCACTGTATGACCTTCAGCAGGTGGTTGGAGGTCAAAGTATTCTGACTAGTTGGTAGCCATATTAGTCATATTTCTTAAATGAATTGTTTCCCTATTATATGAACTAAGTAAAAAATGAAAATACAGGTATACTAAAGCATATAATAATAATTTCTAACTTGTTTTGGCGCACCATTGTTACAATGCACTAAGTAGGCTAAGCACATTACTTGATATTATTAACATTATCGACATTGGTTACTTCAATGCTGAAATGCGTTGATGGAGTAAATGAAGGCGACTATCAACAAATCCTTGAAGCTGCTTTTGTTTATTATATTAGTAGCTAAAATTATTGGCAACGTTTTGAAAATGTATCTTTATGCGTAGCGGAGACGCTTTTCCTGTCTAAAGGAGGAGTCTGAAAACGTTTACTTAGTCTGTTCTCAATCGTAGTATCAATTCATGAACAGAGTTGTTGGATGGAAATTATTTATAATTGAATTGTTTGAGTAGTATGTAAGCAAACAGCAGTATTTAGTGTATTTAATCCATCGTACAGATTTCTGCAGTGGGACCTATATTTTGGAATTCATTTCACATGCAACACTCTTCTTATACTTTATCTCAGCTTGAGAATTTTTGTCATAATAAGATATAGTACGACGTGAAATGAAAGAAGTAAACTACCACTTTTATTCGTGTATCATTTATGTCACACAGTATTCCCATTTGAAAATTTGCACACTAAAAGATTTCTTCAGGCATTTCTTTACTTAATCTTTCCAAATTAATTTACTGTTATTTCACAATCTCAAGTCATTAATGCTGAATATCTCTTCTACCCTCGAGTCATAATATTTTACGTGCATACTCAGTTGAAACCCCTTTCACATTCTGACATGTCTGTTGTGAGTTGTGTCAATGTGTAGTTCTTACCATCCCTCCCACAGCAAGTTATGCATGGATGAAGCACTAAATCAGCCATACATGAATGATTAGAAGTGAATGGCGAGTAGTTTCAGAAAGCTTGTTGACCAAACCAACACTGTGATGCCACATTATGTGATGTATAACTTCAGGACCACTTGTCTAGACCTCTCATTGTTTCCAACAAAGTGATATTAAACCTCCTCAAACTGTACATTTTTCATTCGTAGCTGATGCAATTATGGCTTCTTCAAACAGCTTTCAGTACTCTCTTTTATAACCACCAGAACACACTAAGACACTTCTTTTATACAGCAACCTCCTAACCACTTGCACGGTAGTTGTGGTCTTCAGTCTGCAGTTCTCCACGCTAATCTATCCCACACAAAACCGATATCTGCATCAGCACTGCACCCTTCATCCATTAGAACCCACCTACTGTCGTTAAGACTTGGTCACTCTCTACCATTTTTATCTGACACATTTCCTTGTACTACTTAATTAACAGTTCCTTGACGTCTCAGGATTTGTTTACCAACCGATCCCTTCTTTTACACTAGTTGTGCTATAAATTTCTTTTTCCTCAGCTCGATTTAACACCTCATCATCAGTTATCCTAACTACCCATTCAGTCTTCAGCATTCTTCTGTAGCACTAAATTTCAAAAGCTTCCATTCTCCTCTTGTCTGAAAAGGTTGTCACGCACTTTTCATTTCCATGCAAGTACCTTCAGAAAAGACTTTTCATAATTTAAATTTATATTCTATGTCAGCAAATTCCTCTTTTTCAATACCGCTTTTTTGTTACCTGTCTGCATTTTATATCCTCTCTACTTTATCCATCGTCAGTTATTTCGCTGCAAAAATAGCAAAATTCATATATATTTCCTAAATTGGCTCTTTCTGCATTACCGTTAGCACTGTTTTACTATTGTTAATATTTCTCTTTTGATGACATTATTTATTCCATTAAACTTCCATTGTGGATTCTTTCCTGTCTCTGACAGAACTACCGTGTCATCAGTGAACCTCAAAGTTTTTATTTATTTTGCCGGAACTTGAATTCTTGTTCGAATTCCTCCTTGCTTTCCTTCAGTGACTGCTTAATGAATACCATAGGAGATAAGCTACTATCATGTCTGACTACCTTCTCACCCACTACTTTCCTTTCATGTCCTTCAACTGATGTAACTGCAGTCTGGTTTGTGACCAGCTGTACACATTTTTTTCGCTTCCTGTGTTTTATCCCTATTACTTTCAGAATCTCCAATAGTACGGGAATGTACAAATGTAATTATATTAAGATTATGTCTGTGTTTAATGTCCTCATTGTATGCACATAAAAATTAACGAAGATACTCGCTTAAATTCCTCCTCAAGAGTTTCAGGCTTTCCTGTCTATTCTACGTTCAGAAAAAGTGATTAGTTACAGGAATGAGTCATTCTGTCTAAGATTAATAAATAGATTTACTCATTAAAGTTAAAAAATTTAAATTGTAAAAAGACATACACATTTACTGAAGATAGTCATATTTTCCAATGCTATAAGTGTATAAATTGAAAATAGTTTCCAAGCCAGCGTTGGCTGGTATCTTCTCTGTGACCTCCCAGAATGTAATGCATTTGGGAGCAATAAAAAACCACCTGTATATTTTCTGGACACCAGTTTCAAGGATGGTTCAAAATTACCTAATGACACTATTTCAGAAAATAAAAGAAAATGATGCAGTCTACTATCATATAGCATTCAGGGCGACGTTTACAGCTTTACATAAATTTTTCTTATTCAATAAACTTATTTTTCACTGACACATTCATGATGAGTCAACAACACGGCATGAAAGTTCGAATAACATTTTGTTTTCCGGTCTGTGTCAGTTTATTCTGCTCTTAATGAGAAGAAGATAAAAGATTCTTTACATATGATATTTTCCCACTGTTGCCATGTAATGTTTAAATAATGATACGTCGTCACCCGAATTGTGTGTGCGCACATTAATGAACAATACTTTCATTTTTGCTTCATATCTGTTTAGATTAATTATTATAATGTTGTCATCTCCAAAATGGACTTATTCTACGTGGTACACATAAAATAAAATGTCACTTTTATTGTTCATATGAGGAATACGAGAAGTAGAAACATCAAACTTTGTCGAATAACAATTTCGTTCACGTTAGAAGTACTCCAGATCCAGTCGACGAACTACTTAACGAAATAATTTGCGTTTTTTAATTACGTTATTACAGCTAATCAGAGCTACAAGATAGAGATTTAATAATTTGCATGTGGGACCTTACTGTGAGAAGTCAAGGAAGAAGCTAGGATCCAGTACTCATCCAGAAAATTACGGTGTAGTGCAAGAGGAACTTTGTGAAGTAAAGTGAAGTGAAATTATGCCTTGTGATCCAATGTTGACGCTGGTCTACACTTCCAAGTTAACGCATGATGTCTAGATAAGGCATTTAAAGCTACACAGGAATAATGTTGATCTCTGATGAGCGATATAATGTTTGAGAATACGCGAATATCAGCAAATCTCTATCTCCAAACATTTCAGCAACTATTGATCGAGATATATCCACAGATATATTACTAAAAGAACTTAAGGTTCGTGCTCTAGGTACCGGGAGGCCATCTGTGGCGGTCGGGGTGGCCGAGCGGTTCTAGGCGTTACAGTCTGGAACCACGTGACCGCTACGGTCGCAGGTTCGAATCCTGCCTCGGGCATGGATGTGTGTGATGTCCTTAGGTTAGTTAGGTTTAAGTAACTCTAAGTTCTAGGCGACTGATGGCCTCAGAAGTTAAGTCCCATAGTGCTCAGAGCCATTTGAACCAGACCAGCTGTAGGTGTACCATTTGATCAGCATTTCAGAACGAAACGTTTACCGTGCGCTCGAGCACATGTGAAATGGAATGAAGTGCAGTGTCAGTCAGCCAGATCGAATTTCCTTAGATTGTCGCTCTTAATGCTTATTTCCTTGACGAAAACAAAAGACACCCACAGTCCACTGAATATCTCTGAAAGAGACCGGGGAAAAAGAGAATCTAGGTTTATGTAGCGTGGCATCCTTGTTGAAGAGTCAGTCATTTCTATCCACTCGCATATGGTACCCTGACTATTCGTATATAGTCCCAGGTGACTCTGTTTTAATGTTCACACACATATTCTCCACGAGATAATGCAAATCCACGTCGTTTAGTAGGTCGACGAAAAACACTACCGATGTTAAGAATGTTATGACAAGGTTCTCTGCAGAACCTGTGTGGAAAAGAATACTTATAAAATAGTAACTTGTAAAAGGGGACGATTGGCGACGTTTTCGACATCAGGGAATTACATCATGTACTAGAGGGCACTGTGGTGGTTATAAACTGTAGGCAAAGACAGAGACTAGAACATATACAACCAGTAATTGAGAACATTTGATGTAAGTGCTACTTTAAAGTGAAGATACTGGCACACAAAAAATCCGTGTCCGATCGTAACAAACCAGTCGGAACACTTTTGACAAAAAAGAAACGCTCATGTTAACAACATGAAGCTTATTTATTACTTTTGTATGATTGTATGTGTTACTTCAAGGAAAGTGAATGATTTTTGCTCCACCTTCGCGTGTTCGTGTGAGATTACTTTTATTTAGTTCATTGTAATGAATGTTTTTGTGTCTATGGAATTCATTTGAATTTTAAATAAAGCAACTCCAACTGTTTTTCTTTGTTTTTTGTGACAGTATTATTCCATTTCTTCCTTAGTTACCAATTACCTACATTACAATTCCTCATATCTTGAACTTGATATTACTGGTCTCGTCGATAAAGCAAGTAAATGCGTCCTGAAGTTCTAAGCATTTATTCCACAAATTGTTAAAGAGAACCATGGTCAATGTACACACAAAGTAAATATCTGTATCTATTTGACTATTAACTCCAAAATAAATGTTGCAGATGGGGCTGAAGAAAAGTAAGTTATTGAAGGAACCCAGTTAATTGATAAAACTGGTGGTATCCAATACTTTTCAAGAGGTTCAATTTTAAAAAAATTGCAGTCACTAGGAAAAAATCATATAAACACCAAAGCTTATATACTGAAGTACAGGATGTCTTTTCTTTCCCAATCACACAAGCCTCTGGAAGCATCCTGAGTCACCAGTATGTCTGTGATAGCTGTCATTTTCTTTCATCTACTGTCATGTAAACTCCCAACACAAATCGTTGGTGCCAGTTTGGGTGGTTCGTTAATGATAATAACTGCAAGTATATTATGCACACACAGAGTTGATGTGCGTATTATCAACACAGCTATCAGGTTTTAAAACAAAACTTCGTCTACTAACCACCATTGTGGAATGTAAATACACTTACTGATAAAGACAGATAGATGGTATATACTGTGATTGCCAGAATTAGAGTACCTCTTCCATGAAATCGTGTACACAGTAAACATTGTCTACTAGAACAGTCCAACAGGAACTGCACATACGTTCATGACAGCTTTCCTACTGTAAGGTGGCAGCTTGAATGAATGTCAATTTCACGCCTTACATGAGATTTTATACAGTGTAACAAGTAGAAGGATATGTTACTTGGCATACTTCGGTGACATTGAGCAGATTTGCCTATAAAAATGTACAGTATGTGATGCAACGGCATGACACTCGATTCGACAGTATAAACACACCAAAGCCCAATCCTGCATGTGAATGACCAAAAGGTGAAAAAAGCTGCTTGAAGAAACTTTTTAGTTTGGGAGCAGACGCGAGTCGCGCCATCACGGCCTGAGTACAACGGAATGCTTCTAAATGGGATTGGTGACCCGCGGCAAGAGGGACAATGAACGCGCCAGGTGATACATTAGGGAGAGCAGATAGCGGTGCAGTGCTGCTTGCTATGGAGAAATTCTTTAGAAAATTGCGATGGGGTATTTCCACATGGATACAAACAGACCAGTTACACAGTTGATCACGTGAAATGCTCGTGACGTAAGCATGTAACTTTCAGGTGTCAGGAGTGGACACAAAATGTCCGATTGGCTGAAATAAACACGGAAGTAGTAGAAGGGGCGAAATTTTGCTGCAGTTTAGGCACTTTGCGATTGGCAGAGGTAGTTTCCACAAGATGAAAGGAACGCTCCCATTGGTCTGAAGAAGCTGTGATGTGACGCACGAAAGGACACAGGTGAGGGACTGTTTACTACGAAGGCACAAGACCTACAACTTTGGGGACTCTCCTCTGAGCCAGTATAAAGTGCAGAACAGGGCGCATCACGCTCTGTACCACGCCAAAAGAGGAATTTTGTGTGGAAAAGCGTTCACTTTGGCTGACATTCAGCTATAAATTAACTGAAGGGTCGCTGTGTTCCGATAGTAGAGAAATGAAACAGCTGAAAAATGGTTCAAATGGCTCTGAGCACTAGGGGACTTAACATCTGAGGTCATCAGTCCCCTAGAACTTACAACTACTTAAACCTAACTAACCTAAGGACATCACACACATCCATGCCCGAAGCAGGATTCGAACCTGCGACCGTAGCGGTCGCGTGGTTCCAGACTGTAGCACCTAGAACCGCTTGGTCACAACGGCCGGCTATGAAACAGCCACGTAGTTACCTGTTCTTGCAAGAACTGTGAGGGCGTTGAAGCATGCGCGCTGCTCCATGTATGCACGTGTATATCGCCATATTATCCAGACTAAAGGTGAGTGCATGTTTTATCACATACCGAGAAACATAAGACAGTTTCAGCTGATAAAATCAATAACGATTTTGAATGGCTTTTTATATGATTTTCAGGAGAGCAGCCATGCAACCGACTGCACAACACAGCTGAAAGGTAAATACCGCTGGCAGAGACCTAAACTTGTTGGTTCACCAGCTTGTGTCCACTGTCAACTCGAGCAGCCTTAAGTAATCTTTTGCTCATCTTCTCAAAAAAACTAACCATCCTCCACAGATTTGATTGTCATCCTAAATAGCAATTACGTTAGAGCCAGAATCGGATGATTTGTCGTCATATTGGCCAACTTCGTGGTGTATAAGTAAGAAATATCTTGTAGAGAACCTTCTACTTAAATTTGCGTTCAGTGTTATTTCTGCTAAACAGGACATAATGCGTTGTGTTGACAGCTGTCCTAAAATTGTCATAACACAATCTGTGTAAATTTGTGTACTTCTTTGTCACTAAGACTGAAACTAAATGAACTGTGTACAGCTAAACACTGATGTGCTCTGTCATAGAATATGGGTCCACTCCTAACCACAGTCATTTATCTAGTGACGCTAACGCAGACAGAGGGTGTTTTTGCTGATGTCTAACAAATCTGAAAAGGAGTGGAGTGTCAGACTATTATCAAACCATTTTCACTTCAGGTGATTCGAAAGAAAATTCATTGCTTGGCAGACCACACGATCTGCTTGTTGACCAATAGAAAGTTGCAATAGTCTGACAATTTCATTTTTTCACGGTTCCCCAATGCAGAAACAACCGAATATAAACCAAGGATATCTACTCTAAATTGTCCTCCCAAACTAGGAACTACATGAAAGTTGTGTAGTGCTCTGGTTGGTCACGTCGCTCTTTTCAGTGTGTTCTGTGGTTTCGGGGAAAGCAAAAGAGACTAAGGCTGGAATGTGATGAGGGCATCTGTTCTTTCGGAATGCTAGTCTTGCATGTTATGATGGAGAAGCGTGGAGTTCGGCAGGTAACAGAGGACATAGTGGTGGGTATAAAGCGCTGTATGTAAGAGTACTCAGTCGGTGAAATCATGGTGCACGAAACGCTAGGTTTCGGGTTCAGAATCCAGTCCGACATTCAGTTTTAATCTGCCAGGAATTTTCTCAGCTCTAAACGTTCTGTATACACAGCCTTCTCTACTGACTACCTTCAAAGGTATTTTGCAGTGGAAATAACAGGTACGTATACTTTTGGTTTAGATGTTGTGTTGAGCTTCTAAGCATACACAAACATAGAACTGAGCGCACGTGCAGACGTTTGAATAAGACTGGCAATTGTCGCATAACTATGTTCATATTTCACTGTTATTGCATGAGAAGATAATTGTTTACTATAGCCCGTTATAGTCTATGCCGGTTCTAGGCGCGCAGTCCGGAACCGTGCGACTGCTACGGTCGCAGGTTCGAATCCTGCCTCGGGCATGGATGTGTGTGATGTCCTTAGGTTGGTTAGGTTTAAGTAGTTCTCAGTTCTAGGGGACTAATGACCACAGCAGTTGAGTCCCATAGTGCTCAGAGCCATTTGAACCATAGTCTATGCAGAGCGGATAAAGTAAAAATTGTACCCTTTTTTATTTCGTGAACCACTCATGATATCGAAACGAGGTTGGATGAGTAGCCGGTGTTCTCCGGGTATGAATTTATTCCGTGAAATACATTAGTCCACCTTCTCCATCCTCCTGTCCATCTGCTCCTTCATCCCCTCTCTATCCATCTTCCCCTCTCTTTCAGTCCATCTACTCCTCTCCCCCTGCGTCCATCTCTGTCCATCTCCTTCTCTCTCTCCTCTCTCTGCCTATCACCTCCTATTCCCTTTCTCTGTCCATTTCCTCCTCCCCTTCTCTGTGTTCATCTTCTCCTGCCCTTCTCTCTGCTTGTCTCATCCTCCGACTGTCTCTGTCCATTTCTTCCTCTTTCCTCTCTCTGTCTACCTCCTCCTCTCCTCTCTCACTGTTCATTTCCCCCTTGCCGAATATGCTGCCCATATGCTTTCACTATCGGTCGGACGACGGCATTCACGTATCGTACAGCCGTTACGGCTCCTACCATAAGCACCAGCGGCGTACGTCGCCCCAACTAATGCCATCCCAAAACAGCAGGGAACTCCACCTTGCTGCACTCCCTAGATAGGGTGTCTAAGGCGTTCAGCCTGACCGGGTTGCCTCCAAAAACCTCTCCGACGAATGTCTGGTTGAAGAGAACGTGACACCAGTCCTGAACGATCCATTCGGCATGTTGTTGGGTCCATCTGTACAGCGCTGCTCTGTGTCGTGGTTTCAAAGACAGACCTCGCCGTAGACGTCGGGAGTGAAGTTGTGCATCATTCATCCTATTGCGCACAGTTTGAGTCGTAAGACGACGTCCTGTGACTGCACAGAAAACGCATTATTCAACATGGTGGCGTTACTGTGAGGGTTCCTCCGGGCCATAATCGCTACGTAGCGGTCATCCACCGCTGTAGTAGCCCTTGGGCTGCCTGAGCGAGGCATGTTATCAACAGTTCCTGACTCTTTGTACCTCCTCCATGTGCGAACAACATCGCTTTGGTTCACTCTGAGACACCTGGACACTTCCCTTGTTGAGAGCCCTTCCTGGCACAAAGTAACAGTGCGGACGCTATCGAACCGCTGTACTGACCGTCTAGGTATGGCTGAACTATAGACAACACTAGCCGTTTACCTCCTTCAGGGTGGAATGACTGAAACTGATCTGCTGTCGGACCCCCTCCGTCTAATAGGCGCTGCTCATGGTTGGTTGCTTACATCTTTGAGATGGTTTAATGACATCTCTGAACAGTCAAAGGGACTGGTCTGTGATACAGTATCCGCAGATAAGGTCTATCTTCAGGACGTCTGGGAACCAGGGTGATGGAAAACTTTTGTTTGATGAGTTTATAGTATGTACGGATGCTGAAAGCCACGTAGTTTGCTATTTTGTGGGAAACTGACACTATGAGACCATGGCAGGGAACAAAATACAGATTGTCTCTTACAGAGAAGACAACAGCTACGAGCCACCTTTTACAATGCCATTTATTTATTTACATAGCGCCATTACCAGTTTCGAACCAAAATGTTCATCTTCAGACGGCTAGTTCACGTTAAGATACGTTTACATTAGCTTTCACTTTTTGTAACCAAACATTTCCACTAGAAATTTGTTTACATCATTTAAAATCGCTTGAGGCACAATTACAGTTAAAAAGACATTGTGTCACATCTTGTTTTTGGTGTAGGACGCCACCACCCCAAGAAAATTTCATCATTTAGGAAAACATAAAGTGAAACCTGATGTAAAATGCATCTTAACGTGAGCCAGCCGTCTGAAGATGAACCTTTTGGTTCAAAACCGGCAGCGGCGCTATTTAAATAAATAAACAGCATTTTAAAAACTGGCTGGTTGCTGTTGTCTTCTCTGTAAGAGTCAAACTATATGCCACGTAGTTCTCTTGCCTTTTTCATCCACTTGCCTCTTGCATCAACTCAAGTAATGAAGCAAGTACGTTTCTGAAATGAAACAACATACCTTTTTTAATGGCATTCTAAACTTTTTGAAAGACAATTGCAGTTACACGGTACAATGATCTTTAATGATGCCGTTGAAACGTTACCCATAAGAGATAGCTAAAACTGAAATAGAGTGGCGGCAGAGCTCGGCTATTAAAGTGTGAACACTGCCAAGTGCGACTCCCGTGCTAGCCTCCGTTGTTACATGCAGCAAGAAGAGAAGACTGTCTTTAAATTTTAGCTTCCTCCGACGTTTTTGGGAAGGATTCGATAACAAGATTGAGAATAATGTAAACTGAATCTTCCGTCGGTTCCTCTTAGAACAACATTGTAATAACTTTCCATTTAGATTAACAACCGTTTTATCAATGTACACGTCTTTCCTTTAGAGTAGTTTCAATCCATTTTTTTTAAATGCATGCTTCAATATATGGGTTGATATAAAAGTTACGTGGATTAGAAGTGTAACAAAATTGCGTGCCCTTCTGCGTATTTTTATTACCCTAAACATCTTCTCTACACTGCCAGACGAAACAAAAATGAAGCACCAAAAACACGTGGTGAGATGCCATTGTAACTTCCTAAACGTACAGAAATGAGAACAGCGAGAAACACAACATCAGCATTGATGTTCACGAAGTAGTTGAAGTTAAGGAATTCTGCTACATAGACAGCAAAATAACCGATGACGGAAGGTGCAAGGAGGACATCAAAAGTAAACTAGCACCGGCAAAAAGGGCGTTCCTGACCACGAGAAGTCTACTAGTATCAAACATAGGCCTTAATTCGAGGAACAAATTTCTGAGAATATACATTTGGAACACGACGTTGTATGATAGTGAAACATGCACTGAGGGAAATCTGGAACAGAAGAGAATCGAATCATTTGAGATGTGGTGCTATACACGAATGTTGAAAATTAGGTGGACTGATATGGTGAGAAATGAGGAGGTTCTACACAGAATCGGAGAGGAAAGGAATATCTAGGAAACTCTGACTAAGAGAAGAGACAGCATGATAGGACATCTGTTACGACGTGAGGTAATAACTTCCATGGTATTAGAGGGAGCTGTAGAGGCCAAAAACTGTAGAGGAAGACAGAGATTGGAATACATCAAGCAAACAATTGAGGACGTAGGTTGCAAGCACTCTTCTGGGACGAAGAGGTTGACACAGGAGAGAAATTCGTGGCGGACCGCATCAAACCAGTCAGCAGGTCGTCAGCTGGGCTGTAAATGCAAAGAGTTTTCAATTCTCTGTGATAGGTAACACAGTCACGACAAGGCATTGTTGGTGTTCCTCTTTAGTGTTGCTAAGCTATGTGAGAGGCTTGAACAGCATCCGATGAGTGATCACTAGGTAGGACACGGAGACTGCGTGTCCTTGTCTGAGACAGCGCTATCAGCACCTGATTTGAGTGTGGAAAACGTCTCTCTGTACATCTCCACTTGGCTGGCTGGTCGAATCGTACAACAGCTCGATTAGTGGGCCATTCAGATGTGAGTGGCCTAATTTTGGTCTGCATGGGAACGTAAGGACACGCATACTCATTCCCCAGGTTCCGGCCGACCACGTTTGACCACCACAATGGAGGATCGCTGTATTGGGCACCAGGCTCATCATAAACCCTTCATATCCACACCTTCGAACAGAGAAGTGGTAATGTATCTCCTGCAACATCTCTGCCACCCTGCACCATTGATCGGAGACTATCAGCAGCTGTACTAGGCCATTAACAGTCACTCTTAGCTGCCACTAGCTTCACAATACGAGGGCTGATTTTGGAGTCATGCTGTGAGTGGCAAGCGTAGACTGCTGATGAACGGCTCTGAATTGTGTTTTGCAATGAACCACGGTTCTGCACTATCCCAGATGACCATTGTTTGGGTGTATGGCGGGGCCTGGGGGGGGGGGGGGGGGAAAGGTCCCAATTTTGCAATGTTTGGAACGCTTTGGAAAACAACAACAAAGTTACTCCTGGCGTCATGGTGCGAGGAGGCATGGTATGGATTCAGGTCACGGCTGGTAGTCACTGAGAGAAATCTGTAGGCACAACAGTATCTTACGGACATTCTGCGTCCTCATACGTTACTGCTCATGTGACATTATTGGGGTGTCTTCGACAGGACAGTTCTCGTCCACACATGTCACGTGTCTCTAAGAACCAGATACGTGCTTTTCATCTACTCCCTTGGCCAGCAAAACCTCCACATCTCTCCCTGATACCACATTTCCTCATCCCCTTCCACGTGCTTCAGTTTTTTTGTCGTACAGTGTATGCTATTACCATGAAATAATAGAGGTGTGATTTTTTGTTGATTCATCCCGTAGACATACCGAAAACAACGTTTGTAGACTTAAGAAACAGTCAAAAGTGCACTTTGTAGTCAATGTGTTGCCCTAGATAGCATTATCTGTAAATATGTCTTACCGTATCTTGTGGCTTATACGCTTTTATATGAAAGAAAACTCGCTTCTTGGTGTCAAGAATTGGAGCATATAGTCAAAAAGACCTCTGTGGCGTAATGAAAAAGCAGTAGCTTCCATAAAGCGAGATCCGTGTTTTTGACACACGTGACTTACGGAAACCTAAATTAGAATGGCTGGCAGAGAATTTTAATTTCATTCATGCCCAATTTAAGTCTACTGACTGACATTCTGATCTGTTCCATTCCGTTTTTAATGGTCTGTGTGAATAAAGTTCTAATTTGTTCCATTTCGCTCCATTTTTTGATAGTTTGTGAGTGTGAAATGATTATACACTGGATCCTGCTCCATTTAAATGGTCTGTATGAAGAAAATCCATTGTGGAATTCCCGATCCATTCCATTCTGTTCTGTTCCAGAATGTATATAATTGTTTAGTTATAAGCCAATATAATGCCATCCACGTTAAAGCAAAATTATTAAAAAAATTTGGCTTATATTACAACAAAAATTGTAAGTAATTACCCAATGATGCAGGAAACCTGTAAAAAATTAGTCTCAACTTAAAACAGGATCGTAATAATTTGCCCGATACCACAGAAAAGCTGTAACAGAGGCAATTTGTTACAAAGTTTGCTGTAACAGAGGTAAATTTGTTTCAGTTTTTGCTGTAACATATATTAACTAGGCCTACTTGAGGTTACGTATAAAAATGAACATTCGAGTAAGGCTGCGACATTTATCAATCACAACAACGGTGCCAAGGGTCTCTAAAACGTTTACAGACAATATTCCACTAATCGGTTATCACATAGTATGAAAATCGAATCGTAATGCTCCAAAATATGGTACGTATCAACACACCACATAGGCTTATAGACATGAACCGACCAGTCACCATTGTAGGATGAACAGGGGGTGTTTTGACGAGATGTTTATAGCGTTCATCACATAATGTGCACAATTTTCTAAAACATAAAGGGACCGTCATAATGTACAAAATACGAAATTTGTATGTACAGCAGTCATGAAACAAGTTAGAGAGGAAATATGGCCAAAGACAAAGAAAACTTATCCGAATCTGCGGAAAAAATTAATATGCGGTTCAACATTTGTAAACTAATTCCTCTCTCAGACTCGACCCTATGGAAGGGGGGGGGGGGGGGAGAGGGAGAGTTTTAGTTTTAGCGAATCAAAATTTAAAAAGTAAATAAGTATTTTCATATATCCGTAACCATTTTCAAGGAAAAATGAGAACGTGGATTTTCTAGAATTGCAGCTCCAACTACCAAGAATCAAAACAAATGTTTAAGACTAAATGTACGTAGTTTTTTATGTAGAATATCATTCTGCAATAAAAAATGGGTCCCCATTTGAAATTTTAAAGTTGCCTCTCGCCCCACCCCCAGGGAGCTGGAGTAGTGGGCTAATTTTAGCACCAGTAGATGACACCCTCGAAAATAATCAACTTTGTATTCTACACATTTTTTCGCATGAAGCTTATTTCTCGAGTTATTCTGATTTGTCAACTTAAAATTGATACCCTGTATGTTATCCTGGGAATATAATTGATTACATTTTTCAATTGTAGAACATGATCCATTATCTTCTTTTGCCCCTCCCCCCTCGTAAAAACAGTACTTGGTAAGGTGAAACAGTATTGTAATACTTGCAAAAATATGTGATGACAACGTTTCTTCTATACCCCACAATATCATAACTTCACAGCCTTTCGTAGCCGTTTGGAAGATATTTTTCATGTGGAAATGCTATTTTAAACAACACCTACCATAAACATTTTGTGTGTGTGTGTGTGTGTGTGTGTGTGTTTGGCGGGAGGGGGGAGGAGGTCCGAATGAGCGTCTTAGTCACTAGCGTCCTTAGATATGGGACTAGGTGGAAATAAATAAACCTGGCGACAGGTTTTCCCACAGCCAAAACATTCTTCTACATAGGCGCACTCCGCACTCGAAATGTAATGTTTGTTTAACTATTCATCCAGTTGGCCCACAAGTTTTATGTTGCATTCACTAGTTATGGTTTCGCCTTTCTTAAGGTAATTCAAGTGTTTTGCATCCCAGAGACCAGCACCCACGTTTAACGCCAGATTCTTTCTACCTTGCAGTATTGGTTGAGAGATGTGGTTCATCTAACATCTTCATAAATACTCCGCAAACTACCGTACGGTGCATGGCGGAGGGTAGCTTGTACCACTCCCAAATGGAGCTAGGGAGAAACGACTGTCTATATGCCTTCAGTGGGCACCTGATTTCTGCTATCTTGTCTTAGACGTTCTTATGTGAAATGTGCGTTGGTGACAGCAGAATCATTCAGCAGGTAGTAGCAATTGCCAATTCCCTAAACTATATCAACAGCGTTTCGCGGAAAGAATGTCGTGTTCCCTTGAGGTATTCGCACTCAAGTTCACGGAACGTTTCCGTAACACTCACGTGTTAATCGAACCTACCGGTAACAAATCTAATAGAACGGCTCCGAATTGCTTCGGTGACTTCATTTAATCCGACCTATTAGGGATCCCAAACACTCGAGCAGTAGTCAAGAGTGGGTCGCAAAAAGCATCTATAGGTGTGTCCTTTATAGATGAGCTAGATTTTTGTACAATTTTCCGAGTTAACCGAAATCGAGCATTTAATTTCCCTGTAATCGATGTCACGCACTCGTTCCATTTTCACATGACTTTGAAACATTACGTCTAGATACGAGGGTCACTCAGTAAGTAATGCTCCACATTTTTTTTCTCAGAACGTATTCATTGTCAAGAGTCAGAATTTGGTTACAATATACATCAACATGTCTTGTCCATGTCCTATTTTTCTATGTGGTCTCCATCACGTTCTATGGCCGTACGGCAGTGTTGTGGGAGAGCATGTATTCACTGCTGGTAATAGCTCTCGTCCTGTAGGCGTAGCCATGTTTACACTGCGTGACTGACACTCTTGTCATCTTGAGAGTGTAGAGCCAACTGTTGAGTTGTGATGCGCCGGTCGGCGCGAATAATGGCATCCGCACGATTCAGCATGTCTGGACAGGACGTCCCGAGCATGGCTGACAATGGAGCTCTGTTTCTGCATTTCCTGAGGCTGTAACTTCCTTTACCCATCGCCCAACTGCACTATCAACTGCAGCATCGCCATACACTGCACTCAAGCGTTTATGGACGTTCATCACGGTTTCTTTTTCTACAAAGAAAAATTCAATAACAGCACACTGGTTATAACGTGAGTAGTATGTAGACGCCACTTTCACGCTGTATTGCTACTCCGCCATCTGCCAGAACGGTTCGAAACTTCACCGGCACGCAGAACGAACATCAAATGCGAAGTACCGACCAGGACGTTTGTCTATGTATATTAATAGTTTTTTTAAAAAAAAAATGTGGGAAATTACTTATTGAACTACGTTCGTATTTAATTAACGTGACTATGTAAAGCAGTACATTACAGAAGTGTTTTTCCTGCTCTTCAACATCAACCTACATTTTTCCATCTCTACAGCCAACTGCCATTCCACACACCAAACAGAATTTCTACACAAGTCATCCTGTATGCTCCTGCAGTCACTTCCCCGCACACTGCAACGTCATAACCAGTCACGGATTGCTGCTCACCCTGCCTGACAGACTATTTCTACATACAGAAAACAAGATTGGCCCTATGACACCTCCCTGGAGCCGACGTGACGACACATTTGTTTCTGAAGAATATTCGTCATCTGGCACAACATAATCGTTTCTCTTGAAAAGCCTTTGAGCCAATCGCATATGTGGGAACTTATTCTGTAAGCTCGGATCTTCGTCAAGTGTCTGCAGTATCGCAGCGCATCCTACACTTTCCAGAAATCTAGGAGTATGGCTTCCACCTGTTGCCGTTCATCTATGGTTCACAGGATATCGTGCGATAAAAGGGCTAGCTGAGTTTCGCACGAGCGATGCTTTCTAAATCTATCTTGAGCTGTGACTAAAAACTCTCTGAAGGAAATTTATTACGATAGGTACATTTTTTTTTTTCAAGATCCGATAGACAGCAAAATGAACACTGCAGTGAAAGTAAAAATCTTTTATTCGCAACATTTAGCTACACCTTCCAGGTGCTTCTCTACGTAGACGCCTCTCCGGCTTAGATATTTGTTGGAGCGCTGTACAAACTTTCCAATACGCTCGTCACACAAGGCAGCCGTCTGTGTTCTGCGCTAATTCTCTATGCTGGTCTGCAGCTCGTTGCGTGTCCGAAAATACTCTCCTCCTAGCCAGTGGTTCACGTGAGCAAAGAGATGAAAATCAGGGGGAACGGAGTCCAGGCTGTATGGTGGGTGATCAAGCACTTCCCATCGCAAATGCGGCAGCGGCGTCTTCGTTGCAGCTGCAGTGTCATATAGAAGGACAACGCCTGATGACAACAGTCTTCTTCGCTTGCTCTAAATTGTCCTCCGAAGACGATTGTCTCGAATCGCCTGATCCAGTAGCTGAAGAAGGTCGTTGACTGATACGGTAGTGCAGTGCCTCTTCTGCATCGTTCTTCTTAACAACACAAGCGCTGCAATATCGATGTACCAGCCGGCGACTATCAATTAAAATGTCCTCTCCTATAGGAGAATTACATTGTGTGTATATGAGTACAGGTTGCGATGCAGAACGACGACATATGCTTCTGAGTCTGGCCGTGAATCGTGCACGGATAGCCAAAGCTGTTAAGGTGGCAACTTGCGTAGCGGGGGACATCCGGGTTCGAGTCCCGGTACGGCGCAAATTTTACTGTCGTAATTCCCTTATGTAGGCGAGGGTTGTTAGTATTAGCAACTGTGAATACGTATCATTGCCTGACACTCGCTTCCTTCCCTAACCGCCCACATCATGAGTGTCTGTGCTGCCGCACGGGATTAGCCGACCGGTCTCAGGCGCTGCAGTCTTGGACTGTGCGGCTGGTCATGGCGGAGGTTCGAGTCCTCCCTCGGGCACGGGTGTGTGTGTGTTTGTCCTTAGGATAATTTAGGACTGATGACCTTAGCCGTTAAGTCCCATACACACTTTTTTTTAATGCCTGTGCGTTTTGCTTCAAACCTAGAGCACCACTGCCGTAGTTTGCTGTCGCGTATGACAGTTATGTTATGTAGGCTGCGTGAAATCTGGCGCAACTCCTCAACACGAAGAAATCGAATGACTCAAAAACGGTTCAAATGGCTCTGAGCACTATCTGAGGTCATCAGTCCCCTAGAACTTAGAACTACTTAAACCTAACTAACCTAAGGACATCACAAACACACATGCCCGAGGCAGGATTCGAACCTGCGACCGCAGCGGTCGGGCGGTTCCAGAGTGTAGCGCCTAGAACCGCTCGGCCAGAAATCGAATGACAGCGGGCAATTAAAACTTGGCAGCAACTTCACACTTTGCAGGAGACACTGTAGCTCATCGCATCTTTACGTGCTCACTGTGTGCTCAGAAATGAAAAGCACGAAGTGACGCGATCGACGTGCATAGTAGAGACTCTGCGAAAGACTTCTGTTAAAACCGGCCGGAGTGTCCGAGTGGTTCTAGGCGCTTCAGTCTGGAACCGCGCGACTTCTGCGGTCGTAGGTTCGAATCTTGTCTCGGGCATGGATGTGTGTGATGTCCTTAGGTTAGTTAAGTTTAAGTAGTTCACATCAGTAGTGGGTTACGGCTCGGGAGTCTGGGCACACAGGCTCAAGAGGGTTGTGCCCGCCATGACAGTGAGAAGGGTTCAAAGGAACATGATGCTCAGATCGGTAGGGGCTTATGGAACATCACCAGGGGGAGAACTACTGGCCATAATGGGGCTTTGCCCCCTGGACATCAAAATCAGAGAGCAGGCTGCGTGGTTCTGTATTAAGAAGGGAAATGCAACAAATATAGAGGAGATCTTAGGCATTGGGGCAAGGGACAAGGGTGAGATTCGGCGAAGGGGAGAACAACTATGGCAAGAACTGTGGGACACGGATGAAACAGGGCGTAGGACATATGAACTGATTCCAAGCATTAGGGAACGACAAAAAATGCAATACTTTGAACCCACCAGAGGACTAATCCATTTTCTCACTGGACATGGGCCATACCCGACATACTTACGTCGGTTCGGGAAAAGGGCCACACCCGCGTTTGAATGTGGTGAACCGGAGGGCACTCCCGATCATGTGATTTACGAGTGCCCCCTGTTCAATGATGTTGCTTCCACACTACGTCACCAACTACCCGGCCATGACACATACCACCCGATAAGACAACAAGACACCTTCCAAACACTAAATAAACTCACTGACGAGGTATCACGAAAAGTGCTAAAAGAATGCATGAGGGAACTAAACTAAATAGCACAGATTACAATAAACACGCGCCCTACTCCCATACCGCCCGCGCGTGGACAGGCCGACCCTACAGTCTGGAATCCGCCACGTACGGGATTGGGGGGGGGGGGGGGGGGAGTAGGGAATAAAAACAACAAGGACTGGACAATGCACCGGAATTGACTTCCCAATATATTGTAATTAGCTGCTAATCGTAACTAACATTTAGAAAGTAAGAGCCTAATCACATAAGGAAGCGGGTTATGATGTATAATTATTATTGATGGTAAATAAAAATATCTTTTTAAAAAAAAAGTTCTAGGGGACTGATGACCTTAGTAGTTAAGTCCCATAGTGCTCAGAGCCATTTGAACTTCTGTTAAAGCTTATTCGGATTTTTACTGTGACTTAAATTTCGTGATCGATGTGACCTTGGGGAAAAATATGATCCTCTTATTTTCGAACTTGGAGTGGGCTCAAGAATTCTGCAGGAAACCGACGTTAAAGATATTGGTCTGTACTTCTGTGGTGCCGGTGCGGTCTCCCGTGCAGCGCGGGAACACATTCCGGCTGTCCCGACGTCGGCAGCGGCAGCGGCCGCTGGTACACGTGTAGCAGCGTCGCGGAGGGTGGAGGGCGCGCGGCGTGGGGCGGCTCCCTCTCCTCGGCTCGGCAAGACGCGCCTGCCACGCTAATCCCTCTCACCAGGAGCGCGAGCGCGCCTAAGCCGCGCCGTAACCGCCAAATCTCAAATAACACAACAATTTACCGCTGACACCGCGAATTTCTTATGCCGACAGTTAAGCGGTAATACCTGCCTACGCGGTTTTAGCCCTTCCTCGGGCCGCTACTAATTTAAAAAGACAATATAAAAGGCAAGCTGAGCGTAAAGCTGTTTACCTCGAAGGAAACGCAAATAGAGGAGAAGGCGGGCGAGAGCCCTCGCGGTGTGTGTGTGTGCCTGTGTGTGTGTGTGTGTGTGTGTGTGTGTGTGTGTGTGAGAGAGAGAGAGAGAGAGAGAGAGAGAGAGAGAGCACACAGAGCGTGGCTGCCGTCCGGCGGACAAACACTGTGGGACAACAGGAGTCAGCCGAAAAAAGACTAATTGCGTGCCCAGGGAAGGCACCGCCAAGCCACAAAAGGACGGCCGCCGGCCACCGCAAGCGGCCAAATCGCTGACGGCCTGTCTGCGAGGAATGCGGCACAGGAAGCGCACGCCGCCTCTGTCTGGCGCACACCTGGCACACGCCTCCCCGCCATTTGTCTCCCACGTTACGGTCCCCCTGGCTCAGAGGTTCTGCCTCGAACCTCGGTGCAAGCTGAGTGCTCACAGAAGCCTCGTCGAAAGAGGTTATTCGAGACGGAGTACAAGAGAAGGTGCTAAGTGTGGTGTATACATAACCATTGTATAAAAAATTTTACTTATTCCCCTATAATTAGATGAACTTAATTTGCACATAGGTGGCAGTCAAGACTAACGGTTGTTGCTGATATGTACAACTATCTTTGGTTATAAGAATCATGGAGCCAACAGATAATAACCGAGTTAAAAATAAATAAATAATGGACTTGTTACGCAACTAATAAAATGACTGAGTCTAATCTACTAAACGTATAATACGTTTTACATCCGACCCTACCAAATTTTTACTACGGTACGTACCGCCAAATAAATAAATAAATAAATAAACAAAAATAAAAATAAAAATAAAAGACGGCTTTTAACCACTCATCTTGTTTTTAAATATTGATGAGAATTGGAGACCTGGGCTGTAACAGACGTAATGGACGTTTTTGTTGAGAAATAGAGTTATTGTAACTTAAAAAAAGTACGTGATGTGCTTTATTCGTCTGCTTCGATCATTATTCGTAATAGTTGATAGTTACACGATCAGCCTGAAATGGCAGCTGTAGCTCTAATCTCACATTCTCACTAATGACGACTTCGCCGGGATGTACGAACGTAAACAATAGTAAATGTCAAAAAGTGAGTGGCTGCAACAAGTAAGTAACGTGTGAGATTTTCGTGCCAGACGATGCTGTGGACACATACGAGGATGATAAGGATAACTACAAGGATGAAGTTACTGAATATACTCCTGAACGCAGATGTGCCTCAACAGTTGCTGCTAATCCGTTAAACGTGATCCAGTAAGCAACGTTGTGTCCCTTACTCTTGTTTAATTGAAGTTACGTGACAGTGTGGTAGCAGAAATACTAAGGGACGTCCATAATATCATGATTACTTTTTGGGGTTGTACATCATTTCAAAAAGTGGTGATGCAAATCTTGGTATCATAAAGTGAAACAATTCGTGCATTTCAAATTTGTATTTCTGAGACGTTCCACAGTACTGTATCGTTAAATCGCCCAGTAACTCATCTTAAGTGCACGCAGTTTGCACGTAAACAATGTTACGTACTCGTTCACGTATTTTCACATAACTAATGAGGAGATATTGAATATAATTGTGGAGAAGAGACATTTGTGGCACAACTTGACTAGAAGAAGGGATCGGTTGGTAGGACGTGTTCTGAGGCATCAAGGGGTCACCAATTTAGTATTGGAGGGCAGTGAGGAGAGTAAAAATTGTAGAGGGGGACCCAGAGATGAATACAGTAAGCAGATTCAGAAGTATGTAGGTTGCAGTAGGTACTAGGAGATGAAGAAGCTTCCACAGGATAGAGTAGCATGGAAAGCTGCATCAAACCAGTCTCTGGACTAAAGACCATAACAACAGAAACATTTTTAAGAATAAAATTTTTGATAGAATTTACGATTCTTAAGATATGTCAATGGTCTAGAAATATTTAAATACAACGACCAGTCCGAATAAAAAAATCATAATAGATAAACTTGAAATATCATATTTATGGGAATTTATTGAAACTTTACTATGCAATTTCTCAAACCAATCAACTCACTAGTGTTTACAGCCGAGGTCTTCAATTTCATTTGGTTTTCATTACAGAGCTTTTCTTCTTAAAGTTAAAAGTATGGTTTTATACGAATAAATACTATTTGCGCCTTGCCACTGTAACAGACAGCACCATGGTCTCGCAACCTAATACCACCGTAGGTCCAACAGGGATATCCATTGAATAATTCATTGTTGGCGGGAGACAAAACTTTAGTGATTCGAGAGAAATCACGTAGGTAGTCTCATGCAGTTCAATTTTTGACCCACTCCTGTTCCTTGTGTATGTGAATTACAACCACCTTACAGAGAAAGCATCTCAAGAAATTTTTCACTGTGCTTTACAAACAATTATTGGGTAGATGTTTTGAAAAAAACGGAACTTCTCTTGAAAATAGACTCGCCCTTAATTTAGAGAAAACGCAGTGTATTCACTTCCGTACAATAAGTGGAGTCATACCAGCAACTGACGTAGCAACTAAACAGGAGTTGGTAAACGGGGTAGAATATTCCAGATTTTTCGATGCATTATTGATGAAAACTTGGATTGCAAAACCTTATTACTGAGTTACTTAAACACTTAACTCAGTGGCCTTTGATCCTCGTATAACATCTACTCTTAGAAAGAAATAACTTAAGCTGCTAACATATTTTGCCTATTTCCATTCAATAATGTCTTATGGAATGATTTGCTGGAGCAATTCATAACTTATGAATAAGGGACTGGTTGCACGAGAGTAAGCAGTACGAATAATAGGGGTGTTCACCCGCAGTCATTTGTATGTGCCTGTTGGAAGCGTCAGACATTTCAACTTCACGTTCAGAATATATATTCGCTAAGGAAATTCATCATAAATAATCCCATCACAATTAAAGACTAATAACGATGTCCATAACTGTAATACCAAAAGGAAAATATGTTTACTCATAATTAAAGCTGTCGATGGCTCAAAATGAACTCAACAAAAATTTTTGATTGTTTTCCCAATAACATAAAAAATTATGTAACATACGGTAAATTATGTTTTAAATGTAACCTAAAATCATTTTTTCTTCTGTACACCTCCTATTCCATAGACTAATGTTTATTTTAAACTGGCACCCTGCAAAAATTCCTATTTTTAAGTGTAGTTGCATGTTTTAGGCTGCAAGACAATACGTTCATTAACTTTAAATTTAGGCCTGTGGGGGCATTTAGGAACTTGTAAGTGGACAGCATGCATAATGACTCTAAATAAAAGTTTAAAGCAACCATGGAAAATGTAACTAACTGACACACCTACAAATCTGCGTTGTTTGAGAACGTTCAGTCGCAACTGTTCTGTGCGGCAGCCGGGACTCACTAACAGCGCCGCCAGGGCAGTGTGTTTGCTACTCGCGTCTAGAACAAATTCGTCCCTCCACAGACAGCTGTTAGGGAAGGACCGCCGATTGCGTAGGAGTCGCTACACTGAACAAACAGTGCCATCGTTCTAAAAAGGATGCTGTGGTACGTTTACAGGTCCAGACGTGCTGTGTGTTCTTGGCTGAAGTCCTGTTCTCATGTATTTCGCAACTGTAATATACCATAAAAAAGTGAAGTTCTAAAACTGTACCTTCAGTATTGTGTGTAGTTGCAAGTGCTTGTCAACAGTGAACAAAGGCAGAAATCTAGTTATGTATGGGAATAGTTTTTCTAAGAGGCGAAAGGAACGAGTTTTCCCTATATTTCACTTGTTACCAACGCCAGTACCTTTCAAGACCTATTTTTCAAAAGAAGGCTACGCAATAAATGATCAGTACATTGTTTTGAAACGTCAGCCATACTTAATTATTTCAAGATTCAGAATGTTTTTCTTAATCACATAAAATACCTAGAAAACATTTATGTACTACCGCTATTTTGCTGGTTTTATTATAATTCTCTGTCTGTGGGGAACCTAACAAACCACTAACGCATTTCTGGAACGTGTTATCTCAGTTGGCTATAGTAATCTATTAGTTTCGCTCATCCCTATCAAGTGCATAAGAATGGGAAAGGAATTACCCGAGACCATTAAAAGGGGCAAAATGTTACTTTGCTACTAAACCATCGTAAATTTTACGACTGAATATTTTATTCAAAGGAAGTCAGAGTTTATAGTTCATGCATTAGTTAATTAAAATTACAAGGTCTACAATCGTATATCACGAACAATACCAGATTGGTGGGAACCGCGAATTGGTACCAGCTGTAATCGTAAATTTTACGAGGGTTTAGTAACCTAGAGTTAAGAGATTTTGGAAACAATGGGACGACCTTAAAGTGAATCGCCACAGGGGGATTTCAACCCCGATTTTCTAGAACACTAGTCGACAGAATACACTTTTAACCTTTAAGGTGATAAGAAGAACGTGAGAGTTAGCAGAATACAATGCTACAAAGTATCCCTTGTACCGTGGACACATGCTCATTGCCAAAGGAGTGTAATTCATGTTTTTGACTTTTTATCTAGTGAGATACAGTAGCATCTTTATGTTAATTTGAATTTTTTTCGCTTCATCGGAAAGCACTTGAAAAAAAGAGCAGATTGAAGTAATGATTCTTAACGTTCGGAAATAAAATATTTTTCAACCGTAGGGGGAAAATGTACCGACTGAGATCGCCGAGACTTTCATGAGACTAAACCACTAGTATTACACATGCACAAGTATAGGGCAGAATTTGCGCAATTCCCACCTGTAATATATTTGTCACCTCTTCTAGACAAAAGTTTCAGCAAGAATGTTAAGAAGCATTACACTGCAGTGCTCTCGGCTGCACTACCGTTAGAAAAGTGGAACACACATTTGTTAAATCGATGAAGTCTGCCATTAAGAAGAACATATGAGGTCGAATGATAACAATGTTGTAATTGTTTAATATTGTGCGCGACTGTGACTGATGTTTCTCTTTTGAAAGGTCACACAAATAACTGCAATATTTATGTTTATCTGAGTCGCAGTCTCATTATGTGAAGGTATCCCTTGAATAATTCTGACAGTACTGAAGAAATAATAATTTGCCAAATTTTATTAAACATTTTTCGCGGAACATATGTGAGAAAACTGAATATACGAGTCGGAAATCTCACTTACGAGGAAGGGGAGTAGAAGCAAATAAGGTAAAAAGTCAATGCTCGAGTAAGTTTTTATTTCCAAAGAAAAAAATAAACTAATTTGTTCATTCGAAATGCAGCTTTTGTTTCATTCAATACATCGTTCGTTGGTGACTCCAAAAAAAGTTTTCACCTGTAATATAGTTCTATTTCCAAGCAATAGCTCAATACATAGTATCAATACTAGGAATAATAACAATCTACATAAAGACCTAAAATCACTTACCTTGCCCAAAAAGGAGTCCAATATTTAGGAACACACATTTTCAATAAATTGCCAGCAACAGAAAAAGCACGGTTTAAACAGAGCTGGTAAGACTTTTTGATAGGCAACTCCTACTCTGTAGATGAATATCTCAACAGGGACTGTTAGGCCAGCTTAAGTAAAAATGTCTGTTAGATTTCAGTTCTGACAGCACTTTGTTACAACAGTCAAGATTAGGTACTTTGTGTATGATAAATTTATTAATAGTCCATAACAATGTTTCATTCTGACACCGTGTTAAGTCTGAAAATATTAGCTGTTCAGATTTACTGTATTGTATTCACATAGTTTGACAATCTCCTGACAAATGATCGGGGTAGTAAGTACTATATTCAAATGTTTTACGTTATACTTTCTGACATGTTCCACACCCAAGAGAACCATCTCATTTTTTGCGTCTGTTGAACGAAAACTGAATCTAACATAATAGAATCAAATCCTGAGACGCATTTCTGTCGCTTCCTGTGAAATGGGTCACTATGAACAATACAAGCTTCCTCCGGCGGATTCTTGTTCTACAACGGAAGCCACAGCAATCATGAAGCCCATCAAGTTCTCTGTAAACCAAAATTACGAAGAGGTCCTAATCGCCTAGGACTCAACGAGCATTCTTAGTGCCATAAAGAGCGTAAATTGGAACAAGCACAGTAGTAAACTGTTCACAGACATAATCCATGAAATAAGGGTATACTTTCGCCATAACAAGTATATTTTTCTCCTGTGGATTAAAATTAAAGCTCATATGGGTATTTTATACAATGAATCTGTGGACCAGCTGGCCAAGGAAGTTGCAATTCTGGAACCTTCTTGAATATTCGGTTACCTAATTTGGACCTTTTGCATCATATGAAAATGGAAATCAGATCCCAGTGGGAAGAGGAATGGCAAGGATCCTAGAGGCAAATATTACGTCGGTTTCGCGATCTCTACAATTGCAAGAATGAGATTCAATCCCGGAAGCTTTCCTGCTCATTTATTCGGCCTATCTTAGGACTACGGACACGTCTGACCGCAACAACTCAAATATGGGGGACGTTTATCATCTGATCTTTACATGCTAAAAACATGATCAACATTAAGAAAAATTCCTGTTTATGATTCCATTTCCTTTAAACATTTTTAGCCTACTAATAGCCAAAAATCGTGCGAGATTCATTTTAAGGAGTGATATGAAAATTTGAGCGACGGTACATAAAAACAGTGTAATTACTTTTACCCAGAGAATCGATTGCAAGTGAAGTGTATTTTCTAAAGTGTCTGTGTTTACTAAAATGCTGTGTAGAAGATAGGTTTGTATCATAGTTATTGCACCTGTAGGTGACTAAATAGTGTTATACTGCTGGAGGCCAAATAAAATAAATAGAAAAAACTCCATACAACCTTACCTTTATGAGAAGATCGCACTGCCGGTGAAAGCACCTACCTGCTTTTGCTGCAGCATCCAATGTGGTGTGGTTAAGTGAGAACTGCTACTGGTATTGGGACTGTTTGAATTACATATGAAAATGGATCTTAGATGGTATCAGTTTTAGCTCGCACACGCGTAACTGTGAATAATGTGGAGAACTGTGTAGTTCTAATGACGTAACGTGTGACATTATCAGGCTTGATTATGATTCATTGTGCGCAGACTACAGAAACTCTTTAATTTGTATATTTTACATACTTAGTCTTCAGGATGTGTGCAGTTTCACCTTGCTCATATGTGGAAAATCGTCTGTAGACTTTTTTGGGCGTTCACCTCATTTTTATTGAAAGATTCACGTAAAAAATATTATTTTAATAAATGTAAAACGCAAGTGTCTCTCAATTTCACTGCTCACCTTTTACAAGCCAGTTCTGTTGTTCTTCAGTTGTCAATTTTCTTTTTGACGACCTGACTTAAACGATGTGTTTGAAAGACACGCCAAAGGAAACACGTTCATGGGGATAGCGAACTTAGTGTATGGCTGACGGGAGGTACACCAAATGTATCAAACTATCTTGTATATCCTTGAAAAAAGACAGGACGAACACTAGAGAAATGTAAGATGATCATTTACCGCTAATGCTGTTTGTTATGAATAAAGGAAAAAAATCATAAAACATGCTCTTGCTTGTGATGATGTTTTTTTTCCCAAGAACACTGCGCTAATATTTTCTGTATTCGTTTCCTGATAGCTTCTCTGAGTAGTCTACGGACGGTTAATTATCTAGAAACTATAAGGTTGATGATTGTTCTTTTATTCATAGATCTGTTGCATTGGTTCTATGCTGTGTCTGTTGCCGGAGCTAATATTTTAGTTACAGTTAAATATGTAGTTACATGACGACTTCGGACGCAGTAATTAAAAGCTGGTTGACATAAAACACTTTTGCACATCTCAGCTCTTCGCACCGAATGTAGTGTAGCTGAACAATTTTTGATGTTCATGTATAATTTTTTCGTCATCTACGACATCTCAGTTCTTATTCCAAGCACGAGTGAGTTAACACTACCTGAAAACAAACCTCTTCATCTGAGTATGTTGGAGACGGGGGAATGTCTTAGTCATTTACACAGCTCGAAGCTACAATATTCCATCGTGACAAATCCTTCCAAAATTTTGGATAATACTGTTATTGCATGTAGCTGATTTTCACTTCTGTTTTCCGTCGCAAGTGGCAGGATGGTTAGATCCCGAGCCGCTGTAGACTTCGCAGCTTATGTTTCACTGAGAAACGATTTCTCTTTTCTTTCATTTGTACTAAAGTAGACACAGCAGTTGTAAATATTTGGGAAAGGGTCATCAGTCTCACATTTGCCTAGTAACCAATGGAAACCTCCAAAAAAAAGTTGGTAGGAACTGGGGTATTGGAACTACTCGTACACTTAATTTATTTCCAGAACAGTACTCCTGAAAGTGGAAAAGCATGTAACACGCACCATAATTAATTGTACATTTCAATTAGCCGCTGAAATTTTCACTGAAACATATTTCACTAAACTGTTTTTCTTGTTTAATGTAGTTCCTTTCTTTAGAGCTAAATGCCCTATCAGTCTTTTTTCTACAATATTGTTGGTAACAACGAAGGGCCCTACAGAAGACGACAGTATACACATAATTTTTTTTGCCCTTTTAACCACCTTTAATGGCGAATAACACCTAACTTTCTTTCTCTTTTCCTGACATTCCAAATGCGTGGAGAACTGAAACATATTGCTGCCACACATTTTTTTCTCTGACTCTGACGCTGACACGCTTCTCCCACTACATAACGCGGCCAATTAACTGGATTTACTAATAACATCCTGCTCCTCTTATGTGATTACAAGAAAACATCAGATAGCTTTAAGTAGTTATCCTCAACAGCTACACTCAGGAGGAGTCTTTATTTAGAGAGTGTACTGACCTGATGCGTTTATTGAGAGTTCTTTTTGTTCTACATTCATTTGTATGTTTCACTTACGTCACGTATTCTTATTACCAAATTGTCATTAATTACCGTGGTACACCATTTATCTTGTATTTCAATTGCCTGAGCTCCTATCCATAAACTGCAACCGTTTCATTACTTTTTTTGTTGAATTGTTTTATCGAAGTGGTGTTCTTTGCCTCATAAGCACGCTTTTTCCATAAAATGGCTTACAGTCGAGGGCCACAATTTATACCTGTAAGTAGTTCTATTTCTATTCCGGTTTCCAGTTCGAGTCCTGTTAATGTAGAAGCCTGTATGTGGAGATATTTTGAAATGCATGTCCTTGTGGTCTGTAATGGATTTGGTTGTCGCAGAACTCCATGTTTCCTGGTAGATTCGAGAAAGTAGTTGCTGGTAGTGTGTGTGTGTGTGTGTGTGTGTGTGTGTGTGTGTGTGTGTGTGTGTGTGTGTTTCTGTCTTTGTGGAACACAGTATTTTCTCACGTCTGAATTAACAGAACATATTGTAGTCTCAACCGTGGTCAAATCGTTCTGCGATGTAATTTTTGTTCTCTGATGGACAGCCGATAAAACTCCTCCTGGAAGTGTGCTGCTCATTTTACCGTCGCGCCCAACAAACTCTTTCATTCGAATTATTCTCTCATTCCAATATTAATTGTGGAACAAAATCCTCAAAACTACAATCTTGATAAGAATAAGGAATGTGTGGTATTTCTTAACTCAGCTACCTTTAGTCTAAAATTACGACATGAAACGTCTTACGCTTCTACACATCTGCTTTAGGTTTGTCTTCAGAAGGGCGTCAATTGTGACGGACACTGGAAGCCCGTTGCGTTTTTCCAGCAGTGTAGCTGCAGAAACTGAGCTTTTACTCTTGTAATAAGATACAGGGTTGCATAATAATTGTAATCCGTTTGCAGACAGGACGACAGTCGACTCAAAAGACGCTGTGAAGTAATACCAGTGAAGGGTATTATTACGCAAGTCCTTTGTCTGCATACGGAAAGGGTTTCTCAGTTCAGGACATAACTCGTCATCACGCTACTACGCTGAAAGCAGCTGTGAGTGAGGGATTGAGGGGAGGGGGGGAGAGGGGGAGGTTACTCGGTATGGTGAAGGCTAGAAGAGAAAGGAATAAGTGCGTTTGATACTGTAAGAGCACATTTCTGTACACTCAGTCACCTAATGAATGCCGCTGATAATATTTCACGCCAAGGCAGTAAGTTGCCAAACATAACATTCAAGCTATCATCAGTTTGCAGGTGTAAATTTCTTCACTTGCTGGCATACAGCAGATACCATTTTGCCATCGGTATGCTATAGGGCTATTGACGAGGTTAACGTGACGTCCAGAGTTGATTGCAGGACTGCTCCTGGCAAGCATAAACAATCCTCTCCATCGCGAGGTTACGAGTATCCTACAGTGGTTACTGCAGGGAAAAGTACCACCAGCGCTCACCTCCGTCCACAAATTTCTCTCTAAAGCCAGGAAGTGGGGGGACCAAGTCGTACACACACACACACACACACACACACACACACACACACACACAAACCACTGAAGGCTGTCCATATAAATACTGGAGCCTGCCTCCTGCCGAAAACAGGGCCATGTAACTTCATTTGGTTTGTCCCTTGTGTGCAACACCGTTTTGGAAAGAAACTATTTAATAGCGAAGAAAGCTAGTGCAACACTGTTCATTCATTTAATGGTCGCTACTTTGCTCAACTCTGGTCTAATGAGCTTCCCGTCGTTCCACAACTGAAATGTTTCTCGTTAACTCACCTGTATTGCGATTAAAGCAATTTCTGCCTGTTTTTTATGTAAACTATCTAGCTTTCATTAAGAGCATAGTATAAAATTTGTGTAAAACCTGTCTCATTTGTGATACATCGAGAGTTTTCCGCCATTTGCCATTGAAGTGTTCTACTGGGAAGTTTTGCTCACATACACTACCTGACACGAAACTTAAGCACCCAGAAGACACGGTCTTCGTACACTAGCGTCGGATATGTAAATGATTAGAGCTGCAATTCTCGGTGAGATGTAGGACGGCCACCAGAGTGCATTAGCGGTCCTCGTGTTTAGTGATGTTACCAGGCCTGGTAGGATATACAAGGGACATCAACAGCGTCAGGTGTTGAGTGATCACTGTGGAGGACACAGAGTTGCCTAGTTAGAGACACCGTTACCAGCACGTGACAGATTTTGAACTAAGTCTCCTAGTCAGTCTCCATTTCTCCGACTGGTCGAATCATCGAATATCCAGATTTTTAGGCATTTTGGGTGTGACAGTGGTCCGAGTTGGGCTATTTGGGAAAGTGGGGGCAGGTATCCTCGTCGTCAAGTTTCCGGTCGACCCACCAAGAGAGGATCGTCAGATCGTGTACCAAGAAAACCGCAACCCATTCACATCTCTGCCTGCCATCAGAGAACAAGTAATGGACTCTTTGTGGGATTCTGTGGCGTTCTACACCTTTGGTCGGCAACCAGCAGCAGGAGAACTAGGATGTTAACCATCCCATTCGCGGGCTGCCGTTAAGGCCACGGCTGCGTTCGGAGCAGCGTCGTGACTGAGAAGCACGGACTGCTGATGGTTGGCACAGCAAGGTGCTCAGCGACGGAGCTGCAGCACCCCGGATGACCATCATCGGCTTCTACGGTGGCGTCCTGGGAAGAGGTTTCATTCTTTCAGTGATCTAGAGAGGGACGGCGGTGATACCTCTGCCACAGTGGTACGGTACAGACGTCATGCGAACTCTTGTGCGACAGTGTTGTGGTGCCATTTGTCAACAGGACGAAGTTTGCCCACACATGATGTGTATCTCGATGAACCCTAATGACCAGAAAGTTGCCCAGATGTGTCGCTCTTACAACATATGTGTGACCAGGTTGGACGTCAACTCCACCCTGGTAGCGAAGATTTCAAGACCCAGTTACAGCAGAATGTGGGCCAACTTGGCTAAGGAGAGAAGACAGCAACTTTCTGACACCCCAACTGCTCCAGTCTCCACATTCAGGACGGAGGAAGTGAAACGTCATACTGATAAGTACGTTCATACTGCCAAACTCTTTCCAAAATTTGACTGTATTTTCGTAGTTATTCGTGGAATGACATTTGGTTTCCTCCTCCCCTTCTAGGTTCTTCACTTCTTTCAAGCATTGTACTTTGCTTTGTTGTTACCAGCGGGAAGGGCAGTACCAGTAAACAAAAAATACAGAGTATTGCGAGCAGCAAAACGTGAGGAAAGTGTTTACCTCAAGACACCGTTCGGGCTCCCAGTCAAGCAAGCAACATAAAAAGCTCGTTATCGATAAGTCGGGGTATCACATTTCCAGTTTCTCCCGCGAGCCGAGGTAACGGCAGGGCAGACAATGACAGGTAACGGTGGTGGAGGAGGAGAGTTCAGTGACCGGAGCAGCCGCCCGGCAGGAGAGGCGCGGGCGCAGCTGCCGGTGTTGGGCTTTCCCACAGGGAGCGGCGGGAGGCCAGCGGCCAGCGGCCGGCGGCGGCAAACACGCGGCGCTGAATACACACAGGTAGCGCCGCCGCCGTCCCACGGGCCGCCGCGCTGGACGAACCTGACGCCTCCGCCGTTATCGCGTTACACCCGCCCAGCCGCACACGGCCCGCACTCGGCGCAAGTGCGGGGCTCCGCCAGATCCGCGAAGAACACGTCAAAACCCGGCCAGTTATCAGCTGCTTCAAATGTAAAGGCCACTCTCTCTCTGGTCACTGTACATGCCAGCCACGAAACTAATTATTCCATCTGACAAGAGATGTATCTTTTATCACTATACGCCTCTACCTACCCTTTGTTCATTTTTGGGGAACAGCTATGAACTCCTGGTAGGAGAAACTGGATACACACAGTGGAGCCATGTTGTTGTAAGCATCTACTACGTTCAAAGTCGGTTATGCGTGGAACGAGTCATGAGCTGTTATCGTCAGTGTTAAAAACTGTCCAATATGGCGATGTACGAGGAGCGTTTAATAATTAATGCAACACTTTTCTTTTCTCAAACAATTTTGATCCAAAAGAATGGCCTTCAAAAATTTAACGGAGGTGCGTTCCAAGCAGAGAGTTGTAACTGAGTTTTTTCTGGCAAAAACCAAAGTATCCCAGGTATTCATAGGTGCTTGCAGATTGTCTACTGAGACCTAACAGTGAACAAAAGCACGGTGACACGTTGTGCGAGCCGCCTGTCATCATTGCAATAAAATCGCGCAAACCTCTCAGATCTCCGCCGCGCGGAGTGGCCGCACGGTTTGAGGCGCGATGTCACGGACTGCGCGGCCCCTCCCGCCGGAGGTTCGAGTCCTCCCTCGGGCATAGGTGTATGTATTGCTCTTAGCATAAGTTAGTTTAAGTAGTGTGTAAGTCTAGGGACCTATGACCTCAGAAGTTTGGTCCCTTAGAAATTCACACCCATCTCCGATCTCCCTCGTACCGGCTAGCCGGATACAAATGCAGAGTTGTAACGTGTGGACACTCTCATTCGAGGGGATCAGTACGTGAGTGATGTGGAGGTTATTGATCCTTCAAGACGTTGGCTCCGACATCGACCAGTGGGATGGTACCATGTGGACACATACATGCCCTCCCACTAAAGTAAGGCAGTCCCGTCGAAAGAAGATTATGTTGAAGAACAACCATAGGCTGCGTTTGCCCGAGAGCGCAGGGACCACGACAACATAAACAATAGATTGATCAGTAAGGAAATGACAATAGCGTGCCATATTATGGAGAACATCCATGGACGTCGCCACTACTATACCAGACGCACCTCTCGCTGATTGAAGGCAACAGTACCGGTACTAGGAAGAGCAGCCAGTGGGGACCCACTTACTTCCGACGTCATGTGACCGCAGACGGTTCGCGAGTAATTCATCCACCCGCCGGTACTGAAGCTGTCGACCATCTGGCATCCAACAGCAGCCAGCCATCCAATCTGGGATCGCCGCCTTTCGGAAATATGCGGAGCCGCCAGCACGACGATTGGGACCTTCCTGACTTCGTTTTCTCATATTGTGTTCTGTCATAGACAGTCATCTCACTGAGTAGTCCTTGAGACTCGTCCTACCATATCGTTTGGGATTGGCCAATCTCAGCAAACACTGAAACTTTCACACGAACTATCAGTAATGTCTTGTGAATTTATTCTCCAAGATAGAGAAGATTAAAGTTTCGATACTTGCAACAAACATGTTGTTCATTGTCCACCTAGGTGTTAGTTTATCTGCACCAAACCCGGTGTCAACAACATCAATAGGCTATGATATTTTTATAAATTTCACTGGACTCGTGTGTTGAACCCATGCTCGACACTGTTTTTTTTTCACGTATGTAGTATTCTTGCATTAAATTTCCATTTCAGGATGTCCACGGCCACTACGAACGTTACCACCGAGGTATTATTGTTTCTGAAAAACATACAGCAGTCTCAGGATACGACGGATCGTCTCATACGCGGAGGTCTGAAACTGACAGACTCGCATTGACGCCATGGTGAAAGGCTTTTTGGCATCGCCACCACCGTTCCCGACATTCGACAGAAAGACAGAAGAATGGGTGAAATACGTCCAGGCCACGAATAGCCTTTAATTACCATGGTATATCATGTGATACCTGGCAGCGCGCATTTCTGTTGCCATACTCGTGAACTGAGGTCTGACGCCTCTGGCAGCAACTGAATTCTATAGTGGAGCCTGCTTAACTTTTGGATATTTGAGAACGTGTTTGCTGCAGTTCACGTAGCAGCCATCAGACATAATTTTTTAGACACTTCTATGGGACTAGATAGCGCAATTGAAAGGGCTTTTCCGAGACTGCCGTTTTCAACGATCCAATACTACGTGCAAAGAGTTTTATGCGAAACCATTAGTCAGACATACAACACATCAAAAAAAGGTTTCATCCCCCCCAGGTCCCCGAATTCCTGAAGATAGACATTGACTGTGGATACTGTATCACACAGTCCCTTTAACTGTTCAGAGATGTCACTAAACCCGCCCAAAGTTGTAAACAACCACGCATGAGCACTGCCTATTAGACGGAAGGAGTCTGACAGCCGATCAGTTCCGGTCATTCCACCAGGAAGGAGGTACACAATTCGTGTTGTCTGTAGTTCAAACATGCCTAGACGGTCAATACCGCGGTTCGACCCCCTCCACAGTTTTTTTGTGCTAGGAAGGTCTCTCAACTAGGTAAGAGTCCAGGCATCTCAGAGTGAACCAAGGCGATGTTGTTCAGACGTGGAGGAGACAGAGAGAGACAGGAACAGTTAATGACATGCCTCGCTCAGGCCGCCCAAAGGTTACTACTGTAGTGGATGACCGCTACCTACAGATTATGGCTCGGAGAAACCCTGACAGCAACGCCACCATGTTCAATAATGCTTTTCGTGCAGCCACAGGACGTCGTGTTACGACTCAAACTGTGCGCAATAGGCTGCATGATGCGCTATTTCTCTCCTGACGTATATGGCGAGGTCAGTCTCTGCAACCACGACAGCATGCAGCGCGGTACAGAAGGGCCCAACAACATGCTCAAAGAACCGCTCAGGACTGACATCACGTTTTCTTCATCGATGAGTGCCGCATACGCCTTCAACCAGACAATCGCTGGAGATGTGTTTGGAGGCAACCCGGTCAGGCTCAACGCCTTAGACACACTCTCCAGCAAAGGAAGTGCATCAAGGTGGAGGTTCCCTGCTGTTTTCGGGTGGCATTATGTGGGGCTGATGTACACCGCTGGTGGTCAAGAAAGGCGCCGTAACGGCTGTACGATACGAAAATGCCATCCTCCGACCGATAGTGCAACCATATTGGCAGCATATCGGCGGGGCATTCGTCTTCATGGGCGACAATTCGCACCCTCGTCGTGCCCTTCAGGATAACGACATTAATCCTATCGAATATGTCTGGGATAGATTGAATAGTGCTGTTTATGGACGACGTGACCCACCAATCACTCTGAGGGATCTACGCCGAATCGCCTTTGAGGAGTGGGGCAATCTGGACCAATAGTGCCTCGATGAACATGTGGCTAGTATGCCACGACGAATACAGGCATTCATAAATGCAAGAGGTCGTTCTACTGGGTATGAGAGGTACCGGTGTTTACAGAAATCTGGACCACCACCTCTGAAGGTCTCGCTGTATGGTGGTACAATATGCAATGTGTGGTTTTCATGAGCAATAAAAAGGACGGAAATGATGTCTATTCCAGTTTTCTGTACAGGTTCTGGAATTCTCTGAACCGAAGTGATGCAATACTTTTTTGATGTGTGTATGATTCTAGTGCATTCTGCACATGGGAGGCATATGAATGACATACTCAAACTGAATGATGCACCGTTAGCTACGTGCTTGTGAACAATCAGAAAGCTCGTAATAAAACCTACACTACTCGTCACAGATACTTGCCAGACGCCCCACACCTCAAGCCCTGGTCCGGTTCCGGCCCCAAGCCTGACCGAACAAGTCTCCCTCTAAACGGGAAGTACTGTCGCAGCCAGAAGTTACCCTGATGGAATTATTCTCTTACCACACATCGTCGCCAGCAGTACCACTTTCGATGGGCGACGTGCATAGCTACTGTTAAAACAGGACATGATACAAAGGTCTGCGAGTCCTCTCTCAAAAGGAGTATGGATAGTAATCGAATAGACTCCCTGGGCTTTGGTTCGGGCGAGGCAGTCTATGTACACGGCACAGATGTCCTCCACACACAAGTCACGCTACCCACCTCCGACAGGCTATTGACAAGAGAAGTGATCATTAAAGCCATACACATAACCTTACAAATAGCTCTTGGGTCCTCCATCACTGTCGTGGACTGGGCCACATAAAAATGCCTTGGTTCATCACCATTCATCCAGTTGTCCATACGTCTTCTTAGCTACTGCTGTGACAACATTGATGTGAAGGACGATTCAGTCCTCAAATCTAGTACTGAGCAGCATATTTAATGGCCCAGCTCCTACTCGTCGATTCAATGAGGGTCACTAACCTCTTGTGTTTAGATCTCTCTATTGGACTGGGTTTGGAGTTCCACAATTCAACAAACCACGACCAGTTGTTCGTACATGGTACCTATCCTTCAGAACTTTATGCAGTATGTCTCGGTTTTTTCCCCATCAGTCGACTGGCGTCACTGGCTTTGAAGCAACCTTCCCTTGCAGCTCTCAGCAACGCCTCGGATTTTCAAATCAGGGAATGAATCTTTCGTATTACAGGACGACCTTCACCCCGAATTGCAAGAAGGAGGAATCCTGATCCCTTGTCACCAACAGCCGGTGGGCTGCTCCTATTGTGATAGCTAAAAAACCAAATCGATCTTTGAGTCTACTCTCAACGCGCAGAAAATGAAATGAGCGTTTGACATTGTTATCCACAAGGCTACATCCGGGGAAGTTCGCCCGCCGGAGTCCAGTCTTATTTCAGCCAACATCACATTGGGCGACTCGCGTGTCCGTGATGAGGATGAAATGATGATGAGGACAACACAACAATCAGTCCACGAGCGGGGAAAATCTCCAACGCGGCCGGGAATCGAATCCGGGCACGCTGTATGGTAGGCAAGCACGTTTCCACTCAGCTAAGCAGGCGGACTGTCAATGCATAGTATGTTATCAACACACATACAATCTCGAAGGCTGAGGACATTATGTTTGTACTTGCTGGTAGCGTGCTGTCTGCAGAGATCGACCTTAAGGGTGCCGTTTGACATCTAATCTTGCGTCAAGTTCGTGAAACATGGGCAACCAGTACACCCCAAACTCATCAAGCACGATCAGTAGCAGCCTCTTAAAGTTTTGAACATGGCTGCGTTTTCAGCGACCGTTACAACGTAAAATTACAGCTATAACAGCCCTCGGTCAAAAAATGAAGTCATTCTGACCAAGGTTTCGGTCACTTCTTAGAGTGCCTTCATCAGAAATAAAACAATTAAACTGGCCTATATCAAAGTATTAGGAATTTTTTTATAAGTGTAAGTACTGGCTAGCACTGTAAAAAGAAAAGGCATGGTACGTACAAAATAAATATTAAACGATAGATCTTTAGTCACTGACGCCTCAGTCTGGTGCTACCGCAGCTCGACATGTGTCAGCAGCCCATAGTGGCTTGCCATCTATGTTTTCTATTTTAAAATTGTGTGACTAAAGCTTTATCGCTTTATATTTATTTTGTACACGACATGTAAGTACTATGCCTTTTGTTTTTATAATGCTAGTCAGTAGTTACATTCATAAAAATTTATTAAAACTTTGTACTTATGTTATACGCCAGCTTAAATGTTTTATTCCTGATGAAGGCAGTCTTAGAAGTGGCTGAAACTTAGTTCAAAAAGACTTCATTTTGCGACCGGGGGATGTTATTACTTTAATTTTGATCCTCTTAAAACACAGAGACAACGGTCACACCAGAGTCATCATCCCAAAGGCAACCCACTGCCGACTAATGACGTCGTTCCGGCAACGCTACTGGCGGATGGACATCACCAAATGGTTGGTTCAACAACATGCCTTCGGGAAAGGCAATGACAAAGGCATTATAACAGATGATAGTGGAATGACAGACGTGCCAAAATGAAGCATATAGCCCAGAACATCAGTATTTCCCAAGGACCGAGGCAATGTCCCTATTATCTTGTATCTGTTGGATTTTGGTGGGCCTTTCCTGGATTCCTCTTGGTTGATACAGGAAAACTTTCAACTACGTCTCTCGGATTCAATCGATATCCTCAGCAGAAAGCATGCAGACCTAATCACGCATTTTTTCCATGGAAAGATTACCAGAAACCGCTGTAGCAGGTAACGGCCCTCGATTCACAATGTCAGAATCTCTCCACTTTTGTGAACAGAACGTCATCACTTTGTTCCATATGCCATAATTCCTTCTGTCTTCCAACCGTCCGATGGAAACATTTGTCCACACATTCAAAAATAAGATGGCGAAGTTGAACCAGCGTCATGGTCTCACCACAGGACAGGTCACGCCCGACAGAAAAACGACATGGTACTGCAATGACCCCAGCTCTCAGTAATCCATCCCATCACTCTTACATCTCCATCCCAGCATCCTCGCCGCCATCGCTATCCCCTTCAGGACGATGTATGGGCACTGGGGATCTCATGTGGCCATCAAAATTGGGTGCTGACTCGTGTCACGCGTCTCTTAGGCAAGGTAAATGTAGAGGTTCACGTAAGAGATGACACCTGCACCTCAATCAAGCTTTTCTGAGGTGGTATGACACTGCATGAGGCTGTCTTCTGTAACAACCCAAACAGTTGACATCAATTTGTGACAGTGCCGCTGGTTACTATGGCGGCGGATGACAAGTCTTAGGGCGCTGACCACAATTTTTTGTGTCTGCGTGGCTGGCCAAAGAGTTGCCATGGGCTGCAAGCAGCATCAAGGAGTGAGAGAGGGCACATCGTCTTGTGTCAGAATCGGATGCTGGTATCAAGGTGGTGGACAAGGCTCGGGTAGCGTCAGGGTCTCATAGCGCGCCGTCTAGATCTGTGTTGTTTGGTGTGCCTGACCAAACTGTTGATTACAGGTATTTGTGAAAAGTGCCGCAGGCGTGGCGGATTGAGGAGTTCGTTGACAGCTAGCAGAGGAGAAAGAGAAAGAGACAGACAGACAGACAGATAGAAGGTAAGAGACAGAGAGAGAGAGGTGGGAGGGGGGGGGGGGGGGGAGAGGGGGACGTGAGTGCTGTAGAGACGGGCTGCATGTCTGCAAAGTCACAACGGTCAATGCGGGTGTCACCAAGCTGTATGGGATCATCGTCTACTGTGAGAATAGGCTGTGTCTCTTTCTGGTGTCCAGAAGAAGAGAGCAGTGAACAGCCAAACGTCAGGAATGGTGGAGAGTTTAGTTACTGGACAACTATGCAAAGCACAAAGTATTGCGCCATTTCCACCCACGTCTGTTGGTAGGTAGCTAACAGGTTTTGTCAGTGTAAATTATCGTGCAAAAGGTGCGGGACATGGTGAAGTCAGCTGGTGCCTGTAGTGGCGTATTCAGACACATTGATACCCTTAGAAGCTGTGAAGCGAAATTTCTGTATCACACTGCGGGGTCGTGGTGCTACACAGAGTGATGTTTCATTGCATTGTGATTATTGTAGTCACGCAGAAGTCATGATTCAATCATTGTATTTAGCCATTAGTTTTCCAAGTTGTGCTACTTGACTTAGCCCATATAACGAGCAGCCCTATGTAGTTATGTTGTCGACAGCAATAGTTGGGTGGTTGGTGGAGGTTGATGGTGATAGAGTATATCTCTTGTCTGTGACAGCTGCTCATTTTAGATACTCACTGTTATTCTGTGCACCTGTTTGTAAAGTTATTACAGGCCGATATAGTTACATCTCTTTCTTGATTGGTGCCCACTTGCCTACCACTTGGGGGAGAAAATGATTATTCTTTAGGAATATTTGAATATGCTTAGAATAACTTTTGCATTATTATTTTTGCTCTTGGCATTTCAAGCAAGAATTATTCTCGAGCGGGATACAGGTTATTGTCTATTTCAATTCAGGAAATTTTTTGTGTTAATGTCGTTTGAGATCGTATGTTATAATAAATGGTTATTAATAAAGGTTATTTCAAAATAAGACCACGCTTACATCACCCCCAGCCTAAACCCCAATCCACCCGACCATGCAGTACATGCTTTACTCCATTGTGTCCATTGTACATACGCTCTGGCCAGTCTGTTATCATTTCTTACAAATCACTTTGTGCACAAGCTATTAGTTACTGAGACTTTCTAGCCACCTCTAGTATGATGCTGCTTAATGTAATGCAACCAAGGTGTTGCGTGGTTTACATTTTGGTATTTTGTGCATTTATAACCAGGCCACGTTTTTGCAGCCGATTGTGAAAATACTTATCTTACTGTTGCAATTTTTCCTTGATAGTGTAATCAACCATCATACCAGGAGTGACTGTCAGAACCTATCGGACTTCTTTTGTGTAGAAAACATGTAACGGTATACATAATAAGAATAAGTAGCAGAGGTAAAAAGCAAGATTTATGATCTACCCATATTACTCATACTTAGTCTTAGCCCTGTCCTTACCTTTTTCGCTGCACACCTCATCATGTATCCTTTTATCCTAACATTTTTTGTATGTTTTCCTCTAAATTTATGATTTTGGAGTAAACTTATTTCTTACATTCAGATATTTAAACGAAGTTGTTTCTTCTGTCAGTGCAACATTTATAACAAATTTGCTTTCTTACTGTTTTTATCCATTGTTCCATTTTATTTACTGAAATATTAATATCATGGCTTACAAATATATTGGGAAATTTTATTGGCGTTTCGTTTTCTGAATGAACCTATAGTTTTGGTGTGTCACTGAATAAGATTTTTTTTAAATTATTTGTTGTTGTCCATATCTGTAATTTAGAGGTTGCTGCTCTCTTTCCATTCATACAGCATATTATTCACGTAAAAGTGAAATTTAAAAAAGATGGAGGAATTCCATATCCTTTTTTTAAGTCACTGATCATTATTTAGGTGATTTTGTTTCATAATGTGACTTACTAACAACTGTTAAATTTATTGTAATTCTAGAGTATTCCAATATTTTCCACATTTATTCTCTGTTGATCCTATCATATGGGTTTTCAATATAAGCACAAGTTACACTAAGGAAAATCAGAATCTTTATTTCTTCACATTATATATTTTTTACTACAGCTGTTTCATCAGACCATGACCTTCCCCTCCTGTTGCGCATTATTGTTCTTGTAGTATGTTTTCTGCAGTTGGTTACATTTTTCGTCCCATTCAGCGTGAATATACTTTTTAGGGGAGATTCAAGAGTGATCTACCTCTGTAATTTCAGTAATTATATTGTCCCTATTCTATTTCAATCATGCATACCTTGTGATATAATATTAGTAATTCCAAGCTGTGTTAATCTATTTCAATTTTTTCAGGGCATTATTTTCTCTGATAAAGTCTCTGTTTGGATGTTCCAAAAGTTGTGTCTTACATTTACTACTTTCATTCAGTGTAATATGCCCAATATATAAGCTTGGTATCTTTACTTCTGGTATGACCAAATGAGGCATGTGTTTGCGTTTACTCCCCAAAAAATTCCGTCATGTGCTATAAGTCATTATTTGTAATAAAACGGTAAATAATTAACTGCCTATCTCCTTCTATATATATAACTTAGGCACACCTTCCTGAAGAACAAATTATGTAATTTTTCTTAGATTATTAAAGGCACCAAAGTCACTCAATATTGATTTTCATTTTAATATAATGTATCTTTAGAACGCACTCGAATTAATCTGGGCATTAATACTTCCTCAGTTCTTGCACTTAAATATACTGTCAACATTAATCTTTATTACCAAATAATTTTTTCGCCTCTTGAACATACTATGTCTCTTTTTCTTCTTTTCCTTTGTACAATATTTTTATATAGGAATTGTTTCTATTTGTTTCGAATTTGACAGCAATAATTCGTTCACTAAAAGAAGTTTATAACTATTTTTTAATTTAGCCTGCTGTGAGCAATTTTTACTTCACTAGCAGCAGACCTCTTCTTCTTTCCAAGAATATTTAAATATGTCGTCGTCTCCATCCTGGGAGCTTTACTTTTCCTTCTTATTTTATTGTATTAATGTACGAATTTATATTCATCTCAGTTTATAATTGATAAATCTGATTTTCCATGCGGTAATTGTCCATTTTTTTTTTATTTTTCCTTGCTATGTTCATCATAATTTTTAGCTATCTCACTTTTTCGTCTTTCAAGTATACAAGTATCCAGGTATTCACAGTATAGAAAACAGGTCTGCATCCGTGTAATGATGGCCTTTCTATCTCAATTTCTTTGGACCAGTATCCTCTTTTCCTGTTGCAGACATTTTCCTTTACATTAGCCCTCGAGTTCTCCAGTCTATTGACGTATCCGTCATAATTTGTTATTGTACTGCAAGAAAGATTTATCTACAGGCCGTTTATCTATAGACAGACAGAACTAACATGCACACCATTACCTTTCAGCAGAACAGTTACTAGGAGCAATGATAACCAGAAAGAGGAAAAATAAGAGAGTTAAGGGGTTAGCATACCACATACCAGTAGAAAGTAGAGAAATAACGCAAAGAAATACACACAAACACACACACAATATAACTGAAATCTCACCTGCATCAAGAGATGTAAGGTATCTGTCAAATAGCAATAAGGATGAAGGAAGATGTAAAGAGATTATGTGTATTTTGTCAGTACATAAGCAAAACCAAAAAATGCTGAATGTTTAATACTGCAGCTTTTCTGGATGATTCGCCTAAAAGCAGCACAGCAAACATTTCCCAAACTAATTGGCAGTCATCTGATGTTTTGATAGGATGCGAGTAAGCGCAGGGGTACACAAAGTTATCATATGCGATGAATCCCACAGTTGTGTAAAACGTGGCCAGGAACATAACGTGTACTTTTCTTAACTGGAGCAATGCCTATAGGTACTACGAAAGAGATAGCGGAGGCGATTCGCTTCACAGTGGAGTTAGTTGCAAGGTTTCTAGTTCCATCAGAGATGACCGTTAACCTCTACACATCCAAAGGCATTTTCCACCTCATTATAATAACCATTTGATATTATGCATGTTTATTTATAAACAGTTCCCTTCAGTTTTGCGAAATGGACCAACGGGGGCCATGGAGGGAACAGGATTGATACGGAATAGCGGACAACTATTTCAAAGCCGTTTTGGGTTGATATATCACTGAATATCAGCTTCTTACATTTGTGTCTTTCACAGATATTAGAAGATATTCCGCTGCATACAAGAGAAACATATGCCACCAGCATGATAATTACCCAGGTTGTAATGTAGAACGTTCTATCGTCTGTCTTCAGCAATTACTTGCTGGCGGTGGACTGGGAGAAGAGAACTTCATTATAAGCTGGCGAACCTGTTTCACCTACTTGACACGTTGAGATATTTCCGTGGACAAAGATAAAATGTTGTTTCGAAGGACACATCAACTACATCCCATTTGAAACACTAGATAACAACAATCTGTATTGATAATTGTCCCGAATGGAACCCAATGTGCAACGATCGTTATCTCAACAGTAAAAGTGAAATAACGATTTAATAGTGTTGATAATGAGGTGGTGTTTATAATGAGGTTCATAACACTCGAAGGGCTTATTAACTATACCTTGTGTAAAATCTGCACTGTCACTTTGAAAGAAACTCAGCTGTGTTTCAACTACCTGTCTTGTTTTGTACTAACCACTCAGTTTAAGAAATATGATGTTATTAAAAGTGTCTTACACCACTTTCTGTTTTTTTTTTTTGCATATGTTAACTCTGTGAGATACTGGGTGTAACTTCACATATTAATAACAGCGCAGCTACTGCACATCTCATTCAGGAATACTCGAAGTGGCTGGCTTCTTTGATTCTCCTGGCACACTGCCTCTACTCTACTGTTACCAGATATCAACCACTTGCAATTAGTCTTTCTATTATTATACAGAAAGGCGTAGTTTTCACTACAGACAGACAAAAATCGAGCCATAGCACAGCAAACAGTTTCTATTATTGTACAGTACACAGAATCAGAAGAAGTGTAGCTTTTACCAAAGAGAAAAAGAAATCGAACAGCACCGTAGCACAGCAAACACTAAGTATTTCCTTCGTTTACAGGTAAATTTTTCTTGTTATTTATGTCTCAGTAGAAATCTTAAATAAAAAATTGCTACATGGCTAATAGAAGACTAATTAATTACATGAAGTAAATTTGGTGATACTCAAAACGAGTAGTACGGAAAGTCCATAAGTATTATGCTTATAATTCCCTCTACGCCATCTACACGTACGACAGTGACAAATTTTGAAGAATATATTTAACAAAAGTAAATCATCTTGAAGCTAAATCGAGAATACTACAGACAGAACTTATAGAAGAGAAATGGTGGACTAACCGTGTCGCTTTGCTTGTCTGGAGACTTTTGATGGCCCTTAGAACGAGCCATGTCATTATACAGCAGTCTGGGAACTGTCCATGGGATAACCATCAAACATGAACCTGTCGTTTCCTGTAACGAAAACAGAAAGCAGTTTAGTTAGCAGACGAACAATTTTCCAGTCACATCTTTTGCAACAATTGACATGGAAGCAAATATCTACTTTACAATTTACTTTCCTCTAATTTTACTTTGCCCATCCCCCCCCCCCCCTAAAGCAGAATATGCCAAACAGTTGAACGAACAAAAATCTGTTCTGCAGAGACTATCTGTTGAAAACTAGAAGTCTTTCGAGAATCAAACCACCTCTCTTAGTAAACGCCAAAAATAAATTAATAAAATTAGGAAATCGTATTTAGTCTTCTTTTGGTAATCCTTGTCCTTTGTCATCTAGAAGCAAGTCTTTACAAAGAGCCAATTTACAGGCTCCTTACAGTATACAGTATCTATAACGCAAAATGCTTGCTGACAACAGACATTAAAATGGATGAAAGTGAAACTTGTAAACCAACTGGAGTTGCAAATACCTATGCCAGATGATGATCACTTTTTCTAGGTTACATTCAAGTCCTGTGATTTGGCGACCCATGGGGGAAGCTGAATTTCATCCGGAACTTCCTCAAACACTGAGCAGGAAGGACTACGAGAATGTCATCTTTATTCCTGGTCTCACACCTTTTACTCAGTATTGCTAAAGCTTTTGTCTCTGAACGGTCATTATACACAGGGAAAACTCATAACGGTTAGACTTAACTACGAACTTTAGTGTGGTGGTTGGTGATGGTGGTTAGTGTTTAACGTCCCGTCGACAACGAGGTCATTAGAGACGGAGCGCCAGCTCGGGTTAGAGAAGGAGTGGGAAGGAAATTGGCCGTGCCCTTTCAAAGGAACCATCCCGGCATTTTCCTGAAACGATTTTAGGGAAATCAAGGAAAACCTAAATCAGGATGGCTGGAGACGGGATTGAACCGTCGTCCTCCCGAATGCGAGTCCAGTGTGCTAACTACTGCGCCACCTCGCTCGGTGTGCGTTATGTCTAGAACATCCGCCTATCGGTATGCATTCAACAGTATGCTTACCAATGCGTTCCAAAAAGCTCCGCGTGAAATCTGGATTATCCGGTATTCACAGCTCGGTTTCCATTGGTGATACAAAGGAAGGGCCAAGTGTTTTGGATAACCCTTCGGCTAGAGACCATTTGTGCAATCAACTGAACGATCGTCTCAGTGTCACTAGCCTATCTTACAGTACATGGTCAAAGTATGAATATTACACACATCCACCCGCTTAGGCGAATAGAGCAGATCAGTTGGTTCTTATTGCATTTGGTATGATCTACCGTGTGCTTGATGGGACTTATGAAGGCACCATTAGTGTATGAGTGGTTCCCTGGAAAATACCAAAATAAGGGTTTTTTTACTATATTTTTGCCTTCACCATTGAACCAAAACCCATCCGAAAATTTCAAGATGGCTATGCACTGCAAATTGCTGATTTTTTTTTACGATTGACTTCCAAGACCCGATCTCGACCGGCCTTGAAAATTTTCTTGGTATCTTCATCCCTTTCCCAGATACAAAGTTATCCTACCCATTCACGTAAAATATGCACGCAAAAATTAAATAAATTGATTGATGGCGGGTATACCCGTGATATACCCATTATTTAATTAAATTGACGGCATACTCGTGAGTGAATGAATGAATGAATGAATAAGTGAATGAATGAATGACGCATTTCCGTAAATTCATTGACGTTTCTTGATGAAACCCAAAAAGCTTTTTTCACCATTCTTTCACCATCAGCAGTACACCAAGCCCAAGTCGTGGAATCGAAGATGGCATCGCACAGCAAAGAGCTGTAATTATTTCAGTGTATTGCTAAGATTCCGCTCTCGAACAGCCTTCATTATTTTTGAGATTTCATTATCGGTTTCCGAGATACAGAGAACCGAGATTACTCTACTTGTGCACGTAAAATACGCACGTGAAACGGGGTGTGAGGCAAAAATGAACTTTATAAAGTGACGTAGCACAGAGAAAAGTGATGTAAAGTGTCTCTTTTACCATCAGAGGGGTTCAGGAAGCTCCATGTTGTTGTAATAAAGCACACGTAAAATTTTATTTCACTTAAATGCGGACTGAAGGGTAAAATTAGTTTTGCGTGATTTCAGTTTCACATAAGAAAACCATCAAGATTTTATGGAACCATCAAAATCTTTTCATCTGACTGACGTGCCCTGCTGTGGCAGGGAAAAGAAGGAAACCAGCGCAAAAATGCTTCTATTGGAGCACAAAGAAGGCGAATATGCTAATCTTTGTTGAAACATTTTGAATGAAAAATGGGCTACCAGCTGCCTCTTTCTACCTACCACAGCATCTTCAAAAAGTTTCGCAATTTTTATGCTGAGAGTGAAGGAAAAAGTGACAGCGGAAAAGACGCAGAGAACAGAGAAATAATAAATATTGAAAAATAATAGCCAGTAGTTATGAAATAGAAAAAAACGATGGAGGTAGTGGCAGAGCGAGAGAAAGATAGGTACACAGTGGCAGTGGAACATAGGAGGCAGTGAGAGAACACTGTTAGAAAAAGAGTGAAGGAGGCAGTGCAAGTGAGAGAGCAATAAAGAGAAGGAGAAAGTGTGAGTGAAAGCCGGTGATAAAGAAAGACAGAGTCCATGACAATGACAACGAGGAAGAGAGACATTTTGACAATGAGAAGAGACAGCAGCAACGGGAGGGAATGTGTGACATAGTAGCAGTAAGAGAGAACAAGGGGGAGACAGTGATGGTGAGAGGAAGGAAGGAAGAAACATTGAGTTTAACATCCCGTCGACATCGAGGTCACGTGAGACAGAGCAGAAGCTCGGATTGTATCAAGGACTGGGAAGGAGACCAGCCATGCCCTTCCAAAGGAGCCATTTCCCGCATTTACCCGCACCAATTGAGGGAAATCACCGAAAACCTAGATCTGGATGGTCGGACGAGTGTTTGAACCACCGTCCAGTGTGCTAACCACTGCGCCCCCCTGCTCGGTTGACACTGAGAGGAGACACTAGTAGTAGGGCAGAACGAAGGTGACTGTTGCTGCGAGACAGGAGGCAGTGACATTTGGACAGCCACAAAGAGATAATGACAATAAGTTGGCTCGGATTATCGAGCGAGCGTGGGCACGTGGGAGTGAATGGACGTGAGTGACTTACAGTGATGGACTAATGAGCGTGAGCAAGATACAGTTAGGAAAGCTTGTGGGAGTAAGAAGTGAGTTGTTTTTTAAAAAGAGCACGAATGTTTTCACATGTCAATGTTTTTCTGACAAATTTTAAATGTATGAGGAAGGTAGAATGAGGCAGCTGATACTGTTCAGTAGGACAAACCGCTGTGTCTGCTTGAGATACAAGAGATCCATCCAGGCAGCGGCGCAGCGGTGTGATACCTCAGGATAACTCTCCACAGGCGTGCTGGCCACCCGACAATGGGTGTGTATTGTTCTAGGAAGTGGGTTACTGCCACAGTGGACTAATATATATATATATATATATATATATATATATATATATATATATATATATATATATATATATATACATATATATATATATATATATATATATATAATTCCTATTATTAATTACGCAATCCTGTACTTGTTTAGTATGTTTATTTCTCAATTCGTTTATGAAATAATAAAAGAAAAAGTAACGAAAACTAGTAGGAGTTCATTTGTTAAGAATAATTGCTAACTCTTTGGAATTTTGTTATATCGGCAGAGTGCGAGAGTCGTAAGCTTGCCTCTGATGTGATCGGACGTATTTTCTTACAACAGGCGCGACCAATGTACTTTCGGCTTTGTTAATGTGAAAAATCAAAATAGTGTATAATATACTAAAATGTGAGAAAATCAGTGGAAAATATATCTACGGAAAAAATTCTGCAACAACAATATTCCATTTAATTCAAACCAACCGTGAGGACCTGATGTTAGATTTTCAACTTCAAGAATCAGACCCCTAGACAAGAAGAACTGGAGCCACCTCAGCATGACAAGCTAAGTAAACTTTGAAGTTTATTGTAATCTTCGCTCCTCTCAAATCTTCATAAAATACTTTGCTCATTAATTACTTGGACTGGGCATTGTTTAATATGGACAATAGATGGAAGAAGGAACAGGGCGGGGGAGATCACAACTTTTAACAGTCTTGTCCGAATCTTACAATAAAGACAGCCTCTTATTCGCTTACACCTGGGGCTCAAGAGGCATCACGTCACCTTTCCTAAGCCAATGGACCCACAACGACTATAAACTTTGCAGTCCCTTAATAGAATTTAGTGTCGCAGTAAATCCGTCTAAACTAGCAAAAGTTTCTTCCCCTCTTTTAGAAACCTTATACAGGGCGGTCCGTTGATCGTGACCGGGCCAAATATCTCACGAAATAAGCGTAAAACGAAAAAACTACAAAGAACGAAACTTGTCTAGCTTGAAGGGGAAAACCAGATGGCGCTATGGTTGGCCCGCTAGATGCCTCTGCCATAGGTCAAATGGATATCAACTGCGTTTTTTTTTTAAAATAGGAACCCCCATTTTTTATTACATATTCGTGTAGTACGTAAAGAAATATAAATGTTTTAGTTGGACGCTTTGTGATAGATGGCGCTGTAATAGTCGCAAACGTATAAGTACGTGGTATCAACATTCCGCCAGTGCGGATACATTATCAGTGTTAAAATGAACCGTTTTCCGATTGCGGAAAAGGTCGATATTGTGTTGATGTATGGCTATTGCGATCAAAATGCCCAACGGGCGTGTGCTATGTATGCTGTGCAATTCATAGTGCCATCTGGTTTCCCCCGGCGAGCTAGACGAGTTTCGTTCGTTATAGTTTTTTTCGTTTCAAGCTTATTTCGTGAGATATTTGGCCCGGTCACTATCTAGAATCACCCTGTATACATCGTTTGTCGACGAACGTGATCAGTTGCTAAAGTTATTTGCGGTAGTTTTTAAAGACTAGTAGCGACATCAGATCCCTTGATTTTTTAAAAATGTAATTCCAATGGACCACGTAAGTCGCCGCGAGAATTTATAGCAATTGTGAGATACATTGGTTTATCGAAAGTGGTGTAATACCTGCAGAACCCACACTGAAAGCGACTAAGAAGCTGTCTGGATCCTAAGATCCCAGACAAAGTGGCTAAAAGCCCGCACATTCAGAGCGCTGAATTACCTGAAAATGGCTGTTTGAGACGGCTGATACCATTAATGTAATAATAATTGTTTTAATGAATACAGCAACAACAAATGTCTAACGCCCTGTGTGTGTTACGTACGGCTGTATCTGGCGTAGCTCTGCCGCGTGCTGGCGGGTGCTCTTGTGTCAATTACGACAAGCAGGCGGTGCCGCCCGCAACCGTACTCGGGGCTGCCTGGCGGTGCTCCAATTATTACGAGAGCTCCGCGGCCGCATGCCACGGGCCCGGGGGCAGAGCGCAGAGCGGCCAGCAGCGCGCGGCCCACTCCACGCTGCCCGCCATCGCCCGGCCTCTACGGCTGAGGAACGCGGCCAGCCGTGCTGTGGAGCGGACACTTCAGCCTCGATACCTGCGCCGCGGACTGGCCGGTATCGTCAACGCTACAGACTGTTCACGCTCGCCTTAGGAACTAACACTTACAGCTAGCCTCACACACTTTGTCATTGTTGTTTTTGTTGTGGTCTTCAGTCCTGAGACTGGTTTGATGCAACTCTCCATGTTACTCTATCCTGTGCAAGTTGCTTCATCTCCCAGTACCTACTGCAACCTACATCCTTCTGAATCTGCTTAGTGTATTCATCTCTTGGTCTCCCTCTACGATTTTTACCCTCCACGCTGCCATCCAATACTAAATTGGTGATCCCTTGATGCCTCAGAACGTTTCCTACCAACCGATCCCTTCTTCTAGTCAAGTTGTGCCACGAACTCCTCTTCCCCCCAATTCTATTCAATACCTCCTCATTACTTGTGTGATCTACCCATTTAATCTTCAGCATTCTTCTGTAGCACCACATTTCGAAAGCTTCTATTCTCTTCCTGTCCAAACTGTTTATCGTTCATGTTTCACTTCCATACATGGCTACACTCCATACAAATACTTTCAGAAACGACTTCCTGACATTTAAATCTATACTCGACGTTAACATATTTTTCTTCTTCAGAAAAGCTTTCCTTGCCATTGCCAGTCTACATTTTATATCCTCTCTACTTTGACCATCATCAGTTATTTTGCTCCCAAATAGTAAAACTCCTTTACTACTTTAAGTCTTTCATTTCCTAATCTAACCCCCTCAGCATTACCCCAGTTAATTCGACTACATTCCATTATCCTCGTTTTGATTTTGTTGATGTTCATCTTACATACTCCTCTCAAGACACTGTCCATTCCATTCAACTGCTCTTCCAAGTCCTTTGCTGTCTCTGACAGAATTACAATGTCATCGCCGAACCTCAAAGTTTTTATTTCTTCTCCATGGATTTTAATACCTACTCAGAATTTTTCTTTTGTTTCCTCTATTGCTTGCTCAATATACAGATTGAATAACATCGGGGGTAGGCTACAACCCTGTCTCACTCCCTTCTCAACCGCTGCTTCCCTTTCATGCCCCTCGACTCTTATAACTGCCATCTGGTTTCTGAACAAATTGTAAATAGCCTTTCGCTCCCTGTATTTAACCCCTGCCAGCTTTAAAATTTGAAAGAGAGTATTCCAGTCAACACTGTCAAAAGCTATCTCTAAGTCTACAAATGCTAGAAACGTAGGTTTGCCTTTCCTTAATCTGTTTTCTAAGATACGTCGTACCGTCAGTATTGCCTTACGTGTTACAATATTTTTACAGAATCCAAACTGATCTTCCCCGAGGTCGGCTTCTACCAGTTTTCCCATTCGTCTGTAAGGAATTCGTGTTAGTATTTCGCAGCAGTGGCTTATTAAACTGATAGTTCGGTAATTTTCACATCTGTCAACGCCTGCATTCTTTCGGATTGGAATTATTATATTCTTCTTGAAGTCTGAGGATATTCCGCCTGTCTCATACATGTTCCTCACCAGATGGTGAGTTTTGTCAGGACTGGCTCTCCCAAGGCTGTCAGTAGTTCTAATGGAATGTTGTCATTAAGAACACGAATAGAAACTAGTGACAAAAAATTTTCTCAACAGTATGTCAGAAGAGTTACATAAAATGCTACAGCTAATCACATCTGCCACAAAATATGCGTAAGTACAAAAGTTCTGAAACTCGGGAAATATATGAGAACAGGTGGTTGCATGAGGAGAAGTGCCAGTAGTTTTGCGATCTTTGCCACAGTGAACTTGGTTCTCGAGTAGATATGAATAAGAGATCCCTGTGGACTACCAGAGTTAATGTTCTTACGAGCAGAGAGGGGGCTGGCTTGCTTCTCGTGGCCGGGTACGCACTCTACTTGGGCAGGTACTGTAATCAGTGACGGTACGGAAAGTTTACATTCGGGAGGCCGCTCTGCGCATCTCGGAGGACTCTGAATGAGGTAATATTCGTCGGCGCATCTGCATTCGCTGCGATCGCAAACGATTAAGCGGTTTGTTTGAGGAAGAATTCATGATGTGTAAGCTAAATTCTTAGGAGCTATAACATTGTTTAGGTAGCTATTTCATGATTACCATACATGAACTCATGAAATTATTACATCACTCTTCAACCTTTTCATTGTACTGAATGCAGGCATACGAGTTTTTTAAATGTTTTCAATACATGAGCTTTCTGTTACATATTCACGTATGGTGATTGTTAGCAATAATAGAGACTTGCCCATATTTGAAAATACAAAACTTGTTAATCGTTCATGACCTCTTGGTTAAAATACGGTAGCTTAATTGAAACAGTGTTTTTGATTTAATTAATCTCGGACTTCCAGACTTTCGCTTGCTGATTCGAAACCTGCTAAGTGCTGATAAGCTCACACGCACTGCACGGTGGCGTTATTTGTAGTACGCTCACATGCATTGTACGAGGGGTGTTCAATAAGTTATGCACCAATTTCAGAATGAGATTTTCACTCTGCAGCGGACTGTGCGCTCATACGAAACTGCCTGGCAGGTTAGAACTGTGTGCCGGACCGAGACTCGAACTCGGGACCTTTGCCTTTCGCGGGCAAGTGCTCTACCATCTGAGCTACCCAAGCACGAGTCACTCCCCGTCTTCACAGCTTTACTTCTGCCAGTATCTCGTCTCCTACCTTCCAAACTTTACAGAAGCTCTCCTACGAACCTTGCAGAACTAGCACTCCTGAAAGGATATTGCGGAGACATGGCTTAGCCACAGCCTGGGGGATGTTTCCAGAATGCGATTTTCAATCTGCAGCGGAGTGTGCGCTGATATGAAACTTCCTGGAAGAAGTAAAGCTGTGAGGACGGGGCGTGAGTCGTGCTTGAGTAGCTCAGATTGTAGAGCACTTGTCCGCGAAAGGCAAAGTTCTCGAGTTCGAGTCTCAGTCCGGCACACAGTTTAATCTGCCAGGAAGTTTCAATGCACCAATCTGTGTCACGGCCAGTTGCGGTCAAAAACGCGGAGTTTGATGTGGGAATTCCCGCTTCAGCTCCTACAGTTTCCTGAACTTCCGATAGGTGCAACGCTATACGTAGCATTCAAAATGGCGTCTGCAACGGAGGTGCGTACCAGGCAGAAAGCTGTCATTGAGTTTATTTTGCCGGAAAGCCAGGGCAACGCTTACGTTCATAGGCGACTACAGAATATCTACAGAGACCTGGCACTGAACGAAAGCACTGTGTGTCGTTGACCGATGCGTCTATCATTATCGCAAAAAGGTGTCACAAAGCTGCACCGTTTTCTTGCGTGCCAGCTGGCCACACACAGCTGTGAGACCTGCTATATTGTTGTGGCCGCGCTGGAATCGCGCCGCTGCTACGGTCGCAGGTTCGAATCCTGCCTCGGGCACGGATGTGTGTGATGTCCTTAGGTTAGTTAGGTTTAAGCAGTTGTAAGTTCTAGGGGACTGATGACCTTAGAAGTTAAGTCCCATAGTACTCAGAGCCATTTGAACTATTTGAACCTCATTCATGTCTGCACACTTGAGAGGAGCTACAAACTTCATTGGACTGTACGTCCTCATCCATTCTACAGCTCAGGTCCTGCATCTTATGACTTCCATCTGCCTGGCCCACTGAAGGATGTATTCCACCGTAAGCAGTAAGTGGATGATGGTTAGGTCGTTGATTCAGAAAGACGCTGAATGCGACATCCAGCAGTATAGTGGTATCATCGCGGCTTAAGGGCCCTCTCAAATGGTTCACATGGCTCTGAGCACTATGGGACTTAACATCTGAGGTCACCAGTCCCCTAGAACTTAGAACTACTTAAACCTAACTAACCTAAGAACATCACACACATCCATGCCCGAGGCAGGATTCCAACCTGCGACCGTACCGGTCGCGCGGTTCCAGACTGAAGAGCCTAGAACCGCTCGGCCACACCGTCCGGCGGTAGTACATGTGATTCTGAACAAATTACTTCAGATGAGCATACGCCTTTCTCTTAGTCGTATCTGACATACACCTGTTCGAAAATCACGAGCAGCGGTCGCACGTCTTTCTTCACTAGCACTTCCACGCTAAAACAAACAAAGCGGTATTAGACTATGTAGTGTTGTCTTTACTCACCACTTCATTTGTTATTGATGCCCAACTCATCGGTCCAGTTGTTTTAGATAACCGTCAAAAAGTGTTATCAGAATAGTAAGAGAATATTCCTTTGCCTACACGATGTCATATGCGCAGTCAGCATGACGAAACTCATGTACCTTCTGTGCGGCCAGAGACACAGTATTCCACTGAAACAGGGCGTTGTATCGGTCGCAGTGGAGTCGTTTCTCGACCACCGACGCCACCGGATATTACACTCCATTACAACACTCTGTGTGAGGTTGACTTAATAGCAAAGTCTACAGGAGCAGAGTGGACCCAAAGGAGGAACTTCTCGCTCGTATTTCACATACGTGTGCTCAAATAAAGGACCGTTCGAATGAGCTCAGATCAGCAACACAGCAGCTGTCTACAAGACTTGCAAAATGCATTGCAGTTGACGGTGGATCTTTTTAACATATTTCTAAAGGAAATATTCACTACTTTCCTCGAAAACTGTTAAGAACAGGACATACTTTGACTTGACATTTAATATTCAGAATCACAAATGCTGTCACCTCTCAAAACCTGTACCTTTCCCCCTGACTGACCCTTTATTTTCGTTGGGTGCGCGACATCCAGACGTCTAGCGACTGAACTGAAATGTTTTATGGGTGTATTTTTGTTCCGTCTTCACAATTACACGAAAATGTGTGTTTTTCTCAGTAGACGCGTTCATTGAAGTAAAGCATCATCAGTGGTGGTAATTTCTGCTTGATTTCGAACCTATATAATGAAATGCCGTCTGCTAGAACGTCTTTGATTTATTTTTCATTAGACACTGATATCTATGGTCTAGATTCCCGCTGCTTTGCAGAAATATAATTCTTTTTTGTGTTTTACACAGCGAAGTTTTTAGTACACCTCTGTCTACTGTTCATTTGTATACGTCTACCTGTATATTGTGTTTTGTAGTGTTGCCAACATTGCCAATATTGATCTATACATTTTTCTGTAGTTAATTATACATGTGTTATTCTATTTAATTAGGGTGCTGAGTCAGCAACATGTGATTTTAGGTGCACAATGATACAAAACATTTTTGTTATTTATTTATTTATTCCCAAACTATTAGTGTGATGGAGAGTGAGATGGAGGAAAAATTTCCACATACATAAAGCATTTTCACAAAATTAACAGTTACACGAAAAATTTTCACATACTTATAGCATTAACACAGAACAAACAGTTGCTCAACGATGAAATAAAGATTGGAAATCAAAAAATGTATAAAATAATTGAAAAAAACACATGGAAAAGAAAGGAACCTTCTTCGTCCTTCACCCTCTCCCAGTCAGCCTGCCGTCCTCACCCCCACCCCACCCCCTCCCAGCCTACCGCCAATTTCATTTCACTTCTTGCTTCTCACTTTTGCTTCCAACTCACGGGCCATCACACTGCTGTGGACTTCATCCAATCATCTTTTGCTTTCCCTCCCTCCTATTCACCACAAAAAATCTACATCGCTGTTGCTTCATTACTCTTACGCAGTGTATAAATATTTAAGAACATAATGAAAGCCGGCCGGAGTGGCAGAGCGGTTTTAGGCGCTACAGTCTGGAACCGCGCGACCACTACGGCCGCAGGTTCGAATCGAATCCTGCCTCGGGCATGGATGTGTGTGATGTTCTTAGGTTAGTTAGGTTGAAGTAGTTCTACGTTCTAGGGGACTGATGACCACAGCAATTGAGTCCCATAGTGCTCAGAGCCATTAGAACAAATTTTTGAAATAACACGTATATAATTAACTACAGAAAAACATTATAGGTCAAAGACAAACTGGTGGCAATGTTAGCAACATTACAAAACAGAATACACGTTTAGAAGTAAACGAAGAAACAGTAAACAATAGTCTACGAAAAATTGTATTGTGTAAAACGTAAAAAATGCATAGTTCTGCAAAGCAGTGGAAAAGTACACTCCAAGAATCAGTGTCAAATGAAGATAGAAACCAAAGACGTGCTTGCAGACGGCATTCCCTGACGTAGGCGAGAAGCTAAGCAGAAATTACTAACACAGACGATAACTGTACATCAACGAAGCAAAACACATTTGGTGAAAAAAGCACACATTTTTTGTAGTTGTAACGACGGAACAAAAATATCATCAGGAACTCTAAAGCAACTACGGTCAAAATGGCCACACAAATGAAGAATGAAATATTTTGTGAAGTGAGCATAGTTAAAAGTGGCAAGAGAGCAACAACTCAAGAAGAAATACACAACTGGCCAATAAAATTGCTACGCCAAGAAGAAATGCAGACGATTCATTGGACAAATATATTATACTAGAACTGACATATGATGACGTTTTCACGCAATTTGGATGCATAGATACTGAGAAATCAGTACCAGAACAACCACCTCTGGCCGTTATAACGGCCTTGATACGCCTGGTCATTGAGTCAAACAGAGCTTGGATGGCATGTACAGCTGCAGCTGCCCATGCAGCATCAACACGATACCACAGTTCATCACGAGTAGTGACTGGCGTATTGTGACGAGCCAGTTGCTCGGCCACCATTGACCAGACGTTTTCAGTTGGTGAGAGATCTGGAGAATGTGCTGGCCAGGGCAGCAGTCGAACGTTTTCTGTATCCAGAAAGGCCCGTCCCGTATAGGACATGCAACAAGAGGTCGTGCCTTATGCTGCTGAAATGGAGGGTTTCGCAGGGATCGAATGAATGGTAGAGCCACGGGTCGTAACATATCTGAAATGTAACGTCCACTGTTTTGTCGTCAGTGGGAACAAGAGGTGAACGAGACGAGTAACCAACGGCACTCCATACCATAACGCCGGATGATACGCCAGTATGGCTATGACGAATTCACACTTCCAATGTGCGTTCACCGCGATGTCGCCAAACACGGATGCGACCATCATGACGCTGTAAACAGAACCTCGATTCGTCCGAAAAATTGACGTTTTGCCATTCGTGCACGCAGGTTCGTCGTCGAGTGCACCATCGCAGGTGCTCCTGAATGTGATGCAGCATCAATAGTAACCGCAGCCATGGTCTGCACGCTGGTAGTCCATGCTGCTGCAAACGTCGTCGAATTGTTCGTGCAGATGGTTGCTGTCTTGCACGCGTCCCCATCTGTTCACTCAGGATCGGGACGTGGCTGCACTATCCTCTACAGCCATGCGGATAATATGCCTGTCACATCTCGACTGCTAGTGATACGAGGCCGTTAGGATCCAGCACGGCGTTCCGTATCATCCTCCTGAACCCACCGATTCCATATTCTGCTAACAGTCATTGGATATCGACCAACACGAGCAGCACTGTCGCGATACGATAAACCGCAGTAGCGATAGGCTGTAATCCGACCTTTATCTTTGTCGGAAACGTGATGGTACGCATTTTTCCTCCTGACACGAGGCATCACAACAACGTTTCACCAGGCAACGCCGGTCAAGTGCTGTTTGTGTATTAGAAATCAGTTGGAAACTTTCCTCATGTCAGCACGTTGTAGGTGTCGCCCCCGGCTTCAACCTTGTGTGAATGTTCTGTAAAAGCTAATCATTTGCGTGTCACAGCATCTTCTTCCTGTCGGTTAAATTTCGCATCTGTAGCACGTCATCTTCGTGGTGTAGCAATTTTAATGGCCAGTAGTGTGAAACGCACACACTGACAGCGCAGCCCTTGGCCGCTAGCGTATCGGCGCGTGTCCCCGGCGGCCCCTGGCAGTCTCCCGGCGGCGGTCGCAGCCGCCACAGAGAGGGCAGAGCGAGGCGTTCCTCGCGAGGAGCCTCTTCTGCGGCCCACGCCGCGCCGCCCACCGGCCGCCAGAGAGCTTAGCCGCATTCAGCGCCCCTTCCGGCCTCCTTGATAAATCTGCCTTATCTAACAGCCGGCCTTATCTCCCTGAGTTATGTCCCGAGCCGGCCCGCCTCGGCGCGCTGCGAAAGGGAAAAAAGGGCTCTGCGTTTAATCTGTATCACACGAGAAAGATTCCGCGGCGCGCGTTTGCGTTTTAGGAAATTACTCCGACTTCTTATCTCAACTCTGACTGCTCTGGAGCTACGATCCCTCCGTAAGAACGCTAGCAGAACGGACGATCTGCAGACGTTATTCCTAAAATTGCGTGATTGCGAAAGATGCGATCTATTGGTGGTGGGAATCGTAGGAATGTACCTCAGTGTCAACTACACAAAACACTGAAAAAACATGCAAATCGTAAAAAATATGTAGTTTTACTAATTAATTTATTTTTAATTGTACGTCCAGTAATCGTTTACACAGTCTTAGAGTTTGTCTCTAAAAATAACGATACCTTCCCCTTCCTCTTCAAATGGCTCTGAGCACTATGGGACTTAACTTCTAAGGTCATCAGTCCCCTAGAACTTAGAACTACTTAAGCCCAACTAACCTAAGGACATCACACATAACCACGTCCGAGGCAGGATTCGAACCTGCGACCACAGCGGTCGCGCGGTTCCAGACTGTAGCGCCTAGAATCGCTCGGCCACCGCAGCCGGCTCCTGTAGAATTCAAGTAACTATTATGGAGATGGATACCGATCAGTCAACACTCTCTCCAAATTAAACCACAAATACTCAATAATACTGAAATCTTGTAATTGTTCGCGCCAGGGGAGAAGCGACAATTCATTCTTGTGCTAAAAAAAATCAATTCTGGGTGATGCGCGCTTTGTGAATAGGGATCCTATCGTCTTGCAAAACAGCATAACCATTGCGGAAAAATATTATACCATGGGGCGGACATGTTTAGTCAAAATGGTCACATAATAACTGGCACAAATGCGACCTTGCAGACGAGGGCTAATATACCTGGGGTCAAGGGGAGGGGTGCCTTCACCTAATACCTTCCTAGTATAGCTCTGGGAGAGGAAAAACTATGGTGTAGTCATGTGTTTCTCTTTAAAGAAAATAATTTAAAAGTCGGTATTATGCAAGCTTGTGACAGAATCAGAACAGAAACTTTTTGTAGCCACTTACAAGACGATATTCATCTTCTAAAATAAAAATACTCCGTAACCTTTTTCCCAGGTACATCCCCCCCCCCCCCCCTCTCCTACAAATCATCGTATGGGCGCCCTTGAATGCATGAAACACCACGACATGGCTGCCGAAAGCATTACTGTACCCCCGCCATGTTTCACTCTTGGCAGCAAGCTGCCTGCATCGTAAGCTTGGGACGGCGTATCACGCCGGAAGTTGGAAACAGTGTGAAACGAGACTCATCCGACCAAATGACTTACTTCCATTGTTCCACAGTCCAGGTTTTACGGATTCAGCAGCACGTTTGCCTCTTCACTTGCACCACTGATGAGTGGTTTCGGATTTCCAGCTCTCTCCGAAATTCCCTTATCATGGAATTCCCTTCGCGTTGTTTTGTTGCTGACATTGTTCTTGGATGTATGTTAGCGGCAACAAACAATCGATGCTTTCTCTGCGCGATAGCAGTGGAGATACTATCGAAGACAGTGCTGCTAAAGTAGAGTTATTAAACACAGCCTTCCGAAATGCCTTCACAAAAGAAGACGAAGTAAATATTCCAGAATTCGAATCAAGAACAGCTACCAACATGAGCAACGTAAAAGTAAATATCCTCGGAGTAGTGAAGCAACTTAAATCACTTAATAAAAGTCTTCTGGTCCAGACTGTATATCAATTAGGGTCCTTTCGCAGTATGCTGATGCATTAGCTCCTACCTTAACAATCACATACGATTTGCTCGACGAAAGATCCGTACCCAAAGACTGGAAAGTTACACAGGTCACACCAATATTCAAGAAAGGTAGTAGGAGTAATCCGCTAAATTACAGGCCCATATCGTTAAAGTCGATGTGCAGCAGGATTTTGGAACATATATTGTATTCTAACATTATGAATTACCTCGAGGAAAGCGGTCTATTGACACACAGTCAACATGGGTTTAGAAAACAGGTTGTTTGCAGATGACGCTGTCGTTTATCGACTAACAAAGTCATCAGAAGATCAAAACAAATCGGAAGACGATTTAGAAAAGATATCTGAATGTTGCGAAAGTTTCCAGTTGACTCTAAATAACGAAAAGTGAGAGGTCATCCACATCAGTGCTAAATGGAATTCGTAAAACTCGGTTAGACGACTAATCAGACAAATCTAAAGGCTGTAGATTCAACTACATACCTAGGAATTACGATTACGAACAACTTAAATTGGAAGGAACACATAAAAATGTTGTGGGGAACACTAACCAAAGACAGCGTTTTATTGGCAGAACACTTAGAATATGTAACAGATCTACTAAGGAGAATGCCTACACTACGCTTTTCCGTCCTCTTTTAGAATACTGCTGCGCGGTGTGGGATCCTTACCAGTTAAGACTGCCGGAGTACAACGAAAAAGTTTAAAGAAGGGCAGCACGTTTTGTATTATCGCGAAATATGGGCGAGAATGTCACTGAAATAGTACAGGATTTGGGATGGACATCATTGAAAGAAAGGCGTTTTTCGTTGCAACTGAATCTTCTCACGAAATTCCAATCACCAGCTCTCTCCTCCGAATGCGAAAATATTTTGTTGACACCGACCTACATAGGGAAAAACGATCACCGCGATCAAATAAGGGAAATCACAGCTCGTACGGAAATATAGAGGTGTTCGTTCTTCCCGCGCGATACGGGGGGTTGGAGTAATAGAGAATTGTGAAGGTGGTTCGATGAACCCTCTGCCAGGCACTTAAATGTGATTTGCACAGCATCCATGTAGATGTAGATGTAGATGTAGATCTTCAGTCCTCCAGTCACTTTTGCAGCTGTCGTTCTCCTTTTTTTTTTTTTTTTTTTTTTTTCGGCACAATCGGCTTCAATGATCGTCTGTGACGGCCGTTCAACACACACTTACGTCCGCGTTGTGATTTAGCGGATGATGTTTTGCCGTTGGCGATATAAATATTCGATACGATGCCTCTCGAAACACCAAACACTACGGCAACCTTGGTTACGGAAGCGCTTACCCTACGAGCACCTTGCCGACGTTGGAGTAAATTTAGCCCCGACGTAATGCACTCAGAACCACACAGAACGCCGTTCTGACCAGGACTGTCTCTTGAGAGATACTGAGGGCTTTGCGCAGGTCCCGCTAGTGATAAAATTCAACAGCGCCACCCACTCAAGCTGGGCTAGCGTCTGTATTTATGATCAAGCACTCCTTTCTCTCGATGTTTCTATATTTTTGGCCAACACCTGTACGTTTCTAGGCACCACACAGACTGTGACGAGCCTACCACTATATTTCCGAATCCATTCTACGTCTTCCTTCGTCACCAATGATACCCGATCAGTACTCTAAGAATAAGCTGCATCATCGCGTTGGGGTTTCCCATAACAGTTGCGTTGCATTATCCCATAAAACAGACGTAAGCTTTCCATTCGCCTTGTCTATTGCTGATTTTATTTCCTCCTTGCATTTCATAACACTTCGTAGTGAAGACTCTAGGTACGCACACGATATTACACTCTTCAGAAGTTTACCATTCACGCCCTAACTTTATTTTTTAAGTTTCTACTTGTGTATCTTGCATCTTTCACGAACAGGTCAGGTGCATATACTGTCTACATCATTGCAGCATATCCTTACTATCATTTACCAACAAAAGTTTCCTTTAGATGGCTGCATCGCACCGAAAAATATGAAAGTGCTTCTGACCGCATTTGAAAAATAATTTCGCTTGTATTGACTGGGTTCGTGGTACTGCTTCAGATGTGTTTTGGGATGTTTCTAGTGCCGTGACTTCGGCCCACTCATTCAGAGGTTACAGTGAACACGGACCAAGATGTTTACTTCAACATTCTGGCTGAGCACATATTGCCCTTTCTTCCACATCCGCATGATGAGCTGGGAGGTACGATACTGTGAGAAGAATTTGACACAGCACTGAAAGGAACAGGGAGTAGACGATATTCCATCAGAACTGCTGACAGCCATGGGAAAGCCAGTCATGATAAAACTTTTCCACCTGATTTGCAGGATCCTTAAGACAGGTAAAATACTCTCAGACTTCAAGAATAATACAATAATTATAATTACAACGAAATCAGCTGCTGACAGTTGTAAATATTACAGAACTACTAGTTTAATAACGCACCATTGCAAAATACTAACACGAATACTTTATAACAGAATGGAAAAACTGGTAGAAGCCGACCTCGGAGAAGACAAGTTGAGGTTCTGGAGAAATGTAGGAACGCGCGAAGCAATATTGACCCAACGAGATCTCTTAGAAGATAGGTTAAGAAAAGACAAACCCACGTTCGTAGCATTTTTTCACTTAAAGAAAGCTTTTGCCAATGTTAACTGGAATACTCTCCCTGAAATTGTGGAGTTAGCAGGCATAAAATACAGGGAGCGAAAAGCTATTTACAACTTGTATAAAAACCAAATAACAGTGATAAGAGTCGAGTGGCATGAAAGGGAAGCAGTTGTTGAGAAGGTAGTGAGACAGGTTGTAGCCTGTCGCAGATGTTATTTAATCTGTACATACAGCAACCAGTGAAGGAAACCAAAGACAAATTTGGAATAGTAATTAAAGTCAACGAAAAAAATTGAGGTTTGCCAATGACATTCTTATTCTCTCAGGACAGCCAGAACTTCGAACAGCAGCTGAACGGAATTCTACTACAGAATTAAATAAGTTGATGCTAAGGGAATTAGATGAGGAAACGAAACATTTAAGATAGTAGATGAGTTATGCTATTTGGTAGCAAAATAACTGATTATGGCCGAACTAGAGATGATATAAAATGTAGACTGGCAACGGCGAGAAATGCGTTTCTGAAGAAGTCTAATAATATCGAATTGAAATTTAAGTGTTTGGAAGTCTTTTCTGAAGTTTTTGTATAGAGTGCAGTCATGTGTGGAAGTGAAACGTGGACCACAAACCGTTTACAGAAAAGATAATAGAAGCTTTTGAAATTAGTGCTACAGAAGAATGCTGTAGATTCGATAGGTAGATCACGTAACTCATGAGGAGGTACTGAATAGAAATGGAGAGGAAAAAATTTGTGGCAGTACCTAACTAGAAGAACGGATCAGTTGGTAGGACACATTCTGAGACATCAAGGGATCACCAATTTAGTACTGGAAAGAAGTGATTGAGGGAGGAGGGGGGAGGGGACGGGGGGTGAAACCCCTAGAAGGAGTCTTAGAGATAAATACAGTAAGCAGATTAGAAGAAAGTATGTTGCTGGAGTTATTCGGAGATGCCAGACTCCTAAGTGTGATTTGCAGAGTAGCCATGCAGATGTTAAAGAGGCTTGCACAGGACAGAGTAACATGGAAAGCTAATAAAACGAGTCTTCGGACTGAAGACGACAACAACAGTACTTATGATTAACTGCAACTTTCTAGGGTAAAGTGTGCCGAATCGAGTCGGGAGATGAATCGGGTCAGTTTGACAACTCTCCCCATAGGTCACAACGAAATTGTATACGAGTAGGGCGTGCTGCCAATAGCGGTGACTGTTAGAACTCGGTGTTTAAGTTGGAAAGTGGAAAACCCTGTCAGGTATTTTCGTTGTTCTGTTAAAATTCGTGGAAGATTGTGCAGTTCGTGTTAAGGTCTGAGTATATCCTAGTTTGTAAAATATCTTTGGATTCATGTTAATATATCTCTGATAGTTCCTTTAGTGCTTACGTTAATATATCTTTGATAATTTCTTCGGTAATCTATTAAGCATTCTTTACACAATATTTGTATATACTGAAGAGGATGATGTAGCACTCCTGAAGCACAGATTTGGTTGCGCAGGATTATCAATGCACCGAAAACAGTATTTTGCATTTTCGGCAAATCATGTCAGTACAATGCGGATGAAAACGATCAATACTTTTATTTCATTTTATTGCAATTGGTGTACTTATTTTTGATCAATACTTTTATTTCCATTTTTTGCTATTGTAGTACCTATTTTCTTTGGTGTTGCTCTCTTTTCGTTTTGTATTTTGGAAATTTGTGGTAGGTTCCTACGGGATCAAACTGCTGAGGTCATCGGTCCCTAGGCCTACACACTACTTAATGTGACTTAAACTAACTTAAGCTAAGGATAACACACAAACACCCACGCCCAAGGGAGGACTCGAACCTCCGATGGGAGGAGCCGCGCGAACTGTGGCAATGCGCCTAAGACCGCGCGGCGTTTTGTATTGAAGATGGGAAAATAGAAAAGGAAACCTTTCTTTGATGGCCGAGGATGAGATGCAAAATGCAGTTAAAACGCACCGGAAGGGTAGAAGTCAGAGCCCACGTAGCGAAAATGTTTGGCGTGGCGCATTCCTGTCTACAAACACGATTGTAAGGGAAAAACATTCTACAGCAAATGTAAAAGGTGGTCAAACAATAGAAGAAAAAGAATTCTTTTCAAGAGTACTGATTTTGTCTGCATGTGTTTTCCTGTTGGATTCTAATAATATAAGGAGGAGTGACTAAAAATTTCACAGAATCGAACAAAATAAAGTATACCTGTCTACAAACACGATTGTAAAGTGAAAAACATTCTACAGCAAAAGTAAAAGCTGTTCAAACAATAGAAGAAAAAGAATTCTTTTCTAGAATACTGATTTTGTCTGCTTGTGTTTTCCTGTTGGATTCTAATAATATGAGGAGGACTGCCAACGATTTCACAGAATCCAACAAAATAAAGCATACATTTTCAGACGCCAACAAATCAGCAGATAAAGAGTGGATAAATTGATTCTGGAAACGAAACCCAAATCTGTCTTTGAGAAAAGTGAATGGGGTTTTCCTAGGCAGATGCAAATATTTTAATAAAGAGGATGTGGCTGAAATCTTTTCCTTGTTGAGAGAAACTATGGAGGATCTTGATTTACTGGATAAATTTCAGTTGACATATATTGCAGATGAATCATGTTTCCAAATGAAGAATACGTCCATAAGAAAAGTTTCTGGTGAGAACCGAAGCAAAGCAGTTTATGGACAGACTTCTGTAGAAAGAGGAGAGCTTGTCATCTTCTTAGCTTGTGCTAATGCTACAGAAAATTTTATCCCATCTGTGGCCACATTTAAATGTAAAAGTTTTTACCCGAAAATTTTTAGCTGAAGATAACAATAATGACACATCTTGTCAACCCTGCAAGATTAAAAACCGCAATCCAATATCGGCGAAACTTGTGTAAGTATGCTGTTTAGGTTTTTTTATTTGTAACACCACCTCTGTATGAAAATCACTGGCTGTGCTGTGTGCAGTCTGTGGCTGATTGCCATTGTTGTAATACTCGCCAGTGTGTTGTTGGGTAGCTAGAGAGGCGGACACATGTTTTACTGTGGCAGTTGTGATTTTTACGAACTGGTGAAGATTGAGTTTAGTGACAAGCGCCTTTCTACAAGAGTTGAAAGAATTTCTACTAACTTATGAAATGTCACATGACTATTGAATGATATTTTTTATGCTTTGTCTTTCATAGTTGCTTATTTCATTTTATATCTGGTTTCCAGCTGTGTTGCAGCATTGGTTTTATAAAATAAAATTAAATGCATTTGCTAATGTGAACACTTTCTGTCAACAGATCTATTGAATAATCATTTTATGATCCACGTTCTTCGAAAAAGGAGCACTTGGAAAGGAAAGAACAATAATAAGGGGTTAATAACAGTTACTGCATACTTAATTTTCTTTTCAACTACTTGGTAATATCTTTTGTAGAATTAGTTTTGTGGTGCACCACTTTAATGACATAGATATTAATATGTGAATAGACATTTCCCTTTTTTGCATTGTTGTCTTTACTGTAATATTTTTTCTGCTTGAGCTTTGTCATGTTTAGATATAAGTTATTGCATTTGCTGCTGCTGTTTGCCAGGCATAGTGTTACTGAATTTCACTTTGTATTACTCTGTTAAGCCAGTTTTACTACTGATTTATTTTTCTTGTTACTGTTCATTGCTTCATATTAGTTGTAATGTTGCATTTGCTTTGCTAACTCCTATATTGCTACTTTTTTTTGCCAATTTGAATTTTTTTGTCATTGCTGTTTGTGTTAATTGTTTTGTGCTGCTGTATTGCGTCGGCCCTTAGTTTAGCATCTGAGCTCAGTAGGTTTAAGTTAGCTTAAGAGGGGGTAGACTAGATAATAAACTAACTATGATGAATTGGAAGAAAAGCATTGAGAAGCTATAAGGAAATGGTATACAGTGGAGAAAAACTATTTTTGAGAGAGGATGTGAACAGAATACAGAAAGCATATTTGGATAGGATTTTTTTTGGCTGGAGCAACTGTTGAAATAAGAGGGATGATATATGGAATGAAGTTTAGGGTTGGACTGCAGTATCAAATGTTACAATGAAAACAAACCATGTCCTTTCCTTTTGTGTTATCCCACTATGTGTTTGTGTACCCTTGTGTATTTGTTTTCTTCCTGTCTCTGTGTACTGTTTTATAGATTTTTTTTCTCTTCTAATACTAAGCTACATTCACTATGATGAGGAATACTGTTATCCTCGAATATAATTTGCATTAATAATATGTTATTTATTTCATAAAGATGTTTAGACATTATTTATTCTGTTTTGTTTTAATGCTCATGTGTGAAGTTGATGTTTCAAAAGTTATTCTGATCTTTTATGTATGTTCTTATGTCATAATTCCTGTAACACTGATGTATATGTTATTTCGATTCTTTTGTAAAGCCTGTAGTACTACAAATGTTATCTGTACTATTATGTTCTTTAATGATGTATTTTGTACCTTTGTTATTGTATTCTTATGTTATAAAATTGTAATTGACACCAGTTCATCAAATAAAGTAACTTGTAAGTTACATTTCACTGCACACGTTTCTGTTGGTCATAGTATATGGACAATATGTGAGAAGTAGGGACTGAAAGTGTTTGCACGTGTGTTAATAATTCAGCAAGGGACTAGATAATAGCATTGCTGGTTCTAAGGACATTGCAAAAAAAATTGTGAGTGCACAAGTGGTGGTTTATGGACTTGCTATATTCTCTGCAAGACTCTCTGATGGTGATTGTGCACCTGCACAGTTCCAACAGACGGCTGCTGGCCGCCTCTACAAGGACTACAGTGGGTCTGCACCTTTGATGACCCACCAATACCATTATTTCTACAAGAACTGCAGTGGGTCTGCACCTCTGGTGGCCCACCAATAACATAATCTCTACCAGGAATACAGTGGGTCTGCTCTGTGATGACCAACCTACCAATATTCTTCAGAATTTCGACTGACTATGCTGTGGGTTTGCTCTGTTGTGGCCCATTACCTGTATGCATGTCAAGAGTCAGCACTGTCTTTCCGTTGGAAGGACAACACTACTTCAAGACTGCATGGAAATCCACTACTTCCGTGTGCATTTCCTTTTACTGCTCAGACTTTGAGAAACACACTGCTATTTTACTGTGATGAATGATCAGGACTGTCTTTATTGACTGTGAGAAAATTTTAGCTTTTGACCAACATTGTATCAATAAGTGTATGCATTTGATTTCTTTGTTATTGTAATTATAATTATGAAAAAAATTCAAATCTGTATTGGCCAGTGCCCAAAATAATTTGTAACATTTTTTCTGGGGAGCGTGGGGGCTATGTAAGTAGGCTGTTTAGGTTTTTTTATTTGTAACACCACCTCTGTATGAAAATCACTGGCTGTGCTGTGTGCAATCTGTGGCTGGTTAGCATTGTTGTAATCGCCATTGTAGTGTTGGGCAGCTGGAGGTTAACAGCGCGTAGCGTTGCGCAGTTGGAGGTGAGCCGCCAGCGGTGGTGGATGTGGGGAGAGAGATGGCGGAGTTTTGAAATTTGTAAGAATGGATGTCATGAACTGCTATATATATTATGACTATTAAGGTAAATACATTGTTTGTTCTCTATTAAATTCTTTCATTCACAGCTTTACTTCTGACAGGATCTGCTGTGAGTACCGGGCGTGAGTCGTGCTTCGGTAGCTCAGATGGTAGAGCACTTGCCCGCGAAAGGCAAAGGTCCCGAGTTCGAGTCTGGGTCGGGCACACAGTTTTAATCTGCCAGGAAGTTTCATATCAGCGCACACTCCGCTGCAGAGTGAAAATCTCATTCTTGAAATTTACGAGGTATCAAGATGAAAAAGTCATTGTTTTAAACCCAAACTTTAACAAAGATAAGATAACAGTCAGTATATGAAATTAAAAGTAGAATGGAAGAGAACAACATTTCACATATTTTCTTCCGTTTTGCATATCAGTATGCTTGTTTCGAGTTGTTTTCTGTGGCTCGGGAACCCACTAAGTACAGCGCGCAGTTCAACTCCGAAGCTGGGCTGCCCTCGTCGTCGCCGGGTCGGTCCCGTCGGCCGGTGTAAACATTGTAACTGTTGGTGTCAATCCACAAAAGTCTTTAAAATGTTTTAAGAAATCCGAGAATCCTTTTGTTGATTGAACTCTTTGTCTGGTGCCTTCAATTGATGATAAAAAACTCAAGTTCGTCCAGTATATTTAGGAAACGATTCAATTATGTCCTGCCTGTCCTACGTAAAACTTTATCATTTACTTCAAATAAATTTGCAACTACAATGGGTATCATATACACATCATACTTACCCTATGTGTCTTACAGATTAGTTTTGAAATGCCAAACTTTACATGTCTTTTGTTTTAAATCCGCAGATTTTCAAAATTTTGATGAAACCGGTAGCCATTATGAAGACAAATGCGATAACAGGCTGCAATTAAAAATTCTTCCATGAGAGTTGTGACTACTTGGACTGTTTCTCATTTCATTACAAGCAAATGAGAAAGACGGACATGGGAGAGTAGAACTTGCAATTTGGGAGTTCAGTACAAACTTTATTACGTGTATAGACAGTTAGTCTATAGGTTTTGAAGAGTGAGTTGGCGAGTATCGAAATATGTGATATAAATGGCCGTATCTTTTGATTGTATTGACTCAGAACCTTAAAGTATTTACACCGCCATGAAACCGTAAGCTTCAGTATTTGACACAGATTCTAATTTGATACCCCTACCCTTTACTGATAAAAAGGGGTGTTAACAAACGTACGTACAGGCGGACAACAAATAGCAAATATATATTTTTATATGATACAAGCACAAATTACCAATTTTAGGATTTTTTCCCTTTACTTCTACTGTTAAACCTTGCTTATTATCAAATTTCATGATTCTAGGTCAGTGGAATGTACCTGTAGGTTTTAATGAGTAAGCTTGCGAGTGTCAAAATGTGTGACATAAATGGCTGTATCTTTCGAATGCAGTGACATACAGGCTTAAACGTTTTACATTGCCTCCGGCCGCAGTAGCCGTGCGGTTATAGGCACTTCAGTCCGGAACCCTGCTACGGCCGCAGGTTCCAATCCTGCCTCGGGCATAGATGTGTGTGATGTCCTTAGGTTAGTTAGGTTTAAGTAGTTCTAAGTTCTAGGGGACTGATGACCACAGATGTTAAGTCCCATAGAGCCCAGAGCCATTTGAACCATTTTTACATCGCCAACGGACCGTATACCTTATATTTTACATAAATTCCACCTTAATACTTTAATCGTGACAGAAAAAAGGGTTCTTAAGAGACGGATGGACTACAGACAGAAGGACAAAAAAGTGATCCTATAAAGGCTTCATTTTTAGACTGAATTATTGAAGCACAGAAACAGGTGAAATATATATGTTTCTGGTTGTGTACCTACGAGTTACCGAGTAACAGAATGCTAGGACAAAATTTGGAGCAGAGCCAGAGATTTCTTTCCAGATTTTCTACGCGCACCATGCAGAAGCGCAGAGCCTGCCGGCTCCTGTGGTCAGTGCCTCCTGCACAGGGCGACCTCTGGAGCAGGGAGCTGCGGTTCGCAGCGGCTGCCAGCAAGAACTGGAGGCCGCGCAATTGTCATTCGCGTGTAAGGTGTTAATTGCTCGGGAGATTATGCATCCCAAGACAGCCATAAGCAGCTGCGGACCGCGGGCGCGAAGGCTCAGCTACGCATGCGCGGCTCTCACAGCCGCACAGCCAGAATAGCAGACTCTCCCAAAACGTAACAGAGAATACACTGCAGGGACGATTGTCTTAAACACTGCCGCCGCGTCAGAAAATAATAAATAATACAGTCTAAACCCGTGTTTAGTGTGGACCGAATGACAATGTAAACATGTTAACTAAATCTTCTGACGGTTCTTGGTATGACAACACTATAATAAATGAAAACACCAGTTTGCTTTTGTTCTACAGTATTACTTTAAAACCGGTTTTCGGCTTTACAAGAGCATCTTCAGACATTTACTGAGCGTTGTCACCAAAGAAGTTATAACGTTTGTAAGCAACATTGGAACAGAAGGTAGCCGCGCTGAATTAGTCGAGCGGTCTACGCGCTACAGTCATGGACTGTGCGGTTGTTCCCGGCGGAGGTTCGAGTCTTCCCTCGGGCATGGGTGTGTGTGTGTTTGTCCTTAGGATAATTTAGGTTAGGTGGTGTGTAAGCTTAGGGACTGATGACCTTAGCAGTTAAGTCCCATAAGGTTTCACACACATTTGAACATTTTTGAACAGAAGTTACACGTCTAGATTGAAGCATAGACATACAGTAAGCAACATCTTTGACAGTATGTGGTAATGCATTGAAAAAGTGAAAAATTGAACGATAACTAAATAAAGATGTAGTAGACAGGAAAAAACTTTAACACAAAATAGGAACAGCATGCACACATAACATTTTCTATTAATAAACCAAAAAATATAAAATAAAATTAGTGCTTGACAAGGCTACTTCAGGAGTTATAAAACATTGATAGTGAGACACAGACCAATTAAAAGAAGAAACAATTATTGATGTAATTACAGAATCCATAAGGAAATTAAGCTATATCAATAAGGTAAACATAAATAAATAAATAAACGCAGGAAAATGGAGGAGTTTGACGGAACATGCATTAAATCCAATCTCTGAGAGTGTGGTGGTACTTCACTTTTAAAAGGTAAAAAGGCTGAACAATAAACAGACAAAAAAGAAGCAGACAGGAAAACATTAACATTATATTCAAAATTTGTCGCTATTTAACAGTTTGCATCAAACAAAATGAACCAAGCAAAATATAAACAATATTTGATGAGACTGCTACAAGAGTTATTAAACATGGATAGTAGTAAAAGTACCAGTTAAAAGAAGGCCTTAACTATTGAAACTATAGTCTGTATGGAATACAAAGGCAACTTCAATAAAATAAAAGAACTTAATGAATACAGGGAAATGGGAATATGTAGCAATGGACAGTGTTGGAATTAATGAACAAGAGAGATGATTATATGCAGTTTAGGAAAGGGGAAGTGATGAGCTGTGTTTGGTCATCTAGCATTAGATCAGGACTGTGGGCAAGATGTTTGTTAATTTACAGGGCTTCCAGAAGGCTGAGTTTATGACCTTTATTTGCTATGTAAAGTACATGGGACACTGGCTGGTAGTTGTGACCCTCACTCAGTACATGCTCAGGAAATGCGGAGTCAGAATTCTGGAACTTCCAGCTGCGTTCATGTTCAGACAGCCTAGTTCATATGACTCTGCCTGACTGACCAATGTAAAATTTGTCACAATCAGAACATGTAATTTTGTATACCCCACTGTTGGCTAATAACTGGATCTTACCTTGGCTATTGACAATACATTGGGCTGTCGTGTTCTTAACGTAGAAGGAAAGCCTATATTTGCAGGCTTTCAGTGCTTTGGCTGCACTATATGATACCTCTCCTAGATATGGTAGTGTGCACCATATCTTGCAGACGGTTGATGGGGAAGCAGATGGGGCATAGAGGAAGGGTATAATTTTCCGTTTTTGTTTCCTATGCAAGATTTGGGCAATAAGAACTGGACTGTAGAAACTGGCTGTGCCAAAAAATTTTATTGTATCTAACTCTGCTTTAAAATCATCTCTGGATATGGGGATAGATATGAGACGGTTACAATTGAGTGGAAAGCTGCATTTTTGTGAGCCATGGGTTGTTGTGAGCAAGAAGGTATTACTGTGTCTATAGTTGTACTTTTTCTATACATTTTTAAATAATATGTGTGTGTGTACAGATGTCAATGGTGAGATCTAAAACGTTTACGGATGTTTGGCAATTTCCATTGTAAACTGAATACTTTTATTTTGACTGTTTAGGTTTTTCAAAAATGTGTTGAGTTGTCTTGTAGTACCAGTCCACATACACAGGACATCATCCACATATCTAAACCAGTAATTGATATTTGCACTCAACGCTTCTGTTTTTAGAAAATTTTGTTCAAAATGATCCATAAATATTTCAGCCAATAGGGGACTAAGAGGTGAACCCGTAGCTAAGCCATCTAATTGTTTATAAAGAGTCCTGCAGTATCCTTTTCAAGCAGTAATTTTATTATATTTTATTATTTTTGTTTATTAATGGAAACTGTTATGTAGACATGCTGTTCTTATTTTGTGTTAAAGTTTTTTTCCTGTCTGCTCCATTTTTATTTATTTACTGTTCAATTTTTTTACTTTTTCAATGAATTACCACCTCACTGTCGAAGATGTTACTTGCTGTATGTCTCGGCTTGAATCTAGACGTGTAACGTATCTTCCAATGTTGTTTACAAACATTTCAACTTCACTGGTGACAATACTCAGTAAATATCTGAAGACGGCCTTGTAAGCCGAAAACCGGTTAACACAATAAAAGTAATACTGTAGAACAAAAGAAAACTGGTGTTTTTCATTTATTACAATGTAAACAGTTTTCATCTATTGGTAAGTTTCATTAGAACGTATGAACTGCATCATCCCTTCTATAAACAATGACTAGGCTACGGCTGTACCTTGCTCCGTCATATCCTCGCAAATAAGAGTTGCGAAATCGGGCCATAAGGCGTGCTTTAATAGCTCAGATAGTGTAATATGTTTCTTGATGTAACAATTTACCAACAGCCGTGTGATTTGTAGAAGTTTATTTTATTTTATGAACTTCTATGTGCTACCAGTTTCTGCATTATATTGATGCCATCTTCCGGCCCCACACGTCATAGTCGTAAAATCGCTATACACGGAAGGAGCCGTGTAACAGGATCCGTGAATCAATCGTCCTGCAACAGCTCTTGATGGCCAGGCGACACAGACTGAGCAAAAGTCTGTGTTGCCTGGCCACCAAGAGCTGTTGCAGGACGATTGATTCACGGATCCAGTTATATGGCTCCTTCCGTGTATAGCGATTTTACGACTGTGACGAGTGGGGCCGGAAGATGGCATCAATATAATGCAGAAACTGGTAGCACATAGAAGTTCATAAAATAAAATAAACTTCTACAAATCATAAGGCTGTTGGTAAATTATTGCATCAAGAAGTACATGCCAGCCGTCATCCCACGATCCATAATGGATCAACGAAGATTAAGTGTAATAAGTAGCTGCCAAAGACGAAGGACTATGGTAAAATCCCGGAAAGGTACGCAATTTTAGATTTCTCATTACGTTTTAGACTTGTTTCAGATCTGCCAGAGGCAGTTTTCTGAAACATAGTTCTACTATAATTGCAGTAGCTTGGTGACATTAGTTCTAACGCAGAATGAGAAACTTGAAAATATGGAAAGCTAGGGTTCGATGGCCTGCCAGCGCTAGGGTCATTCAAGACAAGTGTGGTGAAGCTGATGGACTGCAACATTATTTGAGTAATCATCCAAGATACTCCTCAAGTGCTTTAGGGAAACTAGAGAAATCGAAATAGCCATCAATGAGCGGGACAACATACAGAGTGGGCAAGTAAATGTGGCCCAGAGGACAGAGCTCCAGGGTACAAAGAAACAAGACAGATGAAAGGAAACACAGTACTAACCTGTCTATAACAGATGTTGAAAGTGGCCACCATTCATCTCTTGGCGCTTTTGGGCCCTGGTCAGCAGATCACTGAAGGCAGGTCGAAGCTGGACTGCTGTAACTGCTGCAGTCTCATGCGAAATGTTCTGCTGCAGTTTTTCAAGACTATGAGGGCTGTTGCGATGCACCTTAGACTTGCAGGCTCCCCACACAAAGTAATCACACACTAACAGATCAGGAGGCGTGGGTGGCCAGTTAGGATCGCGACCAGACTGACCTTGCTAACAACTCAGTGAGGAGTGAAGATTTTGCAAATGTGTTCCAAGGATCTGCCGGTTACGTGGACAGTTTGTCCATCCTGTAACTGTAGATCTTTTTCCCCTCCGTTAATGCTGCCACTGACGGTATTCACTCGTCTGGGCCACTTTTATTTGCCCCACCCTCTACTTCCTAAACACAATTCCATTGTCTTTACTGCTTCGCGATCTCTTTCCGCACCGAAGGTGCTATGTACGTAGACAGCATCAGTAATCTCTTATTTATCCATGCAAATGGCCCATGGCCTATTGGAAGCTATTCTCGTTGACACCACTTCGGATACCTGTATAACGAGTGTCTTATACATAATTTAGTTCGTTGTAGGTGACAGGGATGAAAGCACATGGAACGTAATGTGGTGCTGGTGATGCTGTTTGATGTCGATGATGGTGAGAGGTAAATGGTTGCAACACAGCCTACTGCTCCAGAATAATGCAATGGAGTTCAACAATGGCCATAACCTCTCCTACAGACGGAAGGATCTCAAACGAATTTCTCACATCCCCAGACCAATAGACACTGCGAAGATATTAGGAATGTAACCCAGTCGATTTTCCCGAAGACTGATGATCGGAAACTGCACGCGACCAATTGTCCCCCCCTTCTCTGCCAAATATTCGCGATGAAAGTTCTTCCGCCGTCAGGATTCGAACAGACTAGTCTAGTGTCACTGTGTGAGTTTGTATTAGCAACGTCCACTACAGACGTGAGGATGACACGTGACGATTAGGTCGGATTGATTATGCATGGATGAGGTAAGGAGAGAGAATGAAACGTTGATATTGGTGGAAGGAAGGAAGGAAGGTGAGGATCCATTTGCATGAATAAGTAAGATATCATTGATGCTGTCTCCATCCATAGCATTATTTTGAGGACTTTCATTGCTGAAAGAGAACGTGAAGTAATAAAGACAATGGACTTGCGTTTAGGAATCAGAGGGTGGGGCAAATGAAAGTTGCTCACACGAGTGGATGCCATCTGTGATAGCATTAACGGAGCAGAAAAAGACCTAAATTTACATTCAACAGGATGGAGCAGCTGGCAAAACCATGCAGCGCATTTACACAGTCTTCACGTCTCACAGAGCTGATAGCAGAGGGCAGGCTGGTTGTGGTCCTAGATGACCACCCAGGTCACCTGATCTGTAAGTGGACGATTACTTTCGACGACGACGACAAGAACATTCGCACACTCTAATCAAGTATCGAAACTGACTGCATTCTTTACAATGGAACCAAATTGGCCTTTGCCTTGACGATTTAGAGGAAACAATAGAAACTGTGAATCTTGGTGGTCAGCTGGGGAACTGAATCCAGTTCCTCCAAAAATTCAGTCCAGTAAAAATATATCATTAATTAATATATCGACGGGCTCAGTCGTTTTGGGTACTGTGCATGCTAGAGCCAGTTTTCGGTATCTGATGGCAGTGGTCACATGTTACTGGATCGAACTTTCCGCAAGCTTTCTGACTGGGCTGTAGTGGAAGCGTACAAGAATGGCCGAGGACTAGTCACTTTCCCATTTTGACAGGTATTTTGCAGCACCTTTTGCAAAAAAACTTTTGAAAGCTCTTGGCAGGAAGCAACAACTCTGAGAGAAATGATACGATGTGATAAAAGTAATAAGATGCCTATTAGCGGACACTGATATGGATGGCGTCCACCCTACCCCTTTATATGATGACTTGCACCATGCTGGGGACACTTTTACTGGGATGGTTGGATGTCCGTAGAGGAATCGCAGTCCACTCCTCTTGAAGAGCCAAAGCCAGCACTGTAGCGGCACCACCGTTTAGGATAGGGCAAGTTAGTTTTGTGTGATATTCACAGCATGAGTTACAGCCAAGTGTGGGCCGGATTGCAGTAAGTTACACATACCAGTGGTTGCGAAGACAAATAGAGCCCACGCCCGGGTTCTCGGGTTCGATTCCCGGCGGGGTCAGGGATTTTCTCTGCCTCGTGATGGCTGGGTGTTCTGTGATGTCCTTAGGTTAGTTAGGTTTAAGTAGTTCTAAGTTCTAGGGGACTGATGACCTACGATGTTAAGTCCCATAGTGCTCAGAGCCATTTGAACCGTTTGAACAAATAGAGGCCACAGGGGCGAAGAACTGCTGGAGAGGGTGCACAAGCAGTTTCCATGGCGCAAGTCACAGGCAGAAAGGGGCCATTGGCCAAACTAAGTGTTACGTGTATGTGACCCGAACCGGTGCGTTAGCAAAACAGCGGCGTGCAGCTGCGTATAAATAGGTGCTGTTTTCTAACGAGAGTCATTCAAGTGTGATAGCTATCTTGGGCGGCAGGGCGTGTCGCACCCCTGGCTAAACGCTGAGCAGAGAGGGCACCAGCATTCCAGGCCATGGTGGGTCACTGGTTCGACTCTCTGAGGCCAATGCAGGACATTCAAGTGTGGCAGCTGCCCTGGTGGATGGTTGGGCGTATCGCACCACCGGGGTACATGCGTAACAGATGGGGTGCCTGTGTCCCAGTCCACAGCGGGTGGTTGGTTCGACCATTTGAAGCTGATGCAGGGTCCACAGGGCCAGCCAGGGCGGGCTACTTTTCGGCTCGCTACTGCGGGCAGTCGTCTTGGCCCCCGACACATGCCAGAGACTTCCAAGGTGAGGCCCACAGATATGGACACTAGATAACGGCCTCTTGTTCGTCGGCGCGTTCTCAGCCACGCCAGTGAGAAGAAACAGCAGGTGGCCGCCCGTGGCTCACACCAAGCAGCGCTGGGGTACTTCCTCAGCATTGCAGGGCCTGTGACTCGGACAAGGTTGAACAGAGCACTGTAGTGGAAACAAATAAATCATTTGGAAAGTTTTCGCCGAATTTAAATACGTCATCTCCTGGCACTCAACCACTATATCTGGTGTCAATACGCCACATTTGGTGTCTGCTACCACAACAGTACTCATTTTGGACGCTAGTGCATGGAGTGAGGACGACACTCAAGATCATCCCAAAATTGTCCCATTCGGTTCAGGTCCAGACTATGGACAGACCAGTCCATTTCAAGAATGTTATTGTCCACTAACCATTGCCTCACAGATGGTGCTTTCTGATGGAGTATGTTCTCATGTTAGTATAAACAGTCATCGTCTCCGAAATGTTCTTCTACTATACGCAGTATTCAATGCTATAAAATGTGTGTTAATATCCTTCAGCATTAAGCGTTTTATTAATCGAAGTAAGAGGACTACACCCTAAACTCGAATAACACCCCCATACCATAACACCATCCCCTCCATAATTCACTGTTGGCGCTATACACGATGCAAGAAATGTTCTCCAGCTGTTCGCCAAACCCACATGATTCCTTCTGATTACCACAGGGTATAGCGTGATTCATCACTAGGAAGCGCTCGTTTCCATTCATCGATAGTCCGGTGACGCCGCTCTTTACAGCACCTCCAGCAAAGCATTGACTACAGAAATGTGTGGCTTACGACGAGCTGCTCCACTTCTTTACCCCATTCTTTACAATTCTCTATGCACAGTCATTGTGCTAGCTGAACTGCTCGTAGCACTTTGGAGCTCACGCGTGGTTTCCGCTGCTGATGTCATGAGATTTTTACAACCATCCCGCACAATGTATCTGGGCGTGACTATTCGAAATCATCTCAAACGGAATGACCAGACTACAGAAGAAACGGGCAAGGTGAATTCTAGATTGTGGTTTATTGGTAGAATCCTGAAGCGATGAAGTCTTTCAACAAAGGAAATTGCTTACAATACGTTAAGTAGTCCAGTCTTACAGTATTTTTCGTCTATATAGGGGCCTTACCGGTTGCGTCTGATTCAAGAGATTGACATGGTCCTAAGAAGAGCGGCAAGTTTCGTGACTGGTACATTTAGCCATCGCCAGAGCGTTACAAATCTCATAGAAAGTTTGAAGTGGGACACACTTGCAGACAAACGACGTGCTAAACGGATGGAGCTGCTCACTAAATTCCGAAATCCGATCTTCGCCTAGGATGTAGAGCATATATTATTACCACCAACTTTCAACTCGCGCAATGATCACCATTCAAAGATAAGGGAAATTAGAGCTCGTACTGAGGCGTTTAGACAGTCGTTTTTGCCTCACGCGATCCGCGAGTGGAACAGAGGGGGCGAAATGTGACTTTGGCGCGAATTGTGCCCTCCGCCACACACCGCTTTCTGGCTAGCGGAGTATATACATAGATATGTTGAACTCTAGACGGTCGCTGTCCTCCAGTACATAACGCCTGCCTGATATTGCTTTAGCTGTCGTTATTTCTTCGCGTTTCCACTTCACAATCGTCGTCAACTGTCAACTCGGACAGCGTTAGGTGTGTTGAAATCTCCCTGATGGAGCTGTTATTCAAGTGACTAGAGGTCGTTAGTCTACAACGGGGCAGAAGCGCAAATTTATGAAGCTCTGAGTGATCGTCGCAGTTTAGGCACTCGTAGCAGTGGTATTCGTAGTACTGACAATTTGAGATTTCAACAAAAATCAAAGCTTCATTATTGCTGAGATGTTACGTAGAGGAAGTAGATCGGAAAATATACTAGCCGGAGTACTGTTCATTTCTCGATTGATTTATCTTGGCAAGATAGGAGTTAGCAGGTCCTCTCTTACATTTAACCAGGCACTCTGCAATTTGACATTGTGTTCATTATGATGCACGTGTTCAGTTATAACTAGTCCACATTCAATAACTATTACACAAATAGTGGAAACAGTGGTAGCAACGACAGGAAAAATGGCACATTTTATATTCGTTCATGAAAATCAGAGATACAATGGCACATTACAGGCAAGCGGATTTAAAGTGGCGACACTGACAAAACAGTTCGTTAGAGAAGAGGGAGAGAAGAAGAAATGTTATCGAGGACAAGTAAGAGACGAGGGACAGAAAAATGGTGTGACTGAGAAAAGAGCTGACAAAGAACAATAACTGGGAGCAGGCAGAGAGAGAGAGAAGAGTCTCTGCACATGTAAATGTGCAATGCTATAAAATGTGTGTTGATATACTTCAGCATTAAGCGTTTTATTAATCGAAGTAAGAGGACTACACCCTAAACTCGAATAACACCCCCATACCATAACACCATCCCCTCCATAATTGACTGTTGGCGCTATACACAATGCAAGAAATGTTTTATCAGTGCTTTCTTAAATGCAATAGGACACTGAATTGTCGAAAGACTTCTGTTTGCTCCAGAGGTGGAGAGCAGCAACAGAGATGGAACTTTTTCTCTTTTTTTTTTGTCACGTGGATAAGCACACATGAGATACTAGACAAGTCAGACCTAGGTATTATGATGAGATGGCCGGTACATAATTTTATATGAGAGGTACTGGTGCGCAAACGCACTGAGGAACCGATAAAGCAGACATACGAGTACAAGAGGAGCCAATAAATAATGTAACACTTCTTTCTGAAAGAAGGGTTGTTTTATTCAGTATTCCAATACGCCATATTATTCTACACTCTTTTGGCTACAAAACACTATTTTTCAACATAATCTCCGTTCAGTGCCATAGCCTCAAGCCACTTTACTGGAAGGGCCTGTACGCCCGCATGGTACCATTCTGCTGATCGTCAATGAACTCCCCATCATCCACGTCCTGCTCTCCCGCAGACAGCACCCTTCCTTGGGCCAGACAGATGGAAGTCCTCTGTGAGGAGGCAAGGAGTCCAGCGGGCAGACATCTCAGTACCCCAACTAGTGGATTAGTGTGTCAGCATTACCAACAGAGACATCTAGTTCAGCAATGTGGTGTTTGATTGTGATCTGTCGATAACCTCAAATGAGTCCGCACGTTCCAACCCTGCAGGAATCACAGTTGTGTGAGGCCATCCGGGACGCTGGAGAAACGACCTTGTTGAGATGGTGACAGACGCTTCGCCCAACGACTCACCGTGCTTTTAGTTAGATTAGATTAGTTATTCATTCCATAGACTCAGAAAAGAGGGGATCCTCCTGAGTGTGGAACATGTCAGTTAAACACATTAGAAAAATGTAATTAGAAAAACCTGAGTTTCTTTAATTTTAATGATCCTCAGTCAATAAACAGTAAAATTATGTACATGAATTAAAATTAAAATTCTAATATTTACAGGTTTAATATTTAAATCTTCTTTCATTAAATCCTAGTCACACAGTAGCTAGTTATTTGGCTATTACAACCAAGTGTTGTCAAAAACTTAAGTAAATTATTCGTTTCAATTATCCTCTCTTAAGAACAGTAAAAATTGTGTACAAGATTTAAAATTAAACGTCCACCATTTACAGAATTAAGACTTATATCTACTTTCCATACACCCATCATTCACACTGTAGGTAGTTACTTGGCTGTTACAACCAAGTATTGTCAAAAATTAAAGTATAATACATTTTTATTACAATGGTCTGCTGCACTTGTTGAGAAATTCGTGGATGGAATACAAGGAGTTGGCCACAAAAAATTCTTTCAAATTATGTTCAAATTGTGCCTTGTCTGAAACTAAACTCTTAATGATTGCTGGTAACTTATTTAATATATGCGTTGCTGAATATTGGACTCCTCTCTGGGCAAGAGTAAGTGATTTTAAACCTTTGTGTATATTGCTCTTATTCCTAGTATTGATATTGTGTACTAAGCATTTAGTTGGAAAAAGAGATGTATTATTTACAATAAACTTCATTAAGGAATAAATATACTGAGAAGCAGTGGTTAGTATGCAAAATTCTATGAATAGGTCACTGCCAGGTCTACGTATACATTCTGCAAGGGCCTACGAAAACGTGGCGATGCTCTGGTTTTTAGCGAAAAGAAACACAATGACACCCTTCTGCTTCGAATGCTATGTGTAGCGCCACCACCAAGCTGAAACTTCATGAAACTGTTCGGTCTAAAGCGGTAATATTCTACAATGTCCCACAACAAATTCCGCATTTTTTCAACCCGAAATTGGTCGGAAAAAAAATGTGTTGCATTACTTATCGAACGCCCGTAATATCTGTGGCAGCCTCGTAGCTTGTCTTCTGTACCCACCATGCCTGGGATACTGGATGTTGTGTGCAAAGAGTGTCGGAGAGAGTTGTGCTTTTTGTGATGTAGAAGTGAAAGCAGCTGGTGAGAGAGTGGCTTGCCGGCGGCCGCAGCTCAAGACGCGCTATCGACCGAGGAAGAGCAGAAGCGGCGGCCGCTGGCTGGCTGGCCGGAGCATTAATTACTGGCGCCTTGGCAGTGATGGATGCGCGCGCCCGCCATCGGTCACTGGCCACGGCCGTGGGGAAGGGGGAGGGGAGGGGGTAAACACGGCGCTGTAACCTCGGCGCCGCGCGGGGCCGCTTTGCGCTGTCACTGCGCCGCGCCGCTCCATTCAAAACACCGCAGCAGATTCCTCCTCCAGCTGCCGCAGCAAAGCGATACATAATGCGCGACACGTGGTCCTAGCGCTGCAACCCTGGAAAGAACGGCCTCACAGTTACCAGACCCTTGGGGCTGTAGTCAAAATGGGCAATTAGACTAGCAGTGGAATCAACAGCAGATGTGGTGTTCGCGTACATGCGTGAGTGGTAAGTAGCAGTAAAAAAGTATTTCACTTATTCTGGAGTCTATATCAGGTATGTAAGCCATACATGTGATCGTCTCGTAACTGTTAGAGGTACTCAGTACTTACAATAGATAGAGCGAACACTCAACCGTTTGCGTTGCTTTGTTTCCATGAAACATTTCGCGGCAATTATAATACAATGAGGTTACAAAAGTCGTGGGATAGCTATATGTATGTATACAAAGGGCAGTAGTATCACTTACACAAAACATAAAACGGTAGAACATTGGCAGAGATGTCATTTGCATTCAGGTGGCTCATATGAAAAGGTTTCCAACGCGATTACGGTCGCACGACGGTAATTGACAGACTTTGAACGCGGAATAATTGTTTGAACTAGACTCGTGGGACATTAGGTTTCGGAAACCGTTAGACAATTTAATATTCCTAGGTCCACTGTGTCAAGAGTGTGTCGGCAATGCCAAATGTCAGACATTACCTCTATTTATGGACGGCCTTCACTTACGACCGAGAACAATGGCGTTTGCGTAGAGTTGTCAGTGCTAACAGACAAGCAACACAGCGTGAAATAATCACAGAAATAAGTGTCGGACGTACAAGGAACGTATCCGTTAAGATGCGGCGAAATTTGACGTCAGTGGGCTATGGCAGCGGATAATCGACACGAGTGCCTTTGCTAACAGCGCCTCTTATGGGCTCGTTAGCATTTATGTTGGACGCTGGACGACCGTATAACCGTGACCTGGTCGAATGAGTTCCGATTTCAGTTGGTAAGAGCTGGTGGTAGGGGTCGAGTGTGGCGCAAACCCCACGAAACCATAAAACCAAGTCGTCAAGAAGGCACTGTGCAAGCTGATGGTGGCTCCATAGTGGTTTCGTCTCTGTTTACGTGGATCATTGGCTGGGAATGGTTATTTTCGGCTACTTCAAGACCATTTGCAGCCATTCGCGTTGATAACGCGCCGTGAAAGCAGACCACAGTTGCTCGCGATAGGTTTGGAGAACATTGTGGGCAATTCGAGTGAACGATTTTGCCACTCAGTTCTCCCGATATTAATCCCATCGAACATTCATGGGACGTAATCGAGAGGTCAGTTCGGGCACAGAATCCAGCATCAGCAACGCTTTCGCATTTACGGACTGCTATAGAGGCAGCACATCTCGATATTTCTGCAGCGGACTTCCAACGACTTTTTGAGTTCGAGACACGTCAAGTTGCTGCAATACGCCAGGAAAAAGGAGGTCAGACACGGTCTTAGTAGATATCCCCTGACTTGTCATTTCAGTGACTCGGTAAACAACGCCCAGATCCATAACTTCACTCGTTGCTGTCCGATGTATGTAGCTCTCCATTTCGTCTGCTATGTTCTGTATTTTGTTTGAGAGTCATACCACCATCACTACAAGCACACTATCGTTGGCAGCACATATTCGAAAACGTCATTAACTCGGTTGCACTCTTTGACACGCCCCCATACTCTCTCCCTCGTGCCACCTCTCAATATTATAAGTCTTAACTCCAAAACAGTTTGATAATACTGAGCCATCGTACAAGAATGTTTTCTAATCAGTGTCTTACTTCCCTCCGTCGTTTGTGAACCGCCCAGTGTTACGTCTTCATACCCAAGAGTTGTTTTGATACCTTTCCATCGTTGGCAACACTATACTTCATTTCGTATTAGATATTTAAAAGGTGCATGTATTTGAAGCGTTCCAATGTTACGTTGAATCTTAGTAAGATGAACTTTTTTATTATGTGAGTGATAATCGTTTTTTAATTGCGAAATTAATTATTTCAAGAACAATGGAAAGAAGGTTTGTAGAAGCTGGTCTCGGAGAAGATCAATTAGATTTTTTGAGAAATGTAATAACACGTGATTCAATATTGACCCTACCACTTATCTTAGACTGAAGAAAGGCATAACTTTGAAATTTTCAAAGCAGCAGGAATAAAATCCTGACAGACGTAGCTCTCCTACCAAGATCATGAAGGAAGGTAGTAGCAGAGAAGATTCTGAGACTTTTTTTTTTTTTTTTGCTGGTTTTCGATTCTTCCCCTTACAGCCATCTCAGTATTGGAAAGACAATACGTCAGTGCGTTTGAGGCGACTTTCGTGTCAGTAAGATACAAATGTAAAGAAACGTAAATCCCAGGCGGAGAAAATCTCAGATCCAGCTGGGAATCGAAGCCGGCCGAGGTGGACTAGCGGTTCTAGGCGCTACAGTCTGGAACCGAAATACCGATAAGGTCGCAGGCTCGAATCCTGCCTTGGGAATCGGTGTGTTTGATGTCCTTAGGTTAGTTAGGTGTAAGTAGTTCTAAGTTCTAGGGGACTGATGACCTCAGAAGTTAAGTCCCATAGTTCTCAGAGCCACTTGAACCATTTTTTTTGGGAATCGAAACCGTTTCCCTACATTCAGCAGTCTGTCTCTCTGCCCCGTAGCTACTGAGAAGACTCACCATGTTGTTAAGGATGTACATTGAACAAACAGTAAAGGAAACCAATGGAATTATAGTTAAAGGAAAATCCTGAGGTTTTTCCGAGCGCACATCAGTTATGCCGGAGACGACCAAGGACTAGGAAGATCAGTTGAATGGAATGTACAGTCTCATTAAAGATTAACATGGTATAAATACTAAAAAGTGAAACATGTGTAAAAACGCATAAAAGCAGTGGACAATTTTTCCTATTTGAGCTGCAGCATAGCGAAAGACGGCAGAAGTAAACAAGATATAAAAAGCAGGCTCGCAATATTAGGAAAAGATTTTCTGAAAATGAAAATTATGTTAACATCCAAAATAAATATTAGTGATCGGAGGTTTTTTTCTGAAGGAACAGAGCAGTTATAATTGAGGTGCAGCTATTTACAGAGGTACACTGTGGGCAGTAACCATCGTATAGCAGCGAAACTTTGTAAATATTGTAGTGCATTAATGCGGAACCGATTTACGTTGGAAAAAAAGTTAGTTCCCATTGAGGCCACCAGGTGTAAATGTTGTGCTATTAATGTAAGAAAGACATATAAATATGTTTTCACAAGTAATAGATTAGGAAAGGGATGTGAGCAGAAAATGTCAAACAACTGAGAAAAGTATAATGTTGAATTTGTTATTAACAGTCGCTTACACAGTTTTTTCAGTATGAGCACAGGAGACGTCGATGAGGTGCTGCAACGCTAAAACTACGTGATCAACAGTTGATTGAAGCAGTTCCGTTGGTATCAGAGCAACGTTTTCCTGTACACTGGCCTTCAGATCAGGTAGATACCGAACGTGTCACTCGTAAGCGCGTTCCTTGAAATATCCCCAGAGTCAAAAGTCCATTGGATTCGGGTAAGGTGATTTTGCAGGCCATGCGTCCGAAAAACCTCTGGAGATAACACGTTCGTGGAAGGTTGCATTAAGCACATACATCACTGGGCGAGCAAATGAGGTGTTGCCCCAACTACCATGAAAACACTGGTTCGTAAACAGCTGCACTCTTCCAAAGCAGGAAACAGAGGCTGTACAAGGATGTCTGATAAACGTTCAGACATCACTGTACCCGTGACAAGTTCTTTGGCTGTATTCTGTTCAAAGAAGAACGGACCGAGAACAAAGGCACTTGTGAATCCACACAGCACAGTCATGCATGGCGAATGCAACGACTCTTCGTACACAACACGTCGTGTATCAGTACCTCGAAGTCGGCTTTTGTGTGTATTACCGCACCCTGTAATGTAAAATAGGCTCGTCACTCCACAGAATATTACCCGGCCACAGTTTACAGTGCCAGATTTGCATCAAGTGGCCACAATTGGAAATGATTTGTTTTACAGCGCAAATCGGTTCCGCGTTAAAGCGTTACCACATCTACCAAGTTTCGCTGCCATACGGTAATTACAGCGAGTAGCTGCACTTTAACTACATACCACCGGTATTTGCCTGAAGTGTGGCCGGAAGTGAAACGTGGACGATAAACACGACAATCAAGAAGAAAATAGAAGTTGGAGAGATGTGGCGCTAGAGGAGAATGCTGAACATCGGATGGGTAGCTCGGGTAACTAATAAAAAGAGCCTTTATCAAATCTGGGACGAAAGAAATTTACAGCACAACTTGACTAAAAGAAGGAGTGAGTTGGCAGGGCACATTCTAATGAATCGATAAATAGTTAATTTTGCTAACTGGTGGTGCTATAGCAAGCGGATCCAGAGATTACGATGGAATATCGATATCCGCATAGCAGGGCGATGCTGCGTGCACTGCGAAACACCAGGAGCTGGGCGCTGCAAGCGGCAGCACACCATTCGCCGGTAAACAACCACCAGCAACCAGCCGCCTGTAACTGCGCTGCCGTCGGCTTCGAGAGGCAGTTCTGGCAGTGCCCGAATGCCTCCAGTCTCGTCTATTTTCAGGCGTCGGTCTTGAACGTTAACATCCTGTGGTCACGAACTTCGGACTTCTGCCTTGCATTGCAATACTGATATTTTTGTCAGCCGTTGATGTCTTTTCCTTCCTATTTTATGTCCTCGAATGAACAGTATAATTTCGTTAACTGCACAGTGAAACTACTGTCGTGTAGTCCTGTACTGAGTTCAGTAAATTCGGCATCTCCAATACAACAGAAGGGAATTGTGCTTGGTAAAAATTGTAGAGGCAGACGAAAATGTGACTACAATAAGCAGGTTCAAGTTGCAACGTGTGGCAATAATTATGCAGAGATGAACAGACTTGGTGAGGTTACGGAGAGCTGCATCAAACCAGCCTTCGGACAGAAAAACGCAACACGTACAATATACTCTGTAGATAGGAATTTTTTTCTTATCATAGTCCAGCAGTTCCTCATTTCTCCCTTTAATGTGGCTGCTAAATATCAGCTCCCGATGAGGCTGTGGAATCAGCCGCACGAAGTGCCTCTGGAAGCTATCGAATGATATGTCTTTTTCTCCCAACGACAACGGCGCGTTTCATTCTGCACGATAAAACTTTCCTCACGTACGTACTCTCCTGACATGATACTCACTAATTTCTTCCTCTGACTTTTTTTCTCGGATAAAGAAACCAGTGTGCGGCAGGCATTCCAGCAACGACGACGAGATCATTTTCGAGATGGACCGTTCCCTGAACAACCACACTGCAGGCTTCTACAACCATGATCTCCGTGGAGTGATCCATCGTCGGGACAGATTTGTCGAGTTGAAGGGTGAATCTGTAGAGAAGTTTCACGTAGCAGCTTGCTTTCCCGATGGGATAATTAAAATTTTGTGACTGTCCATCTCATAACCTTGCGATTTCTATGGTGTCTTACAGTTAATTTCTTAGGACTGCCAGAGGTATCATTGAGATTATTACTTCCCTATAATTTACACTTGACCATAAAGTGACTACCAGTGGGTCTGAGAAAACTTAACTCCTGTGAAGAGTCTAGTATAACGCCCGAAACTGGAGCCATACCATTATCCGCCTCTCCAAGGTATCCACTCCATTACCATGACCTACTTTCGGAGCCTGATTTTTTGGAGGTAATAATGAAAATTTTGTGACTAATCCTCGTATTTCATCTTTTTGTCCACACTTATGTTCAGAAGAAACAGAACAAGCTGAACGACTAGAGACAGAACTTTCATATTCACAGGACATGTACGTTAGTATGTTCTGCCGTTACCTCGGGTCAGCATGTGTCCTGTTACCTAAGAGGCGCAGGACCCACCATGCGTTAAGCCATCGACTCTTACAAGTCGCGAATGCGTTCTGCGGTATAGCCACCCATGTTGCATTCACCTTGTTCCAAAGTTCACCTGTGATGATTGGCATTGGGTCACAGCGCTGCACCTTTCGTTTCGCCGTATCCCATACATTTTTGATTGGTGGCAAGTCTGGTGATCCAGCGGGCCAAGGCAAATAGCTGACATCCTGTTACAACAAGGAGGCACGTGTTCGTGCAACAACGTGTGGTCGTGCATTGTCACGCTGAAAAGTGGCGTCTGTGGTGTTGTGCAGAAAGGATGTAGCTACGGGTCAGAGGATGTCATACACGTAGGTTACACTGGTCATAGTGGCCTGTACACGCACCAACTGTGATTTGTCGTTGTAGCCCAGCAACAGACCAGGCCATAAGGCCTAAGTTAGCACTGTATGTCTTGTGCGAATGCAGTCAGTGTGATGCCGCTCGTCCTGTCTGCGACGAACCAAAATTCGGCCATCGTTTTCTAACAAACAGAACCTGGAGTCGTCCAAAAACACTATCTGATGCCATTCCTGTGGCGTCGTTCTATACACCGTTGCCACCTAGCATGTTTCTGCATATTCGCCAAAGTTAAGCGCAGATTTGGATGACGCGCATGTAACCCATGCTGTAACAAAGGCGACGGACTGTCACCCGTGACAGCGTAAAATGTATTCCACTGTTCCGCCAGAATCGAGAAGGACGCAGATCTGTCGTGCAATGCTATTCAAATTCTATTCCGATCTTCTTGGAGGGTGAGTGGGCTGGTGCGACCTGACCCATCTCGTCGTGTCCTACGGCCGTCCACGAACCATTCTGCACGTACTCGTTGTTCTGTGCGAAACACTTCGTCCCACACGAGCACCAGTTTCCCGGATGGATGCATTACGTTCTCTTATACCAATAATGCTCCCTCTTTGTAACTGACTGATTTGACGGCACGGTTCGCTCATACGTCTGCAAGGCATCCAGCACGTCTGCTCAAGTCACACTGATCCATTATCTTCGGTTCATAGTGACAACGAGAGTCACAGGCATATTTTACCGGTAGGTGGTCCTGCGCTGCGATATCGATGTTGACCTTGAAGCCGCTGGCCTTTTCCAGATCTCTCTTTACTTTCTCTCCAAACGGCTAAAACGAAGACACGGCACAGTTATACGTTGCCTATAAAACGGATTATAGTGGCAACAAAAATTTGAGTTCCAGTCTCCACATACATTCATAAAAGATGATGTCCGGAATGCCTTACTCACTCATTCACTCACTGACTCATCATCGCCAAGCCCAAACCGCTAAGGACAAAAACTTGAAATTTTGGGAGGGTGTGGATCTTATAATGTGGGCATTATTTAAGAAGCGGTTGTTCGAAATTCCACTCCTAAGGGCATGAAATACACGATGAAAAGTTTCTTGAAAATATGTCGCTACTAAGGTAATTTCGAAGCTAGAGCTACGAATTTTGATATTTGATTTCACAGTCAGAAATAAAAATAATAGTTGTCTCACCATTTTTAGAAATTCAACCCATAATGGGGTAAAAAGGTGGGTGAATTTTATAAAAATAAATAATTATTGAAGAACTGCTAAAGCATTTTTAAAGTTACTGCAATGAAAATTGGTATTTGACTTCTCAATCATAATTTTTTTGGAAATTCAACATTCTAAGCGAGTTAGTGGGAGATGAAAAGTTTGATGGAATTATTTCATTACGAAAGTATTTTCAAATCTAAAGCTATGAAAATTCGTTTCTCTGTTAGAAATAAAAAATACGTGTTTCACTGTTTTTTGCAAACTCAGCCCCTAAGGGGGAGAACAAAACACAAAAAATTTAAAGAAAATATTTCATTTCACTAAACATTTTTTTTTAAAGTTATGAAAATTTGTATTTCACTTCTCGGCTAAATATGATGAAATGTGTATTAGGGAATGAAAATTTCTATGAAAATAAGTGTTTAAATTCAGAAGACTGTTCCTGGAGCCATTCTGTACTAATTCTGGACGTGTGCGGTGTTGCATTGCCCTGCTGGAATTGCCCAAGTCGGTCAGAATGCACAATGGATGCAGGTGATCAGACAGGATGTCTATGTATTTGTCACCTCTCAGAATCGTACCTAGACGTATCAGGGGTCACTTATCACTCCAACTGTAAACGCCGCACACCTTTACAGAGCCTTCACCAGCTTGAGCAGTCCACTGCTGACATGCAGGGTCCGTGGATTCATGAATTCATAAGGTTGTCTCCATACCCGTACAAGTCCAGCCGCTCGATACAATTGGAAACGAGACTCGTCCGACCAGGCAACATGTTTCCGGTTATCAACAGTCAACTGTCAATGTTGGGTGAAGCTTTGAGTCGTGCGTTCATCAAGGGGACACTAGTTGGCCTACGGCTGCGAAAGCCCATATCGATAATGTCTCGTTGAATGGTTCGCAAGCTGATACTTGTTGACGGCCCAGCTTTGAAATCTGCAGCAATTTGTGGAAGGGTCGCACTTCTGTCGCGCTGAACGATTCTCTTCAACCGTCGTTGGTCCCGTTCTTGAAGAATCTTTTTGCGGCCGCAGCGATGTGGGAGATTTGATGTTTGACTGGATTCCTGATATTCACGTTACAGCCGGCCGGAGTGGCAGAGCGGTTCTAGGCGCTACAGTCTGGAATCGCGCGACCGCTAGGTCACAGGTTCGAGTCCTGCCTCGGGCATGGATGTGTGTGATGTCCATAGGTTAGTTAAGTTTAAGTAGTTCTAAGTTCTAGGGGACTGATGTCCTCAGGAGTTTAGTCCCATAGTGCTCAGAGCCATTTGAACCAATTTTCACGTTACACTCGTGAAATGGTCGTACGGGAAAGTTCCCGCTTCATCGCTGCCTCGGAGATACTGTGTCCCATGGCTCGTGCACCGACTATAACACCATGTTCCAACTCACTTAAATCTTGACAATCTCCCATTGTAGCAGCAGCAGACTAACCGATTTAGCAACTGCGCCAGACACTTGTTGTCTTATATAGGCGTTGCCGACAGCAGCGCCGTATTCTGCCTGTTTACATATCTCTATATTTGAATACGGATGGCTTTAGCAGTTTCTTCGGCGCTTTAGTGTAATTATTGACCGAATGTAAAAATTTTAAATGCCATCATAACTTATCATTAAGACGAAGAGGCTTACGTTATAGGTATAGTACAGTAAGTCAAATATTAACGTTAGAAGCTGTCTGTACGTCTTGAGGCCGTGTAACCGATGACGCGGAAATTATCGACACTACATCCATCCGATATTTGATAATGAGAGCACTTAATTAATTAATTTATTTATTTAATTTATTTATGCATTTATTTCACCTGGCAAGATTAGGGCCTTGAGGCCCTCTCTTACACCTAACCAGGCATACTCAGATTGAACGAGTTACAGTTTCTACATAACATTAAGGACATATAACGTATTATGCAGTATTGATGTTAAAGAAAAAAAATAGTGATTACAACAGTAGTACAATGATACCTATAACAATAAAAAATAATTATAACAATCAAGAATAATAATGATAATAATAATAATAATAATAATAATAATAATAATGACTATGTATATGAAAGTAAACATACTTTTCTTTTGTGAATGTCAGTCCCATTGTTATTTGGGAATTTTCTCGTTATGCTCTTGGAGCTTGTGAGTTATTCTCATCGAGCAGAGACATAAGACGATAGAATGGGGTGAAAGAGGTATATAAGAGGTAGATAGGTTGGAAGAAGAGAAATAGAATGGTAAAATTCGAAGCTGTGATAGAGAGGAGAAAGAAAGAGATGGGAGGGGCACAACAATGGTGGCTATACCGTCCCTAATATGTAAGTTTTGAGTTCCCTCTTGAATGTTGAGTAGTTCTGGATAAGACGCGATTTCCAACAAACGTTAGATATGATTTCTAATCATTTCGAAACTTTTTCTCGATGAAAACCCTCATAAAATGACAAAATGAAAAATTTTATCATTTATTATGTTTTAGTTGCTCATGCAGTAAACTTTGTAAGTAGGCTGTTTATGTTTTTATGTTGGTAACGCCACGTAGCGCTCTGTATGAGAATCACTGGCTGTGCTGTGTGCACTCTGTGGCTGGCTGGCATTGTTGGAATATTCGCTATTGTAGTGTTGGGCAGTTTGATGTGAACAGTGCATAGTGTTCTGCAGTTGGAGGTGAGCCGCCAGTAGTGGTGGATGTGGGAAGAGAGATGGCAGAGTTTTGAGAGCGGACGATCTGGACCTGTGTCTGTCAGAAAAAACGAAATTTGTAAGACTGGATGTCATGAACTGATATATATATATATATATATATATATATATATATATATATATATATATATAATGACTTTTGAACACTATTAAGATAAATACATTATTTGTTCTCTATCAAACTCTTTCATTTGCTCATTTGCTAACTATGCCTATCAGTAGTCAGTGCCTTCAGTAGTTAGAATTTTTTATTTCTTTGGCAGTATTGGCACTCGCAGTATTGCAGTAGTTAGAGTAAAGAAGATTTTTGCGAGGTAAGTGATTCATGAAAGGTATAGGATATTGTTAGTCATGGCCATTCTTTTGTTGGGATTATTGAAAGTCAGATTGCGTTGTGCTAAAAAAATATTGTGTGTCAGTTTAGTGGTGATCAAAATAAGTAAAGAGAGAACTGTCTGAGCACATTCAGTCTTACTCAGCTGTCTTTGTATCAAACAACATAGAAGTTTACTAGCACAGTTATTCATAATTTTTCTAAGAGGACGTTTCATATGGCGACCCTGCCAGGATTCAAACCTGCTGCTTGAAAAAGAGAATTTGGAGAGTCTTGTCTATTTGTAAACCGTCAAAAAGCTAAACCATCCACCATCTCACATCGTGCTCCATTGTTTCCTATCATTCCTTCTAAATTATTTGCTGATTTTGATCTGTTGGGACACTTGTCAGAACATCGAATGGATTTTCGTATGTTATAATAGCTTTTGAACTTATTTCAAAATTTGTTTCATTCACTCTGTTACAGTCTGTATCCAACGCTTTTGTTAAAAATTTCTTATGTGAAGTTGTACACGTTTTTAAAGTCATTTCAGGTAATGGATCGCAATTCAGATCTGCTGTTTGGTCACACATGCTTCCGAATCGTAAAATCAAACCTGTTTTTATTTCATTGTATTCACCACATTGTAACCTGTCTGGACGGATTATTGAAAGTCAGATTGCGTTGCGCTAAAAAATATTGTGTGTCAGTTTAGTGATGATCAGAATAAGTAAAGAGAGAGCTGTCTGAGTACGTTCAGTCTTTGTATCAAATAATGTAGAAGCTTACTAGCACAGTAGTTCATAATTTTTCTAAGGAGACGTTTCAGGTACTTCTCCATCCAGCTTCCTCTTCAGGATTTCGTTGTCTACGAGGTATCCCATGCAGGTGCAGAATTCGATCGTTTGGTCTTCCTGATAGGACACAGATGGCCTGTCTTCTCTGGGGACACTCATTGCGTGCACTGTCCAGTTGACGGTTTTGTCTGGATTTTCCGTGTCGTCTTCATGATTAGGAGTTTCCGTCTTCAGTTACAAAGGGTTGATATGGTTAACGTCAAGCACTTGAGACGTTTCGCACAGTAATCAGGCGCTTGAACCTGTGTTACTCCTAGATAGGAGATAGATTGTTTAAAGAAACGGGATGGTTACTGGCGTTCTTATAACGTAACTTCATCAGATACTGGATCTCTGATAAAAGGTAAACACTACCGGACCTCGTCTCTCGCCATCGGCGCTATCACACACACACACATCCAGGCCGTAGGCGGACTTGGCAGAGAGCCAGGAAGAGGAGCTGCAAGGGTGCGCGGATTGGGCGGCGGCCGCCCTTGATCTGTCGGGCCCAGCGGCCGGCGCAGACGTCAAGACGCCGCCTTCAAAGGCGATTATCTGGGCTGCGGAGGACCGCCAGATAAGTGGCCGCCTGTCCGCGGCAGCAGCGCTCCGCGGAATGGGCAGGTGCCGGCGCCACCGCAGCCAATTAAATCTCCGCCCGAAACGGACGCGACGAGTGGCGGCAGCCAACCGGGCTCTCCACCCGCACCAAGTCTCAGCGGAAAGGAAAGCGAATACGGCTGCCACAAAGATGAGGAAGTCATCTTAACATGATAATATCCAATATACACTACTGGCCATTAAAATTGCTACACCACGAAAATGACGTACTACAGACGCGAACTTTAACCGACAGGAAGAAGATGCTGTGATATGCAAATGATTAGCTTTTTAGAGTATTCACACAAGGTTGGCGCCGGTGGCGACACCTACAACGTGCTGACATGAGGAGAGTTTCCAACCGATTTCCAAAACACAAATAGCAATTGACCGGAGTTGTCTGGTGAAAAGTTGTTGTGATGCCTCGTGTAAGGAGGAGAAATGCGTACCATCACGTTTCCGACTTTGATCAAGGTCGGATTGTAGCCTGTCACGATTGCGGTTTATCGTATCGCGACATCGCTGCTCACGTTGGTCGAGATCAAATGACTGTTAGCAGAATATGGAATCGGTGGGTTCAGGAGAGCAATACGGAACGCCGTGCTAGATCCCAAAGGCCTCGTATCACTAGCAGTCGAGATACCATGCATCTTATCCGCATGGCTGTAACGGATCGTGCAGCCACGTCTCGATCCCTGAGTCAACAGATGGGGACGTTGCAAGACAACAACCATATGCACGAACAGTTCGACGACGTTTGCCGGAGCATGGACTATCAGCTCAGAGACCATGGCTGCGATTACCCTTGACGCTGCATCTCGGACTGGAGCGCCTGCGATGGTGTACTCAACGACGAATCTGAGTGCACGAATGTCATTTTTTCGGATGAATCCAGATTCTGTTTACAGCATCATGATGGTTGCATCCGTGGTAGGCGACATCGCGGTGAACGCACATTGTAAGCGTGATGGTCACCATCTCTTGTACGCATTGACGGCATTTTGAACGGTGGACGTTACATTTCATATGTGTTACGAGCCGTAGCTCTACCCTTCATTCGATCCCTGCTAAACCCTACACTTCAGCAGGATAATGCACGACCGCGTGTTGCATGATACAGAAAATGCTCGACTTCTGCCCTGGCCAGCACATTCTCCAGATCTCTCACCAACTGAAAACGTCTGGTCAATGGTGGCCGAACAACTTGCTCGTCACAATACGCCAGTCACTACACTCTTGATGAAATGTGGATTCGTGTCGAAGCTCCATGGGCAGCTGTACCTGTACACGCCATCCAAGCTCTGTTTGAATCAATGCCCAAGCGTATCAAGGCCGTCATTACGGCCACAGGTGGTTGCTCTGGATATTGATTTCTCAGTATCTATGCACCCAAATTGCGTGAAAATGTAGTCACATATCAGTTCTAGTATAATATATTTGTCCAATTAATACCCGTTTATCATCTGCATTTATTCTTGGTGTAGCAATTTTAATGGCTCAAAAAAAATGGTTCAAATGGCTCTGAGCACTATGCGACTTAACTTCTGAGGTCATCAGTCGCCTAGAACTTAGAACTAATTAAACCTAACTAACCTAAGGACATCACACACATCCATGCCCGAGGCAGGATTCGAACCTGCGACCGTAGCGGTCACGCGGTTCCAGACTGAAGCGCCTTTAACCGCACGGCCACACCGGCCGGTTTAATGGCCAGTAGTGTAGATACTACTTCAGTCTGTAAGATCACTCATGCTGTGTAATAAATAGCAGCTCTCTTTAAATGTGGACAGGTGTGAGAGAATTTATTTATTTCTTATTTCACCTCTTCAGAACAGGGTCTTCGGGCGTTCTCTTACTTCATGTCAGGGTTTTTCACATACAGTGCTCTTTAGTTGCACTGGTGAGCCAAAATACTACGATCAGTGTCCACTGCGAGACTGAATGTCGTCTGGTGGGTTTGTGGGAACGTGACACGGTAAGGAAACAATGTAAGCACGGATGGAGAATCATTCATGCCATAGTACGGATTGAAAATATGGAAATACACTGACATAAGTGAATTTCATAAACAGCAGGTATCATGTATTTATGCAAACTGGACCAACAAATGGAAATTTGCGCGAAGAACGGGATTCGAACCTGGGTTTTCTGTTCACCAGGCAGATGCGCTAACCATTACGCCACCACGGCACAGTGGCTTTCCACCACTGCATGGACTAACCTAGCACACGTCTCTCCTCCATCCAAACTCCGTTCACGTCTCAGCCACACTTTGTAAAAAATGTCCATATAGGTAGGGCCCCCCCATCGGGTAGACCTATCGCCTCGTGTAAGTCTTTTTAGTTGACGCCACTTCTTCGACTTGCGTGTCGGTTAGGATGAAATGATCATAAAGACAACACAACATCCAGTCTCAGAGCGGAAAAAATCTCCGACCTGGTCAGGAATCCAACCTGGGCCCTGAGCATGGCATTCTGCTATGCTGACAACTCAGCTATAGAGGCGGACCCGACACTTCTCACTCTCCCTCAATTCGAACAGCATTGCAGCACTTCTGGAGTGGCGTAGTTAGTCAGCTGTTCGTGTGCTGCTGTCGTGTTTCCCTGTTGACTCAACGACATCGTCAATCACGATTCCAGTGGGCTCGGAATAATCGAGATTGGACCGCGGGTCAATGGAATCATATTGCCTGGTCGGACGAATCACGTCTCTTGTGACACCAAGTCGACGGTCGCGTCCGGAAACGGTGTCGTCCGGGTAAACGGCTTCTCGAAACACGCACCGCCCCGTGGACACAAGTCTGTGGGAGCTGTACCGTGGTATGGGGGATATTTCTGTGGCCTTCCGTGGTCGGAGTAATCGAAGGCATCGTGTCAAGGATGGACCACGTGAACATTATTGTGCTCCATCTGCAACCCATCATACTTCGAGTTTTCCCCGACGGCTATGGTATCTTGCAACAGATAGCCCTTCTCGTCACAAGGCCAAAATCGTGCTACGATGGTTCGAGAAGGCTGATACAGAATTTAAACCCGATGAAACGCACCTGAGACGCTAAGGAACTTCAACTCCTCGCCCGCAAACGACCAGCCTGTAATTTACTGGAATTTTGTAACCGTCCGGAAATCTACCAAGCACTTGTCGCATCCACGGCAACCGTAATCAACGCAGCATTGCGTTCCAGAGGTGTACCAATAAGCCATTAAGCGGAAGGTCATAATGTTTCCTCTTCTCAGTGTGGCTAAGAAATGACTATATGTTTATGGTAAATAGTAAGTAAATGATATAAATAGAATTAAAAATGATTTGAATGTATTTTCTGACAATAGGAATAACATTAGTGACTAAGAAAAAAGAAGTTAATAAAAATATTATAGTAATTAGTGGCAGATACAAAATGTATTTATAGTAGAACGGAAGTGACATTTCCTGAATTTCTGTGAGAGACAAAATTAGATAGACTGCGCCAAATAAAGGCTTTGCGAAATGAGGAACGTCTGGTTACAAAGGAAATGAAAGAAGTTTAGGGTTTAGCGACCCATTGATTCGGTGTTGTTAGAGATGGAGCACAAACTCGGAGTGTTTCGAGGATGGAGAAGGAATTCGGTATTGCCGTTCCAAACGAACCAACCCGGCATTTGCCAGGAGCTATTTAGGCTAATAAGCCGAAACCCAAATGGATGGTCAGACGTCGAATTGAACCATCGTCCTTCGGAATGTGAATCCAGTGTGTCAAACACTGCGTCACCTCACTCGGTTGTTTGGAGACTAAGGGTAGTTAGTTGTGATGAGGTAAGGAGTACGTACAGTGACGTGAGGTTTCTTGAGGGAGATTTTGCAGCATAACTGCGCTGTAACGAACAACTGGATCAACCAGCCTTTGTATAAGCTGCCTTTTAGCGTCAAAAGGAAAGATCTTTTTATATTTTTTCAGGGCTCGGAGAGATGCTGGTACCATCTTGCACGTTGCAACTACGTGCTCATACTGGTTTAAGTTTTCGTCGGGTAATATTCCTAGGTTCTACGCTGAGAGAGACAAAAATATAAGTGTGTCCCATTTAGGATCGCAAATGTAACGGATTCCAGATACTTAAGGTTAATGAAATCTGAATAGTCAATAAGAACTTCTTGGATTTTGGATGGACTGAACTTTAATCCTATTTTCTGTCATTAGTTAAAAATTCCAGGCTGAGAGGCCATGGTCGATCTGTAAAACTTCTTCTTTCTAACGTTTAGCTGCCAACCGCGGGCAACGTCTTCCGAGTCATCATCATACTGGAAATAAGTCGTGGACAGGCAACGTCGAAACAGAGCTATTATATCAGTGGGAAACATATCAGCTATGTATGAAAGAACAGATATGTTTCCCACTCATGTAGCAGCTATCTATGAAACAGCTGATATGTTTCCCACTGATATAGTATCTCTCTTCGGACACTGCCTGTCTGCGACTTATTTCCAGTATGATAATGAGTATTATGAACAAACCGAAGGAGTGGCCATGGACAGCCCTCTGAGTCCAGCTGTTGTTCATCTATTCATGGAATTGTTTGAACATCAGGCGCTGCAGTCTACCAGTAAAAGCACTTTGAAGTGGTATCGGTATGTGGATGACACTTTTGTGGTATGGAATCACGGTGAAGAGGAATTGTGTGGTTTCTCAGTAGTATTAATCCAAAGATACAATTTACTATGGAGAAAAAGACAAACGGACAACTAAATTTTTTGGATGTATAAGTAATTAAACTGCAGATGGGAGTCTAGGGCATAAAGTGTATAGAAAAGATATACACACCGACCGTTACCTCCATAACGATTCGAACCATCATCCCAGGCAGAAGAGAGGTGTCATTAAAACATTGGTCGAGAGGGCTGGATTGAAGAGTTTTTAACAACCAGAAAACAGCATGTTGTTCTCAATGGAGAGACGTCTACAGACGTTAAAGTAACTTCTGGCGTGCCATAGGGGAGCGTTATGGGACCATTGCTTTTCACCATATATATAAATGACCTAGTAGATAGTGCTGGAAGTTCCATGCGGCTTTTCGCGGATGATGCTGTAGTATACAGAGAAGTTTCAGCATTAGAAAACTGTAGCGAAATGCGGGAAGATCTGCAGCGGATAGGCACTTGGTGTAGGGAGTGGCAACGGACCCTTAACATAGGCAAATGTAATGTATTGCGAATACAGAGAAAGAAGGATTCTTTACTGTATGATTATATGATAGCGGAACAAACACTGGTAGCAGTTACTTCTGTAAAATATCTGGGAGTATGCGTACGGAACGATTTGAAGTGGAACGATCATATAAAATTAATTGTTGGTAAGGCGGGTACCAGGTTGAGTTTCATTGGGAGAGTCCTTAGAAAATATAGTCCATCAACAAAGGAGGTGGCTTACAAAGCACTCGTTGGACCTATACTTGAGTATTGCTCATCAGTGTGGGATCCGTACCAGATCGGGTTGACAGAGAACATAGAGAAGATCCAAAGAAGAGCGGCGCGTTTTGTCACAGGGTTATTTGGTAAGCGTGATTTCTTTACGGAGATGTTCAGCAAACTCAAGTGGCAGACTCTGCAAGAGAGGCGCTCTGAATCGTGGTGTAGCTTGCTGTCCAGGTTTCGAGAGGGTGCGTTTCTGGACGAGGTATCGAATGTATTGCTTCCCCCTACTTATAACTCCCGAGGAGACCACGAATGTAAAATTAGAGAGATTCGAACGCGCACGGAGGCTTTCCGGCAGTCGTTTTTCTCGCGAACCATACGCGACTGGAAGAGGAAACGGAGGTAATGACAGTGGCACGTAAAGTGCCCTCCGCCAAACACCGTTGGGTGGCTTGCGGAGTATAAATGTAGATGTGTATGTAGATGTAGACATTGACGTGCAGGAAGTGATGCAATGTTGGCAAGATGTCAGGTACGACAGGTGTGAGTTAAACTATTCTACTGAATACAGATAGAAATTTAGCCTGCTAAGATTCGCAAATAATATAACGTTGTAGACATTGTTAAAGCCCTTTAAAATGTAAGAGGCGCGTAATAGTCGCCTATAGCTTTAAGTCGTCTATTATTTTTATTAAATCAGATTTTGGGTTGCGCCGTTGATTGTGACTATAGTAAGGAAAAGAAAAGTTGTTAATATCTCATCACAAGATTGGTGATAAACATCGTGAAAACTTAGTATTTAGGGGTGATACTAAGAGGCCCAATAAAGTCAGTATTACGATACGCAAATAAAAGACTTAGGTTTGTTGTGGAGGTTATGAGTAAACGCAGTCTACCCGTAAAGAAGGTAATGCGATAAGCTCTGAAGTATTGTTCCAGTGTTTGGAGTCTTTACCAAGTAGGCAGGATAACAGACATCGAACGAATTCACAGATGCCCTGCTAAGATCGCAACAGGGCGGTATAGCCCATAGGGAGGTGTAAGAGGAACGCTCTGGGTACTTAAAATGGGAATTCTTGAGAGGAAGACGACGTAGTTCTCGTGAACCCTGTTGGGTAAATTTAAAGAAACTGTGTTCGAAGGAGTCTGTGCGACAGTCGTATGTCTTGTGCACGGACCATGATATATAATAAGGTTAGAAAGATTAGTCATATAGATAGTCATTTTTCCCACGCTCAGTACGCGAATGCAAGAGAAAAGATTATTGGTGGTACTTGTATGATTTACCCTGCAGCATGCATTGTATAGTGGCTTACCGAACATATGTTTAGATTTAGCTGCCTGATTGAACTTTTACACTGCCTTGTATGAACGAATTCGTGTCGAAATCAGGGTCCCTTTGGAGAATGGGGATGAAATCATCTTCCAAAACCATCACGTACCGTTCGGTAGTCACCGTGCCGTCAAGGAAGATCGCACAGATTATTCCGTGACTAGACACTGTACACCACACATAATGCGTTGAGGTTGAAGAGACTTTTAGATCGCGAAAAGCTAATTGTCAGTCCCCCAATGCGCAAATTTCGCTTATTGAGGAACCCATCCAAATGAAAGTGGGCTTCGACGCTAAACCAAACCATACTATGTATATTAATTCGTATCATGCCCCGTGGCCAACCGTACAGTTTTAACGTCCTAACGTAAACCGTTCAGAAGTTATGATGATTTTATTTCATATAGTTCAATAACTGTCACCTCGTAGTATCCATATGGCGTTGGTACCTAGAAGCACGAACTTAAAGTGAGCAGACATCTGACCCTACTCGTCAACTTGCCCGAACCCCTCTACACACCCTATAGTCTGGCATTGTTTCTGCCTTGCGAAATTTTTACAGTGGTAGATAAGCCAAATGAAAGGACACGTTTCTTCCACGGTGAACATCGTTTGACCTTGAACTGCTGAAGGAAAGTGACATTAAACACCACAAAAGTATGCTACATTTACTTGAAATGGTCGTTATCATCTATACTAAATTCTAGGGTTCACTTAAGACAGTTGGGGATAATTGAGAAACATAAAAGTACAATGGAATGCAGTTTGCTGTGATAACTAGCATATACTTGTGTCTCTGGAGCATCTGTCGTATTTTACGTACTGTACCTGTGTTAGTCAACATAACAGTTCGACACATTTATTCTCATGTAATGACTGTGATTGTTAGTTATTCAGTGATATAAATTAAATATGGCTTTTATTCGATAGTCAGAACTTTTACTTTGCGCCCAAGAAGCTACTTGTCAATTTTTAATTGAAAAACGCTACCTAAAATAAATGCAACGACCACAGTACCAGAAAATAAATACCACTGGTTAGGAAAGGGGACACTGTCGAAGAAAGGTGAGGAAATGATTGATGGATCACACTAATATCATGTCCTAATGTTGCAAAGCTAATATGTCCATTTATGCGAACAGATTATCAAAGAGCTTTGTGCTGCCTTCTGAGCTACATCACATTCACTAGAACCGAAAGCTGATCATTTTTCCTTCTAGTGTTTCATTTATAAGTATTTCCAGTTTCACCAGACTATACTGGAACCATGATGTTAGTATTTATGTTTAGACAAGTGTAGTTTTGTCACCCAACTATAACTTATTTTCCATTTTGTACAATAAATCTCTTCTCCCTATGAGGACAGTTATTTCAAAACATATACATGAATGAAAAATGAAAAAAATACATTAATGTATCAGCTTCCATGATGCAGAAATGGCATCCATTCTTATAATATAACAATTATGTCTGACAGACAAACCATTTTTCTAACAGTTGTCCATCATTATGTAGGGGAGACTTCTATACCATTGAACACATTTTAGGTTTTCTCCTCTAGCCAGCCCTGTGATAGAAGTTTAACACATTTTCTTCGTCTGATTTTAAGTAATGGCATTCACTTTACATATGATGTAGTCTTTCTGAAATTTCAAAACTTACTCTAGAAAAGAAAAGTTTTTCCAAATGTGGCAAACTTTTCCACCTTACAACTTGGTCATGTACATAGGAATAAATACACTATTCAAATTATAAATGTTTAAATCGAGACTATCTTGTTAATATTGCATCAAATAATGTTTGTGTTACATTATTACTCTACTACTCACCAATCATCAATAAGTGAAATCATATTAAGATGAAGTATTATCAACAACCAGTGACAACTTAAAAATATTTTGAAACAGAAACTATTTGGAATAACCACAAATTTCTATTTTCTAAACAGGGAAAATTGTTAAGACATCATATAAATTCAGTGCATTTGCAAATATTGCATGTTCCATGGCAAAAAGACTTTCCATTTCAAGGTACAAGATAAAGCATAACTGAAAAACTATGGCTTAACTGTCCAGATATTATGTAACTAGTTTTAAAAATATTTATAATTTTACTCACGATAAACTCTGTAACTGAAATGTTAATAATATGCACAGAACAGATTTAATATATTATACAAGATGTAAATATGCAAACTTGTAATATTTACAAATGCGGTGTGCAACACATCCTCATCTCTCACAACAACAAAAACAGTAGATATCCCAGAAGCTGCTTATGCCAGTGTCTAGTACATGTTCCTTCACGTGATTCTAAAATCGGTTGTTAGAGTGAAACCCCAACTAGGAAACAGCATGTGTTCATCGGTTCACTATTCTTCAAGTATGAGTACATTCTCCCCTGTTTTCAAACATATAAGACTTTGTACACTGTTTGTTTATTCCTCTTGGTACTCTACATTATTTGTTATCTATTTTCTATGATGTACTATATTATAAAAGATTAATTGTGACAAAACTGTGTGCATTTGTGCAAAAACTGATTAACAAATTCGGTAATATCATCCTTTATTATCATCTCTGTTGGTGTTTTTCCAGTTACTTCATCATCAATACATAATTATGTAAAGATAAGCAGATTATGTTCCAGGTATGCAGATGATAAAGTGTCCCTCACTGATCTATTTCAGACACTCATCAGAAGTCTGAATATTTAAGAAATAAGCCAAACATATTATGAACCATTAACTTATAAAGTGTAGCTTCTCAAAGAGGATGTTCTAGCTGAGATGCTCAGATGCCTTGGTTAAGTCACATCAAGTCTCTTACTATAATATATTGTGATTCAAATTTTTTATTCTTAATTCGTTATGTTCTGAATAAATACCGCATTACTGTACAACTGAATAGCAACCCTTTTGTACACTAGTGTTATCTTGCTCGATTTAGGAAATAATGCAAGTATAGATTAACCATTAGGTGTTGGCATCCATGAAATCACACTTCCTAAACAATCATCATTCTCAGCTTAAATTTGTTTGTAATATTGTAATGATGACACAAATTATATAGTGTGTTTTGTGTTTCTTGATTTAAATGTCACTTGCAAGACTATAATGCTCTAGCATGCATATCAGGCAACCTGTTTGATGAAATGTTGTTGCTGCCAGTTGTTAATGGATGAGTAGGGTATCTGCACTACGCTTACCAAATTCTATAGCTAAAAATTTTATTATAACAAAGGCTGTATAAAAATCTGGCTACAATAAGTTGTGTCTCAAATGAATATGGAATATACGACTGAACAGGCCCAGTTACTAAAAACCAGAACGACTAGTCACTGGATATAAAACAGGATTTAGGGCGCTTGCCAGCAAACCCAAGCAATTGTATATAGCCAGTAATTGGACACAGGTTATAGACAATAGAGACTGGAACATTATGTTTCAAATGAGTCAAAGTTCCTAAATCTAATTTTCTTCACTTATGATACAGATGATTTGAAAATGGACATGATGTTTGCAACTGGTCACATCAGGAAGTAAAAAAGATACTACTCAGTGCAACTTAAGTGTGAGCTACAACCATTTATTCAAGTTATAAAACAAGCTGAGAACATTATTTTTCACCAGCAGCATTCTGCAACTTTGTACTGCTGTTGAATGGTAGAATTAACAGGATTTTAATAAGTATGTATTTTAACATAACAGTATTGGAACCTTTTGCATGTGTATTTAAGTAACAGTAAACAACATTTAATTTCCTGAAAGAAGTATGCATGGAATATTTTATGCCATACAAGACAAATACTACTAAATACCACTCTCAGATTAGATGAAGTTTATCACAATTAATTTTGTACCTTGCTTTTAATATTGCATCTATACCTGCCTGGCATTTATATCACTTGGTAAGGGATCAAATATGTTGACAGCAGCATGATTCTCTCATTCTCTCCTTTCTGGCCTGAATCAAATTTTGATCAAGATCATATTTCCTTGTAATACTGTAAATATATATGTCATTAGTCCATTGGAATTGGCGGATTATTTACAAAATGGATGGGTTAGTTGTTTATAAAGCTTATCGATTGTTTGGAAAAATCATGAGGTAATAAACGTACATTGCTCACTGTATATTATTATAACACTTTTTTGTGTTCCAGACTTCCCTTTTAAAGATTTGTTACCTCAGAATTATCAAGCTTTAAAATGACTTGTTTGTCTCCAGGATATGAAGGAAAAAAGAAAGATTGAACAAAATTATATGAAGATAGTATATGTTCCCATAGGAACAGATACCATTGATGACTGTGCAGCTTCTCTAGAATGAAATGATAATTAAATTGAAACCCTTAGCTACCGACAGGTGTGGATATACTTCAATGGGGACATTTGAAAATGAGTATGCCCTGACTGGGACTCAACCCCAGGATCTCCTGCTTACATGGCAGACGTTCTATCCATCTGAGCCACTGAGGTCACAGAGGATAGTGCGACTGCAGGGATTTATCCCTTGCACCCTTCCCATTAGACCCACATTCCAACTGTCCACAACCTACATCTGTAGTGCTCCTAATAGATATTGTAGAGAAGCTGCACTCAACGGTATCTGGTCTTTCGGGAACAGATACTATATTCATATAGTTAAAGGCTACCATAGACCTTCTTCTGTGCGAATGCACATGCTTTGCCAGAACTCTTACGAGGCTCGGCAGCTTAGTCTGCCGTGAGTAATGAGTGAATGGGCAAATATCAGCTGTTGAATGTTGTGATGAGCCAAGTAATTTTTGATACAACAAAAACTGAACCAGTAAAGCAACTTGCCTTTCAAAATTACCCTGAATTAATGAATTTTGTTTATGACATTTCACATTTATATACACTCCTGGAAATTGAAATAAGAACACCGTGAATTCATTGTCCCAGGAAGGGGAAACTTTATTGACACATTCCTGGGGTCAGATACATCACATGATCACACTGACAGAACCACAGGCACATAGACACAGGCAACAGAGCATGCACAATTTCGGCACTAGTACAGTGTATATCAACCTTTCGCAGCAATGCAGGCTGCTATTCTCCCATGGAGACGATCGTAGAGATGCTGGATGTAGTCCTGTGGAACGGCTTGCCATGTCATTTCCACCTGGCGCCTCAGTTGGACCAGCGTTCGTGCTGGACGTGCAGACCGCGTGAGACGACGCTTCATCCAGTCCCAAACATGCTCAATGGGGGACAGATCCGGAGATCTTGCTGGCCAGGGTAGTTGACTTACACCTTCTAGAGCACGTTGGGTGGCACGGGATACATGCGGACGTGCATTGTCCTGTTGGAACAGCAAGTTCCCTTGCCGGTCTAGGAATGGTAGAACGATGGGTTAGATGACGGTTTGGATGTACCGTGCACTATTCAGTGTCCCCTCGACGATCACCAGAGGTGTACGGCCAGTGTAGGAGATCGCTCCCCACACCATGATGCCGGGTGTTGGCCCTGTGTGCCTCGGTCGTATGCAGTCCTGATTGTGGCGCTCACATGCACGGCGCCAAACACGCATACGACCATCATTGGCACCAAGGCAGAAGCGACTCTCATCGCTGAAGACGACACGTCTCCATTCGTCCCTCCATTCACGCCTGTCGCGACACCACTGGAGGCGGGCTGCACGATGTTGGGGCGTGAGCGGAAGACGGCCTAACGGTGTGCGGGACCGTAGCCCAGCTTCATGGAGACGGTTGCGAACGGTCCTCGCCGATACCCCAGGAGCAACAGTGTTCCTAATTTGCTGGGAAGTGGCGGTGCGGTCCCCTACGGCACTGCGTAGGATCCTACGGTCTTGGCGTGCATCCGTGAGTCGCTGCGGTCCGGTCCCAGGTCGTCGGGCACGTGCACCTTCCGCCGACCACTGGCGACAACATCGATGTACTGTGGAGACCTCAGGCCCCACGTGTTGAGCAATTCGGCGGTACGTCCACCCGGTCTCCCGCATGCCCACTATACGCCCTCGCTCAAAGTCCGTGAACTGCACATACGGTTCACGTCCACGCTGTAGCGGCATGCTACCAGTGTTAAAGACTGCGATGGAGCTCCGTATGCCACGGCAAACTGGCTGACACTGACGGTGGCGGTGCACAAATGCTGCGCAGCTAGCGCCATTCGACGGCCAACACCGCGGTTCCTGGTGTGTCCGCTGTGCCGTGCGTGTGATCATTGCTTGTACAGCCCTCTCGCAGTGTCCGGAGCAAGTATGGTGGGTCTGACACACCGGTGTCAATGTGTTCATTTTTCCATTTCCAGGAGTGTACATTATAAAATATGAAAGTGTTTCTAGACGTTTTTATCTTCTTTATTTTTTATAGCTTTATTTTTTCTGAAGACCTGATTCCTTCACTGAGCTGAGGCTTATATGATGATGGCTTTATTTTTACACCTGGAGAAATGTACTTCAAAAAAACAAATACAGACTTCTCAGGTAATAATTTGAAGATTTTAACAACATTAAACTTACTGTCAGAATCTCATCTCTTAACATTCTTTCTAATAGAAGCTGTTGCGGTCATGTAACCGTTTGTATTCATTTGGCTGCTTACAATTATTCGGGTTTTTCTAGATATATTCTAACTGACCACCATATGCATTATACTCAATGTTACGATTTCTGTGCAAGAATCAAAGTCAGAAATATGAAATTACTGGTAATGTTAGAAATTATAAACCATAAGAGACAGAATCCTAATATACTCATAGTTTTTAATGAACAAGGAAAATTTCATTTTCTGTTATGTTACTTTAAATTTCACCAATAACTTCCATAATGCATGTATGAGAAAACTGAACAATTACAACAGGAAAAACTGTATGTAAATTTAAAATTAACTTTTTATAAAATGTATTTAAACTGCCTTCAACCTTGTAGAGATCATTATTGCTGTACTGACTAACATTTTGGTCCCACAGTTATTTTATTTCTAATTATGACAATTACCTATCACTGACAAATGATGTAACAAGCATAAAACTCAATTGTTTGTAAATACAAAGTATTGCAGAGCAAGTAAACTGTTTTTTCTTTGTTAATTATATTTTATTTAGGTTTTAAGACTCATTTCTTTTAGGAAAAATTGTAGTGTTCCTATTTTTGAAGCATAAAAAAGTGAAAAATTGAAAGATACATTTAAAAAATCACAAACGAAATATTTTCGAATGAAAACAGAAAGTAATTAGATATCGCCCCAAATCACAAGTGTAAAATGAAGCAACAGAACACAGAACTAAGTACAAGATGTATAGAAAAAGCACCAGCATCACTTAGTATGCTGTGCGGACTGACAAGGTTTCCATTTTTCAAGAAGGAACTCCTGCCCTGAAATCCAGAATTTCAGCCCTATTCGGCATTTAAATTTCAGAACGGCAGTGTCAAATTTTCTTTAGACTGTCGCAGTATCCTAACTATTTATGCAACTCATTAGCCCACAGTGTAAGATTAATGTCCATTCAGCACTTGCAGGAAGGTTTACTACTGAAAGGCATCCATTTCGGGACGAGCGCTTTTCAGGGATTACAGAACTTCACCATTTTCGGCGTAAGTCACTTTGACTGGATTCAGTCAATGAGAATGATATACAGAAAAACTCATTTCGGTTCCGTCATGTTTGAAGCAAAAGGCACCATCGTCTCGTCATTTTCCCTGAGCAGCTCGCTGTAGCAAGCCATAGACCATATATTTTTGCTTGTGTGTACTATGGATACATTTGGTTAGCAGCCTTCGGTTTAATGGTGAGACGAACCAATCCACGAGAACTTCATTTGCACTGATACGATTGGGTTCGAGATAGCTAACTCGTATCTTTCGCGCGTTGTCAGTTGCATGCGGATTTCATGTGCTGAATGAGGGGTCTTCGTTCACAATGCTTTGAACACTTAGTAGTTTCAGTCCAATTCTGTGTTAGGCCTCTGTAAATTCAAATTATTCACAAGCAGCTTTTACCTCTCACTACTATGTTTTCAAGAACTTTGTAATGTTATTTCTTTTGATATTATGAGATATTATTTGGAAGGTACGTTAGACACTCCGACTCAATGATTATTGACAGCCACCACGGCGATAATGTACACATAACCTGCATGTAAATTGTATCGGTTCTTTGATACCTTCCGACTTCGTAAATCCATTGCCAAACATCTTTGTCCTGGAACTATCAATTTCTGCTATGTGTATTTGTATCCACGTTGGTATCATTAAACGTAGGTGCATTTGATAAGGTTTACATAGGACATGCGTGCTCCATTACTATTCATGATTTTGTAAAATATTTAAAAAAAATTCAGCAATGCAGGTAAGCTGACATTGAGACAGTTCTCTGAGGCATCTTGCCGCTGTCATAATGTAATTGGAATTCATCGTATGTATCACAAAAGCCCAGTGTTTTCACGTTATTAGGCAAGATAGGAAACAGGCGACAAAAACATGTTCTTTCACAAATAAGGTGCGATTTACTACACTTTGAGGTCGTGCAGTATATGGTTTACAGCTCATGTACTTTTTAATATTCAGTTGTGTCACCTAAGAGCAACTTCTGCCTTCTTTCGTTGCGCTTTGTGCACATTTCCAATTGCAGTGATTAGTTAAAACTCAGATAGTGTTACCTAGCGGCTATATTAACTTTCTGGGGTGTGTACTTCAAGGCATTATCGGGTGTTCATAATCCTATACGAAAGCAGTAGTAGCTCACAGTATGTCGAGGAGAATGGTCAACATATTTTTTACTTGGGAAACTATGTCTGCAAAGAATTGTTTTTATCATCTGATGCTAAAGAAAAATGCAAAATAAATCGATACAGTGCACAGTACACAAATTTCTCAAATCACATAGTACTACTGTAAATCCAATAAAATGCAACAAGCGCAGAAAAAAGACAAAAATTTTGCAGGTTCAATGTTTGAGAAATCCTCCAGGAGAGTGAACGGAAACTATTTGCAACTCTCCATTCATTCTTTGTTTTGCCTCAGTTGTCCCGAACGTCAAAGGAAGCGAAGTACTGTAGGAAACCCTTCCATCCATATTGAACCAACAGTTCTGATACTGCCATTAACTTTCTCCCTCTGATTAGTATATTAGGCGTTTCGATACTTGTGTATTAGTACATGTAGTAATGCTGTACACAACATTGGTTCACTGGTATATAACACAACTATTCAGTTGTAGCGAGCACAAAAGACAGTAGCGGAAAGATGCGGTACATGTGCAGGAATGTTATTAGAAACGGTCAGTTCATCCATCTCAAACCGACGAATAATGGGTTGCATAGCTAACTGTGATTTCAAATGCAGCCCGAAGAAACTTTTGAAATACCCCTATCAAACTTCGACGCCGTAAGATACTAAGCATTGTCAGTGTTTATCCTACTTGCTCTGTATCTCTACTCACAAATAACAACGAAATATTTAATGTAACCTACTAGTAGTAAAAACGCTACAGACTTTGGTTTCACTTTTTTAATTTCTCCTCTTTGGAAGATATAACAGATGCTTAACATATTAACAATAACAGCAGAAGGAAGGTGGTAAGCTATTGCCACTTATATACTGCACTGAGGAAGCAGTCGAATAATGGTTGTGTTGCTTCTCTTTATACGAATGAGAGATTTGTCCCGTTTAGTGATTCACGATGTTCGCATGCCTCGCGATACAAAACTGAAGAGCTAGCAAGCGATACCCTCTCTCTCTGTATCGCTATATTACGAAGAGTTACAGGTTGATTCACAATGTTACACCGACGCATCTGCAGTAGCAACCTAGTGTGCAGGCACAGGTGCTTAGTAGTTATTTTTCTCTGAATGCTTTTATACCGGGAACAATACATTAGTTAGTATCTAATGTAACTAACATAAGAAACGCACACGAACAAAACTACGTAAAACACAGTACGTTGTATAGCATAACTAAGCGAGAAGTTGATTCGTAGTGTTCCTGTACAGCAGCTGTAGCGTCCTTCTGGGAAAGGCCACTTCTTCTACCACGTTGCCTGCTCGGTCTTCTCTTTACTAAAAGAAATCATTCCAACTTTGTACTTAAATAGTATAGGAAGCCTGCGGAAAATCTAAAAAGCAGGAAGACTACAAGGGGATCTGAAATCTGATACTTCTCAAATTTGTCCACTATCTAAGGGGTATTATTATCAATAACCGTTAATCGTAACCGCTACACGTAGCTGGTACTCCGGACCATTCAGCAGATGGCGTTGTCTTGCTGTTTCGTTTAACGTTGTCTAAGCGAACCTTTGAAGAGCCTTTATTCAAGCTGAGAGTAGTCGTTCTTCACTTTTCACGTGGAACGCTCGTATACAATCGAGTCGCACGAACAAAATATGAACTGAAACTTTCTGGAAGATTAAAACTGTGTGCCGGACAGAGACTCGAACTCGGGATCTTTGCCTTTCGCGGGCAAGCGCTCTGCCAACTGAGCCACCCAAGCGCGACTCACGTCCTGTCCTCACAAATTTACTTCCGCCAGTACCTCGTCTCCTACCTTCCAAACTTCACAGAAGCTCTCCTGTGAACCTTGCAGGACTAGCACTCCTGAAAGAAAGGATACTGCTGAGACATGGCTTAGCCACAGCCTAGGGGATGTTGTCAGAATGAGATTTTCACTCTGCAGCGAAGTGCGCCCTGATGTGAAACTTCCTGGAAGATTAAAACTGTGCGCCGGAACGAGACTCGAGACCTGCCAGGAAGTTTCACATCAGCGCACACTCCGCTGCAGAGTGAAAATCTCATTCTGAAAACATGAATTGTTAGCAGATGTTCGTAGAACATGAGTATGGAAGTGTTTCGTCGAATAGTAAAATAACAGAGAGTGCTTAACCGGTTCATTCTTGGAGGATGCTCTTCAATTACACACGAAATCAGTGGACCAATCAGCATTGTCGTTCTAAGACAGCAACTTACGTTGACAGAAAGTGACCTGATCGTTTATTGAGGCTACTGTGAAGTTCTACAGCGTGATAGTTTAATTTGGAAGAGAAATACGGCAGTGGCAAACTTCAGTGTGAAAGTGGAACTAAATTTAACTCTAATATGAGCAAGTTTGAGTCTAACCTTTGTTGGAAGGTACAGGGTGTCTACACAAAAAAAAACCTACTTTTTGAGGCGGTTTAAAAAACAATAAATCTTTGTTTCCGGTCTGACTTGTCCGTTGGATGCGAAAGAACGTAAAGTTTCTGCCAAAATTTTGTCAAACTTTGTGTGTTTTCATTTTTCGTAGCTGCTCGCGCAAATGTCAATGGTGTCAGTTCAGGAGAAGGCACAAACTGTGCTTTGGCACGCAGAGTTCAAATCCATTGTTGTTGTGAAAAGACAGTTTCGTTCTGTTTACAGGAAAGTAGGAAAAGACGCCAAGAGGATAAAAGCGTGGCATAATAAGTTTTTGGTCACTAGAATCTTTCTGAACCGGCGTGCAGGGGTCGGCATGTCCCTGAAGAGCAAGTTGACATGTCCGACAACTTTCCAACAAAAATTTATGAGCAAGTTGACATGTCCGACAACATTCCAACAAAAATTTATCACAAATCAATTGGTCAGAATCTTCAGATACTTTCAACTTCACAAGTACCTCAAATAGTGGTTGCGGCTGTATTCATACGACGTGCAGATTCTGCAGGACATCCTGATGACAAGCTACAGCGAAATGGATCAGCATGTGAAATGCTTAACCGAATAGACCAGAATCCTGTTTTCTTATCAAGTTGTGACGAAGCAAGCTGGGATATTTTTACTTCCTCTCTTGTTTTGCCATCTACCTCCTTAAATTCATTTTATTCTCATATTTGACTAATTACCATTAACATACATGATTATAATCTGCATTTCTATAAAAGAGAAAGGTTGGCCCTCAGTCTTACGATATATAGCACCAGATCTAGTTTTTTTGCTTAGTTTTGTGTATGTACTCAATTTCCTAATTTATTTCGACTAATCCTAGCTAATACTTTTGTTATAGGGTGAAATCAGTAATTGTTTCGTGACTTAGTTTCTATTATAAACAAATATAAATTCTGTACTAATTGGAAGAAGAACCAGTAGGATTTTTATTTATTTGGTTCCATTCGAAAACATATTAGCAAAGCCTGCCCTTAATTAATTCTAAAGTAATTACGAGATTTGTCAAAAGTATTCTTTGTATTACTATATCTGTTCATTTCATTATTTAATCAAGTAATTCCCCGTAACCCTTGCAGTAGAAGAAAAAGAAGGAATTTCTACTATATATTCAGTTAATTGAATGAGTTATGTTTTAATTGTAATTTCTGTGTCTTAAACGCCGGCCGGAATGGCCGTGCGGTTCTAGGCGCTACAGTGGAACCGAGTGACCGCTACGGTCGCAGGTTCGAGTCCTGCCTCGGGCATGGATGTATGTGATGTCCTTAGGTTAATTAGGTTTAATTAGTTCTAAGTTCTAGACGACTGATGACCTCAGAAATTAAGTCGCAAAGTGCTCAGAGCCATTTGAACTTTTTTTTTTCTTTTTTGTGTCTTAAACATCGAACAATGTGTAGTTTCAGTACCCATTATTGTGAGAATGTGACAGTCAGTGCACGGCCGATTTTCAGACGAGAAACCTGTATTGGTTATGTCAACAACGTGCATCAACTTAGCTGTGAAATAAGTGTAACATAAATAGGCCGTGTATTAAAATAATGACAGTGTCTGTTCAGTAGCGTCACACGTACAGTATTTTTCTGCAAGAACTATGTGGTTAAGTTATTACTGCTCATAGATGTTGAACGGAAAAGTATTTTAGTAGTATGCTGACTGTTTGCCTGCAAACTACTAATGAGGCTTATCAATAGATAACCGATAGTGAACTGGCCATATAAACTGTGTAATACTGGGGGGTCGTGAACAGTGAGGGTAAAAAACTGTGAAACAAAACTCTACAACTGTCATTGTGGAACTTCCACCCACTAATTTTTCAGCCAGTATAAAAATGCAGTACGTCGAAAACGAAGACTATCAACGAAGAACAATAAAGCAGGCGACCGTCATAAAGTGTAATGTTTTCTGATGAAGCCGCATTCCATGTCTGTGGATCCGTAAATAAGCACAACGTTCGCATTTGCGGGTCACAGAATCCAAATAGTATCAGGGAAAAGCTGCGACATAGCCCGAAAGTCACCGTGTGACGCGGCTTCTTGTGCGACAAGATGATTGGACATATCTTCTTTGCTGAGAGGACTGTGACAGGAACGGCGCACCTAGACATGTTGGAGATGTTTGCTTTACAAAAGGTCAAGACTTGCAACCAAATCTTTGTTTTAACAAGGTGGTACATCACTTCACTAGCCGTATGATGTTCGGAAAAGCCGGCCGAATTGGCCGAGCGGTTCTGGGCGCTTCCGACTGGAACCACGCGACCGCTATGGTCGCAGGTTCGAATCCTGCCTCGGGCATGGATGTGTGTGGTGTCCTTAGGTTAGTTAGGTTTAAGTAGTTCTAAGTTCTAGGAGACTGATGACCTCAGATGTTAAGTCCCATAGTGCTCAGAGCCATTTGAACTTTTTTTTTTTTTTGTTCGGAAATCTCTGAATCGTGCATTTCCAGGATGCTCTTTGGATGTGATAGACCCGTGAATTGGCCTCCCCATTCTCCTGACATCACAACTTCGGAGTATTTTCTCTGGGGCTATGTGAAGGACAGTGTATTTGCCACTGCAGTGCAGGGGGAGCAAACTGAAAATAGGGCATTTCGGTGCAGACACCCCCCCCCCCCCTCCCTGTATGTGGCTGACAAAATCAGTAAAAGAAGTAAATGTAAATTCACTGTTATTCTTTAAAAGGAAAATTTTCACTTAAATTGAAGAACAGGTGACTTTAACAAACGAACAGGAACGATATCGCTTTTGGATTTTGCGGACACGATCAGGTTTCGTACGAAGCGCGTGTTCTCTGTTAACCAAGCCTTATCCATGTCCGATAGCCACAAAGGAAACCGATTCCTTCTGGAACGCCAAAATTGTATGGGAAATGTTATTCCAGATGCCTTTGACCCATTGACACCACAAAAATATCATAGGTACCGACAACTCCCAAGCTTAATAAAACAACCAAATTTTTAAATCTTATGGCTCCGCTATTAGAATATACATCCGCCATAAATAACACAGTAAGAAGATGACTTTTAATTATTGAAGTAAATTTGGTAGACCACATATTACAGTAAAGGAAGTGGATTTCTGCTCATAAATGCGTCCACATTATAGTCCTTTATGACCATCAGTAATATGCGTTAGAAAAAGTTGGAGCAAGAACACACGATTTCTTTCACATACGAATAATGCTAATTTACATACGTTTTAAGGCTGTTTAATATACGCAAGAGAGTTTATTCCTTTTTTTTTTTTTTTGCCACTCACACAATTCCGTGCGGAGTGTTAATAAAATGCGCGGTTTATTCCTTAATATTCCTTACCCACAATGAAACGGATCTTCGCGGAAGCAAAGCCGCCGCCCTATTTCTCCTTCCTTAAAAGAAAAAACCGCCGGGTGAGGGCTTTAATAAAATATATGGCGCGTATTATCTCTCTATTAGAAGACGCAGATGTAGGTGGACAGCGGCGAGGCTAAGGCCTGGATTAGGCGCCAGCCAACTGTTGCCTGCGAACGACCCGAGACCGCCTGCGTCTGTTGCGTGGGGACCGGGCAAGCCGCCGAGCCGGAGTCTGCCCAGGCAGATAACGCAGCGGCGGGTGCTCTCGCTACCGGAGTACTGGGCTTCCGCCTGTGATACGCTGCCGAAAATGGAAAGTGTCCCACGACACAGGCGTTGACCGGACGTTGCCAAATCGGTACTCCCGTATTCCATGCCTGTGCTACGAATGCTAGTTTGTTAGTTGACAGTTGAGCGAATATGGTCAAGATTTACATATTTTATTCGTTGATTTTAAGAAGGCCTGTGATTGAATACATCGCAAGAGCCTGCTCAACTGTTTAAGGGAGTTTGGTATAGCAGAGAAACTTATCAGTCTGATAAAGATCTGTCTGAAGGAAACACGTGCAGAGGTGAAGATGGGAAATCGCGTAACCGAGGAGTTTGAAATTGTGACAGGACTCAGGCAAGGAGATGGGTTGTCCCCTATCCTGTTCAACTTTGCCCTCGAGAAGATCGTTCGCGAGACCTTCCAAGAGATCGAAGGAATTGAAATCGAAGGAAAGAGACTGGCATACTTAGCCTATGCAGACGACATCTGTTTACTCTCTAGGTCGGAAGAGGAGCTGGAGCAAATGACCAAAGCAGTAAAGGAGGCTGCCAGCAAATTTGGGCTAAACGAAAACGTTATGTCACGTGGTCATTGTCATTGTCAGACTGCTGATCATCTACAATCACTGCAGGTTGGGGACCAGTCCTACAAGAGAGTGCAAGAATTCAAATACTAGGGGCAATTTTCACTGAGAACTCGTCATATGAAGCAGAGATCAATGCCAGAATACAGGCGGGTAATCGATCTTACCACAGCCTAGCACAACTGCTTCGGTCCAGATATCTCTCCAGATAGTTCAAGATTCGACTGTACAAAACCCTGATCCAGCCTGTTGTTCTATATGGCTCCGAGACATGGAGTATCCTGAAACAGGACTTCCATTAGCTCCTTGTTTGTGAGAGAAAAGTGCTTCGGAAGATCTTCGGTCCGGTTCTGGATGCACACACAGGGGAATGGAGGATCAGATACAACCGAAGGCTTGAGGAACTATACCAGCAGCCCAACATAGCTGGAACTGTCAAAGCCAAACGAATGCAGTGGGCCGGCCATGTGGCCCGGATGGAAGAACACAGATGGCCTCGGAAGCTCATGGATTTCACACCTACAGGAAAGAGATCGCCAGGGAGACCCAAAAAGCGTTGGAGGGATGGACTCCATGAAGACTTAAACGAAGTGTCAATAGATGTGAACGGATGGCGGATAGCAGCAGTGGACAGAATACAGTGGAGGAGGAAACTTGTAGATGCGTGCGGTCCACTGGGCCTGATCACGTAGTAGTAGTAGTAGTAGTAGTAGACAGTTGTTGATTTTACGCAGCTGTCAAACTTAAGAGCTGGACGCGACGGATTTGTCAGTGCAGACTGTAGACTTTCTCAGACTAGAGAAGCCTTTGGTCCGTGTTATTTGAAGTAGTCATCCAATCATTTGTGGCACACTAAAGTGGATGTCATCAGCACATCTACGTGACAGTTAACCGCTTGCCTGAATGTGTTAGGAACATTAGAACATGACCCTGGAAAACCCGCTGTAAGTTAAGTTTGGTGTAGCGCTGCAAAACGTCTCGATCCGCCCAGGTAAAAAAATAATCATTACACAGAAATTTCAAAACTGCGTTGATATATACTATTCAATCTCACTCTCCCTTCTCCTCAATCAGTACTCTGTTACTTACAGCAGAACAAAATTTTAAAAGTTTCTACCTCGGTTTAACTTCCGTACAGCCACCAACATATGTTCAGTGCCAATTATGTATGTAACAAGTGCATCTCTTTGCCATTATTTATTTGTATTACAGCAAAGAGGCATAATGTAGTTTTCATGCACAGATACACTCTAAGACAAATATACGAAGCACCACAAAGGAATTGTCCGAATGGATCGGAAGTCAGTATACCTGATGAACATACGCAGACAAAAAAATTTAAGATAAACAGATACACAAATTGAGCAAGCAGTTTACCGGCTTGGCATTGACTGACAGAGTTTTTGGGAAGTCTTTTTGAGGGATATCGCGCCAAATTCTGTCCAGTTGGTGCGTCAGACAGGCAAAATATCGAGCTAGTTGGAGAATCCTGCCCATAACGCTCCCAACGTTCTCAGTTTGAGAGAGATCCGCAGACCTTTCTGGCCAAGGTAGGGTTTGGCAAGCACGAAGGCGAGCAGCAGATACTCTCGCCGTGTGCGATTGGGCACTGTCTTACTGAAATGTAAGACCACGATGGCGAGGCGTAGAATGTTGTCAACGAGGTACCATATCGAGTTCATTACCAAATTCTTCAACCCATTAGCAGTACTGTGGCCTTGTGACAATGATTCTGTTGGACGAAGCAGTCGCCATTGGAGACAAAAAAAATGGCTCTGAGCACTATGGGACTTAACGTCTATGGTCATCAGTCCCCTAGAACGTAGCACTACTTAAATCTAACTAACCTAAGGACATCACACAACACCCAGTCATCACGGGGCAGAGAAAATCTCTGATTCCGCCGGGAATCGAACCCGGGAACCCGGGCGTGGGAAGCGAGAACGCTACCGCAGGATCACGAGCTGCGGACTCATTGGAGACACCAAGCATGAAGGGATGCAGATGGTTCACAATAATGCTCACATCGCCTATAGCTCTTAGGGTGCCTCTGGGTACTGCCAGATGTCCCACGGAGCCCCAAGTCCGTGTGGCCCATTACTGCCCCCCCCCCCCCCCGCCCCCCCGCCTCATCCAACCCCCTGCCTGGGTCTATTGCGCGGTGCATGATTCGGGCAGTCGTTCGCCTGGATGAGAGTATATCCGGATACTTCCATCGGCCTGATGACCTGAGTGATTTGACAAATCGCCCAGTATGGTGGTAACTGATGAGGGGGGACACGATCACCCTGAAGATTCAAATGGCCGTAATCACTGTGAGTGTGTGGGTTTTATTTTGTTAAGTTGCGCAATGATTGATCCAACAAGTACCCTTTGGCTCCTGCAAGAAATAATTTCCACCTCACACTACTACAGAAGTCAGGCAGACGTTCCTAATGTACCAACAAGAACTGCTTGAAAAACATTCAGCAACAAATACCTTCTAGAGTCGTCCACTGTAAGGAAAAACAAAAATATTCTATATTATTACGTAAGTAGTGGATTACTTGGGTACTGGAGTATTGCTAGTTAGTGTATGAAAAACATTAAACGAACGAAAAATATTATTGATTGCAAAAAAATTCTGAGAATTTAAGTGAAACTTTTTCTTATAAATTAATAAATTTCCAGGTTCTTTTCAGAACAGTAGATAGCCTCTTATGGATAGGAGGGCTATTAATTTACAAAGTATGGAAACTTTCTTTTCTCCCTTTTCTTACTTTACTTGGCAGAACGGCTGGGAGCCGCGCCTACACAAATTGAATAACTTTTCTACGTGCAGTCAAGGCTGTCGCGTGAGAAATGTAATGGAGTGTACTGTTATGGAGGACAGATGGGGCTCGCATACACTGTAGCGGACAATACCATGAGCTAAGACGACTGCTGCCCACGTCGCTCGCTGCTGACAAATAACACAACTATCTCTTTCTATCTCGATTGACTTCCGCCAATCAAATTCTCCCTATGCCTTGATGAAGACAAGGACTCCTATCCGCCCTTAGACTAACTAGGCCAACACAGTGAACAATGCTTAATCGCGAGTGACTCAATATAGAGTATCACCCCGATTCACTAGCGCCAGAGGTGTTCTCCCAGTGAAGTACTGAGAAGAGACTTTGTTCCTCGCTCTTTGTGTACACGTACGAGCGCACTCGCTCTCGTTAGGTGTTCCTGCTCCAAGAGCGTCTACAGAATGGCCCCTTTTTCTGGAAAAGTTGCAAGGTTATATCATTGGCTGACTTCCCTCACTCCTTTGGCTCTTTGCATCAGAAATATTCCGCCAATCAGCGTTGCTCTTTTAAACGGGAGAATGACGTTTCGTTTAAGTCGACCAATGCAGAAAGATGTAGCATCTCCGTTAGGTGTATTCTGTCCTCCTGTGAGAACTCCATAACTACGCACTTGGTCCGTCAAAAAATGCGTCTTCTGGGCGCTCCCACATAGTGTTGCGGAATTTGGTTTTAAGTCGAACACGGGGCTTGTTATCCTTTCGCTCTGGCAAAAGCTGTCCTCTCTGTGCAGTCGTTTCGGCAGAAGTAAGTGTGCGCCGACCCATCCCTATGAAGGGATGGACCTCCCAGAAGACCGGCCGCCCCCCTAGAACGAAAAATCCTGTGGCTGTCATGTTGTGTACGCCAGCCTCGACTTTTTCAACCTCGGTGCACACTTGTGATTTACTTATTAGATTTGCATATCACTTACATGAATTCATACTAAATTGACTCTATGTTATCGAGTTTGGGTTCGAATGAAGCATCTTGATATGCAGAATACGATTGTGAGGACGGAATATGTAAGAAATGAAGGTCAGGAGACCACGCCACCTTACAGTACTACGGGACTCAACATCTGAGATCATCAGTTCCATAGAACTTAGAACTACTTAAACGAAACTAACCTAAGGACATCACACACATCCATGCTCGAGGCAGGATTTAAACCCGCGACCGTAGCAGCAGTGCAGTTCTGGACTGAAGCGCCTAGAACCGCTCAGCACCCTGAAGATTGCAACAATACAGTGTTTAAGAATTCGTAGAAAGTAAAACAGTCTTTGATCGCAAATTTCTTTATTTAATTCAGTTACCAGTCACGATCATCATAAGAGTCATTTCTCTCCTGAAACTTATCAACAAAATAAAATGAAATTTCTTACGATGATTGGTATCGTCCAAAGATATAAAAATGTGTTAATGCTGTGATGAACACATGTCCTGTCATGTAAGGCTGCCATTAGCACACTGTAATTGACGATGTCGTTAGCTCAACGTTGGTCATGTGTTGTGTGTGCTGAACGGTGAGCTTCGCAATTCTAGTTCCTGCACCGTGACTGTACTCTGTCGCTAGGTCTGCCACAGACCACTTTCTGTCTTGCTTTACATAACGCGCAAGCCACGTTCTATGATCGGACGTGGTCGTCCAACACCTTGCCGTCTTCTTAAGGTTTCACCGCCCTTCAGCTATTAGCCGTATACAGGGTGTAAGGGGTGTAAGTGTAGATATATCTATTGGTGACTGAGGACGGCATACTGAACAACACTGCATCAGTATGTAGTTCATTTTCAGACTAATAATTATAGCTATTATGAATACTATGGTTTTAGATTTGTTCGTACCTCCAATTACATGAGGCAAGAGCAAACCATTACTGCTTATTTTCCCCTGGGCAGCAGGTCATGTGTTGAATTGTGGAGAGGTGGACTCAAAACGGTTAGTATACACTGAAAGGTGTAGTCTAATTAGCGGTGCAACTACGACGATGCAGTAAACATCATGTCTTAAATTTTTTGACGTCTTCATGGGAAGACTGCTCGACGCAGAGAAAAACAACCAACGCTCTCATGAGTGTACATATTAAGGTAGCACATCTAAAAATATCTGCACTTGTATCCGTTACACCCTGTATGATCACGACAGTAGCACGCGAATATCCGACCAGCTTCACCGTTTACAGGAAGCAAGTGCCCAGGCATCGGGAAATAACAATCTGGCTTTTGTGAAAGTCGCTTATGTCACTGTATTTCCCTATTTCCATCACCTTATCGTAGCCAGAAAGATTCTCCATTCGTCTCTGCACCAGTTGTATCAGAAGGAATGGTCAGTGGTTCAAATGGCTCTAACCACTATGGGACTTAACATCTGAGGTCATCAGTCCCCTAGACTTAGAACCACTTAAAGCTAACTAACCTAAGGACATCAGACACATCCATGCCGAGGCAGGATTCGAACCTGCGATTGTAGCAGCAGCGCGGTTCCGGAATGAAGTGCCTAGAACCGCTCGGCCACAGCGGCCGGCGAATGGTCAATATTCAGGCATATGACACAAACGACTATTTCAAGTTAAAATATCTAGAAAACATGGGCTCTAAATTGAATACCTTAAGAGCTACGGCCATTTTTTTTTCAGTAAAATAGATGTGTTTCACAGCACCGAAGAAGAACAAGTGCTCATAGCTCTTACGGTGTTCGTTTTAGAGCCATCGTTTACCGGAGTTTTTTTGTTTCGCGTAAACGTTGCTGTCTTATCCTTGAATATTCATCATCCCTCCTTGTACACACTGCATGCTTTCCTTACAACCCTGCGTGGCTGAAAGGCCATAAGACGACATTCGAACGCGCGGTGGGCAGCGGTCACAATTTTTACGCTCATCAGGTGTTTGTTCTTAGAATTTATTTTTGATTTGGCAAATAATAATTGGTATAACGATGCGGGAATGCGGTCACTGTACAAAAATTGGTGTGTTTGTGCGTGGGTGAGAAGGTGGGAGGATGTATCTGTTGTAGCATATAGCTCAAAATCAATGTTTCAGTGCTGTCTCAATCAAGAGAAAGGCTTCCCCCGGCCTTTGCCACAAACGGAGTGCTTTAAAGAATGACGGTTTTGTCCACCCTAAGAGCGATTGTTAATCTAGCCTCTTCTGTAAACAGTACACAATAAGGTACAAGAGCTCTTTCCAAGCGAAGGAGAAGTGGCAGACCACGCAGTGCTTGAGGTTAGCTCACAGAAAGGAACAGCAGTGGGTGTGCGCCTACGCCCGTAACAATGATCCACGAAAGCTGTTGACCTTACATCAACAGCAATGCTGTAACAACAATTCTTGGAGAACTCTATAACTAAGATTTCACGTCGCTAGCAGTACTAGAGCACGACGTCTTGAATGAAATGTCTTCACAATTTGTACTACTCCCTTACCAACTGGGCGAAGCATAGGGACGAAGAGTACTTACAACTGAGTGTAATCTGAAGAACCCTACACTCGCCTAACGATCGCCGCAACAAGTGCAAGAAAAGAAAGAAAACGAGTTATAGAAGACCGTGAGGAATGGAGCTGTTCTGCGAGCTTGCTTTACGCCGTCCACTTCATCGTTCTGTTTGCACAGACGCAAAAATATCACGTTAATAGACACTATCTGGCGCTCTTCGCCAGAAATGGCGGTTTTTTCCCCTTCATCTTATTCACAGGTGTTGCTCATTTCGCTTCTCAGTTCGCTTGCACAGCATGTGAAAATAGTGCATTTGCCGTGATTCAGAACGGACGGAGGAGGTATAAAGCAAATACGGTACCTCTTTGTGTAATTAAATCTGAGAGATGAGCTGCAGACTGCTAAGTAGTTCTCCGAGCTTTGTTTAACCTATCTTGCGGTGTCCTGTTTAGTTTTTCAGAGAATTTGTTGAAACTGTCTTGCACGCATGCACGTCTGCGTTTCTGGCGAGACAGTTCACGGGTGAACGGCCGGATGCCAGTGTCCAATGCGCTGACGAAGTAAGTGTCTAGGAGCTGGTGCCGGACTTGTACGCCGAGAGAAGTTCAACAATCACATCTGTTTTTAATTATTGCCTGTCATGTTCAAACGACGAAGAGTTTCAGGTATCGTCATTGGAGTTGGACAAAGCATATGAGAGAGAGCCAATAAAGGCTTTGACTATCAGTCACTACCAATGCTTTGTTATTTATGACGACGATTATTCGGGAGAAAGTTGAAACTGTAAAATCTTTATCTGTTTTGGAATGTAACAATCAAATAGAGAGTAGTTAATGGTCTGCATCACAGCTCTCAACAAATAATTGAAAGAATGCCATCGAGAAAACAAATGACAGATTTTAGGAACACTAAAAAGATTATGTTCTTACTTCCTTATTAATCTTCTAAGGTCACGAAACAAAATATTCACATCCTGGATCAGAATACGAATGTGCACGGCAGTTTCCGAGATACAGCTGTCAGAGTGTAAGAAATGGGGTCAGTGCAGCTAGTAGTAAATTGACCGATCGTTTCTTGTTGCGATTTACTGTGAACTTTCGTTCTTTTACCGCCTCATTTTCGAAAATACCATGAAAACATCATGTCATCTACAGCCTACTCTCTTTCTTTTAAATGAAATATTCAATACACCCTTTCGTACATAGCTACAATCCTATGTGCCTCCCATTCTACGCCATTGCCTTGTCATTTCCTCTTCTATTCCATCCGAATCCAAATGTTACCACGGAACCACATCACGATGATCCTTACGTGTCTGAAGATCATGCTCATCAGACTAAAATCACTTCTACTATTTCTTGCTGACGTTTTGGACAAACAAGGACCACGTAGCCACTTCGTATCCTCCTCACCCGCTCTTTACTTCACCTCCAAAAATCTCTCATCTTTTCATCACATCTCTTTTTTCTTTCTTCAGACACTTTAGACCTTCCTCCTTATTGCCTCTGCCTCCGTACCCTTCTCAATTCAATTTACCTTCTGAAAATATCTCTTTTTGCGGCTTCTTCACCTTTTAGGTTGTATATTCCTTCTCAAATCCAGCTTGTTGTGTAGTCCTTCTCGAGTTCAGCGTCTTGTTAATTTCTTTCCCCAGAGATAGCTGAAAATCTGTTTTTCAGACTACAGGTACTGATGCTACATAAAGATCCAAAAATACCAGTCTTCTTTTTCTTATCGGTTCTGTTATTGTATTTTTATGTATTTTATAATTTCTTCCTATTTTCCAGACTTACGTGCTTCTTAACGGGCGTTAACGTTTCCTCGTGAATCTATTCTCTAATGGTTGCAGTTTGTCTTGTTTATGATTCAGTCCTGGGCATTATAACTTCACTACCGTGTTGTAATGCATTTTTATTGTATTTCTTGACATGCAGTTTTTATTGTATTTTTGTTTTCTTATTCTATGTGCCTTTCATTTATGGCAGATCATGGATTATATTCTCGCAAATGTATCATTACGTATGTAATACTTTTAATCAAAGGATTTACCCCACCATGCCGTTTTTCATTTGGCACACAAACAAACAGTTTACACGAAAATTCCAACAAAAACAATACATACACTGAATAGGTCTCTAAATGCACTACAAAAGCACTTACCGTTTGTTTTGCGATCGTTTTATTTAATAAGGTAGATCTAGTGATGCAATTTGCACAGATATCAAATTGAAACAATCGAAAACACACTTGTTGTCTTTTGAGTGTCTAAATGTCGAATGCGGCAAAGCTATCAAAGTCACATATTCGCTATTTCGAATGCTCTATATGGTAACACTAATGTAAAATCGTTCCGCTTTGGCGTTTCTCACAAATAGAGGGCGGTCGGGTTTACCCACCAGGTCGAATTTACCCCACCTTACCGTATATATAACAATGAAAATGCAGTAGTCATTTTGACTGCAACCCTTCCCTCTTCTTAAACGAAGCAAGTCAGTATCTGTACTTGAACAAAAATAAGTCAGTATATGTTAAGTGTGAATGTTTATAGTGGCATATCAGAAATTCGTGTCCGTGATCGCTCCTTCACTATACACGCTTTGATGTCAACAAATAAGTGACCAACATGTGTACTTACTCTTCTTCTTTTGCGTAACGTAGGTCTCGTTTATTTCAGGGTCCGCTGCACTGAAGCTTTGGAAAATTTATCTACCGTAACTTTGCGTCCGGGTGCCTTTCCTGACGGCGCAATCGTCAGTTGCTTAAGGGAGAAAAGTCACGTGCACCACCCGTCCGTGAGCTAAGCAAACTCTGTCCTGTACGTGATAGTATTTTAACTGTCTGCGCAACGTACTTTCTGAGGCGGAGATGAGAGACCAGCCCAGCATTTGCCTAAACGAGTGTGGAAAAACGCCTAAAATCCACACGCAGGCTCGTCGTGTAGCAGCCACGGTCGTTAATCCGTTGCACGGTATCGGTCACGGTCTGGCTCACCTTCCTGATTCGCTAGGTAGAGCGCTGTGCGTTACGCACAGTTCACACTGAGACATTATGAAATGCGAAATGATACGTGATGTAGCCTGCGAAACGACACAGAAGCAACCTGAAGCGGTGGATCACACAGAAACATAGCGGAAACGACTTGAGTGGTTCCAGTGGGACGACAGTGGTACGACACCGACATGCGTCTCTGTAGTATGAACCGGCGCAACGTGCAGTGCTGCTGCTCCTTACAACTTGTGTCGTGGAAAACACAGAGAGGAAGTTTCAGGTCACTCGATGTGCCCCACCCCCCCCCCCCCCCCAAAAAAAAAAAATGTTTTCCGTACACAAAACAAAGTTACATACGTCTCTGAAACTAATTTTTATCAGTAAAATTTTTACTTCTCGCATAAAAAATTAGTAATCTCTGTTTTGCGATACACATGTCTCCTTTGCTACGCAATCTTTCTCATCAGATTTCAGGAAAACTATTTGCTTAAAGGAATGATTCTTCCACACCTTATAGACTGAAATCACAGCTTGATAATGAAATTGTTTTCGTTATTGCTCATAGTTAATGTAATTCCTCTCAGTAAAATGAAACACCACACGTATTTTTGAAAAGTCTGCAGTGAAAAATACAGCCACTAGCCAGTTTATGTTTGGTGCATTTTGTGGCTTATATTCTTGCGTACGAAATATAGCTAATATCGAAATCGCTTTTAATCGTGGAAGCAGATACATACATCTTTCCACTCTCGAGAAGTTACGTGAAATGTATTGGAGGTTTTGCGGGAAGATCTTGGCAGCTACGCACCACACATGAAGCTGTTGATGCCTGCTATGCCCTGCTACACGAAGTGAGGAGCCGCCTCCTGTTTCTCTTCTCCGTATGCTGCAGATATAAGCCAAAACTGGAAATGTAAAAGAAAAACCTTTCTCAAGTGAAAAGACACTGGTACTCATCAGCTGATGATGCTGACTCGTTGTTTTTTTTTTTTTTTTTTTAACTGTGTTCCCTGATTCAGGAAGCTTCGTGACAGACATAAAAGAGATCTCAAAACTAAATTCCTGTTACTTCTGAATGAGCAACTGGACAAAACAGGCATTTTCCTTATCCTCATGGTCTTCTTCCATTTCTTTACATTGTCTACCGCTACACACAGTTCATCTCTCTTCAAACTCAGCAACATTTCTTCTGAATATTCCTTAAGCTTAATTATACACACATCAAAACAGCTTTTACATCACCCCGGTTCCCAGAACTCCTGAAGGTAGTCGCTGAATGTGGATATTGTATCACAGACACAGTTCCTTTGATTGTTCAGAGATATCACTAAACCAGCCCAAAGGTGTAAACAACCATGCACGAGCAGCGCCTATTAGACGGAGGGGGTCCGACAGCTGATCAGTTCAAGTCATTCCACCAGGAAGGAGGTACACGGCTCGCATTGTCTGTAGTTCAACCATGCCTAGACGGTCAATACCGCCGTTCGATCGCGTTCGATTGTTACTTTGTGCCAGGAAGGTCTGTCAACAAGAGGTGTCCAGGCGTCTCGGAGTGAACCAAAGCGATGTTGCTGATTATGTCTCGGAGGAATCCTGATAGCAACACCACCATGTTGAATAATGCTTTTTGTGTAGCCACAGGACGTCGTGCTACGACTCAAACTGTGCGCAATAGGCTGTATGATGCGCAACCTCATTCCCGACGTCCATGACGAGGACAATCTTTGCAATCACGACATTATGCAGCGCGGTACAGATGGACGAACAATACGCCGCAGAATGGACCGCTCAGGATTGGCATCACGTTCTCTAGAACGGATGAGTGTCACATATTTCTTCAACCAGACAGTCGTCGGAGACGTGTTTGGAGGGAAGCCGGTGAGGCTGAACACCTTAGACACACTGTCCAGAGAGTGCAGCAAGGGAGAGGTCCTCTGCTGTTTTGGGGTGGCATTATGTGCGGCCGACATGTGCCGCTGGTGATCACGGAAGACGCCGTAACGGCTGTACGATACGTGAATGCCATCCTCCGACCGATAGTGCAACTGTATCGTCAGTATATTGACGAGACATTCGTTTTCATGGACGACAATTCGCTTCCCTATAGTGCACGTATTGTTAATGACTTCCTTCAGCATAACGACATCGCTCGACTAGAGCGGCCAGCATGTTCTTCATACATGAACCCTAACGAATGTGCCTGGGATAGATTGAAAACGGCTGTTTATGGACGACTTGACCAACCAACCACTCTGAGGGATCTACGCAGAAACGTCGTTGAGGAGTGGGACTATATAGGCCAACAGCTCCTTGATGAACTTATGGATAGTACGCCACGACGAATATAGGCATGCATGAATGCAAGAGGACGTGGTACTGGGCATCAGAGGTACCAGTGTGTACAGCAATCTGGACCACTGCCTCTGAAGGTCTCGCTGTGTGGTGGTACAACATATCATGTGTGGTTTTCAGGAGCAATAAAAAGGACGGAAAGGTGTTTATGTTGATCTCTATTCCAATTTTCCGTACACGTTCCGGAACTCTCAGAAACGAGGCGATGCAAAACTTTTTTTCATGTCTGCGTACTATTGTGATAAATGGAATATTTTCCTAGTTTCATTAAGTACAGTAGCAACAGCAACAACAACAACCACATTAAATTAAGTACCATACTACATCGTGTTACTACAAAAAAAATTCATGGTGGCATTTTAACGTCACACAAACACCTGCAGCAACTTACCTTCTCTAATGGAAAGCTTCTCGGAAGGAGAAGCGGGAGACAAACTTTCTGCTCACTCTAAACGGAATAGCTGATAGTAGTTGCTCTTTCTGTAGAATTCGTGGAATTTGTGTTCTTGTCGGATATCTCAAGAGAAATACAGCTGAACAATGTTTGATATTTATAGCACTGTCTGAGTTCACTCATAACTTTCTTTTCTTCTTCAGCTTTAAATAATGATAAAGCAAAATAACGTCCTGTCAGAAAAGCTCATGACAGCAACTGAAACAGAAACAGAACAAATGCCGCATTTTTTTCAACTGAAATTAGCCAATAAAAATTGTGTTGCATTACTCATTGAACGCCCCTCGTACATAAAGTTTTAGTACCAGCCTTGTCGTTCCCTGATCTATCGGAGGACGATAATATGGAGACCTTTTAAAAATGTAGGCACAGCCATTCATAATGTAGAAGCCTCAATTTATTAATTTCGTAGGTATTTGTCTTCACTGACAGAACTGCCATTGCCTTCGCAGTAGCCAGAATGACTGACAAATGTTGTTCAAACTTATGATGATAGAGGCGGTGCCAGAGGCAACGCCATTAGCAATAATTCTTCCTTCTCTACTTAGGATGGTGGTTGCCGTTACCAAAGTACTAGAAGCCTTCGTTAAAAATTTCATGTTACACAGACATCTTTAACCAGATCACAGTTGACAAGAGATAAAATCCCTTATCCTGCACCACAGAGACTGCTAGTTAATTATTTAGCAAAATTTAAAAATACTACAAATGCAGAAAAGTACGAACGTTGCGCAGGAAACTTTGTCTTGACTACTGAGGCATACTATTTTCCTCCAGCTTTTTGTTTTTTAAGTAGATGCAACCAATTTAGTAAATAGGTCGAGCTCGTGATACTAGCCAGCAGGTAACTATAAACTATAGTCATGCCTCAGAAATAAGGTAGATGGGTTAAACAATTTTCACTGACTATAAAGTACAACTCATAAAGCAGAAGAATTACATCTGCATTCTGTACCCTTAGATTCTAAAAGCAGATTGGAATAGTGACAGTCACAAGCCCACACACATTGACGAACTGAAATCAAGTAGTACCAGGGAAAACCTTCATAAATAACACACACACACACACACACACACACACACACACACACACACACACACATACACACCAGACGGGGTCCGACCCTAAGTGACGTGCACACTAATCGGATGCCCGCCGTGCTTTCTCGTAAAATCCAGTTCCCATTTACAAACGCTTGCTTAGAGAGCGCGGAGAGACGGGTGTAACGAAGGCTATTCATAGTCGGAAACCCACAGGTATCATCCAGCAGACGTCACCGCGGCCAGTACTTGCAAAGGTCTGACCGGACTCCAATCCAGAACCACAATGGACACAAACTGCTTGCATTTTCAAGAGCTGAAGACACGTCGAATGCTGTGCGTTCTACCGAAGTAGCTTCCAGAGAGCACTGTTCGCGGCTGCGACCAACATTCGGCCCCGCCAAACCCTCAGTGAACAAAGGCACAACTCTTGCCAACGGGCCACGGCAAACCCTCGGCCACAACGAAATGCCGCCTGACTTGCTCTCTCCGCCTCCCGTGTCGCACCTTCCTGTCTCCAGGTCGCCGCAGCCCTTGACTACCTTCTCCTCCGACCTGCCCTCTACCGGCGACAGTAACGCTCGCTCTTGCAGGGCAAAGGGATTCCAAATCCGCGGGAATTACCCGAAATTAAACGCGGGCGCACGGTACAGGAGGACTCACAATCCGTATCATGGCGCCTCTTATAGCGCGGCCACTACGCGCAGCTTATAGATGTTACTTCATTTGGAAATATGTGGCTGTTATTCACATCTTAAGCACGAAGGAAGTTTCAGTGTAGCAGACATTGTTTTTTTGTACCCTCTCAGGTGTGTAATTATGATTTCCCAGTATCCCCATGATCGCATCATATCGATGTGCCTGAAGTTGGTGTAATGTAACACCAAAGTCGATTGCAAATAAAATAATACGTATGAATATAAAAGAAGGTGTCATCTACATCTACATGGTTACCCTGCAATTTACACTTACGTGCCTAGCAGAGGGTGCATCAAACCATTTACATACTACTCCTCTACCATTCCACTCTCGAATGGTGCGTGGGAAAAAGGAACACCTAAATCTTTCCGTTCGAACTCTGATTTCTTTTATTTTATTATGATGATCATTTCTCCCTACGTAGGTGGGTGTCAGCAAAATATTTTCGCATTCGGAAGAGAAAGTGGTAACTGAAATTTCGTAAACAGATCTTGCTGCAAAGAAGACCGCCTTTGTTTCAGTGACTGCCACCCCAACTCGTGTATCATATCAGTGACATTCTCACCCCTATAGCACGCTAACACTATACGAGCTGCCCTTCTTTGCACTTTTTCGATGTCCTACCTGCTAAGGATCCCACACCACGCAGCAATATTCCAGCAGAGGACAGACAAGTGTAATGTAGGCTGTCTGTTTAGTTGGTTTGTCGCATCTTCTAAGTGTTCTGCCAACAAAGCGCAGTCTTTGTTTCGCCTTCGTCAAAATATTATCAATGTGGTCTTTCCAGTATAAGATGCTCGTAATTGTAATTCCTGGGTATTTAGTCGAATTCACAGCCCTCAGATTTGTACTATTTATCGTTTACCCAAAATTTATAGTATTTCTTTTAGTACCCGTGTGGATGACCTCGCACTTTTCTTCGTTTAGTGCCCATTGCCACGTTTCGCACCATACAGAAGTTCTCTCTGAATAATTTTGTAATTGGAATTGATTGTCTGATGATGTTACTAGACGGTAAATTACAGCGTCATCTAAAAAAAAATCTAAGGGGGCTGCTCAGATTATCACCTAGATCATTTATTTAAATCAGGAACAGCAGAGGTCTTATGACACTACCTTTTGGAACGCCAGATATCACCTCTGTTCTACTCGATGATTTACCGTCGATGACTACCAACTGTGACCTCTCTGAGAGGAAATCACGAATCCAGTCACACAACTGAGACAATACTCCATATACACGCAATTTGATTAACAGTCGCTTGTGAGGAACGGTATCAAAAGCCTTCTAGAATTCTAGGAATATGGAATCGATCTGAGATCCCTTGTCGACAGGACTCATTACTTCATGGGAATAGAGAGCTAGCTGTGTTGCACAAGAACGATATTTTCTGAATCCCTGTTGGTTATGTATCAATAAGTCATTTTCTTCAAGGTGATTCATAATATTCGAGTGCAGTATATGCTCCAAAATCCTGCTGTAAACTGAGGTCAGTAATATGGGTCCGTAATTCAGTGGGTTACTCAGACTTATTTTGTTGAATATTGGTGTGACCTGCACTACTTTCCAGTGTTTAGGGACAGAACTTACTTCAAGTGAGCGGTTGTATATGACTGCTAAAAATGGTTCAAGTGGCTCTGAGCACTATGAGACTTAACATCTATGGTCATCAGTCCCCTAGAACTTAGAACTACTTAAACCTGACTAACCTAAGGACATCACACACATCCATGCCCGTGGCAGGATTCGAACCTGCGACCGTAGCGGTGGCGCGGTTCCAGACTGTAGCGTCTATAGCCACTCGGCCACTCCGGCCGGCTATGATTGTAAGAAAGGCGCTATTGTATCAGCGTACTCTGAAAGGAACCTGATTAGTATACCACTTGCCTTTCTTAAGTGATTTTAATTGTTTCGCAACATCTAAGATATCTACTTTTATGTCATTCATGCTAATCCCAGTTCTGGTTTCGAATTCTAGAATATATACTTCGTCTTCTTTCGTGAAGGAATTACGGAAAACTATTTAGTAACTCCGCTGTAGTAGCTCCTCAAATGGCTCAAATGGCTCTGAGCACTATGGGACTTAACACCTGAGGTCATCAGTCCCCTAGAACTTAGAACTACTTAAAGCTAACTAACCTAAGGACATCACACACATCCATGGCCGAGGCAGGATTCGAACCTGCGACTGTAGAGGTCGCGCGGTTCCAGACTGTAGTGCCTAGAACCGCTCGGTCACTCCGGCCGGCTTGGTAGCACCTTCATCGGTGATATTTTCATCGCTGTCTGGAAATGTTACCGATGATGGTGCCACTAAAGCGAAGTCATCTCTGCTATATAAAAATTCAAAGGTAATCAATCACTTTGGAACGAAGAAGGTGTTGTACATCTGCGGAAGCTAGAGTCTCAACGTAGATATGACACAGCTCGAGCGCTGAGGAAAGTCGTATGTATGGCTGCCTCTGCAAAAACTTCGAGGTCATACGAGCTACATATTCATCTCAGAATATCGTTACAAGACTAAACGCATGACGAGAAAGAGAGATGCGTCGTTAGGTTGAGTGGCTGCATAGCAGTGTGGACTAAGTGCCGGGGCTACCTGCTGTGTACGAGCACGGGCGCCGTTTCTTGCAGCGGCCGTGACGTGTCCTCAGTCACGAGACCGCGCACCGTCCGGACAGGCCGTGCGTTGTCATATCGGCCGCCTAGTTTACTGCAGGGCTCTGCGTCCGTCCCTAAACAAAACAACGGCCAGCAGCAAGGAACCGCAGCGGCTGTTTGCATATTGCTGGCCGGCCGGACGGCTCGACGCACATACGTTACGGCTCCAAGTGGAGACACGTCGCCCGGCCCGGAGTCTGCCGCGGCGGCGCTGGATATGTTTCCAGTACATTTCTTCCGGCGCGGTGTTCCCGTTAGGCGGCGATAAAAACGGCGGCGGCAGCAGCAGCAGCAGCAGCGCCGGAATGTAAATGTTTGTGGGCGGCAGTCGCTATTAGAAGGCCGGCGGGCCCAGCAAATGGCTGCCTCGGCAGGGCGGCGCGGCGCGGGCGAGTAACGGCCAACTCCGCCCTCACGCTAAATTAAGCAAGGTGGGCAGCCGGCAGCCGGCAGCCGCCAGCGCCTGCTGTGTTTGCTCTCGAAACTGTGCGATCCTTTTTCTTTCGCGCCGAGGCAGCTTGTTATGTGCGACGCGGGGGCCGCCAAGTCGTCTCCGCACGGAATTATTCCCGCGCTGTAGGGGCGCGGCTCTCTAGCGCCCACATTCAGCCAGCACGTTCGGTCAGGAAAGTGCTCTTCAGTGACATTTATTACATTAACCATGCGGTTAGCGTCGTCGAACTTAGCACGGAAATGCCGATCTTATGAAGCGCATTTGGCATCTCTAAGGCTGTTCGCTGATGCAATTCACCTCACACGCTTGCGGGTGGAAGTCAGAAAGAAGGAAGATTAGTGCTTAGCAAGCCAGTGACGAGAGGGAGAGCAGTCGGGTTGGACTAGGATAGGAAGGAAGTAGGCTGAATCAGTCCCACGAATATACCAGCGACAGTGCTACTTTACTTCTCTCCACATCCGTTTCTCCAGTCGACTAATCGAACGTGTTCGTTCGGTAGCATATTACTACTACATTACATACTACAGGGTGCGTCAAAAAATGTATACACACTTTGAACTGTCATAGACAATTTATTTCCCGTTCTACAAGGTTAAATATCTGTGAGAAAGTAATGTTATGTTTCTTCAACAGGTGGCAGCAGTGGCAAGGAAGTAACTGCAACATGGCGGACGTGCGTTTGTGCTTTGAAGCGCGGAAGCAGATAGCTAACTGGTACTGGAAGTTTGAGAATGTAGCTGCGGTTCGAAGACAGTGGAGAAGTGATTATGGTACAGAACCACCTTCAAGGTTAACAATTACACGTCTACGAGACAAATTCAAAATTCATGGAACAGTGTGTGATGTGCATAAAGGTCGCTTAGGGCGACCTCGTACAGCTACAAGTAATGATTCCACAACTGCGGTCTTGGAGCTGTTTCAGCGTTCGCCTCAAAAATCTTCAAGGCAAGCTGCACGTGAGAGCAATGTAAGTGCCATTAGTGTGCTACGTATTCTGAACAAAGGCAAGTTTCATGTGTACATTCCAAGGCTGGTGCAACAGCTAAGTGACGACGATCCAGATCGAAGGTTAGAATTTTGTGAATGGGTTCAGGAGATGGTGAGACATGAACCAGGATTTATGGGTAGCATAATTTGGAAGGATCAAGCCCAATTCAAACTTAAACGAACCGTCAATAGGCACAGTTTTGTGTACTGGGTTGAAGATAATCCTCACATTACAGTTGAAAAGGCTGTGAATTTGCCTGGTGTAAATGGGTGGTGTGGTTTGCTTCCAAGGCGACTCATTAGGCCTTTCGCTTTGAAGGCACTGTTACTGGAGAAACATACCTAATAATGCTTGCTGACTCCATATTCCCTGCCATTCGTGCATTGATCAGTTTTTTTCCAAAAAGATTGTGCCCCGCCGCACTATCAAAGGGACTTACGAGCACACCTGGATCACAACGTGCCAGACCAGTGGATAGGACGCAGGGGACCAATCGAGTTTCCTGCACGCTCTCCAGACCTCACGCCGCTGGATTACTTCTTATGAGGCACAGTAAAAGATGAGGTGTACAAACGTAAACCACGTGACGTGGACACACATTGGAATGAGATTCAGACGGTGTGCGCAGAAATCTCAAAGGACACTTTCGTACGATGTACGGAATCAGTGGTGACTCGTACTCAGAAATGTAATGATGCTGAAGGGCACCAGTTTGAACATTAATCACATTTGCAAAGTACATTTATTTTTCCAGTTGGACTTTAAGCTTTCCATTTTTAGAAATTTAACATTGTAGAAAGGGAAATAAATTTTCTATGACGCTTCAAAGTGTGTATACATTTTTTGACGCACCTTGGATTTATTATAATTGCTTATGTGTGCCCTCGATGCAATACTGTATAGTTTACGATGGGCGTTAAAAAAATACAACATATCTCTTTCTCGGCGAATTTTGGTTGAAAAAATGCAGTATTTGTTGTGGGACATCGCGGAACAGTCCCTCTTCAGCCTCTTATAGTTTCATGAAATTCCGATAGGTCGTCTATGACGAGGTGCGTTCCAAGCAGAATGCTGCCACTGAGTTGGCGGAAGACCAGAGCATCGCAGATATTCGTAGGCGCTTGCAGAATGTCTACGGATACCTGGCAGCGAACAAAAACACCCTGAGTAGTTGGTCGAAGCGTCTGTCATCATCGCAACAAGGTCGCACAAACCTGTCCGATCTCTGGCGTGCCAGCCGGCTCAAGCAGCTGTGACTCCTACTATAGTGGAACGTGCGGACACTCCCAATCAAAGTGAGCGATGGATCACAATAAAATAGTTCGCTGCTCAGCTGAACATCTCGGTTGTTAGTGCTGACCTGACACATCATCTACTGCCGGCCGTGGTGGCCGAGCGGTTGTAGTCGCTACAGTCTGGAAGCGCGCGACCGCTACGGTCGCAGGTTCGAATCCTGCCTCGGGCATGGATGTGTGTGACGTCCTTAGGTTAGTTAGGTTTAAGTAGTTCTAAGTTCTAGGGGACTGATGACCTCAGCAGTTAAGTCCCATAGTGCTCAGAGTCATTTTTGAACAATCATCTACTAGTTGCGGTACTCAAAAGACGTTTGTCCACTGGTTCCTCATGGGCTAACAGGCGACCATCAAGAGCATTTATTGCGCCTTCGAGGCTAGGGACACACTTCTCGCGTTCTCCACGCGCTTTCCAAGAGCCTCATTAACGGTCCTGGCCTGTACGATGTGCAGACACGTCCTCCAATGTGTGTGTGTGTGTGTGTGTGTGTGTGTGTGTGTGTGTTTCAAACTTTATACGATGGCGTCTGCCTCAGACTACTTTACCAGCAATTTTCCCCGACTAAATGCGACAGTTCTAGGCAGCAGCACGGAATACAATGCCCGAAAATGTATAAAGGCGTTCCAAGCGAACTTAAGGCGTTATGTGGGATTAAATTGTAAGACTCAGTCATTATCTACACAAAACAACAAACTGTTGAACGGTTAACGAAATAAGTAAAGGTCAAAGATGTTGCGGAGTCCCAAATAATCAAGGACTATATATAATGCAGGTTATCCGACAATAGTTTATGTAAGTAATCTGTCTTGAAATATTTCGTCGTTACAGCCGCAAAGATGGTTCAACTCTCTTATAATCGATTCTACACACTACTGAAAATTTGTATTTAAGCTACAGGCGGCTATAAAAGATCCTGACAATGGTATCCAAGCCAGCTTATACAAAGATGTACGACACTGTGAATGTGATCATGAGCAGTGCACAACCTGTATAATGTGTGTTTCAATTTCATTCATGTGTAACCGTTACTTCTGGGTGACCGTTCTTCAAAACTGTATTTTTAATTAAAGTTTCTCCAAATTTTCTTCTGCAAGAATGGTGTATTTAGATGATGGATATCAGTTGCTAAAATTATACTTTTTATCTTCCTTTAAAAGTAAAAAGATAGTTTTGTAGTATTTTTACGTTTGGTGTTCCTTCAAGATATTTAGTTCGCATATCTGACATTAGATCTTCAGCATCCACACAAATGGTTTCAAATGTTCAAAATGTGTGTGAATTCCTAAGGGACCAAACTGCTAACGTCATCGGTCCCTAGACTTACACATTACTTAAAGTAACTTATGCTAGGAACAACACACACACCCATTCCCGAGGGAGGACTCGAAGCTCCGGCGGAAAGGGTTGCGCAATCCGTGACATGACGTCTCAAACCACGCGCTCACTCCGCGTGACAACTAATTTCAATCAGCGCTTTGTACTTCTGTTGGTAGGTTATGAATTTCTCAGTCTGCCTTCCAGAACTCATTCAACCTTGATTTGATAAAACAGATTTAACAACGTTTAACAGATAAAACACTAATTAGAAAATGAAAGACAATAGCTGTTTCCGTCAACGACTCTCCAACAAAGTCATTTTCCTCCACTCTTCATCAAACGTTATCTGGTTGTTGTAAATGCTGTTACGTTGTTCGTCAAGAAATGTATTTGGTAGTGAACAAACAATTTCAGTTGAACAACCATTCCAGTAGTAATACATTAATGCTACATTCATAAACTTTTGATAACTTGTTGGGTGCTTTGGTGACGATTACTTTAAAAATAAATACACGATATTACAGTAACAACCAGCATTATCTTTTCGGTTGAAGCAGGTATTGGTATTTCCACTAAGAAAATCGACAACCAATACTATTTATTGTTTTTCAAATGTTTCGCATTTTCACGAAGTTCTCTCCTTCAAGTTTTGTGCGCAAGTGTAATCTATAAATTCAATAATAAATCTGCGTCACGCCTTCATAATAAGGTTTACCAGCAATGCTTAATAGGTCGATACAATCTTGTCATCTTGCCTATAGATGCCTCTTATTGCTTTTGGCCACGTACAGGAATTGCATGAAGCTATATGGAGTTTTTGACCTTAGCCTTGTCCTCAAAGTAAATAAGAAGTTGCCTTGATTTGGAAAATACTTTGGTTTTCTCAGCCCTCTAAAAGGTTGGTGAAAGAAGTTTCTGGAGTTTTGCGCAAAGCTGATGAAAATACACGTGAACGTTCTAAACAATGATTATTTCCGCAGCATCTTCAGGTACAATTAAGGCGAACTGCAACAATCACCGCACATCATTCCTTGACACTTTCCTCCCTCACTCTTATGCTGGACTTACTTCAATAGGGAATATCCAGTTGTATGGCTGCTGCTTAACCTCTGTCTCGGATTACTGCGGACACGTTTATTCAAGAGAACGGAGAGAGATGCCAAACAGAGTGACCTTATTGAATCCTCGTCATGTGGCTCATGCATTTTTGTGACAGGTCAAAATAACTGGTCACTGCCGCCTCTGTTAAAATGTGACCAACAACTGAAAGTTAAGCACATTTCACTTACATTGTACGTCTCAGGTACCGTAAGAGGCACTAACTTTCAGCTGATTCCTAGGTATTTAGAAATATTTGCATGTTCGTCTAAATTATATACCAGAACCTTGGCGGTGTTTGAACATTTCTAAATCCCTCATATAAACAGCAGTAGCCTTTTTCTGTGAGACCTCCATAATCGCTGTTTGATGAGTCTAGGTAGAGAGCAGATTAGACATCGACAACAAATTGCTACCATTCGCTGGCACTTAAGTTATTATACACTACTGGCCATTAAAATTGCAACACAAAGAAGATGACGTGCTACAGACGCGAAATTTAACCGACAGGAAGAAGATGCTGTGATATGCAAATGATTAGCTTTTCAGGGCATTCACACAAGGTGGCGCCGGTGGTGACACCTACAACGTGCTGATATCGGGAGAGTTTCCAACCGGTTTCTCATACACAAACAGCAGTTGACCGGCGTTGCCTGGTGAAACGTTGTTGTGATGCCTCATGTAAGGAGGTGAAATGTGTAGAATCACGTTTCCGACTTTGCTAAAGGTCGGATTGTAGCCTATCGCGATTGCGGTTTATCGTATCGCGACACTGCTGCTCGCGTCGGTCGAGATCCAATGACTGTTAGCAGAATATGGAATCGGTGGGTTCAGGAGGGTTATACGGAACGCCGTTGCTGGATCCCAACGGCCTCGTATCAGAAGCAGTCGAAATGATAGGCATCTTATCCGCATGGCTGTGACGGATCGTGCAGCCACGTCTCGATCCCTAAGTCAACAGATGGGGACGTTTGCAAGACAATAACCATCTGTACGAGCAGTTCGATGACGTTTGCTGCAGCATGGACTATCAGCTCGGAGACCACGGCTGCGGTTACCGTTGACGCTGCATCACAGACAGGAGTGCCTGCGATGGTGTACTCAACGACGAATCTGGGTGTACGAATGGCAAAACGTCATGTTCTCGGATGAATCCAGGTTCTGTTTACAGTATCATGATGGTCGCATCGGTGGTTGGCAACATCGCGGTGAACGCACATTGGAAGCGTGTATTCGTCATCGCCATAGTGGCGTATCACCCGGCGTGATGGTATGGGGTGCCATTGGTTACTCGTCTCTGTCACCTCTTGTTCGCATATACAGCACTTTGAACAGTGGACGTTACATTTCAGACGGGGGTTACGACCCGTGGCTCTACCCTTCATTCAATCCCTGCGAAAACCTACATTTCACAGGATAATGCACGACCGCATGTGGCAGGTTCTGTACGGGCCTTTCTGGATACAGAAAATGTTCGACTGCTTTTCTGGCCAGCACATTTTCGAGGTCTCTCACCTATTGAAAACGTCTTGTCAATGGTGGCCGAGCAACTGGCTCATCACAATACGCCAGTCACTACTCTTGATGAACTGTGGTATCGTGTTGAAGCTGCATGGGCATCTGTACCTGTACACGCCATCCAAGCTTTGTTTGACTCAATGCCCAGGCGTATCAAGGCTGTTATTACGGCCAGAAGTGGTTGTCCTTGGTACTGATTTTTTCAGAATCTTTGCACCCAAATTGCATGAAAATGTAATCACATGTCAGTTCTAGCATATTTGTCCAATGAATACCCGTTTATCATCTGCATTTCTTCATGGTGTAGCAATTGTAATGGCCAGTAGTGTAATAATACTAAGACAAAACCGAGCCGTCAAGCCATTTCAGAATCTCTTCAGACCTTTACAATCCACAACGCGACTTGTGTACAATTAAGTCCCATAGTACTAAGAGCCATTTGAACTTGTGTACATTGGACATGCACATGTGTCATTTACGAAAACTGTTACACCAGTCCAATTTACACAGAACTCACTGATAACCTTATCACTGAACGTCAATGTACGCTTTATTGTTTCTCACTTACCATTCTCAGCCAGTTATTTGGTTCTGATTTGACATCAGCCCTTTCGGTGAACAGATTGTAATTTACTTTGTTGTTCTACCGTGATATCTCAATATCTCATGCTGCATGAGACTGTCGCGAGGAAAACCTGAAACAAAAACAAAATTTGTATTTTTCACTACAGTTGTACTAGCCGTACTGGAACACCAATTTTGTTCACAAAATATTACAAGAATATGTAATCTGATGTTCGAAAATTTACGTCTCTCTCTAAGCTTTTAAGTCAGTATCCCGTTGAATTTTTAAACCACACGCTCCTAAGACCCGATTTTCTGCAATTTGTATTAGGCAACACTACTGACGTTGACCCGTAGTCACTTCCGAATTGATTGGAAATAAATGAAAAAAATAACAAATCTGAGTGGAAGAAAAGTAGTAATAGAATAACTTTGCTTGTCATAACAAAATAGGAGGAGCGCTCAGTACGTAATGCAACACTTTTAGTTTAAAAATTGAGAAATTTGTTCTGGCACATAGGGGACCCGCTTCAGCCCCTGTAGTTTCATGAAGTTCCGATAGGTGGCGGTATTATTATTAGCCTTCAAAATAGCATGTGAGAGAGCTGTCATTGAGTTTTTTTTTATGGAAGACCAGAACATCGCAGACATTCATAGGCGCTTGCAGAATGTCTACGGAGACCTGGCAGTGAATAAAAGAATTGTGATACATTGGCCGAGGCGTCATCATCGTTACAAGGTCGCACATACCTGTGCAACCTCCTTCGTGGCGCCCCGCCACACACAGCTGTGACTCCTGAAATGATGGAATGTGCAGAAAATCTCATTCAACGTGATCGGTTGATCACAATCAAACACCTTGCTGCTCAACTGGACGTCTCTGTTGTTAGTGCTAACACAATTATCAACTTTTTTTCCCTTCTGTCAGGTTTTATGCGACCCGCCACGAATTCCTCTCGTGTGCCAACCTCTTCATCTTAGAGTAGCTCTTTGCAACCTACGTCTTCAATTACTTGCTGAATGTATTCCAATCATTGTCATCCTCCACAGCTTTTCCCTCTACAGCTCCCTCTCCTGTTGTGGAAGTAACTCCCTGATTTCTTAACAGAGGTCCTATCATCCTGTCCCTTCTCCTTGTCAGTGTTTTCCACGTTTTCCTTTCCTCTCCGATTCTGCACAGAATTTCCTCATTCCTTACTTTATCAACCCACCTAATTTTCAACATTCGTTTGTAGCCTCACATCTCAAATGCTTCGATTCTCCTCCGTTCCGGTTTTCCCACAGTCCATGTTTCATTACCATACAATAGTGTGCTCCAAACGTACATTCTCAGAAATTTATTCCTCAAATTAAGGTCTATGTTTGATAGCAGTAGATTTCTCTTGTCCAGGCGCGTCCCTTTTCCCAGTGCTATTCTGCTTTTGATTTCCTCCTTGCTCCGTCCGTCGCCTAGAACACAGATTATGTTGAAAAATATGGTTTTGTAGTGAAAATAATAGGGGATAATATGATGTATTGGAATCTTGTATAAAACCAACCTGATTTCATTAAAATATGTGTTGCATTACTTATTGAATGCCCGCGTATTTTACAATTGACGTTACGAATCTTCAGCGTTCTTTGTTCGTCCTCATGTAGCCAAGATAACTGCACTTAAGCCGAAGTGACATGATAGCGGCGCTGGACATCGTTGCAGACGAGCGTTCGTCGCCAGCTGCTGCCGTTGTGAGCTCTCTTGTGAGAGCTTTTCCAGACGACAGCGTCGTTAACCGTCGATATGTAACAGAACGGACTTGCGTAGGCGGTGCAGCGTGTCATGTGTTTACCCTGTGTGGCGGGCAGTATCAACAGGCGCGCGGGCGGCTCAAGCAGTGCCACGAAGCGCCGTCTGCAGCCAAGCGAGCAATTAAGTGATGGCGGGGAACCCCCGCGTGCCGGCGGCGGCTGATCAAAGCACCTGATGAAGAGCGCCCGCCAATCAGGCGCCGCTGATACAATAAAACAGCGACAAAGCGCCGACCGCAATTACCGGCCGCCCCGCCACGCCTTCCTTTTGCTTCTTCTTTTCTCTTTTTAACGGTTTTTGTCTCCCACCCCCCGGCAGAGCCTCTCTAAAAATCGGTGCGCCGGCCAAGGCTGCCGTGGCGTCTGGCACACGTTCCCACAGGCGCGGCCAAAGAGAAACCCCGCGCAGGCTGATTTTCATCAAGATGGACGCGCCGGCCTCGAGGGCCGGGAGGCAGCGACCTAAATATGTCTACGGTGCTGCCCTCCAAATCGTAATTCCGAGCCAGGAGGATAAAAAAGGAAGGTGGGCCATTCTTCATAAATTTTCTACGTGCTCGCGAAAGGTACACTTTTAGCTGCAGTACAATACAGGGCAATTTGCATAGCTACATAAAATTACTCGGTATTCCAAATTCTTAAAGCTCCATTGGCAGCAGGACTATTCTATACTGCTTACTTTCTAAACGGAAGTTTCTAAACGGCAATACAGGTATGACAATTGGTACTTTACTATGTGTCCACTTCAGTGTGTTAACAAATTATTCTCTACATCTAACCGTCTCCGCGCAAATATGTCACGTAATTTGCTATCTGATGTTTTCTGCACGGCCGTAACTGCAAGGAGAAGTGGACTACCCCCCTGCAGTAGAGACTATCGCTTTAGCGTCCAATCGTCCACACTACCTGACTTGCTGCCCAGGGGAAAATTAACATTAATGGCTTGCTTGAGCCATGCGTATTTGGAGACACTGACCAATCTATAAACACACTACTCGTAATAGCCATAATTATGAGATGCAAACGATTTAAATACTGATGTAATGCTGCTCAGTATATTGTCCTTCATCATCAATATAAATATTTGGTCTTGTACCCCTGACACCCTCTGTAAGTACAAGGGTAGCCACCTCACAGCTGTTAGCTTCCACTGTGTAATGGCCGAGGAACATTCAACCGAATTCTCATTGAATACAGATTGATTCTCTGATTATTATACAGTGATAACGAAGGAGGAAAAATGTATCGATTTGCGGTAATAGACCCTCGCCCCGAAATGACCGAGTCGAAAATTATAAGCGATAATCTTTCAGATATCTCAGACAGCAGAATACATGTACTGGGACTGTTATTGCAACGACTCTAGGGGCCGCTTCGAGAGGTGGTAGTATGGGCCTAGACAAGAAATAATATCTAGTAAACATGGACTCTCAAGTGCATACCTTAAGAGCTGTGAGCACTTGTTCGATAGAACAGAAGTGCTTCATAGTAGCAAAGATGATGAAGTGCCCCTAGGTCTTACTTCTTTTATTTTGGTCCAACTACTATCTCTCCAAGTTGCCTACCCTACAATCTTAGCAACAACAGTACTGGTCAGTGTAACCCACCATTCACTTATAACTTCCGACTCGATAACTTCAGGTCAAGGATCCCTTACCTCAATTTGATATACTTCCACTTTTCCGCCATTCATGAAAGTTTTGAACGTCATCACGGAATCACTAAGTACAACAACTTATCGCGAATAGAATTCTAAGAAAATGTTATTGACAGTATGGAAGATTCAGGATGCAAGACGAAATGACGAAAGATTATAGCAAGATAGAAAGAAACGGAGCGTTGAAACTGAACATGTTACTTGAGAAACTAATAACTAACTGCACTCCCCATCAACATGGTGGTCGGAGGAAGTCTAAATTTTAGGATGTATCATCCCGTCAATGGAAAAGTAATGAGGGATATAGTTTTTTTCTAATTGGACAAGAAAGGGAAGGAGATTAGCATTTGCCGAAAAGAATCATCCTGGCTTTCGTTTTAAGCGATATAAAGAATCCACGGGAAATGTATTAAGAATTCATCTGCGTGTATTGCCATGTCACCTCATAAAAATAGTGAAAATACTTAATTCTTTACCCTGAGGAAGACCGCTGGACCACGGCCGAAACATAGGTATATATATTTTTTCATTACATCTACATCTGCATGGTTACTCTGGAATTCACACTTAAGTGCCTGGCAGAGGTCTAATCGAACCATTATTACACTACTTCTCTACCATTCCACTCTCGAATGGAGCGTGGGAAAAAGGAACACCTAAATCTTTCCGTTCGAGCTCTGATTTCACTTATTTTATTATGATGATCATTTCTCCCTACGTAGGTGGGTGTCAACAAAATATTTTCGCATTCGGAAGAGAAAGTTGGTAACTGAAATTTCGTAAACAGATCTTGCTGCAAAGAAGACCGCCTTTGTTTCAGTGACTGCCACCCCAACTCGTGTATCATATCAGTGACATTCTCACCCCTATAGCACGCTAACACTATACGAGCTGCCCTTCTATGCACTTTTTCGATGTCTTCCGCCAATCCTACCTGCTAAGGATCCCACACCACGCAGCAATATTCCAGCAGAGGACGGACAAGTGTAATGTAGGCTGTCTTTTTAGTGGGTTTGTCGCATCTTCTAAGTGTTCTGCCAACAAAGCGCAGTCTTTGTTTCGCCTTCCCCACAATATTATCTATGTCGTCATTCCAATTTAAGTTGCTCGTAATTGTGATTCCTAGGTATTTAGTCGAACTGACAGCCCTTACATTTATGCGATTTATCGTAAACCCAAAATTTATCGGATTTGTTTTAGTACTGGTACCCATGTGGATGACCTCGCACTTTTCTTTGTTTAGTGTCAATTGCAACTTTTCGACCATACAGAAATTCTCTCTAAATCATTTTGTAATTGGGCTTGATTGTCTGATGATTTTACTAGACGGAAAAGTACAACGTCATCTGCAAAAATCTAAGGGGGCTGCTCAGATTATTACCTAGGTCATTTATGTAAATCAGGAACAGCAGAGGGCTTATGACACTACCTTGCGGAACGCCAGATCTCACTTCTGTTCTACTCGATGATTTACCGTCCATCACTACGAACTGTCACCTCTCTGAGAGGAAGTCACTAATCCAGTCACACAATTGAGACGATACTCCATATGCACGCAATTTGGTTAATAGTCGCTTGTGAGGAACGGTATCAAAAGCCTTCTGGAATTCTAGGAATATGGAATCGATCTGAGATCCCTTGTCGACAACAGTCATTACTTTATGGGAATAAAGAGATAGCTAGTTGTGTTGCACAAGAACGATATTTTCTGAATCCGTGTTGGTTATGAATCAGTAATTCATTTTCTTGAATGTGATTCATAATGTTAGAGTAGAGCATATGCTCCAAAATCCTACTGCAAATTGAAGTCAGTGATAGTGGTCTGTAATTCAATGGGTTACTCCTATTTCCTCTCTTGGATATTGGTGTGACCTGCACTACTTTCCAGTCTTTAGGAAAAGATCTTTCGTGAAGCGAGCGGTTGTATATATTGCTAAGAAAGGCGCTATTGTGTCTGCATACTCTGACTTTTCTTAAGTAATTTGAGTTGTTTCGAAACACCTAAGATATCTACTTTTATGTCACTCATGTTATCAGCTGTTCTGGTATCAAGTCGCCTAGAGTTGTAGAGTTTGATTCCAGAGGATTAATCTCCGTGCACAAATCTTTTTGGAAAGCGTACAATCATTTTTTGTCCTTATCTTTTTCACATCAAACCACACTCCCTGCCACATTTAACAACTATCATATGCCGGTACAATTTTTTTTAGTATTTTAGCATTTAAATGTTTTATAAGACGGTGCGGCCGAGTACCGAGAAGGATTTTAGTGAGACTGACATCAGTTTCGGAAGCTTGCGTATTTATATCTGTATAGCCAGACGGGGATTTAATGCCCAACCCTACCGAATGAGGTTCCACGTCACTGAACTAGTCAGCTAAGGAAAAGGAGCCCGGAGTGTTTTGCCGAGTGCTGCTGGCCGCAGCCTATCACTGTGGATCGGTAGCACACCGTTCCGGTAGCGTTAGCCATTGACAGGCGCCACCCCCTCGGCCGTACGTGGCGCGTCAATCGCCGTCGACTTTGCCTCCTCTGAGTCCGCATCCATACTCTGCTTCTCATGCTATGCGATACGCCACCGCCTGTGTCACGTTTAGCGCCGTTCTGCACCGATTAACCTGCTATCGCAACCGGCGGACAAACCTCGCAGACAGCTCCCTGACAGCATCTCACCTGTCCACGGCGACAAATCGTGAATATCGCCAGTCTCTGACAAGCACTACGGCAATTATCCTTTCAAACTCGTAACCTTTGCAGATTTACAGACACACAAAAAAAATAACATTGCTCGCCGTCCATATGAGTTCCTACTCTTTTCATCAAATTGGACAGGGGCGCTGTTGAAATGCGCGATCTACAACGTTATTCCAGATGCCGAGAAAAGGGAAATGAATATTCAAATGGCAATGACGCCCAAGCGGTGAAGTAGTGCCAGCATTTCATCTAAGAAGAGTCCCTTTCGTGAACAGCGATATGGATTAAGCGGAGAGAGGAAGGGTATAATTTTTATTTTACTAGCGAGATAAATCAGTTACGGCCTTTTTTCAGTTATTGAAAGTCTCTTGGGGTGCAGAAAAGTTTATGTGATTGAACTATGTGCACTGACGAAAATCAATACTGACTGCATTTCGGTACCAAAACAGATCACTTGACAGACAAATAACACTTCCTCTGCTGCGCGACAAAATGTTACCAGTTGATGCACTCCAACGTGATGCATTATCATTTGAGAATTTTCTTATTTGTTCGTCATCCTGACTTGTATAATGGTCAATGTGATTTTATTCGTGTGTCTTAACGTGCTAAGGTCCTACGCTCCTACAGCTGTCATCTGAGCGTAGTGTCTTTGATCTTGTGGTAATGCTCTAATCTTTTATAATAACGAATGCACTGTTATATGTATTAAGAGCAAGTAGTTTTTGTTCTGGGTAGAAATGTGAATGAAACCCAAGCGCTCAAACAAGGAAATATGCCATGATTGCATATTGACTGCTGAATTAATTGCCTACTGATTAGGGATAATTTATGTCCGGACATATTCAGCAACCTTTCGTGTATTAATCACAGCATATTTGCAGTCACGTTTGCGCATCTCATTTACTTGATGATCGGTTTCAGATTATACGACCAAATTCAGATTTACGATAGAACTGAAATAAAATCTACCGAAAATAAATCGAACGAACAATCACCACAGTTAAGTCTGTTTATTCAGCAAAATAACTGATTTTGGGGATTTGAAGTTTCCTCCTGATGCAATGTGCATCAAAAGTGATAGAAAAATGACGCACAGAACATTAATGTAGGACTTGGTGAAACAGGCAAATCCAGAATTATATAGAGTCAGTTACAAAGATCTATCCGCATAGCTTAACGCTATGGGCGTTGGATTCTTAAAAGTGGCATGTAATCGAGATACGCGGACTTCAGAATGTTACAATAGTTAGCCTTAATGTGGTTTTCAGATGGTTTTACATGTTCGTCTAGGTAAATTCTCGGTTGTTTCGAGGAACGAATGTCTAAAATAGAATACAAGCAACAAGATACGTACTGGACATGAACCCAGCACTTCGCCTGAAAATGGAGAGAAGGAAACTGGTCAAAACGTTATCGCAAAACAACGCCTTGAAACAGCAGACAACCTGAGAAGATATCGAAAAAAGAAACTGTTTTAATTAATTAAGACTTCTATAAAGGTGCTTCAATAGTTTACGAAATACCTCTCCTTGTGACCTACGAATCAAATCAAATCTTTTGATAATTGCATCAGCCACGTTTTCTTTGGTTTTATTTTTGATCATTTAAGGGGATTTTCGGTTTTATGCGCTTTAGTTCTTTTATCCCCACGTCATCCCAGTTTAGCCAATATACCGAATACACGATTTGCACGCTAACAGAATCGGCACTATATGAGTGAACAGATGTGAGTAGTCTTGCGGAGTTTCCAGTGAAGAAGGTCATTACTAGCACATGGACAGGGAACAACAGTTTCAGATGATTCGAGTCTAATAAATAGGATGGCAATAACACATGATGCCATATTTCAGTGGCTCATTATGTTTTATATTTAGTGACGAATAATAATAAACAAATGAAGCGTAAAGTTTTCTTTTGTTATTTATATTTGTAAAATCACCTAACATAACATGAAGCCATGGACCTGCAACCTTGCATAGCTTAGGCAATAAAGTTTTCCAGAAAAGGAAGAAACAGAAAGAAAAAAGAAGAAAAAATATAGCGTGATAGTGTTATGTCAAATGATAAATGTATTTTTTTATTGTCACTATATGATTTTACAAATATAAATAACAAATGAAAAAGTAACTGCTAAAAGTGAATATCATGTCATATGAAAAGACTGCCAATCAGTTACACACCCACAAATGACGTTGATACTTATTCAACATATATATATATATCACTGCATAGAATGTACTCCTTAGCTGCCCTTCTAAATAAGTTCGTTATAGTAATCAATCTCTTTAACCCCTTTAGACAATTTAAAGTCAGTTTTATTCCTTGGTGAAAATTATATTTTGAGTTTTATGTTTATTCTTTCTTGGTAATAGTAAGTGTAGTCTAGGCGTTGTCCCACGCTCATGGACAGATATGTTTGTTGAATAAGCATCACCGTCATTTATGGTGTGTGTAACGGAATGGCAGTTTTTTCATATGACGTGATATTCACTTTTAGCAGTTACTGTTTTCATTTTACCATCGCAATTTCGCCATTTGTGGCATTTTGGCATTTTCAAACATATTTGAAGCAAAATACAACGCAGTGAGAAAACGTAGAGAAAACATAATATGAGATTAACAGCATATATAACGGGTCTCCATTCTTTATTAACATTCATATACCTACAAGGTATCATGTTGTATTAGATCACAGGAATACATTAAAATAACGTTGTTACAGTATTCTGTTATTTTTAATGGTAACTGTTCGTTATTAAGGACATTAGTATATTTGTTACTGATGTGTGGGTTGACATGAGACAGATATAACAACATAAGAGGTATGTACATCAAAGAGCGTCTAGTCATCAGTACATTACTAAATGATGCTTCTCCATTTTAAGTAATGTAATCTTGAGTGGACTATGTATACCATGACAAGAATTTACATCTTTTAAAGAGCTTATACTACATTATAGTGAATGCTTAAAGCAATCTACACGCCTGGAAATGGAAAAAAGAACACATTGACACCGGTGTGTCAGACCCACCATACTTGCTCCGGACACTGCGAGAGGGCTGTACAAGCAATGATCACACGCACGGCACAGCGGACACACCAGGAACCGCGGTGTTGGCCGTCGAATGGCGCTAGCTGCGCAGCATTTGTGCACCGCCGCCGTCAGTGTCAGCCAGTTTGCCGTGGCATACGGAGCTCCATCGCAGTCTTTAACACTGGTAGCATGCCGCGACAGCGTGGACGTGAACCGTATGTGCAGTTGACGGACTTTGAGCGAGGGCGTATAGTGGGCATGCGGGAGGCCGGGTGGACGTACCGCCGAATTGCTCAACACGTGGGGCGTGAGGTCTCCACAGTACATCGATGTTGTCGCCAGTGGTCGGCGGAAGGTGCACGTGCCCGTCGACCTGGGACCGGACCGCAGCGACGCACGGATGCACGCCAAGACCGTAGGATCCTACGCAGTGCCGTAGGGGACCGCACCGCCACTTCCCAGCAAATTAGGGACACTGTTGCTCCTGGGGTATCGGCGAGGACCATTCGCAACCGTCTCCATGAAGATGGGCTACGGTCCCGCACACCGTTAGGCCGTCTTCCGCTCACGCACCAACTTCGTGCAGCCCGCCTCCAGTGGTGTCGCGACAGGCGTGAATGGAGGGACGAATGGAGACGTGTCGTCTTCAGCGATGAGAGTCGCTTCTGCCTTGGTGCCAATGATGGTCGTATGCGTGTTTGGCGCCGTGCAGGTGAGCACCACAATCAGGACTGCATACGACCGAGGCACACAGGGCCAACACCCGGCATCATGGTGTGGGGAGCGATGTCCTACACTGGCCGTACACCTCTGGTGATCGTCGAGGGGACACTGAATAGTGCACGGTACATCCAAACCGTCATCGAACCCATCGTTCTACCATTCCTAGACCGGCAAGGGAACTTGCTGTTCCAACAGGACAATGCACGTCCGTATGTATCCCGTGCCACTCAACGTGCTCTAGAAGAAGTAAGTCAACTACCCTGGCCAGCAAGATCTCCGGATCTGTCCCCCATTGAGCATGTTTGGGACTGGATGAAGCGTCGTCTCACGCGGTCTGCACGTCCAGCACGAACGCTGGTCCAACTGAGGCGCCAGGTGGAAATGGCATGGCAAGCCGTTCCACAGGACTACATCCAGCATCTCTACGATCGTCTCCATGGGAGAATAGCAGCCTGCATTGCTGCGAAAGGTGGATAAACACTGTACTAGTGCCGACATTGTGCATGCTCTGTTGCCTGTGTCTATGTGCCTGTGATTCTGTCAGTGTGATCATGTGATGTATCTGACCCCAGGAATGTGTCAATAAAGTTTCCCCTTCCTGGGACAATGAAATCACAGTGTTCTTATTTTAATTTCCAGGAGTGTAGAAAATTTTATTCCCGATGTGCATTTGTTCAGTGTGTATATATTTTTGTTGTTCTTTGATGGCGCTATAATATGCTGCTGATTAGTTACTCTTTGACGTATATACATCTTACACTTACATCTAAATCTACAGGGTGTTACAAAAAGGTACGGCCAAACTTTCAGGAAACATTCCTCACACACAAATAAAGAAAAGATGTTATGTGGACATGTGTCCGGAAACGCTTTATTTCCATGTTAGAGCTCATTTTAGTTTCGTCAGTATGTACTGTACTTCCTCGATTCACCGCCAGGTGGCCCAATTGAAGGAAGGTAATGTTGACTTCGGTGCTTGTGTTGACATGCGACTCATTGGTCTACAGTACTAGCATCAAGCACATCAGTACGTAGCATCAACAGGTTAGTGTTCATCTTGAACGTGGTTTTGCAGTGAGTGCAATGTTTACAAATACGGAGTTGGCAGATCCCCGTTTGATGCATGGATTAGCACGGGGCAATAGCCGCGGCGCGGTCGAGACAGATTTCCAGAACGAAGGTGTCCCGACAGGAAGGCGTTCGAAGCAATTGATCGGCGTCTTACGGAGCACGGAAGATTCCAGCCTATGACTCGCGACTGTAGAAGACCTAGAACGACGAGGACAACTGCAATGGACGTGGCAATTCTTCGTGCAGGCAAATCAGCGTCAGAGAAGTTGCTGCTGTACAAGGTAACGTTGACTACGCCACTGTATGGAGAGTGCTACGGGAGAACCAGTTGTTGGCGTACCATGTACAGCGTGTGCAGGCACTATCAGCAGCTGATTGGCCTCCACGGGTACACTTTTGCGAATGGTTCATCCAACAATGTGTCAATCCTCATTTCAGTGCAAATGTTCTCTTTACGGATGACGCTACATTTCAACGTCATCAAATTGTAAATTTTCACAATCAACATGTGTGGACTGACGAGAATCCGCACGCAATTGTGCAATCACGTCATCAACACAGATTTTCTGTGAACGTTTGGGCAGGCACTGTTGGTGATGTCTTGATTGGGCCCCATGTTCTTCCACCTGCGCTCAACGGAGCACGTTATCATGATTTCATACGGGATACTCTACCTGTGCTGCTAGAACATATGGCTTTACAAGTGCGACAGAACATGTGGTTCGTGAACGATGGAGCTCCTGCACATTTCAGTCGAAGTGTTCGTACGCTTCTCAACAACAGATTCGGTGACCGATGGATTGGTAGAGGCGGACCAATTCCATAGCCTCCACGCTCTCCTCACCTCAACACTCTTGACTTTCATTTATGGGGGCATTTGAAAGCTCTTGTCTACGCAACCCCGGTACCAAATGTAGAGACTCTTCGTGCTCGTATTGTCGACGGCTGTGATACAATACGCCATTCTCCAGGGCTGCATCAGCGCATCAGGGATTCCATGCGACCGAGGGTGGATGCATGTATCCTCGCTAACGGAGGAAATTTTGAACATTTCCTGTAACAAAGTGTTAGAAGTCACGCTGGTACGTTCTGTTGCTGTGTGTTCCCATTTCATGATTAATGCGATTTGAAAAGAAGTAATAAAATGAGCTCTAACATGGAAAGCAAGCGTTTCCGGACACATGTCCACATAACATATTTTCTTTCTTTGTGTGTGAGGAATGTTTCCTGAAAGTCTGGCCGTACCTTTTCGTAGCACCCTGTATATGGCTACTCTGTAAATCACATTTAAGTGCCTGGCAGATGGTTCATCGAAACATATTTACCTTAAGTCTCTACTATACCACTCTCTCAATGCGTGGGTAAAAAAATGTTTTTCCGTGCAAGGTTTGATTTCTCTCATTTAATCATGATGAGCGTTCCTCCTTATGTAACTTATCTCTTCGCCACGTTAAGCTGCACAGCAGTAAGAAATCTACTAATGTCATTAATAACAACCAGTCCTGTACCAACGTTATTTTTAACCTGTTTCTATGACATAATAGACCATCAAATCTTCTAAGTATATGAATGTTAGCGAACTGCAAAAACTAGTTATATATGCTCTTAATCTCTTGTTTCACTCAGTACGTTGTATTATGCTCTGTAGGTGCTTGGAAGTGGGACAAATGCCGAAATTGTCATAGTGAAATGAAAACAGTAACAGCTAAAACTGGATATGACGTCACTTGAAACAGTCATATAAGATGTGTACACATATTGCAAGAAATTAATGATGGGTAAATGTTCTCTCTTGGTGTAATTAAAACCCCCCAGATCTCAATTGCAAATGGAGATATCAAAACAGAGCTTGATAGGAAGGAATGGGAGACTGTAGGAATCCAGTCACCTAGCACTGATACTGGTAGTGTCTTTGTTACGCAGTTCAATCTTTCACAGTAAAATGGGTCACAAGCAGAGCAGCAGGAGAGTGTAATGCGCCAGGACTGCTTCTCAGCTGTCTCTTTTGAAGCGGTGGGGAAGTTTCGGCGCCGCTGTAGTGGATGTTAGAGCCAGTGAGGCGTGATGGACGACACTTGTGTGGCGGCCGCCTTCATCAATTCGCTAATTACGATCGCTAATGAGGCACACAAGCGGCTCGTTACGGAGCGCCGCCGCGACTCACCTGCTCCCCGCCCCAGCCTCCTCTGTGCAGCAAACCTGCTGTCTGCATGGCGTCTTCGCTCGCAGCTGCGCAACACGCACGTACATCACGGAGAAAAGCGAGAAAGACACTGCAGGACATCCACGAATACCAAACTCTAGCTCCTGGAAACACTCCCTACATTAGGGAAAAATAGGACGTACTCTAACATTATAATACGAGGGACGTTAAATAAGTAATGCAACAGACTTTTTCCTCGGCCTATTTCGATTGAAAATTGCTGTGGGACAGCGTGCAATATTCCCGCTTCAGTACCTGTAGTTTCATGTACGTTCGCTAGGAGGAGGCGCTATAGTAGCCTTGGCGCTGTAGTAACCTTTAAAATGGCGTCCATAACGGAGATGCGTTCCAAGTAGAGTTTCTTTTGGCGGGCAGTGAACGAAAGCAAGACGAGTCATGGGCGGGGCGACTGTCATCACCGCAACAAGGTCGCGCAAACCTGTCCGATCATCCGCATGCTGGCTGGCCGCACACAGCTGTGAGTAATGCAGTGTTGGAACGTGCGGACACACTCACTCGAGGTGATCGACGGATCATCGTCAAACACGTCGCTCCTCAACTGAACGTCTCTGTCGGTACTGCTGACACACTCGACAACAGCTCACAAAACTTCATTGTACTCTTCCTCCTCATCCATCCTACAACCCAGACCTCTGACTTCCAGCTTCATCTATTTAGCCCAATGAAAGATGCACTCCGCGGGAAGTAGTATGTGCAAGGTGGGGAGGACATTGACGTAGCAAGACCTTGGTTCCAATGTCGACCAATAGAGTGGTGCCATGCGGGCTACTGACCTTTCCTATTTATTTAATTGTATGGCTAGGGCGCCCCGTCGGGCAGGCCGTTCGCCGGGTGCCGGTCTTTCAATTTGACGCCTCTTCGGCGACCTGCAGTCGATGAGGATGATAGGATGATGATGAGGACAGCAGAACACCCAGTCTCTGGGTGGAGAAAATTCTCCGATCCAGCCGGTAATCGATCCCGGGCCCAGAGGACTGACACTCCATCATGTTGACAATTCAGCTACTGGAAGCGGAAATGGTTCAAATGGCTCTAAGCACTATGGGACTTAACATATGAGGTCATCAGTCCCCTAGACTTAACTACTTAAACCTAACTAACCTAAGACATCGCACATATCCATGCCCGAGGCAGGATTCGAACCTGCGACCGTAGCACCAGCGTGGTTCCGGACTGAAGCGCCTAGAACCGCTCGGCTACAAGGCCGGGGCCTCTCGTAGAAGAGTATAGTATAACATTCTAGTGACTATTGGTCATATTTTTTACAGGGTGTCCCAAGGACTTAAGGCACGTTCTTCTTCTTTTGGTTTTTGTCGTGTGAGAACCACTTTAATTCATGGGAGCTTCGCTTCTTCTGGTTTTTATCTTTGTCCACTATTCTCTCATTTTCATGCATGTTAATCGACATCGCTTTTTGTGCATGATGACTTTGCTCTGGTCCTAATTTTGTCCCGGAAACCTAACACAACCTGAATATGTGATTTTAAAGTCACCCTGTTGCAGCTCTCTGTTTCCTGTATTACCATTTCTTCCAAGTCTTTGTATACGTAAATCCGTACCCAAAGACTGATACATTACACAAGTAACACCAATATTCAAGAAAGGCAACAGCTGTATTCCACTATATCTCAGACCCGTATCATAAACGTCGATATGGAGTAGTATTTTGGAACATATATTGTGTTCGAACATTATAAATTATCTCGAAGAGAAAGGCCTATTGACACATAGTCAACACAGGTTTAGAAATCATCATTCTTGTGAAACAGAACTGACTCTTTACTCACAAGAAGCGTTGAGTGCTACCGGCAAAGGATTTCATATTGATTCTGTATTTTTAGATTTTCACACGGCTTTTGACGCCTTTTCTTACAAGCGGCTTGTAATCAAATTGCTTGGTTATGGTATATCGTCTCAGATACACGACTGGATTCATAGTTTCCTGTCAGAGAGGTCATCGTTCTTAGTAACTGACGGAAAGTCATCGAGTAAAACAGAGGTGATTTCTGGCGTTTCCCAAGTTTTAGGCCGTCTATTGTTCCTCCTTATCTATATAACCAATTTAGGAGACAACTTGAGGAGCCGTCTTAGGTTGTTGGCAGTTGATGCTGTCGTTTATGACCCAGTAAAGTCGTCAGAATACCAAAACCAATTGCAAAACTATTTAGATAAAATATCGGTATGGTGCGAGAATTGGTAGTTGACCTAAAATAATGAATAGTGTGAGACCATCCACACGAATGCTAAAAGGTGTAAGGTGTCAGGCAAATCCAACACCTTCCATGAAAACCCTGGCATGATAAGCAAATCCAGTAGTATGTCACATAGCTCCGAATAAATCGTGACATTAAATTATCCAAAGTAATACGAGTAACGAGTGAACAAATGGAATACCACAGATTAACACAAGAATACCTAAATGCATGTCGTACCTTCCCAACGTGAGACCGACGCAGTTCTGAGGGGAGAAACGAGAACAGAAGCCGAGAGCAGAACCGTGTTAAGCTAGAAGGCCCTACAATAAGGGACGGACTGGACACCCACGTCGCCAGCTAACCACTAGGGCCACACCACTCGCAAGTTTTAGCAGGAGACTTTTTCGCGTCTCTGTTACGTCAAGGACCACCCCCCAGCCCTTGTTAAAAGCTACAGCCTTCCAGAAAAACAGTATAGATCTTACGATAACACAAAAAGGGCCACTACCTCCCGCAAGTTTTAGCGTGAGACTTTTTCGCGTCACTGTTACGTTGCAAACTTTAAAAACATTGCCCCACCACGAAAAGTATAACGTTTCCCATTGGATATACAGAATTTTTGTAGGCGCAGCTTGAGGTTAATATTGAGACCCTGATTAGTCAGATGAAAACAGTGCCAGATAGTTTCTTTTAAACCAACTTTTGTAAATTGTAGTAAGGAGAAGTAAGAGGAGAGAGTTGCTTCCGAGATGGCGACGTGAGCGGAGCTGTGCTGCCCGCCGCTGCCGGTGACCGACAAGGTAATGAACGCAGGCGATGCTGCATTTTTAAGCGCATATGGCTTCACTCAGAACTGCAGAAGTCTCATCTGTTACACCCCCTTTCTGCGCAATACTAGTGTCGATCCTCAATTAAAGCTCATGGTGTTCACATTTGCCACTTGAAGTAAAAATCTGAAACGCGATGATTTTTCTGTTATATAGTTTTTGAGTAGCCACATCGGCCACTGTAATTTACGACAAGTTAGACAAGTAATTAAAGATAAGTGAGGGTCACTGTAGACCATTTTGATAGTTTGCTCTTTTGTGAAACTTAATTTAAACCTAGATTATAGATGTGATAGGGCATAGGTCATCCTTCGATCCTTTGTAGAACTTGGAAAACCATTCAGGGAAGATTCGTTCACATTTTTGTTGAACGCAGTTGGTTTTTATCATCCTGCATTAAAACACTTCCTTTTCTCAATAGTGCAATTTATAAACAATGTTTTGTGAGTAGAATAAAATTTCCAATGGTAAATTTAACTGCTTTTTCGACGTTATTTTGCCAACTAACTAAAAATAGGAAAGCCTTGAACTCCTTCCACTAAATTTAGTTAGTATTAAGATTCTTTTACAGGGAGTGCAGTGGAGCTGACGCTGAGATCATTAAGTATTTGATTATATCATCGCTAGTCTCACTGAACTCTTCTGAATTCTACATGTCATGTGTGGTCTGGCGTCTCCTTACCAGCAACAGGTCCCAGGTTCAAACTAGTCAATTCCCTAAAAACACGCTCAGAGCGTCGTTGCGCGAAAGTGGTAGGGAGACACGATATAGAACAGACACCACCATGAATGTTTAGAAAGGAGTCCGTTAAACTTCGGTTACACGATAAATCAGTCATATCTAAAGGCGGTAAATTCGACTAAATACCTAGGAATTACAATTACGGGCACCTGAAATTGGAAAGAGCGCATAGAAAATGTTGTAGGGAAGGCGAACCAAAGATTGCGTTTTACAGGCAAAACACTCAGAAACTGCATCAGATTGCTTAAGTAACTGGCTACACTATGCTTGTGCGTTCTCTTTTGAAGAACTGCTGTGCTGTGCTGTTACCAGATAGGATTAACGGAGTACGTCAAGAAAGTTCAAAGGAGGGCAGCACGTTATTTGTTATCGAGGAATTGGGGAAAGAGTGTCATAGACATGATATAGGATTTCGGGGGGGAGGGGAGAATCATTAAAACAAAGGCGTCTTTCGTTGCAGTAAGGTCTGCTCATGAAATTTCAATCACCAACTTTCTCCTCCGAATGCGTAATTATTTAGTTGGTGCAGTCCTACATAGGGAGAAACGATCATCATAATAAAATAAGGGTAATCAGAGCTCGTATGGTGTACGTTTTTTTCCGCGCGCTGTCCGAGAGTGCAGTACCAGTGAGTTATGGCGAAGTTTGTTCGATGAACCGTCTGCCAGGTACTTAAGAGTGATTTGTAGAACAGGCATGTGAATGTAGATGTCTTGGATCCAGCATAATTTGGTTCTGTTGCCCATAAAAAAATGTATTATCTGATGTCTCAAACTCACATGGTCCATTCTAAATATGTGTCCAAAGAAACATGTTGCATCTATTCATAATGGTGACCGGTATTTTCTCTGTATGGATATACAGGTCTTGGTTCACTCGCCTTCTATAGTGATCATCTCCTGTTGTTCGAGGTCTCAATATCCTCCTGAGAATCCTTTGCTCCACAAGATTTAGCTCTTAAGTGATCCTGTTCTTACGAGGTACCGACTTTCTGCTAGATATACCCTTAAGTCTTCAGCGTGAATCACTATCTCGTTATGTCCCATTTTCGCACTGTTCGAACGATTCTTGGCGTTGTAGATGTTCAGAGTTTGTGCGCTAAGTTCATATTTTTTATTCGTGCTCCCGTTGCTTCTTTTACCGTCAACCCCTTCCTAACTATTCTCCTAGGTATATTAGGAGCTGTCTTGATGTTTGTCATATACTGTGTAGCCTCTATAGAGAGCTGTAGAGCTGCTTTAGCCGCTTTCTCTTTATACATTCGTGGTTTGATTAACTGCCTCTTCTAATGATTATGGCTATATCACAACTTTCCGGTCGTATTACATCCACTCCTCTCATTTCTCGTCTCCATCTCTGATCAGTTAACTAGCACACAGTTAAAGAGCAGCGGGCATAGTCTGTCACTCTGCCTGACGTCAGTTTTGATCTTGAAGAACTCTGAACTAGACACTGTGCGTCATGTTGCTTAAGGTGTGTAGAATCAGTCGTTTTCTCCATGTGGCGTACCACATATGTATATTTGTTGAAGGACATTGCAGTTGTTTCACCTCGGCCGTTGCTTACCAGTATTTACATTATTTGATTTCGCACTACTGGCCAATTTTGGCCTTTCAGGCCATTTACAAGTGCTGTATAAACCAACATATCGTAATATATTCGATTATTTAGTATATGGCATAATCGAATACATATAGCTCTAGGATGTGAAAACAAAACTTCGCGGATTTCGTAGTTAAAAGTGTGTGGCGTGGGTTCGAGGTTTGTGGGTGTCTAGAGGCCATGCATGGTGGTTCTCAAAGGGTCAATACAGAAAATGCAATGGAGTGGTTGTCATCACAGGTCGTTTAACAGCGGTCGTTTCTTAGACGCTGTTTCACCCATGAGTGTGATGAATATTATGCAGATCATTAGCTAACTGATATTCGTATTCGCTTTGATGATTACTCCCGACCATTGCTAGCCATAGCCTGTCACAATGTGCTCCCAGTGGGATGTGAGGACCATATCTGCTGTGAGCTGCAGATACCCACTACAACTGAAAATCTTGATATTTCCACTGCAGTATTTCGTACGATTGCGATTCGATACCGAGGAGAGGTCGCAGTTAGTTTCTACGCTATCAGGAGCGTAATGCCTTTTGTGCTGATGATCTTTGTTTGGCAGTTATCAACATAAAGACATATAATAACCATCTTTAAGAATGTAATACTGCATTGATACAGCGCTATCTGTATTCTTCCCAAACATTCTCGTTTACTTGTACACGTTGTTGTTGTTGAGGTCTTCAGTTCAGAGACTGGTTTGATGCAGCTCTCCATGCTACTCTATCCTGTGCAAGCTTCTTCATCTCCAAGTACATATTACAATCTGCTTAGTGTATTCATCTCTTGGTCTCCCTCTACGATTTTTACCCTCGACGCTGCCCTCCAGTACTAAATTGGCGATCCCTTAAATGCCTCAGAACATGTCCTACCAACCGATCCCTTCCTCTAGTCAAGTTGTGCCACAAATTTCTCTTCTCCCCAATTCTATTCAGTACCTCTTCATTGGTTATGTTATCTACCCATCTAATTCTCAGCATTCTTCTGCAGCACCACATTTCGTAAGCTTCTATTCTCTTCTTGTCCAAATTATTTATCGTGCACGTTTCACTTCCATACATGGCTACACTCCATACAAATACTTTCACAAACGACTTCCTGACATTTAAATCTATACTCGATGTTAACAAACTTCTCTTCTTCGGAAACGCTTCCCTTGCCATTGCCAGTCTACATTTTATATCCTATCTACTTCGACCATCATCAGTTATTTTGCTCCCTAAGTAGCGAAACTTATTTACTACTTTAAGTGTCTCATTTCCTAATCTAATTCCCTCAGCATCACCCGATTTACTTCGACTACATTCCATTATTCTCGTTTTGCTTTTGTTGATTTTCATCTTATATGCTCCTTTCAAGACACTGTCCATTCCGTTCAGCTGCTCTTCCAGGTCCTTTGCTGTCTCTGACAGAATTTAAATAACATCGGAGAACCTCAAAGTTTTTACTTCTTCTCCGTGGATTGTAATTCCTACTCCGAATTTTTATTTTGTTTCCCTTACTGCTTGCTCAGTTATACAGATTGAATAACGTCGGGGATAGGCTATAACCCTGTCTCATACCCTTCCCAACCACTGCTTCCCTTTCATGCCCCTCGATTCTTGTACAGTTGTACATAGCTTTCGTAAACAGCTTCACACACATTTTCATTGCGGAAGACATAATCATTTGCGGTCAGTCACCGATCGCACGACAACGTCTCCGCTTCAGAAAACACATCTGAATCGATGAACAAAACCTCAGCTAAGAAACAGGCGTTGAAGAGGCAACACACTCATAAAAGAGTGAACAACGATGGTTCTTTCGCGGTCACTAGAACTTATGGAGCTGCTGGAAAAGATGCATCTTACTTAATCCACTGGCGTTGGTAACCACAAACAGCTTTACAACAACAAACACTCTTGATTAGATGGCACCTCGATTCGTTTACTATACAGCTGTACAGTGCCCTCTCTGATAACCTTACGCTGCAAACAGTAAACAACGTATTAATGGACGTCACGCTATACAGCAACGGTCAGAATGTCTCATTAATTATGAGATACTCTAAACGATTATAAACTGTAGAAGAACTATGAATTAAATCTAAATTCCTTGGCATCGCCGTACGTGGTTGACGTTGTACATATGAATTTACCCGATATCCTGCAGAGGTTTCAGTTTCGTTCGATAAGCGTAAACCACTCTGCTATCGAAAGATAAGAACCCTTCCACAGTGCCAGGGCCATAGTCCCGCTGCCTCGCAGACGCAAGCGGATTGCCAAGGCCTTACGGAGCGAGGCATCTCTCGCCAGTGCGCTTATCATCTTCAGACCAGTGAGCAGTATCAAAGATTTAGACGGCCGACATCCACCAGCAGAATGAAAGAGACCATGAAAAGCCACGCGCAAAAAAGACTCCCACGAAATTTTTACTTTATAATAAGGGCCACTCGAGAAAAGCGGCCAAGAGGAGTAACTTTTTTTCGAAAATTTAGTATTTGTCGACCGCAGGAATCGTTAGTTTACAGCGGGCCGGCGGACCTTTTTCCTTTTTTTTCTCTCTCTCTCTCGTGGCAGCGAGCCGCGCGGGGAGACGAAGCCCTTCCTGAGCGCCGTGCCAAAACGAGCGGCCTCTTGTCCATCACTTGAACCGCAGGCCGCATAACTAAGTCCCCACTCGCCCGCGGCGACCTGCGTTTTATCGTACTTGGCGCCCGACTTGCTCACCTATTCTCCGCGCTACTTTTCCACATCGACTTCCGATACCGTTCCTGGCGCGTCTCCATTCCCCTCAACTCTTCGAACGGATAGCTAATCACCTTGGATCAATGCCTATTCCTTACTCTTTCCAGAGATACAGCTAAATATTCCCCGGAAACCAGGAAGGTGAAGTACACCACTGGCCATTAAAATTGCTGCACCAGAAAGAAATGCAGATGATAAACGGGTATTCATTGGACAAATATATTATACTACAACTGACATGTGATTACTTTTTCAGGCAGTTTGAGAGCATAGATCCTGAGAAATCAGTACCCAGAACAACCACCTCTGGCCTTGACAAGCCTGGGCATTGAGTCAAACAGAGCTTGAATGGCGTGCACAGCTACAGTTGTCCATGCGGCTTCAAAACGATGCCACAGTTCATCAAGAGCAGTGACTGGCGTAATGTGACGAGCCAGTTGCTCGGCCACCATTGACCAGACGTTTGCAATTGGTGAGAGATCTGGAGAATGTTCTGGCAAGGGCAGCAGTCGAACATTTTATGGATCGAGAAAGGCCCACAAACGACCTGCAACATGCGGTCGTGTATTATCCTGCTTAAATGTAGGGTGTCGCAAGTATCGAACGAAGTGTAGAGCCACGGGTCGTAACACATCTGAAATGTAACGTCCACAGGTAACCAATTGCACCCCATACGATCACGCCGGGTGATACGCCAGTATGGCGATGACGAATACACGCTTCCAATGTGCGTTAAGCGCGACGTCGGCAAACACGGATGCAAGCATCGTGATGTTGTAAACAGAACCTGGATTCATCCGAAAAATCGACATTTTGCCGTCAGTGCACCCAGATTCGTCGCAGGCGCTCCTGTCTGTGATGCAGCGTCAGGGGTAACCGCAGCCATGGTCTCCGAGCTGATAGCCCATGCTGCTGTAAACGTCGTGAACCTTTCGTGCAGATAGTTGTTGTCTTGCAAGCGTCCCCATCTGCTGACTCAGGGATCGAGACGTGGCAGCACGATCCGTTACAGCCATGCGGATAAGATGCCTGTCATCTCGACTGCTTCTGATGCGAGGCCGTTGGGATCCAGCACGGAGTTCCGTATTACCGTCCTGAACCCACCGATTCCATATTCTGCTGACAGTCACTGGATCTCGACCAACGCGAGCTCCAATGTCGCGATACGATAAACAGCATTCGCGATAGGCTAAAATCCGACCTCTATCAAAGTCGGAAACGTGATGGTAGGCGTTTCTCCTCCTTACACGAGGCATCACAACAACGTTTCACCAGGCAACGCCGGTCAACTGCTATTTGTGTATTGGAAATCGGTTGGAAGGTCTCCTCATGTCAGCACGTTGTAGGTGTTGCCACCGGCGCCAACCTTGTGTGAGACTACACTTTGCGGGACATTGTAATCATTTGCACATCACAGCATCTTCTTCCTGTCGGTTAAATTTCGCGTCTGTAGCACGTCATCTTCGTAGTGTAGCAATTTTAATGTCCAGTAGCGTAACTCGTTTTAAAAACGCCGTGAATCCTGTAAAGGGCGTAACACGACCTACTTTCTTCACCGACACACACTATAACACAAAAAAAACACCCTGACACCACGAAGGGATTGTCCGTACCGGATGGAAATTCGTAGATGTGATGTATGTGTACAGACAAAGAATGATTATAGTTTTAGAAAATATGGTTGATTTATTCAAGAGAAAGAGCTCCACAAATTGAGCAAGTCGATAACGCATTCATCCACCTCTACCCTTATGCAAGCAAGTATTCGGCTTGGCATTGATTGACAGAGTGATTGGATGTCTTCCTGAGGGATATCGTGCCAAATTCTCTCAAATTGGCGTGTTAGGTCGTCAGAATCCCAAGCTGGTGAGAGGGCCAAACGTTGTCAATTGGGCGAGAGATCCAGAGACCTTACTGGCCAAGGCACGGTTTGGAAAGCATGAAAACAAACAGTAGAAACTCACCCCGAGTGCGGCGGGCATATATAAAGGTAAGCCCAGGATGTCTCGTCATGAAGGGCATATCGTCGAAGTACCGCTGTGCTGTAGGTTTAGAAATGGCTTCCCAAACTATCCCCCTTGGTTGTCGGACCATATGGCTGCGACAGTCAGGTTGGTATTCTACCACTGGCTTGGGTGTTTCCAGATAGGCCTTCGTCGTTCGTCGGTTCTCAGTTCGAAGCGGGACTCATCAATACAGACAATTTTACTCCAGTTTATCAGATTCCAGACCGAATGTGCCCAACATCACTGCAAACAGACTTGTTGGTGTACTGAGGTCAATGGTAGACGATGCTAGGCTCGTCGAGAGCTCAGCCTCCTTTCTGTGAGCCGCCTGGTGATGCTCCTTCTGGTCACTGAAGCGCCAGTTGCACTTCAGATAGATGATAGTGATGAATCCGGGGGTCTGAGTGGCTCTTTGACATTTGCTCGATCCATACGTCCTGTCGTCTCTCTACGTCGACCGCTTGCTTCTTCACGATGTCTTCGGCCATCGTTCATCCATTCCCGCTAAAATCGTGGAATAATGGCATCGCTCCTATTCAGATGTCGAGCGATTCGCGGGTTACTACAACTGACTCCTTTGAGCCCAGCTATACGTCCTCTCTCAGATACTGACATGTACGTACACTGTTCACACGCTTGTCTGTGAGGCATATTCACTGTCTAGCTGAGTACACCGAATAAAATTCACGACGACTTTTTGCCCTGTTATCCAAATGTCCCCTGTTTACCACACTAGCCAATTGCGAGATGAAACCGCGCAGCAGCATCACACATTCATCCAACGGCTGCCAAAGTTTACAATTTTGCATTTTCCGTCTGTATGAATATTAATTTTTGACTAACTTGCCTATTACTTCATGGTGCCTCGTTTTTGTGTGTGGTACAGTCTACAAGCAGGCTGGTTACGAAAATCACATTTAGCTTCACTAAGAAAATTAATGCCTCGTCAGAACAAAATGAATGATACAAAAGTATAAATGTAGGAAAAAGAAAACAGGAAGTACCTGTCAATCCACTGAACACATTCAAAGGTGGGCCCCATGACTGCATCTTTGTGGCTCCTTTAATTTTTGTATTTTTAACTTTCATCATTTCGCTGCGTAATTTTTTCTTAAGTAACATGTTTCATGCTGCCTGCTTTGTCATTAGGTAGAAATACTTTTTAACTCTTGCCGGCTAAAAAAAGAGAAAAACAATCAATCCTTGTCTCTTTTCATGAGTCAGACGTTTACTGCGTTCTCATAAACTCTAGATTTTTTGTTGTTGCTAGGAACAAGTCAAAATTATACATACTCTGAACGAAATTAGGGTTGCCATAACAAAATTTATGATATCACCTTAAATAGGCTTTCGGCTATAGCTCTTTAATAAATTGTTGCCTACATAAGATAATTATTCGCATAAAACAGCTACATGCCAATTTGAACTGTACAAAGTGAAAATACCCAAACAGAGGAAGGACTGAAGAATGAAATGGGAGGTAACCGTATTTCTAAATAATATCTCACGTTTCGACTGTCATAGTACCATTGCGAAGCTTATATAGCTTATAATTACGTCGTGAACCTCTCGCCCAAGGTAAAGCCACAAGCGACTAGGAAAAAATGCAGGTGACTCCCGTATACAAGAAAATCTCACAAACCTACTGTCCAATATCGTTAACGTCGGTTTCCTGCAGAATTTTATTTCCATTCTAAGTTCGAATAAAACAAACTTTCTTCCGACAGAAAAGCTTCTGGCCACATATTAGAAATTTAGAAATTAACGCTCTTACGGAGCTCAGCTTGCACATTTACAGGACGATATCCTGCGAACTAAAGGTAATGGGCGACAAACAGGTTCCATATTCCTACATTTCCGGAATGCGTTGGAACAGTAGCGCACTGCACATTGCAGTGTGATAGAGCTTTTATTGTTCTCTACAACAGACATAAATGATTTGACCGATAGCGTGAGCAACTACACTGACAAAAAAAGTCGCAGCACCAACAAGAAATTGTCAAACATAAACGAAAGTTTGTAGACATGTTTCTACAACTGAAAAATGAGGTCTGTTGAAATCGCCACTACGAGGAAGCAAATCAGGTTTTTCTTGAGTACACGCAATGAGCGTGAGCGTGTTACCTTTCAGACTGGTCGTGGTTAGTTAATGTTGGTCAAGAATGAAATGACAATAAAATGAATACCCCTAGTTGCATACAGGCGTTGATACAAGACAACGGGGACAGTTGAAAATGTGTGCCCCGACCTGGACTCGAACCCGGGATCTCCTGCTTACATTGCAGACGCTCCATCGTTCTTTTTTTTTTTTTGGGTAATCGTTGTGTTTGGTCGTTTCGGACGTCACATGACATCCCTTTAAGTTCGTTTTGTTGATCCTTCCACTCAGCTTTTTATCACAGAGGCCAACAAGCTCTCTGACCGAACACGCTGAGCTACCATGCCGGCTCTCTGGCACGACCCCAGTGAGACCTACATTCGCAACTTACTATCCTGCACTACATTCATAGTGGCCCGTCACTGCCGATTCCCGTAAGAGTTCGGACACTGTTTGTGCATCCGTACAGAAGAAGATGGTCAAATGGCCGGTGTGCCTTAGAATGACTTTAAGGCGACAAAGACGCAATTTTCAATACCTCACTGAGTTTGAACGAGGTCGTGTAATAGGGCTACGAGAAGTCTGATGTTCCTTCTCCGATACTGCAGAAAAACGTGGCAAGAATGTAGCTAGCAGCGGTGGTCAAGAGAACGTAAGGTCGCCAGAAGACCAGGCTCCAGAGGGCCACGTGACACTACCGAGAGGGAAGACCATCGTGTTGGCGTATGGCTTTGGCGCATTATACTGCATCTGCAGCACCAACCTGAGCAGCAGGTGGCACCACAGTGATAAAACGAACTATTACAAATCGGTTATTTCAAGGACAGCTCCGAGTAGACTCCCTGTAATGCGCATTCCACTGACCACAAAACCACCGCCATTTGCGACTTCAGTGGTGTCAAGCGAGAGTTCCTTTGGGGTGGATGGAGGTCTGTTGCGTTCTCTGATGAAATCTGGTTCAGCCTCGGTGACAGTGATGGCCGTATGTTGGTTAGGAGAAGACCAGTTGAGGGGTGTCATCCAACCTGTCTGCGTGCTGGAGACACTGGACCTACAGCTGCAGTTACAGTCTGTGGCGCGGTATCATGACAGCAACAGCTCTCTCGTGGTTTTCCCACGCTCCCTCACTGCAGATTTGCACGTCAGTCTGGTGATTCGACCTGTTGTGCTGCCATTCATGAACAGCATTCCAGCACGTATTTTCCAAGAGAATACCGCTCGGCCACATACTGTTGTTGTAGCCCCACTTGCTGTGCAGAGTGTCGACATGTGGCCTGCTCAATCGCCAGATCCATCTTCAACCCAGCACATATCGAGCATCATCGGACAACTCCAGCGCCATCCACAAATAGCATTAACCGTCCCTGTATTGGCCGATTAAATGCAGCAGGCACTGAACTCTAACCCATGCATGTTTGCATGCTTGCATTCAACCTTCGGGCAGTTATACCGTTTACTAATGTACCAGCATTACACATTTGCAATGGTTTATCTCTCGATTACATTAACCTGTGATCTTTCAATGTTAATCATTTAAATATGTTACCAAGACAACTCTATTCCGGAATATCATTAATCAATATTAATTACATTTTGGTGTTACAATTTTTTCTTCATCTGTGTGTATGTTATTGCTGATGGTACTGTAGTATACAGGAAAGTGACGTCGTTGAATCTTTGTAGGACAACACAGGATGATTTGGACAGAAGTTCTATTTTGCTTCCTCTGAAACACTGTAAGTTAATGCAGATGGGTAGCGAAAATAATCCTGTAATATTGGAATACAGTATTAGTTATAAGCTACTTGACACAGTCAAAAATGGTTCAAATAGCTCTGGGCGCTATGGGACTTAATATCTGAGGTCATTAGTCCCCTAGAACTTAGAACTACTTTAACCTAACTAACCTAAGGACAACACGTACATCCATGCCCGAGGCAGAGATTACAGACTTTCGAAGGATTCTACTGCCGGCTACCTATGGTTCGCATTTGAACCACGAAAACAAAAAGGAAATTACAGCTTTTATGGAAGCACACAGACAATCATTTTACTCTCTTTCCATCTGCAAGTGGAACTAGAAAAGAAATGACTAACAGTGGTACAAAGTACTTTCCACCATGTACCGTATGAGGGCTTGTGGAAAATGTATGTAGATATAAAGTTTTCCAGATGAACTTGGACTTATCTGTGAAGAGGGCGAACTTGCAAATACACAGTACATAGAACGACAGCAGATTCTTTTTCTTGTAAGGAACGGTGACATCGTAATGGGTAAAATAGGGCACTCGCATTCGGAAAGAATGAGATTAAAGTCTCCGTCTGAATGTTCCGATACAGATTTTGCTTAATTTGTCTAAATTGGGTAAGACGAATGCTGGGATTGTTTCTTCAGCAGGACAACCCCATTTTCTTTCCCATCATTGCCTATGCGAACTTATGCTGTTGTCGAGGGGACATTGAACCATAATCTACTCGCCGCCCTTCGGTACAAATGTGACTGTTCGTTTCACGTACTTATTTTTACGAAACTTTCTACAGATAGCACTGGATGATTTAACATTTTGATAGCTGCAGTAAGGGCAAACAATAACGTCAATAGCGAATGGTTCAAATGGCTCTGAGCACTATGGGACTTAACTTCTGAGGTCTTCAGTCACCTAGAACTTAGAACTACTTAAACCTAACTAACCTAAGGACATCACACACATCCATGGCCGAGGCAGGATTCGAACCTGCGACCGTAGCAGTCGCGCGGTTCCGGACTGAGCGCCTAGAACCTCTCTTCCTTCAAGTGAATAACAACGAATGAAGGCGCTTATCAAAATGACTGGTCATAGTAGGCCAAACCACTTAGTTGACTAGCTTGTGATCGTCAGCCAATGACATAGCGTATGAGCAAGAAGTGGATTACGATGTAACCACTCGGCCATGTCAGAATTTGGCCTATCTTCAATCTGCTCATTACCATTCACAGAATTTTATCCTAAAAGTGGTGTTTGAGGGTCTTCCGTACAGTGTAAATGTCGTAGGGGCCTTCTCTTATTCACATAGTACTAATTGACGATCTACTCTCAAACTCACTGTTATTTGCTAGGCATATGCAGCCGATCGCTGTGCCGTTTGTTTATTGTAGTTCTGTGCCGCATATTGTAGAGACTGGTTTTACTGATGTGTCTCTAATTTATAGAAACCAGAGTAAACTGAGTGTGTAACTAGTTGCAAGGTCTGTTTACGACAAGTAGAAAACACCGCAGTAGGTATATGCCTCGTTCAGCACTCTTTTACTACGGACCTATGACTATTTCATTGCTTCTTCGATAGTAATGTGTGTCTCTTAACAAGCGACTTTCAACTAAGTGTGGCTACAGGATTTTAGGTAACTGCTCAGCAACTACGTTCAGTGGCTAAAAACCTTAAAAAGCACTGGATGGTACATCGGTTGTCGGCTGCTATAGCATGTACAGTCCGTAAGTCTCGGTACAGACCTGATAGAAACGCCCAAACGCCCCACATTTAAATCGGCGGCGACCTACCTCACAGTAGACAAGCGAGTGCTCCATGTCGCCCTACAGAGACGACGTGACATTCGTCTGTCAAACATATGTGCTCGTCCTCTGCAGCAGTGTACACCTATAGTAACCTTGTCACGCTAGACTCTTGGTGTTTTCGGAAAGCCGAATACTTGTGAATTATCGATATGCCATGAACTATGTATCTTTCACTGGTCTCGTGTTCAATGTCGATTTGCGCACGTGACTGTAATAGTGTTGAGATACCGTGTCTACCTCGTCTGTCCAAAAATCTCCGACACTTATTTTATTCCTGAGGTATAAGCGATGACTGTGCTGCAACTACGGTTGCAGCTTCAACTAACAACTGTAAACAACAGATTTGCATTCGACCAGTCAATTGTGAGCAGGCATTGTTAAGTAGTGGAAATGCACAGTACGTCGACATTGCTGTGTTACAAATCGCAATGGAGCGACGTCTCTAAATCAAGTGTTCAAGACATTCTTCGGCACGTTTTGAAGAAGAGAAAAGTGTGTGCAAAGTACGTTCCACACACATTGGCTCTGAAGGAAAAGCAACAACACTTGGACGCCTGCCACGACTTCATTCAAATGCAATACGCGTATAGTGAGGATATAAAATGTAGACCGACAATGGCAAGGAAAGCGTTTCTCTGGAAGAGAAATTTTTTAACATCGAGTATATACTTAAGTGTCAGGAAGTCGTTTCTGAAAGTATTTGTACTGAGTGTAGCTATGTATGGAAGTGACACATGGACGATAAATAGTTTGGACAAGAAGAGAATAGAAGCTTCCGAAATGTGGTGCTACAGAAGAATGCTGAAGATTTGATAGGTAGATCACATAACTAATTAGGAGGTACTGAATAGAATTGGGGAGAGAAGAGGAGTTTGTGGCACAACTTAACTAGAAGAAGGTATTGGTTGATAGGACATGTTCTGAGGCATTGAGGGATCACCAATTTAGTATTGGAGGGCAGCGTGGAGGGTAAAAATCGTAGAGGGAGACCAGGAGATGAGTACACTAAGCAGATTTAGAAGGATGTAGGTAGCAGTAGGTACTGGGAGATGAAAAAGCTTGCACAGGTTAGAGTAGCATGGAGGGCTGCATAAAACCAGTCTCAGGACTGAAGACCACAACAACAACAACAACGCGTACAGTTTCTTTAGACGATCAGCGCTTTGAGAGAATAACCGATGTTGAAGCTAATATGGTGCACGAGTTGAGCAACATCCCAAAGAAGGTTTTTTTTTTTCACACACACGCACACACAGTTGTAGTAATCTTTCTGTGCGTTGTACTCAAGGGGAGGGAGACTATATAGAACACTTCTAGCATTAAAAGCACCATATTTTCTCTTGGTATTACTCGAGCTTCGAAAGCTCTTGAGCTGACGACGTACGCTCGCGCCTTACGCTGCATCTACGTACGATATTCGGACGCCATACACGTCACATCTTCATGTGAGACTACACTTTGCGGGACATTGGCCACTCGGTCTATTGGTAATGTGGCGAAGCGAGACTTTCTACACAATCAGTGGCGGACTTTTGATTTTTACGGTAGGTACGCTAGCAAGTAGACGCAGCTGTGAACCGTGCGCAGCCAACAGGTGCGATGCGAGCCGTCGCGGAAGCGGCCACAGGTGGCGACGCGTCGCCGGGAGCCGCTGCCGTCGCGACGCTCATTTAGTAATGAGCAGGGACCCGGCCGGCGCTGGCGCAGAAAACACGACGGCACGTCGTGGACTGCCTACTACACAGAATTCTTCAGCGGTCTCGCTCTTTTCCACCTGTTTTAACATTCTCGGTGAAACGCCCCCTTTGAAAAATTAAAGAATGACAGTGCTGGAAAAACTCTTACTTTATTTGATTTTCAAACAGCTGAGCAAAACACAACGTACTCAGACAGTTCTCTCTTTAATCATTCCGATCATCACTAAACTGACACACAATATTTTTAGCGCAACGCCACCTGACTTTCAATAATCCCTACAAAAGAATGCCCCTTACTAACAATAACTTATACCTTTCATGATTTACTTACCTCACAAAAATCTTCGTTACTCGAACTACTGCAATACAGCGAGCGCAAATACTGCCAGCTAAATAAAAGATTCAATCTACTGAAGGCACAAACTACTGATTGGCGTAGTTAGCAAATGAAAGAAAATGGTTCAAATGGCTCTGAGCACTATGGGACTTAACTTCTGAGGTCATCAGTCCCCTAGAACTTAGAACTACTTAAACCTAATTAACCTAAGGACATCACACACATCCATGAACGAGGCAGGATTGGAACCTGCGACTGTAGCGCTCTCGCGGTTCCAGACTGTAGCGCCTAGAACCACTCGGCCACTGCGGCCGGTACTGTATGTTCATGTTAGAAATGACGAGAGAAGGGAAAGGGGTGAGCCGGCCGCGGTGGCCGAGCGGTTCTAGGCGCTTCAGTCCAGAACCGCTCAGAGCCATTTGAACCATTTGGAGAGGGGTGGAAATCGGTTCCGGCATACAGCCTACTTCTCTCGAAGGGCTTAATGTCCCCATCCGACAGACGGATCACCATCAACAGCCTCGTATGCCCTCACTTCATGAGACACTGTGGAGAGGTATGGAATTTTATCCAGGACATTGGCGCAAAGGCTGATGGCCAGGAAATTTACGCTACTGCCTTTCCTGTTCCTTCAACATCGTAAAGGCAAAGGGAAATTTTGAACAGCGTACGGCGTATGACGACGGTCACCTATCCAAGTACTGGTGACGCCCGCAAGTGTTGAACTTCGTTGATTTGACAAGAACACACGAAGCGACGTCAGATTTTTTTACATAGGATGTTTCTATTTTCTTAAAAAAATTAATATTTTTTACATTTAGGATAAACATATAGATATTACGGAATACATTTTTAACAAAAGTGCTTGCCTTTATGCCTCTTTTGGAATCAGGAGCTAAAAAATGTACCACTGGTCTATGATAAAACATTCGAGCATCTCGCAACATATCTGTTTGCCCACTAACTAAATAAATGTTGTCAACAAAAGTCGTCAATAGCATAGCTTAGTCTTTCAATATTAGTGCCGTTATCACTAAGTACATTTAAACAATGGGGTATCCTTAGGTTGTACACTGTTACAAACAAAATATGTACAGAAGAACTCTCAATGCATGTCAGGATGAACAGAAAAAGGGAGGCCAATCGTTTTGTTAGACATGTTTTAGGATAATACAGACTGTTAAGAATTGAAGAAAAAAAAGAATCAGGCTTAGCAGTCAAATACAAATGAACAAAGTGTATTTCCACTCAGTTACAAAAGGGCTACTTAAATTCAGTACGATATTTTTGAAACAGACCTTTACCCACACTCATGTACACCACTGGAGTAATCACATTAAATGGAAAAGGTGTGTCACTATTTCACATATGCACTCGAGGTCCATTTCGCTTGGTGAATAACGCAATCCATTTCAGTATCATCCATATCACTCCACAAGCCAAGAGCTGCGTACTTTATGGAACTGTACTAAAAGACCCACGAGTGTGCTTAAATTTTACGCTACTACTAGTCGTCCAGACTATTAGTTCACAAACGTCATTACTTTATACATCTGGCATACGTGCTACTCACAGTACTGTCAACTGAATGCTTAACACTTCCCTATCAAGCAACTTGACATCATTAACCCTCCATCTCCGAACAGTGAGAAGCGTAGGCCTTTCGGTGTTCAATTCAAAACTGAATTTCAGTGTTCCTCTACCCGAGCAAGACATGGTACTCATAGTTCAGCTGAGTTCAGTTGACACTTCCCAGCGGCACAAAAGATATTCTCCAGTAAAAGGCGCTCCGGTGCACACAACTGCAGCGGACTTCAGCACGCCACGGCGCCCAGATACAAAATGGTGTTGGGCGTTGACCGAGAAAGGAAGTACCTACAGTATATGAACACAAGCAGAGATCCATTCTATACCGGCGCTGTAAAACTGCATAAAATTCACTCAGGCAGACGCGACTATGGAGATATTGGTATACGTGATAATCCTATACCGCAGTGTTCCCTAAAAAGGACTATTAGCGGCAACATCGCTGTAGATGTGGACCTTCCATTTGATTCCCGGGCAGTTACAAATAACATTGATAATCAGATGTTCCACAGGTATTATTTAAGGCTCAGGGTACAAAGGAATGTAAACATCTAATGCGTCAAACACATCAGGGGTTACTGTACCCACATTTTCAAATAAAAGTAATAACAACTATTGTTGCCTAAAGTAGTATACACTTTTTTTCTAAACATGTAGATTGCGTTTTTTTTTTTTTTTTTTTTTTTTTTTTTTGTTTGAATAGATATGTTATGTAGTGTTTCTGCGAACAGAGTACGTTGGTACGCAATAATATGTATCTATTTCGCAGTTTTCGATCAAGCAGTGCACCATATAGCTAAACTCTTGGCAGTCCACATGACACAGAAACTGGAGTTCTAGCGAGTCTCACAAACGAATAGCGCTGTAACTGGAACACGCACAGAGGGTGCTATGAATCGAGTTGTACAGACACCGGCATGGATCCCACTTATAACAGAACTTCTGTTAGAAACGACTTTGAGGACTGGTGAAGGAGTGTATACATTTGAGACATAATTATACGATTTTATCTTTTCTCAATCATCAAACCAGTTTTTTAATTATCGATCTTTTACTATTATTATTGTTACTATTATTAGTGTGTGCAGCTGAAGAAAATAAAAATTTCTAAATATAATACCATATTTACTTGTATTAGACCATTAATAAGTGTGTTGCAGGTAACCATGGAACAGATCATGTAAACTGAAAGCTTCGAAAAATTATATGAAGTTAATGTCATTTTTAGAAATGTGATACTTTGGGAGTATATTAAAAATTTAGTGAATTAATGAAATACGTAATTAACAAGTTACAAAAGAATGTTAAGCTGGGAGAAAATTTAGCTCGTCGAGAATACACGTTGATTTTTTTTTCCACTGTGTACAAACTCTAGGGATTGATCGATGAGGAGATATAGAACAAAAAAAAGGTGTAATGAGCCTGCAAGTCATCGCTTGCTTCGTCATAAATAGATGTCCAAGTTATGCTAAATGTTATTATCTTTACATATAGAACAGTGTTATCTTCTCAACAATCTCGAAATCGTGAGCTGCACTCTTAATTTTTGTATGTGAAATTAGTGAATTTACTCATGGTACTTTTGTTGCCCTTGTCTGCGGTGAACTCAAATTAATCATCAGATTAACTAATTTAGTACGATTACATTCTGAATTGCTGGCGTATCCATAAATCACCACAATAAAATAGAAACAGTGAATGGGTGGAGAAGTATGAATAAGAACAGTGGCGTGTTTAAGTTTACATAAATATTGACAAGTTTTTATTCATCCTTTTATAACTACAAACGAGCTGATAAAAAAATGACAAACGTAAAGCAGAAATGGAATGGTGCTTCATTGGCAAAGCATTCATTGGGGTGGAAACTACACAAGTTCTCCCCTGAATTAACCCCTTTCACAACGCAATCAAAGTTTGTTTACGTGAATCCACCGTGAGGACAAATTCTCTTCAAATGGAATCAACTACGACCACGCATCCTGTTAACTATGGTTCACGGAGAACAGGGAGCTGTGAATATCATTTAACAACCCTACGCTGTGCAGCAATACTTTACCCTTCCACCTTTATTTCAGCGGCAGCAGAAAACGGCCCGCTGTGGGCGAGGGGCGGAGCGCCGCTACAGCTGCAAAGTTGTGACGCTTCCGCGAAAACTTACAAACTACGTGGACTAGCGTTCTGATTATTAGAACGCGATAAGCTTCGCTATCAGAGCTCTTCAAGGCGTCACATTTCAGTGTGAGGTGCACTGCTCTGGCCCAGCCAATTTGACTCACAAGAACGACGGCGCATGCTGGGATTATCACATCACATGGCCGACTCAGGACGAATTATTTCACCTTCGTGACACGCGATATGTCCGAGATTATATGCAACTCCACTTTCGGTACAGTTGGAAACCGCCACTGAATTTTCGTCCACCGCGAGTTGCAGACCACAAGTCTCACCCAGTAGGAAAGACCATAAGACGAAGAAGAAGTAAAGAATCACAACCACTTTCCACCAGGCCTTGGAGTCAAATTAGAAGAAAAAAAACGCCTCCACGTTGTTCAAACCAATGGAACGATCCTCTCTTGATTGTTCTGCTGCCCTGGTAGCCAATCTAGACACAGCACCGGGTTCCTGTGCGCGGGGAGAAAGCCTCTGCTTTGCATATCCGGAGGGGAGCCAATCAGCGATTCAAAATCTCCCTCTTGTCTGAAAAAGATGATGTTTAGCGTCTGAAGGCTGGGCTGTAACACGTACGCGCGACGAGCATTATAGTGCAGAGGCAGGGAAGATGATACATGCTATCTCTATCCAATAGACATGGTTAAAATTAGATTTTAAACATCCACGGAGTTCTATGTTTTCCGGATCGACATCAGTTTTGACTTCACAGAGATTCCGTAATTGGCAAACACGTCATTTCACATGTACGTGCACACTGGGGGCCGAACCGCACAATAACCCTAGTTTCGGTGTGGGGTGGCGGGGGGTGGGTGGACTACTGTGGCCTGTTGTGGGGTTGTGTACCACTGAGGGCTATGGCGGGACGAGGCCTCTCCGTTGTTTCTAGGTTCCCAGTTCAATACATAATACACAAATATGTATTCATCTTTAAACTATTGTTCTGAAACATTGGTTAATTGAAATGTTTTTCTGTCTAATCTAGTAGTGCCTGAATTCATACTGTGCTTTACTGAATTTATTTCGGGACAGAATCACCTGAGTGAGCTGGAGCTCTGCGCAAGGTCACGATTTGAAACCTGTGATTAGTATTCATCAAGCGTGAAACACTGAAGATTCATTGCTATTTTTTGGATTGTCATAAATAATTGCTTCATTTGAGCTTGTCAAAATTCACGTGCTAAAATAAAAACAAAATCATAACAGCTTGCACTCGATATCCCTACATTTCTTTTTTTTGCCCTTGTTTCAAGTGCTATTGACGATGCGCTCTTCACCCGTATACCGACCTGGCACTTAAATGGTTTACATGCAGCTCATGGTGTACAGCAAGATGTCTTTTAACAAGTACTTACAAGCTGGCAGCACCAGGCGTATAAGATTTCATTTCACCCCATACCCTATTTCATTTGCAAATAGTGTGTGGGAGTGGCGACTGTCGATAAATTCATACACGCTCTTCTTTCTATCATTTTCTTGTCATGGTTATATCACGAAACACATGAGAGGGAATAACACGTCGCCCCGCTGGCAACGGAACGTACGCTCCCGGAATTTCAACAGTAAGCCTCTTCATGACACACAACGACTCCCTTGTAGAGTTTTGCGTTGAGCATCTCCGTAACATTCTTGTACGTAAAAGAAAATCCAGTGACGAATTGTGTCCCTCTTCATTCAGTCTTCTCTCTCTCTCTCTCTCTCTCTCTCTCTCTCTCTCTCTCTCTCTCTCTCTCTCTCTCTCTCTCTCTTCTATTATTCGAGGTAGGAAAAGATCCAGCCGGCCGGAGTGGCCGTGCGGTTCTGGGCGCTACAACCTGGAGCCGAGCGACCGCTACGTCGCAGGTTCGAATCCTGCCTCGAGCATGGATGTGTGTGATGTCCTTAACTTAGTTAGGTTTAATGAGTTCTAAGTTCTAGGCGACTGATGACCTCAGACGTTAAGTCGCATAGTGCTCAGAGCCATTTGAACCATTTTTAGGAAAAGATCCCAGATTAACAAACATTATTCAACCATTGGCCTAACAAGTGTTTTGTAATCCATTTATTTCTTGAACGAATTACACTTACTTAATATTCATCCTGTAAATATCGTCTGTCATCCAGCATTCTACTTTGGATATCTCTGGGCTGTTATTCATATGGCTTTAATTGTTTCCAGTAGTTTATCGCCAAGAGCATAATTGAACAGTAACAGATCTCCTCGCTTATTTATGCGCCACACATTAATTTATTTACACCGCAAAAATGTTGCGAAGTTCCTGTGGAGGAATACAGTTAGTTGTCTCGTGTAGATGTCACCAGATAGAGCTGTTTGCGATGTTCTGCTGGCAGTTCGCTGACGTCTCAGACCGATAACAGGGACACTCTCTACCGAAAATCACTGGCACTCTCTTCAGTACCTTATTAAATTTCAATAGCCTGCGGTTAACTGGAAGTCGGGCATTAGGCCACCACGCATCTGGCTGTTAGTGTTCTGAACGTTTGGAAAACATGTAATTCAGTTACTGTCCATTCTCTTGGTTCCTCAGGAAGGTTACTAGACTTTCGTTATGAAGTGTCTTGCAGCAAATATTGCTTTGAAACTGTACAAAGATACATGTAGAGAGTGATGCGCTACAGCTTTGCATCTCTTGCTGTAAGATTACCACAACAGAGACTGTATTTCTAAGCAAAAATGTATATTAATCGCTTTATGCTCATTTGATAGATAATTTTCAGCCAGAGACTTATATAACTGAGTGATAAGCATGGAAAGGAATAAATACAGAGTACTTGCTAATTGTGCCAGTTCGTTTCTCAATTCTTCCCTGGAGATAGTACGCTCTGTCTAAATTACAGAACTGTTTTCTTCTACTGCAAGAGACCAAACAATGCTTATGAGTAGCTTTGTGTTTTTTTATTTATTTATTAGTCCATGCAGCCACTCAGAACATATAATGGCTTAAAAAATCAAACAAACCGCAGTTCCTTGATTCCTTGACGAATAATACAGAAAACCAAACATAGAACACCATAGACCGCTGACACAAAATAATACGCACAGAAATACATCGCCCCTTATTTTAACAATCACATTTGAAACAGATGCAGACTTATACACACACACACACACACACACACACACACACACACACACACAAACTTGACAGTTACCATTCAGGTCAGTGGACGCCGCTGCAAAGTCGTTAAGTCATAGCGGCATCGTCGTCTTGCACAAAATATTGTTGTCAGTGATCGCAAAAGTTCAACTAGACCATCTCATGCACAGGGGTTCGACAAAAATATGGTAACACAAAAAACACATTACCACGCTTCAAAATGGTACAGGAAACCTGTTGGCATTGAAAACAGGTTTCAGTGGTTTCGGAATAGGTTAATACAGACCCTGTATGGTTTTCAGGGGGATCTTACACCATTCTTACTGCAAAATAATGGCAAGCTCAGATAACGAAGATTGATGCGGATAGCGAACACGAACCCTTCTCTCAACAATAGACAACAAAGGAACTCGATAATTTTGAGATTTGGTGACTGTGGTGGCCATTGGATACGTGATAATTCATCCTTGGGCTCACAAAACTAGGCCTGGACGATGAAAGCCGTGCGAACGGGAGTGCTGTCGTCTTGGAACACAACTTTTCCGTTGGGGAACAAACATTAAATCATGGCATGGACATGCTCAGCCAGACTAGTCACATAATCTTTGGCAGTAACGCGACCTTGCAGAATAGCAATATGGGACCATTGAATATCACAATATACCTACCCACTCATGACATAACCTCCACACTGTTTTTCTTTTGGGAAGTAAAGTCGGCCAGAAGATGGAAAGAATATGGCACAAGACTTGCTTCCAATGCTCGCTAGTCCAGATTTTATGGTTTTCACACCACGTTATTCTGTTACGGGTATTTGTATCCCAGATAAGTGGTTTAGAATTCCAGTTCGCCCTACACTTCCCATCTTATGGAGCGCCCTTCGTCTTGTTTTCGGTGCTGTCATCTTTCAGTTCTTCAGTGACACTCTCGTCTGTGTTGTGAATTATCGGATGATGTATTTCCGTTTTCCCAGTATGCGGCACAAGTCTTCGATACGGTGCCTCTTGAAACACCAAACACATCGATTACCATGGTTACTGAAGCATCCACCATATGAGCACGAACAATTCGCTCACGTTCGAAGTCAGTTAGCTGCGACATAATGCACTCTAAACTAGACAGAAGACTGTTTTGGACAAGACTGACACTTTGTCCCATATTGAGCTCATTGCACAGCTGCCGTTCGTAGTCAAATACAACAGCATCACCCGCAGGATTGGCTGTTATCTGCGTTTACGGTCGAGCATGTGTTTCTCAAGGTGTTCTCACATTTTTGTCCAGCCCCCTGCACGTCTTGTTTTCGTGGATGTCTAAGTTGACATACAGTGCAAGAACTCGCTCCCAGAAGGGTGTTATAATCACAAGACAACGAATATTAACACCTGAACTGAAACGGTAGTATAGTATGGCTTATTTACAGGGATCGGGAAATTCTCCTGACGCCCTGAAAGGATGTTGTGTTGTGGTCTTCATTCCACAGAATGATTTGATGCTGCTTTCCATGCTACTCTATCTTGTGCAAGCCTCTTCATCACCGAGTAACTACTGCGACCTACATCATTCTTAATCTGCTTAGTGTATTCATCTCTTGGTCTCCCTCAACGAATTTTACACTCCACGCTTCCCTCCAGTACCATATCGGTGATTCCTTGATGCCTCAGAACGTGTCCTACAAATCGATCCATTCTTCCAGTCAAGCTAAAATGCTGTTACATGCTGCAATGGGCCCTGTCGTGACCTGACGATGTGTCACAAACACAAGTAACGAATAATCCGGTTTCTACATGGAAAAGGGACAGTTTCCTTCGTCTTCACTGATGGAACTGAAGGCCCAGCTGTCTCCCTCAGAGGCCACTCTTGGCCGTCCGAAAGCTGGATCTTGACAAGCAACTCTGGCGAAATGTGCTGTCATTGTCTGGTTCAAGTCTCGCACGTTGGTTTGGAGTCTTTGATTCCGCATTACAACGGCTACTGGACACCTCCCCCCTCTCCGGGTAATCTACATCAGTCTACAACTATATTTACATGGGTTCTCTGCAAATCACATTTAAGTGCCTGCCGGAGTGTTCATCGAACCAGCTTCACAATTTTCTACCGTTCCAATCTCGTATAGCGCGCGGAAAGAAAGAACACCTATATCTTTCCGTACGAACACAGATTTGGAATATTTTGGAAATTTGTGGTAAGATCTTATGGGACCAAACTGTTGAGGTCATCGATCCTTAAGCTTACATACTACTTAATCTAACTTAAACTAACTTACGCTAAGGACTACATACACACCCATGCCCGAGGGAGGACTCGAACCTCCGACGGGGGAAGCAGCGCGAATCGTGACTGGACACCCAGACCGCGCGGTTACCCCGCGCGACCAGCTTAGATTTACCTTATTTATTGTAGTGGTCGTTTCTCCCTATGTAGGTCGGTGTCAACAAAATATTTACGCATTAGGAAGAGAAAGTTGGTGATTATAACTTTCTAAAAAGATTCCGTCGCAACGAAAAACGTTTTTGGTTCAAATGGCTCTGAGTACTATGGTAGTTAACATCTGAGGTCATCAATCCTCTAGAACTTAGAACTACTTAAACCTATCTAACCTAAGGACATCACACACATCCGTGCCCGACGCAGGATTCGAACGGCTGTAGGCGCTTCAGCCTGGAACGACGCGACCGCTACGGTCGCAGGTTCGAATCCTGCCTCGCGCATGGATATGTGTGATGTCCTTAGGTTAGTTAGGTTTAAGTAGTTCAAAGTTCTAGGGGACTGATGACCTCAGAAGTTAAGTCCCATAGTGCTCAGAGCCATTTGAACCATTTTAACGCTGTCCAAGTGTAAGGTGTAACATCGCTTCGTCGCTAAAATTTTAGCATAGGAGAAAGTTTCATCTCCCATCGTTCTTACCGTATCACCACGAAATTCAGTATGCCTCACTTTGTCATTCTCAACAAGAGACGGCATAAATTGTACACAGTAGTGGCTGTGCAGCAAACGGCGACTCAAAATTCGCCATTGTGCAAAACTTTCTTCATCGCGTCTCACATCCTCATCTGACACACAATGTCAGCCTCAGGTTAGTCTTCACAGAGACATCCAGTTTGTAGAAACTGCGTAAAACAAAAGTTTTCACATTACCTAGATGGTGGTTCAATGCCCAATCTGACGCTAAATTCAATCTTAACCTAAATTTCCGACTCATATCTTCCAAACGCAAGATTGCAGAAAACATTAAGCAGCATACATACAAGGTATCCTATTCATAACTGGCTCTCTGTTAGTGCGAGCATTCTAGCTGTCGTTTACACTACTACCCTCGTTCTAACAGAGGCAATAGAAACTTTAGATCTCCTCTGTCCAATGACCAGTAAGTTAAGAATACGTAATTTATATTTCATAAACTAAAAATTAATTAAACTGTGTCCATCTTTCTGAATGATCTTGTATTTGGGACGACTGGATAGAACAAGATACACTATGTGATAAAAAGTATCCGGAAACCCCCCCCCCCCCCAACGTAGGCCAGTGTGAAACCGCGCGATCGCTACGTCCGCAGGTTCGAATCCTGCCTCGGGCATGGATGTGTGTGATGTCCTTAGGTCAGTTAGGTTTAAGTGGTTCTACGTTCTAGGGGACTGATGACCTCAGAAGTTAAGTCCCACAGTGCTCAGAGCCATTTGAACCATCTGAAGACCACCCAAAAAAACATGCTTTTTCATATTACGTGCATTGTGCTGCCACCTACTGCCAGGTAATCCATATCAGCGACCTCAGTAGTCATTATACATCTTTAGAGAGCAAAATGGGGCGCTCCGCGGACTTCGAACGTGGTCAGGTGTTTGGGTGTCACTTGTGTCATACGTCAGTACTCGAGATTTCCACACTCCTAAACATATCTAGAACAACTGTTACCGATGTGATAGTGAAGTGGAAACGTGAAGGGACAAGTACAGCATGAAAGCGTACAGGCTGGCCTTGTCTGTTGACTGACAGACACCGCCAACAGTTAAAGAGAGTCATAATGTGTAATAGGCAGATATCTGTCCAGACCATCACAAAGGAATTCCAGCCTGCATCAGGATCCAGAGCAAGTACTATGCCAGTTAGGCGGGAGGTGAAAAAACTTGGATTTCATGGTCGAGCGGGTACTCATAAGACACACATCACGCCGTTAAATGCCAAACGACGCCTCGTTTGGTGTAAGTAGCGTAAATACTGGACGATCGAACAGTGGAAAAACGTTGTGTGAGTGACGAATCCAGCATAGTCCACTTGGCAAATAACACCACTGTTTTTTTAAGATGCGAATATCTTGCCGATCCATAACAACACAGCTAATACATTATACACTACTGACCATTACAATTGCTACACCACGAAGATGACGTGCTACAGACGCGAAATTTAACCAACTGGAAGAAGATGCTGTGATATGCAAATGATTGGCTTTTCAGAGCATTCACACAAGGTTGGCACCGGTGGCGATACCTACAACGTGCCGACATGAGGAAAGTTTCCAACTGATTTGTCATACACAAACAGCACTTGACCGGCGTTGGCTGGTGAAATGTTGTTGTGATGCCTCGTGTCAGGAGGAAAAATGCGTACCATCACGTCTCCGACAAAGATAAAGGTCGGATTGTAGCCTATCGTGACTGCGGTTTATCGTATCGCGAGAGTGGTGCTAGCGTTGGTCGAGATCAAATGAGTGTTAGCAGAATATGGAATCGGTGGGTTCAGGAGGGTAATACGGAACGCCGTGCTGGGTCCCAATGGCCTCGTATCACTAGCAGTCGAGATGACAGCCATCTTATCCGCATGGCTGTAACGGATCGTGCAGCCACGTCTCGATCCCTGGGTTAACAGATGGGCACGTTTGCAAGACAACAACCATCTGCATGAACAGTCCGACGACGTTTGCAGCAGCATGGACTATCAGCTCGGAGACAATGGCTGCGGTTACCCTTGACGCTGCTGCACAGACAGGAGTGCCCGCGACTGTGTGCTCAACGGCGAACCTGGGTGCACTACTGGCAAAACGTCATTTTTTCGGATGAATCCTAGTTCTGTTTACAGAATCATGATGGTCGCATCCATGTTTGGCGACATTGCGATGAACGCACACAGGAAGCGTGTATTCGTCATCGCCATAGTGGCGTATCACCCGGCGTGATGGTATGGGGTGCCACTGGTTACACGTCTTGGTCACCTCTTGTTCGCAATGACGGCACTTTGAACAGTGGGCGTTACATTTCAGATGTGTTACGATCCGTGGCTCTACCCTTAATTCGATCCCTACAATACCCTACATTTCAGCAGGATAATGCACGACCGCGTGTTGCAGGTTCTGTACGGGCCTTTCTGGATACGGAAAATGTTCGACTAGTGCCCTGGCCAGCAAATTCTCCAGATCTCTCACCAACTGAAAACGTCTGGTCAATGGTGGCCGAGCAACTGGCTCGTCACAATACGTCAGTCACTACTCTTGATGAACTGTGTTTGGTATCGTGTTCAAGCTGCATGAACAGCTGTACCTGTACACGCCATCAAAGCTCTGTTTGACCCAATGCCCAGGCGTATCAAGGCCGTTATTACGGCCAGATGTGGTTGTTCTGGGTACTGATTTCTCAGGATCTATACACCCAAATTGCGTGAAAATGTAATCACATGTCAGTTCTAGTATAATATATTTGTACAATGAATACCAGCTTATCATCTGCATTTCTTCTTGGTGTAGCAATTTTAATGACCAGTAGTGTATAATTAAAAAATCCGGAGACCTATTAGTGGGCATTAAGGTGGAGTGTGTCCACTCTTCTCCTTTATGACGGCTTCAACTCTGCTGGGAACACTTTCGGTGAGATATCTGAATGTCTGTGTAGGGACGACAATCCATCCTTTCTCTAGGCTCGAAACCGGAGAAGGTAAAGATGTTGGACGCTGGGATCTGGAGCGAAGCCGACGTCCTAACTCACCCCGAAGGTGTTTCGTTGATTTTAGGTCACGTCTCTGGGTTAGCCAGGTCATTGCTGCTTTAAGACAGGATCTATTGTCATGTTGATACAATCATAGTATCCGCAGTGTTCCTCTACTGTACACAGCACACATAGTTGTAAAGTGTGTTCTTGTCCTTCCACAACTACCGTTTCCTTAAGCGCTGTAAGGGGACCCTATATAACCACGGAAAACACTCCTACACCGTGACGCCACATCCTGTTTACTTCACTGTTGGCATTACCCCTGATGGCACGTAACGTTCTTCAGACATTCGACAAACCCAACGCCTTCCACCGGTTGCCACAGTGTACAGTCTTGCTTCACAATACATTCAAGCATCGCTTAGGGTTGTCGTCAGACATGTATGGCTTATCAGGAGCTGCTCCACCATTGTACCGTGCTCTTTCCAAATGCTAGCTCATTGGGACTGATGAGTGGTCCCTTCCACTGATTTCACGCAACTTGTTACAACCCCACTCTGTAATAGTCGACGGTCCTTGATCGTCAATACAAGAGCTCTGCCTGATCTTCGTTTAGCCATGGTTTTCCTTCGAGTTTCCACCTAACGATCACGACAGCGGCCGTCGACTTGGGTAGCTTTAGACGGGTTGAAATGTCTCCGAAATATTTGTTACTCTGGTGACATTCAATGAATATTTCACGTTCGCAGTCGCTGAGCCCTCCTGACCAACCCATTTGGCTGTTACAGCTTTTCTACTAACAGCACAATACTTCCTGCTTCCTTTTGCAGTGACAACTACTGGTCAATTTCGCATTACAGATGGATGTCCGGATACTGTCGATCACATAGCGTATCTCTTCGTATCCTGTCAATACAACCTGTAAAGTATGTTTGTAGAACTGTAAACGGATCATAGCCAAGGCTCTACATACGTTACGTACCAAGAATAATGCAGATGTAGCCCTTGTGCGCAATTTCTGGTTAAGCCACTTCACAAGGACAATTATAAATTTAAAAATTACAGGGTCGCAACCAGCCCAAGCCCTTCCTTACAATTAAGAAAATACCGAACTGGAAATTATCAGTTCAATAAAATTAAGAATTCAATTATAATAATGGAATTTTTTAAAGACACTAACAAAATGAACAGCATTGTATGTCGTATATCAGTGATCTTGTTTAACTAAACTGAGTTTTCCTCTCATTATTGTTCATCACAAGCAAGCAGATTAACTTTTTAAAAAAAAATCAAGGAATGGAAAATTAATTTGAAAACTGCCATCAATGAGAAAGATAAAGGACGCAGAGTTTATGTTTTACGTAGCACATTTATTTCATTACTGAATTTGATGCACATCCTACGATACACATGACTGGTGCCTGAATGAAAAATGTAACTAAATAATTCGCCAGAAAATGGTAGAATAGCGCAATTGAAAAAAGGAAAAACATTTAAAAGGGAAGTGGAACACAATAATTCAATCATTCCATCTATATATCCTCTACTGTCCGAAAGAAACAAAGCAACTTCCACACTTTTAATTTCAACCACCATCATCGCCGATTTTTAACAAAATAATTATGCCACATTCCGAAAATACATAACTACACACGCTTCACTTAAGCTGAAATACTTTAATATGCCATCAGTTTAACATAGGGAAGTTCTAATTCGACCTACTTCCTATCAACAGAAACCCTCTCTAGGAGCTAGGAACTGTACTCACCAACCGCTAGCTGCAGAGTGTCCTTTCTCCACCGAGCTGACTACCGGTGCAACGGAAGCTGCCAGAGGGGTAGGCTTCCGCCACCAACTTGACAGACAAACCAACCTCAGTCTTAGAAGGGGTAAACCTCTCTGTCCAGGTACTGGGATCCTAAGCTGGTCATCCTGTGCTACCCTCCAAATGAGAAGCAAACATCACCTGCTCCCAGCAGGCGACAACCAACTCATCGTCCCCCGCAAAAGAAACCCGAAACCACTCGTAAAAGCACTCATAAATTCAAGTTATCGTTTCCTGTGGAACACAAAAAAAACATAATATCATTTAAAATGACTTGATTGCTCAGTCTTTCTGGGAGAGTTAAAGAACTAAACCACAATAAGGTGGTGGACAGAATAGGATGCACAGAATACAGTGAGACAAGCGTCTTATGAGACGACTCCACAGAGACGTAATTTTGCCGATAGTCTTCACTTCAGTTTAGTTACACGAGAAGATATTCTATCGCAGTGCGTTTATTTTGCTACAGATGCACTCTCCGTCACGGCAGACGAAGTGGAGGCTGTGCTGCTAGCGAAGTGGTACGTAAGGCTGTCCGCCAACGCCCCCGATCTCCGTCCGACCCCCTGCCCCGCGCACAGCCAGGGCATCACGTGTCCCTAGGCTGGCAGCAGACGCCTCTCTCCCTAGGAACATCCCGTCTCGGACGGCGGGCTGCTCCGAGGGGAGCCGAACACAGACGCGCTCTTACACCCCACGGTCCAGCGCACACTGAGAATCAGATACACAGCATGTCTTTCTGAGCTGATGGCAGATATCAGTGCGATTCATTTTGACTCTTCACATCTCAGGCCTGACTATCTACGGCCGCCATTTTAAGAGCAACTGAGCCGCTTCTATCCTAAAGGGCGTCGCTCCGACGGGATGGAACCACGGTTTACGAAGTTCACTTCTGAGTTTGTCGAAGTGCGCCGTCAATACACTTCGCTGTCATTACTATCCATTTATCTCTACACTTATAAATAGCTTACGCACGTAAATAATGTAAGGGGCTCCAGGAATAATGCATTTTTTTTAAATGCGTTTAAAGTAGAAACTAATTTTCGGAGACAATAACGTGACAGAGGCCTAGCGTTCTGTAAACTTGCGCTTTGGGTGAGCTATTCAGGTGATTGAGTCAACCAATTTACCGTGTAGTATTAAAAACTCCATAAAGCCAAACCGTGGCTCTCTTCGGCAGCGAAACACATTCATTATAAATATCGAGTGGACCCACTTTTGCCACACAAACTAAACTAACTGAAAACAGCGATATAAATGTTCTTATTTTACGTGGAAAATCTAGTGAAAAAAGTCGTTCTTTATTTGTGTGCTCCCATTCCAGCACGACGGACACTTTATCAGTTGGTTCCTAATAGTAACTTCAGTGAATGACTTCAAAAAGTAAGTTACACGTTATCATGGCAAGCCTAATGACTTGTTGCACTTTGCACTACACTTCAGAGCGACAAAGATACGTGACACTATAGTCTCACCATGATTTCTGCAATTACTTCAGACAGTGTTGCTTGTCTGTTAGCACTGCCAATTCTACGCAACCGCCGCTGTTCTCGATCGTTAAGTGAAAGCAGTCGGCCACTGCGTTGTCGATAGTGAGAGTTAATGCCTGAAATTTGCTATTCAGGGCCCACTCTATACATTATGGGTCTCGGAATAGCCACCAAGTGTCGGTAAACAACGGTCATAACGTTCTTCCGACGGACTAATTCCTCAATGATAGAAATCCGCCCCTTGGTCACGGACCATTTCTAGAACCGCTGTATGAACACTTTTATTTTTGGAAAATCTCTTTCCTCGATTACCCGGATACTGTCATCTGTGGGCGGCGTCGATGGCCTTCCTTCCCATTCAGCGTCACCCACTTCTGTGTGGCCTTCGTCAAATTGTCGGCACCATTTCATTACTACTGGACACAACATTGTATTTGGTCCATATAGCGCAAGAATATGTGAGCACTTTATACGTTTTGGCCATATGCATCGTACTGTCGCCGCGCGGGGTACCCGTGCGGTCTGAGGTGCCTTGTCACGGCTCGTGCGGCGGCTCCCCTCCCCCCCACCCCCACCCCCGTCGGAGGTTCGAGTCCTCCATCGGACATGGGTGTGTGTGTTGTCCTTAGAGTAAGTTTGGTCCCATAGCAACTTACAACAAATTTCTAATTTTCCATCGTAGTGTCCTGCGTACGTCATCTATGGCCGATGGCCATAGCCAGTAAATAACCCGTTACACATTGTTTTGGTACAGGGTTGTGTTTCGTGCTAAGACTGTGGTTACGAAATGTGGAAGAAGTCGAACGCATTGTACAGCAATGCAGTTCTGAGACGATTTCTGTTTGTATCTGCGTGATAATATACTCCGTCTTGAAGAAGCATAGGATCTTAAACCAATGGGACATCTTTAGGATGAGTTACAACGTCCACCTAGCTCCAGACCGCAGCGTACAAAATAGCTACTTGTCTGGTTTCTGGCCTGGAAAAGAAATGGCTGCCATTCCTCCACAGACATTCAGACGCCTCATTGAAAGTGTCCCCAAGAGATTGGAAGCAGTTATAAAGGTGAAGACATCTTAAGTAATAGAACCCAGTACGTTGTCCTCGATGGTGAGTGTTCACCGGAGGTCAGGGTATAACCTGTTGTGCCCCAGGGAAGTGTGGTAGATCCGCTGTTGTTTTCTATCTACATAAATGATCTTATACATAGGGTGGATAGCAATGTGCGGCTGTTTGCTGATGATGCTGTGGTGTACGGAAAGGTGTCGTCGTTGAGTGACTTTCGGAGGATAGAAGATGACTCGGACAGGATTTGTGATTGGTATAATGAACGGCAGCTAACTCTAAATATAGATGAATGTGAATTAATGCAGATGAATAGGAAAAAGAATCCTGTAATGTTTGAATACTCCATTAGTAGTGTAGCGCTTGACACAGTCACATCGATTAAATATTTGGGCGTAACATTGCAGAGCGATATGAAGTGGGACAAGCATGTAATGGCAGTTGTGGGGAAAGCGGATAGTCTTCTTTGGTTCATTAGTAGAATTTTGGGAAGATGTGGTTCATCTGCAAAAGAGACCGCTTATAAAACACGAATACGACCTATTCTTGAGTACTGCTCGAGCGTTTGGGATCCCTATCAGGTCGGATTGAGGGAGGACATAGAAGCAATTCAGAGGCGGGCTGCTAGATTTGTTACTGGTAGGTTTGATCGTCACACGAGTGTTGCGGAGATGCTTCAGGAACTCGGGTTGGAGTCTCTTGTGGAAAGGAGGCGTTCTTTTCGTGAATCGCTACTGAGAAAATTCAGAGAACCAGCATTTGATGCTGACTGCAGTACAGGTTTACTGCCACCAACTTATATTTCGCGGAAAGACCACAAAGATAATACAAGAGAGATTAGGGCTCGTACAGAGGCATATAGGCAGTCATTTTTCCCTCGTTCTGTTTGGGAGTGGAACAGGGAGAGAAGATGCTAGTTGTGGTACAAGGTACCCTCCGCCACGCACCGTATGGTGCACTGCGGAATATATATGTAGATGTAGATGTGAAGGGGTAGACATACTCCATGTTGGTGTCCGTATACTTTTCATCAGATGGTGTGGACTTGGTTATTCTGAGGACGTTGAGCCACCTAATCGCAAAGTTTTTTCATCTCCTGCGAATGTTAGTCCTTTCTTTATAAAGAATATACGTTGTGTCCCGGTCTTACACAGTATACGAGTGCGGGAGGAAAGGTCCCTATCTGACGGCGAGGCGCCAAGACGGAATACGTAGCGGCAGCGGCCGCGCCGCCGACTCCGGCAGCGCCGCACCGGAAGCTGCGTGCAGGCGGGCGGGGGCGGCGGCGGCGGCGGCGGCGGCGGCGGCGGCGTCGGCGGCGGCCGGAGGGCAGGGCGCTATTTGCATCGAGCTAAGACGGCGGCCGGCCGGGTCTGGGGTCTGGCCACGCGGGACTCCTTAGAATGGGGCCGGACGGGACGGGACGCAGTCTCGTATTGATCGGCGGGCCGGGCGCCAACCGCCCGGGAACTTCCCTTCTTGCGCCCGCCTGCCACCGCCGCAGGCAGCTAATCCTCCGTTGCTCCTTCTTCTTGTCCGCGTCTTCTCCCTGCCCCTGTCCGCCGCCTCGCCTCCTCGGCCGTCTTTATCGACCGCGAAGGCGTCGTCTGCACCGCGGCCGCAGTCGCCCCTGCCCGACTTGCCTACCCCCACGCTAGAGCCTCCTCCCTCTGATGCCCAGAAATATCGCACCCTCCTCCCCCTCGCCCCATCGCGCTGCTGGGCCCGGTCCCGTCTCTGCGTCACCCTCCCTTTCAGCCCTGGAAGCTACAAAACTTCGCCTTCAGACTCCCCTCTCCGACTCCCTACCAGCGCTCCCTCCTTTCTCCCGAGATGGTAAGAGGAGAAAAAAAAAGCGGTCGTCGCCAGTTGCAGCTACTCATCTCTGCAGAACGAGGCGCTTGTTCCGCTCTCCCCAGTCCCTCCCCCACCCCCGTCCCCCTTCCGCGTCTTCCCGGATCGATAGTCCGAATCTTCCGTCAAGAACTGTTCTCTGGCTGTTCTGAAGCGCAGGGACAACTGCAGAGGAGTATTTTATACGCAATCGACGACGCCACAGTCCTTACAGAGTTAAAAATAAAAATACCTAAATCTCCATCTTCGTGAAAAAATTCAAACTCTATGGTAATAACAAATTTTACCAAAACAGCCTGCCGCCCGTTGTGGCCGAGTGGTTCTAGGCGCTTCAGTCTGGAACCGCGCGACCGCTACGGCCGCAGGTTCGAATCCTGCCTCGGGCATGGATGTGTATGGAGTCCTTAGGTTAGTTAGGTTTAAGTAGTTCTAAGTTCTAGGGGACTGATGACCTCAGGTGTTAATTCCCATAGTTCTCAGAGGCATTTGAACCAAAAGAGCTTCCGCATATCCTGTCTTCATTTCCAGTTAGCACCACAACCACTGAGGCGCCGAAGGGTAGTGTAATATAACCTGTAAGAGAAAGACCAAACTAATAAGCAGCACAAATGAAATTGGTGAAACTTCGCGTCGCAATTGGAGACCACAAAGGAACTGGGGAACACGCAGGAATTTTGCTACTTTCGAAGCAAAATAACACCTCACGGGCGAAGCAATAATAAGATAAGAAGCGGACCATCACAGGCAAAAGCGACGTTCCTGGTCAGTCTAAGTCTACCACTATCGAAAGTAGGCGGTAATGTGAGAATGAAATTTCTTAGAATGTATGTTTGGTGCGCACAACTGCACGGAGGCGAATCCTGAACCGTGGAAAAACCGGAAATGGAAGGAATATAGATGGATGTTGAAAATTAGGTGAGCTGATAACATGAATGACAAGAGCAGCGTGTGGGAAACATTGACAAGGGTGCTAAAACATCAAGGAATAACTTTCATGGTACCACGGGGACTTGAAGAGGACATAAACTGCAGGGAAAGACAGAGATCGGAATACATCCAGCAAACAGTTCAGGGCGTTGTGCGAATAAGTGATATTCTGAAACGAAGAGGTTACCAGAGGAAAGGTATTAGTGACGGGTCCCATCAACTTTCTCATAAAACTGTTGACACCCCTCTCAAAAAAAAAAAAAAAAAAAAAAAAAAAAAAAAAAAAAAAAAGGAGAGAGAGACAGACAGAGAGAGAGAGTGAGTGAAAGACAGAAACTTTTTTTCGATTTGTTTCTAAATGTACACTCTCTAATCTTGAGAGAGAGACAGAACTTTTTTTCGATTTGTTTCTAAATGTACACTCTCTGATCTGAGAAGTAAGCCGTTAACTGAGTGACAACGTCTTTCCTACAGCATCCCTGTGACGCTTCCTCGTTGACCGAACAAATGCCTGACAAGTCTCGAAGCTTCTTCCTGTATCTTCTCTCTTTCGTTAGCCCCTCTTCTTCAAAACTGTCTTCCTCACATACAAAGCTATCTGTCACGTCGAATCATTCAGGGTGATATTCCATTGTCGGCTGTACGAAGTGCTAGTGCTCTATTAGCAATAGAGTCCGCCTCCGTAGCTGAACGGAGAGCGCGGCTAAACGCTTGCCGGCACGGTAGTTCGGCGTGTCAGGGGATTGGCCACCTTCTGTAGCACAAAAAAAAAAACAACTGAATGAAGTTTTCAACGGCCAACTTGAGGAGGTGTTATAAGACATCCGCAAAGAGCTAATGACGAATAGTAACAAAGAAAGACATAGAATGAGAAAAAAGTCCTTGCGAGAACCTGGCTTCGATTTCCGGCTGGGTCGGAGATTTTCCCCGCTCGGGGACTTTCATCGACACGGAATGTCGCGAAAGGGGCGTCAAATGAAAAGACTTGCACTGAATGGGTACTCTCGGACAAACGTGCCACAAGCACATTTTTCATTTCAGCAATAATACATGCGCACAATATCCGCTCTTTCCGTCTGTTCTTATGATTTAAAAAAATACTGGCCACTTTCTTCTTTTTGATAAAGTTACTGAAGATATAAGAAATGAGAAATGGTACAGAAACACTCCCTGCGATTGATTTTGAGTCTAGAACAAACAAAAGAAAAAACAAGGCACAGAAGAATGCGATCGTGTCCCATATACCTCTGAGTCGCTCATATTCGTACTTGAATTGTATTTAAAAATAAAATATTATATAAGGCGGAAAAAATTGTCTGTTGCGAGACTATACAGTAACGGTACCTGACTGGCAATAGATAATGGGCAGAGGAGATACTTGTTTCCTTCATAAATTTTTATTGATAGAACTCACATGATTAATTTCAGAAATAGATTCCTAGCTACACAACCAACGAAAAATACAAATTCTTTAATGTAGTAAGTATGAATTCATTTGCTTCAGTCAATTGTGCTTAGCCGCGAATGCAACATTGGCGCATGCTATTTTTTATTTTAAAAATATTGTTTAGATATTGAGTCGATCAGCCTGCTCATCATGTTTCTGTCCGCCCCTGGTAGCTGAGTGGTCAGCGCGACGGAATGTCATACCTAGCAGCCCGGGTTCGATTCCCTGCTGGGTCGGGGATTTTCTCCGCTCAGGGACTGGGTGTTGTGTTGTCCTTATCATCATCCCCATCGACACGCAACTCGACGAAGTTGACACCAACTCTTAAGACTTGCACCAGGCGAACGGTCTACCCGACGAGAGGCCCTAGCCACACGGCATTTACATTTACATCATGCTTCTAGGCGATTCCTACTCAATGGATACTTCGAAAACATAACCCAGTTGAACTAGCTGAATGGCACCATAGATGAAATACAATAAAATATGTAGATGCCAACGTTACACTCATGGTTATTCATTTCTGAGTAATGGATCAGAATCCACAGTTTGAGTGCATACTAATCGTCATTCCTATGGTTATTTCAGCAAACAGTGATTGAAGAAGATACACAGATGAGTCATTTAATTCCACATTCATGCCCAAGGCGGGGCTAGAGCCTGTGATCTCTAATTAACGAGGCAGCGACAGCATTCTGAGAGTACGGAAGCCGATCAAGCCTCACTGATGTCGTGTATGTATAGAAAGTTTATATACTTGGGTAACCGCATCAGTAACCAGATGACGTTGGATCATTGAGCGAAAATGGAGGGGAAAGACAGAATTCACCAAATTTATACAGGATTGATTCTAAGTAAGGAAGCAAACTTCAGTTGGTGATTCTTGTTAGGAAAAGGAAGAAGAGATTAATATCAACATACGTCTGGGAGTTGACGATGAAGACTGTTGCACAACGTAGAGTAGCGTGGAGAGCTACATCAAAGCAGCCTTCGGAATAGGACCACAATTACAACGTTAAACTTTCACAATCATCATCTGTGGCGTACATAAAATATTGGGAAGATGGTCGAATCAGTATGTCATAAACAGTTTAGCGTCAATGTCTGGGTGGAGTTCATTGCCGAGTACCTATTTGAATCACTTGTTTTACTACAACGACTTGAAAGACACACACATGTGGAATTCCTGCAGAATACTTTGCTTCATTTGCTACAAAATGTGCCTTCAGTAATACGACAGGAAATTTGGCTGTGGCATCATGGATCACCAACGCACTTTCATACCATTGTTCATCAATACATCAACAATGTCTTTCCCAGGAGGTGACTAGCGAGAAGAGGCCATTGTGCCTGGTCGCCTCGATCACCAGACGCGACTCCCTTAACTTTTACTTGTGGGGCTGTCTGTATGATGAACGTGCTGACCCTTGAACAGCGTGTCCGTGTCGCCTGCGACGCTATTCGACTACATCCTGGATCTTTCAAATGATCGAGGCAGTCCACGATGAATTACGTTTTCAAATGTTGCTACACAAACGAAAGTCCTGGAGTATTACCTCAGTTAAATTCTCACACAACAGCAAAGATGGATGATATAGATATTAACGTCACTGCGGATGAGAAACAGCCTGAATTGCTAATATCGAACAAAGTCCCAGAGCCCGATGTAACCATGATCGAATTCTGAGTTACCCCTTTCTTTAACTTTACACTCAGGTGACAAAAGTCACGGAGACCTCCTAATATCGTGTCGGATGTCCTCTGACCGACGTAGTGCAGCAATTCGACGTGGCTTGAACTCAACATGTCGTTGGAAGTCCCCTTCAGAAATACCGAGCCATACTGGCTCTACAGCCGTCCATAATAGCGGAAGTGTCACTGGTGGAGGATTTTGTGCTCGAACCGACCTCTCCATTACGTTCTATAAACGGTCGCTCGGATTCACTTCGGGCGATCTGTGGTGCCAAATCAGTCGCTCGAATTGTTCATTATGTTCTTCAAACAAGTCACAAACAGTTTTGGCCGGTGACAAGGCGCATTGTCATCCATGAAAATTCCACTGTTGATTGAAAACATGAACTCCACGAATGGCTTCAAATGAACTTCAAATAGCCGAACACAACCATTTCTAGTCAGTGATCGGTTCAGCTGGACCAGAGGACCTATGTAAACGCAGCGCACACTAATATGGAGCCACCACCAGCTGGTGCAATGCTTTATTGAAAACTAGGGTCCATGCCTTCGTGGGATGTTGTTGACACTCTAACTCTACCTTCAGTTCTTACCAACTGAAATCGGAACTCATCTAACCAGGCCACGGTTTTCCAGTGGTCTATGATCCAACCGGTTTAGTTACGAGCACAGGAGAGGCGCTCCAGGCGATGTCGTGCTGTTAGCAAACGCGCAAGCGCCGATCATCTGCCGCCATAGCCCATTAACGCCAAATTTCGCCACATTGTTCTAACGGATACTTTCGTCGTACGTCCCATACTGATTTGTGCGGTTATTTTACGCAGTATTTCTTCTCTGTCAGCACACAACTCAACGCGAAAGCCGCTGCTGTCGGTCGTTAAGTGAAGGCCATCAGCCACGGCAACGTCCGTAGTGAGAGATAATGCATGAAATTTAGTATTCTCGACACAGTCTTGACACCTTGGGTGCTGGAATACTGAATTCCCTATCGATTTCCGAAATGTAATGTCCCATTCGTTTAGCTCCAACTACTATTCCGCGCTCAAAGTCTGTTAACTCCCATCGTGTGGCCGTAATCACATGGTAACCTTTCCACTTGAATCACGTGAGTACAAATGATAGCTCCGCCAATTCAGTGCCCTTTCATACTTTTTGTACGCGACACTACCGCCACCTGTATACGAGCATAGCGCTATCCTATGGCTTGTGTCACCTCAGTGTAATACATTTTAGCACTCTGGAACAAAACACTGTGCCCAGTATTTCAGAGAAGGAACTGGTCACACTCATCTACAAGAAGTTTGCAGTACTGCTCCTCAAAACTGCCATCCAGTATCCTTGGCATTCATATGTAGTAGACTCTTAGAACATGTACAGAGCTCAAACGTAATAAGGTATCTCAAACAGAATGTCCTCCCCCATGCCAACTACCATGAATTCCGAAAACATCAATCCTGAGAAATCCACCAGGCAATTTTTCTCACATGACATCCCGAAAACCATGAAGTAAAGCAGTCAGGTGCATGCAGTATTTTTTGATCTGCGAAAACCATTTGCCTCAGTACCACATCTACTCTTATCATCCAAAATTACGATCCTATGGGATATCAAGCGAAATTCGTGATTCCATTGAGAATTTATTGGCAGCGAGGATGCAGCATGTTGTCTTGGTCAGAGATTCGTCGACCGATGTATGAGGTACTTCAAGTATGCACCAGGCTACGGTGTTGAAATCCTTGTTGTTTGTTTTGTATAATAATTACCTTGTGGACAATTTTAGTAGTGTAGACATATATTTCTCAGATGATGCAGTTATCAATAATGGAGTACTGTCTGAAAATAACTGTGCAATATTCGGTGGGTTTTTGATAATGATTCAAAGAAGTGCGTAGAATGGCAGATTGCTTTAAATGTTAAGAAATGTAGACTTGTCTCCTTCACAAAAGAAAATAATGCAGTATTGTATGACTACAGTATCAGCGAATTACCAGTGGAGTCGGTCAACTCTTACATACACTCTAACACAAAAATAAACGCACCATGAAGGAACTATCCGAATGGGACGCAAACCGGGAGACGTATTGTACATGTACAGACAAACAAATGATATCGAGCTTCAAAAACTGAATTATTCAATACCCGTTGCTCCAGTTCTGGCTCTTATGCAAGCAATTATTCAGCTTAGCATTGACTGATGGAGTTTTCGGAAGTCCTCCTGAGAGATATCGTGCCAAATTCTGTCCTTCTGGGGCGTTAGATCATCTAAATCCCGAACTGGTTCGAGAGCCCTGTCCATAATGCTTCAAACGTTCTCAGTTGGGGAGAGATACGGCGACCTATCTGGACAAGGTAGTGCTTGGAAAGCACGAAAACAAGCAGTAGAAACTCTCGCCATGTGCACTAGAGCATTATCTTGCTGAAATGTAAGCCCAGGATGGAATGCCATGAAGATCAGCAAGACGAGGCGTAGAATACCGTATCGCAATGCAGTAAGAGTGACGCGGATGGCAACCAAATTTGTCCTGCTAAGGAAAGCTCCACGCTAAAACTCCTGGCTGTTTGGCTGCATAACGGGCGCCAGTCAGGTTAATATCCCATCATTGTGCGGGGCGTCTCCAAGGACATCTTTGGCCTGGAATCACATTGACTGGAGTACAATTGTCTTCAGCGATGAGTCCCAATGCCTAGAGAATGTGCTTCTGGAGACGCTCTCGTACGGATCGTGAGGACGATGTTAGACTAATGTCCGTGAGCTCCGTACATGAATGGAACAGGAAGAAGCCGTAATAACTGGTATTTTGGGAAGTACCCTCTGCTATACACTTCACAGCGGTTCGTAGAGAATGGATATACGAGGGTCACACAAAAAAAAAAAAAAAAAAAGGCACACTATTTTTGTAAAAATACATTTTTCATTCTGCATGTGTGAATGTTTTACAGTGTGTAGATACATCCTTCCCGCTTGTTTTCAAACTTAGTCAACCTGTTTCCGTGAGTGGCGCCGTCACAGCATGTCTTCAACATGGCTGCTACACTTGACGTTCGTCAGAAGCAACGTGCTGTCATAGAATTCCTGTGCTGTGAAAACGAGACAGTGGGAAATATCCACAAGAGGTTGAAAAAGGTGTATGGAGATGCTGCTCTCGATCGCAGTACAGTTAGTCGGTGGGCAAGTACGTTACGTGATGCATGCGGGCGCGGCAATATTGAGGATTGTCCCCGCAGCAGCAGGCCTCGTACTGCACACACTCCAGATAATGTGCAGAGAGTTAACGAATTGGTGACTGCTGACAGACGCATCACAGTGAACGAATTGTCACGCTACGTTGGGATAGGGGAAGGAAGTGTTTGCAGAATACTGAAAGTGTTGGCGTTAAAAAAAGGTTTGTGTCAGGTGGGTGCCCAGGATGTTGACAGTGGCTCACTAAAAAACAAGAAAAACGGTATGCAGCGAACTTTTGGAACAGTACGACAAAGGTGGAGGTGAATTTCTTGGAATGACAGGTGATGAAACACGGCTCCATCATTTTTCACCAGAGACGAAGAGGCATTCAATGGAGTGGTATCATGCAAATTCACCCAAGCAAAAAATTCAGAACCACACCTTCTTCTGGAAAAGTTTTGCCTACGGTGTTTTTCGATTCCGAAGGACTCTTACTTGTGGACATCATGCCAAGTGGAACCACCATAAAATCTGATGCATATGTGGTGTGTCGTCACATATGCATCAGAAGAAACTTCAAGATCGACTGTCGTGTTCGACAACATCGGCAAAAGCACGATGTTTTCTTGCACGACAGTGCACGGCCACAGGTCAGTCAAAAAACCATGGAAGCGATCACAAAAATCGGATTGACAACACTGAAACGCCCGCCTTACAGTCCCGACCTGGCTCCATGTGACTATCATATCTTTGGGAAACTGAAAGACTCTCTTCGTGGAACAAGGTTTGAAGATGATGACTCCCTTGTGCACGCTGCCAAACAGTGGCTCCAATAGGTTGGTCCAGAATTCTACCGTGCGGGTAAGGCAGTTGAGACGGATGGAAAATATGTGGAGAAATGAAAATATTGTTCAAAAATGGTTCAAATGGCTCTGAGCACTATGGGACATAACTACTAAGGTCATCAGTCCCCTATAACTTAGAACTACTTAAACCTAACTAACCTAAGGACATCACACACATCCATGCCCGAGGCAGAATTCGAATCTGCGACCGTAGCGGTCGCGCGGTTCTAGACTGTAGCACCTAGAACCGCTTGACCACCCCAGCCGGCTATTGTTACTAAAGGATGTATCTACACACTGTAAAACTTTCTACATGTAGAATAAAAAATGGATTTAAAAAAAATAGTGCGCATTTCTTTTGGAGCGACCCTCGTATATGCGAATGAAGATGCGACGCGTAAAGTTTGCATTGCACCTCATAAGCACCCACGTTAAACATATTTTTGTAACATCTATCAAATTAATACCATGTTATAAGTAATGGAATGTACAAGATTAGGTTCCTTTCAGATAAAGCTGATACAATAGCTCCCTACTTAGCAATCATATACAACAGCTCGCTCACCGATAGATCTGTACCTACAAATTGGAAAATTGCGCAGGTCGCACCAGTGTTTAAGAAGGGTAGTAGGAGTAATCCATCGAACTACGGACCTATATCATTGACGTCGGTTAGCAGTAAGGTTTTGCAGCATATACTGTATTCAAACATTATGAATCATCTCGAAGGGAACGATCTATTGATACGTAATCAGCATAGTTTCAGAAGACATCGTTCTTCTGCAACGCAGCTAACTCTTTATTCCCACGAAGTAATGGCCGCTGTCGACAGGGGATCTCAAGTTGATTCCGTATTTCTAGATTTCCGGAAAGCTTTTGACACAGTTCCTCACAAGTGACTTCTAATCAAGCTGCGGGCCTATGGGGTATCGTCTCAGTTGTGCGACTGGATTCGTGGTTTCCTGTCAGGAAGGTCGCAGTTCGTAGTAATAGATGGCAAATCATCGAGTAAAACTGAATTGATATCAGGTGTTCCCCAGGAAAGCGTCCTGGGACCTCTGCTGTTCCTGATCCATATAAATGACCTGAGTGACAATCTGAGCAGGTCGCTTAGGTTGTTCGCATATGATGCTGTAATTTACCGTCTAGTAAGGTCATCCGAAGACCAGTATCAGTTGCAAAGCGATTTAGAAAAGATTTCTGTATGGTGTGGCAGGTGGCAGTTGACGCTAAATAACGAAAAGTGTGAGGTGATCCACATGAGTTCCAAAAGAAATCCGTTGGAATTCGATTACTCGATAAATAATACAATTCTCAAGGCTGTCAATTCAACTAAGTACCTGGGTGTTAAAATTACGAACAACTTCAGTTGGAAAGACCACATAGACAATATTGTGGGGAAGGCGAGCCAAAGGTTGCGTTTCATTGGCAGGACACTTAGAAGATGCAACAAATCCACTTAAGAGACAGCTTACACTACACTCGTTCGTCCTCTGTCAGTATATTGCTGCGCGGTGTGGTATCCTTACCAGGTGGGATTGAAGGAGGACATCGAAAGGGTGCAAAAAAGGGCAGCTCGTTTTGTATTATCACGTAATAGGGGAGAGAGTGTGGCAGACATGATACGCGAGTTGGGATGGAAGTCGTTTTTCGTCGTGGCGAGATCTATTTACGAAATTTCAGTCACCAACTTTCTCTTCCGAATGCGAAAATATTGTGTTGAGCCCAACCTACATAGGTAGGAATGATCATCAAAATAAAATAAGAGAAATCAGAGCTCGAACAGAAAGGTTTAGGTGTTCGTTTTTCCCGCGTGCTGTTCTGGAATGGTATGTTAGAGAGATAGTATGATTGTGGTTCGATGAACCCTCTGCCAAGCACTTAAATGTGAATTGCAGAGTAATCATGTAGATATAGATGTACAAGCATTAGCTGCATAATGCCGAATGCTCACCGTCCATTTCCGCATATGTATTTTTTTGTTGCTTTTCCTGAAGCTAAGCCCCTCATTTAGTGCCCATCCTGTAGACCTTTGTATCTGACGAAAGGGATCTGTATCCCAAACACGTCGTGTGTGTTGTAGCTGAAGTGATAACTGTCTATTAAGATTTCACGTGCCACCGAGTAAGCTGTATGGCCAGGCGATAGACCAGACACCTACAGTACAGGAGAGTCGTCAGATCGGAAAAGCGAGTAGGATGCGAGCGGCGGCAGCGGGACCGAGATGAAACGTATCGCCCGCTTCCCCCTGGGCGTCATATTTCTTACGAGGGCCGCGACCCAGAAGAATCGCCGACGCTGCAGAACGAGGGCCCCCACCCAGCCTCTCTGCTCCGCCAGCAGACGTATGACTGTTATTAGTCGGATCTTCTCTTCTTACAGCCGCGCCGCCTCCCGTTCCCTGCCCTCCACCCCCTCTCAACCCCCGCTCCTCCCCCGCCAGCACGCGCCATTTCTTTCAGCTCCGTTCTTAATTGCAAAACAGCGCGCAGAACCCTCGTCGCTGCCTTTCATCGGAACGACGCTCGCCTTCATCCGGAATTCAGATGCCCTCGCTCTGCTTTCCCAGTCGACAGAACGGAACAGAAAAGAAAAGAAGAAAAAGAGGACGGGCGGGCGCGCCTCCTGACTCGGAGTCGGCTCCTTAATTTACACCCTTACCGTAAACGTCAAAGTTCACTACTCCGCAGAGAAATCGACGGAAAACGCGTTGCTTGTGAATTCAAAAATAATGCCGTGCTGACTGCGCTTTTCCAATTTACCGATTTTCACTTACAGATATCTTCGTGCTCTTTGCGTGCTTGCGTACATGCCAGTGCTTGTGTGTGTGTGTGTGTGTGTGTGTGTGGGTGGGTGTGTGTGTGAGAGAGAGAGAGAGAGAGAGAGAGAGAGAGAGTGACTGATAAGAATGACAGAGCGTACTTGTTTGGTAGGTAAGTCTACACATAGTGTATTTCGTGTGACGTTTCTAGTTACTTTGCAGCAATATTGGAACGAAAATGGATATCTAATGCCGGCCGCGGTGGTCTAGCGGTTCTAGGAGCTCAGTCCGGAACCGCGCGACTACTACGGTCGCAGGTTCGAATCCTGCCTCGGGCATGGATGTGTGTGATGTCCTTAGGGTAGTTAGGTTTAAATAGTTCTAAGTTCTAGGGGACTGATGACTACGGATGTAAAGTCCCATAGTGCTCAGAGCCATTTGAACCATTTTTGGATATCTAATGCTGTAGAACATGTTGTCATAGATAGTGGGATGACTAGTCTGTTACCCAAATCTCCAACATCTTTCGACGAAACCTGATAAGAAATACTTGGTAATCTTAAGAGCGGTACAACATTCGTTGAATGTAACTCCACCGCCTGCGACACTAAATTTTTTGTCTGCTTCTTTGAACCATGAACCTAAGACGTTTTCTCTCTTGAAATGAGGGCGTGCCTGGTTTAGGTTTCTTCAACAAAGAACGATCAGCATGATAGTAATGACAATAATGGGAATTAGTGTTTATTTTAAAATTATTTTCTTGCCATAACGAGACAACATGAACACGGGAGTCTCGTGCTAGTAGTAATGGAAGCGTCACTTAACCCTTTATCACACCTTTTTTTTTTTTAGAAGTTAAAATATTTTTTTTGTATTTCAAATTGTTCAAGGACTTCAGGAAAAATTCTCCAAAAATAAGATGTTTTTAATTCAGAAAAAAATTATTTTTATTCAGTTTGCATTTATGCAAAACTGTGCGAAACTTCATTAGCACAAATACAACATGAATGGAGCAGAATACTCTCCAAAGGTTTTAGAAGCACTACAATTTTTTTGCATTCACCTGTTCTTCCATTCAACTACCAACAATCACCGCCGAAAGAGAGCAATGTCAGCCTAACTTACAACACTACTCACACACTGTCGCGTCATACACTCAGTAGCGCATTCTAGTGGCAGAATCTTATCAGTTGCCGTCATAATACAACATAGCAAATTAACAAAGCAGTTTCAAGCGTTAAACTTCAAGAACAACGGTGAAAAGAGAGTTGAAACGTTGTTTTGCACATCTGCAAAGCAACGCACTGAAGGGTTAAAAGTGAATCTTCAGGAGAACACATAATTGGGGATGAACAGGATGGTGAAATAGGTGACGCCTCAGTCTAACTGAAATGAAGCACTAAATCATTTAACGGAATACGAGTTCTTTCGGAATATTAAGAGATAGTAATTGGCTTTTCATAATGCCACTTCCATATGTCTGTTTCGCTTATTATATAGCAGGGCCACCCCTAAAACCGTGAAAACTGTTTTTCCACCCTGCGAATATGATTTCAGAAAGTAGTGTAAACTGCAACCAGATACAGCATGCCGCCCGTTACAATCTGAAAGATATCTACAGTTTACAACCAACAAGTGGAATTTTTGTAGGTCATTTCATTTTTTTCTGAGTACATCAAGCATTATCCGTTTGGATTTTTATACACTGTTCTTTTGTTTCGTAAAAGTGCATTGATTTCATTTTACTTAGTCAACGATGAAGCATGCTCTCTCCCAAAGACATGCAAGTGGATTTGAAACAATGGTCGTTCTGTGTCCCTTTTTTTCAGTACCAGTTTCTCTCTCTCTCCCTCTCTTTCTCTCTCCTTCTTTCCATCTGCACCTACACACGTACTTCGTAAGCTACCATTCGGTGCATGGCGGACGCTGTCTTGTACTACTATTACTCATTCCCTGCCTGTTCCACTCACAAATGGAGCGAGGATAAAAACAATTGTTTGTACGCCTCCGTACGAGCCCTAATTTCTCTTATCCGGCCTTCTTGGTCCTTACGCGAAATTTACGTTGGCGCAGTAGAATCAGTCTTCAGTCGCCCTCAAATGCAGTTTCTCCAAATTTTCTCAATATTTCAGAATGAGATATTCACTCTGCAACGGAGTGTGCACTGATATGCAACTTCCTGACAGATTATAACTGTGTGCCGGACCGAGACTTTGTTTTCGTGGGCAAAGGCCCCGAGTTCGAGTCTCGGTCCGGCACACAGTTTTAATCTGCCAAGAAATTTTAATATCAGCGCACACTCCGTTGCAGAGTGAAAATCTCATTCTGGAATCTTCCCCAAGGCTGTGGGCTAAGCCATGTCTCCGCAATATCCTTTCTTCCAGGAGTGCTAGTGCTGCAGGGTTCGCAGAAGAGCTTCTGTGACGTTTGGAAAGTAGGAGAAGTGGTACTGGTAGAAGCAAAGCTGTGTGGACGGGGTGTGAGTCGTGCTTGGGTAGCTCAGATGGTAGAGCACTTGCCTGCGAAAGGCAAAGGTCCCGAGTTCGAGTCTCGGTCCGGCACACAGTTTTAATCTGGCAGGAAGTTTCTCAATATTGTTTCGCGAAAAGAACGGCGTCTTTCCTGCAAACATTCCCATCTAAGTCCACGAAGCATCAACGTAATATTCGCATGCTGATCGAACCTACTGGTGGCAAATCTAGCAGCACGTCTCTGAAATGCTCCAAATTCTCGAATGCACGACCTATCATCGTGATTAAGGTTTTCTGTCATTTGCGTAAATCGCTCCAGACAAATGCCGGGTGGTTACTTTCCAAGAGCATGGCTGATTTTCTTTCGCATCCTTGGAAAAAATCCGACTTTGTAGTTCGTCTCTAATGACCTCGTTGTCGATGGGACATTAAACCCTAATGTTTCTTCCTTCCTTTCTGAAATGCACTACTCACAATGGTTCACACTGATGTTCTATTCGCGGTCTCCTTTCTAGATGGGGTACACATTATTTGAATTCTTCCCGTAAACCGAAGTCGACAATTCGCTTTTCTCCTTCCCTATTATTGATATGACGTGCTCGTTCGATTCCATATAGCTTCCCAACGTTACCCCCACTATCTATTCGACGTGACTATGTAAAGTCTCCCTTTTCTCTCTTTTTCGCTCTCTCTCTCTCTGTTCTTTTTCTTCTTTTCATTTCCAAGTATCTTTGTAAAATATTTAATTTACGTTTTCCCCATACAATTATTCCATTCTCCTGCTTCTTCCACACTTAAATGAATTATTCCTAGATACTTCAACTGTTCCTTCTTCTACTTACGTTGTCCTCTAGGTTCCTCTATATACTCAGTACAGAATCTCTAAGTTTCTCATTAAATTTTTATTGTGATTCTCTATATTCCAAGTTTAAATTCTTCCTCTTGCTTCGCCTCAGATTTCTGCGTGGCTCACTTTTCTCTTCCATATAATAATGTTCTCCAGGCATATAGAGTCAGGAACGACGTCCTTAACTTAACGTCAGTGTCAGTGAGAAAATATTTCACATTGGGAGAGCTCTTTTGTTGAAGGAATCTTACTTCGCCTACATCAATCTCCTTCTGATGTCTCCCTTGTTTTCATTATTTTCCGTTAGCTTCTTCCTATCACAGAATTCACACGCTTCTAATGTTATATCTTCCCCAAACTTGAGTATTTTATTGTTTTCCTTTCTGCTATCTTTCATATCTATTCTATTTATTCATAATCCAAATTCTGTACTAATCAGACTGTACATTCCATCGAAGTTTCTTTTATTCTTTCTTATATTACAGTATTCAGTATTGTTACATCACTCTCCACCATAAATAATATTACACTGGTTTGAAGTACTTTCAGTGGTCGTGTGTGTGTGTGTGTGTGTGTGTGTGTGTGTGTTGTTGTTGTTGTTGTGTGTGTGTGTGTGTGTGTGTGTGTGCTTGTGTGCGTGTGTGTGTGATGTGCGCGTAAAACACTAACCTTTGCAGCTAACAGCCAGTTACGCTTGTGTCTATAAACAAGAATCGCCTGGTGCGTAAGGAAAGCTTTCTCACGAGACGGGGCCTTAGTCCAGATGTTCGGCAGCTGGGTAGACGCCGTGAGGTTAACGACCCACTGGCCCAGGTGCTCAAGAAAAAACAAAAGGGTGCCGCAGGCGGAGTCGCAAAGAAAGGTCGCTAATCTCGTAAAACACGTTCTCGCCTTACTGCACAATTTGCGCGCCACACAATAGCTTCGTTTTCCAGCACTGGCCGAAAATTTCTGCGCCCCTTTCTCTTTCTGCGATTTTTATGTTAATGGAGACAGATCAGTCCCTTTGTTTACTTCGTTAGTTACGCGTCACAAAATACGAATAGCGTTCACACAGTAAAAATATGCAAAAGGAGTCCAAGGCAATTTCTTATTCACATAAGCCGTACCCTAACGAAAACAACGAAGTTAAGGGAATGTCCTTTCTCGTGAGACCTGAAGTAAATAACACTCAGTGATCTGTGTGGCTAACGCAGTCTATGCATAACACGCAACCGAAAAGCGTAAATAGATTATTGTCTTCGCAGCATAATAAAAAGAGTGACCAGAAAATTTCTCATGTTTTACTTTGTAAACCAGCAAATTGTAATTATTTGCCATAAAAGAAAATATAAGAAGGATGAGAGAGTGAAAGAGAGAGAGAGAGAATAATAATTTCCCTCTTTTGTTGGATCTTTCCAGTCAAAGATCATACATTTTGCGGGGTGAATATATCGCAAATAGATTTATCTTTGCCACTAACAACATCAGCTGACGACAAACACAAACATGTGCTATTAGGAATTACGTACAGTTTCTTCTTTCCTACGTAAGACGAGAAAATACGCGAACAAATTTACTTGGATTTTTATCTTAATGTGTCATATTTTGAGGGCGTAGTACTCTATTATTATGTGATAACCTGACTGATGATCACCAACATTAAATACCTAGGGGTAGTTATGCAGACCAGTTTAAGCTAGAACAAACACGTAAAACTTGTAAGCAAGACACATGCAAGATAGTTTTTTTTCTTTTTTTAATATGTTAATGAAATGCAACTGCTACAAGAAGGAGAATATTCATAAATGCTCAATTGCCGACTCTTGAGTATTAGGGACCTTTACAAGCTAGGATAAATATACAGCAGTCATCCAAAAAGAGTAGCGAGTGTCGCATAGTTAGCAACAGATAAAGGTGCTAATCCAACGGCATTAAGAGCAACATTATGCATTACGGAGAACTTTTCTGTCAAAATCCTGAGAACATACAATACAACAACATTTAGGTAACATACTATTTTTCCCTCACATAACTCGCAAAAGTACTATTAGTGCAAAATCAGAGAAATCCTAGATCAATCTTGGACGCACAGACAATTGCTCTTTCCGCGCACTTCTCGCAAACAGGAAAATCCCTACAAGACGTATGCTCACAACACACTGTACTGTACAATTACACGTATCACATTATTTGTAACCAAAGTATTACTGAAAGCACAATATGTCATAGATGCCATTTAAAGAAGCTGTACCACTGATTTATTTGTTTATTTTTATGTAAATATTCCTTCCTAGGTAAGTGGAACAAGATTAGGTTCAGGTAAAGCCTTACGACACGTCCTCACAGCTTCGCTTCTGCTGACACCTTTCTTGTATTTTTCATAATTCACAGAAGGTCTCTCGCATGTGCTTCTGGAGCTTGCGCTGCGATTAAGATGAAGTGATAGCTACCTGCGATATGGTCGGGCTCCTGAATGGGTTGCGCACTGAGAAGTGGACAAGGCATATGATAGTCATGTAAGTTGTCTGATCGGAAGCGTCCTAACTCGGCGCATGGAACACTCACTTGGTCAAACAGGGGGATGTTTCAGAAATAACACACATACACTATGTGATCAAAAGTATCTTGAAACCTTGCTGAAACTGACGCACAAGATCGTGGCGCCCTCCATCGGTAATACTGGAATTCAATATGGTGTTGGCCCACCCGTAGCCTTGATAACAGCTGCCACTCTCGCACGTATACGTTCAATCAGCTGCTGGAAGGTTTCTTGAGGAATGGCATCCCATTCTTCACGGAGTGGTGCACTTAGGAGAGGTACCGACGTCGGTCGGTTAGGCCTGGCACGAAGTCGGCGTTCCAAAACATCCCAAAGGTGTTCTATATATTCAGGTCAGGACTCTGTGCAGGCCAGTCCATTACAGAGATGTTACTGTCGTGTAGCCACTATGCCACAGGCCATGCATTATGAACAACTGCTCGATCGTGTTGAAAGATGCAATCGCAATCCCGGAATTGCTCTTCAACAGCGGGAAGCAAGAAGGTGCTTAAAACACCAATGTAGGCCTGTGTAGTGATAGTGCCACGCAAAACAAGGAGGGCATGCCCCCTCCATGAAAAACACTACCACACTATAACACCACTGCCTCCGAATTTTACTGTTGGTACTACGCACGCTGCCAGATGACGTTCACCGGGAATTCGCCATATCCACACCTCGCTATCGGATCGCCACATTGTGTACCTTGATTCGTCACTCCATGCAACGTTTTTCCACTGTTCACTCGTCTAATGTTTACGCTCCTTACACCAAGCGAGGCGTTGTTTGGTATTTACCGGCGTGATATGTGGCTTATGAGCAGCCGCCATGAAATCCAAGTTTTCTCATCTCCTGCGTAGCTGTCATAGTACTAGTAGTGGATCCTGGTGCAGTTAGGGTTGCCTTTGTGATGATGTGGATAGATATCTGCCTTTTACACACAAGGATCCTCTTCAACTGTCGGCGGTCTCTGTCAGTCAACAGACGACGTCGGCCTGTACGCTTTTGTGCTGTACGTGTCCCTACACGTTCCCACTACACTATCACATCGGAAACAGTGAATCTAGGGATGTTTAGGAGTGTGGAAATCTCGCATACAGATGTGTGACACAAGTGACACCCTATCATCTGACAACGTTCGAATTCCGTGAGTTCCGCGGAGCGCCCCATTCTGATCTCTCAGGATGTCTAATGACTACTGAGGTCGGTGGTATGGAGTACCTGGCAGTAGGTGGCAGCACAATGCACCTAATATGAAAAACATGTTTTGGTGGGTGTCCGGATGCTTTTGATCACATAGTGTACGCGTAAGCACCAGTAGCTGCATCTAACCACCCATAATTTTAACTAATGGCACCGTGATTGGTTTCATTGCAGTAGTGGAAGTTCGGCACACAAAATCAATGCACAAGTTCCCATTTCACATCCTGCAGCAATTTCTTACGAAACTTTTGGTGGGCATACAGACAAGCGCAAGACTTCCTGCATATGGTGGGAGAGCCTTCCATCTAACTGCGGTGCCCATCCAAAATTACACCCAGTCTCATCACCATTTTTCGATATATTGAGACCGAAATGAAAGAGCACAATGATAAACTGCTCGTGTACTAAAATTTGTTGGGCTCACCTTAAAACTAAAGACGGTCAGTGATATATGCCGATGATATCAGTGTACATATCTTCACCCTTGGTACTTAACTAAAGTAGGAGGCCTTCCGCACAGAAACAGAATGCACAGTAGGGCAGAAATGACGAGATGTAACTATAATAACAGCATCAAATGATGGGGCGCTGGACTGAGTCGCCGCGCGTAGTGGCCGCGCGGTTAGAGGCGCAATGTCCGGAACTGCGCGTCTCTTGCCGCGGAGGTTCGAATCCTCCCTCGGGCATGGTTGTGTGTTTGTCCTTAGCGTTAGTTATTTTAATTAGTGTGTAAGTCTAGGGACCGATAACCTCAGTATCTTGGTCCCTTATGAATTCACACACATTTTAACATTTCTGGACTGAGACCTCGGTTCTAAGATGACCTCATAGACCCACAGATACATGCTGCTGTCTCTTTGTCAAACAGCTTTCAAGATATTTTAGCTTAGTATGTGAAAGTTTCATGTGTCACGTTTTTCTAAAAAGTGTGTCGAAGTTAAAGGTACCTGATTCTTTGCTGAAGTCTAGTAATCGTCAATATTGTGAACTCACAGTTTTTTATACAATATTTAAGCTCATCAGTTACCCTCATTAGTGCAAAATTTGACCTTAAGTGTTTCGAAAACCGTAATGATACTTGTCTTATACATTTAATATTCCTAGGTATAAAGTCAGTTGATTGTTAACAAAATACAGTGGTTTGAAAAAAGAAAAAAAGCATGTAAACACCGCGATAAATGCATGACAGAACAAAAATGCAGGTACCAGAAAAGCTGCAGATTGCGCTGTTGTATTTGACGACGACCGTCGAGAGAGACGGTCATTGAAGAGGACGAAAGCTGCAAAAGTCACTGCAGAACTGAATGCCGTACTCCTGGACATGGTCAGCAACAAAAGAACACGAAGGGAGCTCCATAAGCTGGAAACTGTGGGAGGAGCTGGAAATCCAGACCTACTCATCAGTGACACAATTGCCCGAAACAGGAGAACGTGGTGAAGAAGCAATAAAAACGTGGATTATGGAGCAATGGAAGTAAGTCATGTGGTCGGATGAGTCTTGTTTCACACTGTTTCGAATTTCTGCCTGAATTGACGTCCCTACACTGAAAAATGGTAGGGGTTCGGTGGCGATATGGGCAGCAATAACGTGGTATTCCATGGACTCCAAGACTACACTACAAGGTCGCCTTACTGCCAAGGGTTACGTGACCATTTTGGCTAGTCACATCCAGTACATGGCATAGTGTTTGCTCGCCAGTGGCGATGCTTTTTTCATTAAGGCAGGGCTCTTGTTCCCACGGCTCGCGTTCGTCGCGAATTATTGTTATTATTTGTTGTTTTTGTTGTTGGTGGTGGTGGTCTTCAGCCCGGAGACTGGTTTGATGCAGTTCTTTAAGTTACTCTATCCTGTGCAAACTTCTTCATCTACAAGTCATTACTGCATCCTACATTCTTCTGAATCTGCTTAGTGTATTCATATCTTGGTCTCCCTCTACGATTTTTACCCTCCACTCTGCCCTCCACTAATAACTTGGTGATCCTTTAACGCCTCAGCACTTGTCCTACCAACCGATCCCTTCTTCTGATCAAGTTGTGTCACAGATTCCCCTTCTCCCGAATTCTATTCAGTACCTCCTCATTAGTGACGTGATCTACCCTTCTAATCTTCAGCATTCTTTGTAGCACCACATTTCGAAAGCTTCTATTCTCTTCTCGTCTAAACTATATATCGTCCATGTTTCACATCCGTCCATGGCTGCACTCCATACAAATACTTTTAGAAACTACTTCCTGACACTTAAATCTATACTCGCTGTTAACAAATTCCTCTTCTTCAGAAACGCTTTTCTAACCATTGCCGCCGGCCGGAGTGGCCGAGCGACTCTAGGCGCTACAGTCTGGAACCGTGCGACCGCTACGGTCGCAGGTTCGAATCGTGCCTCGGGCATGGATGTGTGTGATGTCCTTAGGTTAGTTAGGTTTAAGTAGTTCTAAGTTCTAGGGGACTGATGACTTCAGCAGTTAAGTCCCATAGTGCTCAGAGCCTTTTGAACCATGTTTTTTAACTATTGTCAGTTTACATTTTATATCCTCTCTACTTTCATCGACATCAGTTATTTTGCTCCCCAAATAGCAAATCTCATCTACTACTTTAAGTGTCTTATTTCTTAATCTAATTCCCATAACATCACCTGATTTAATTTGACTTCATTCAGTTATCCTCGTTTTGCTTTTGTTGATGTACATCTTATATCCTCCTTTCAAGACACTGTCCATTCCGTTCAACTGCTCTTCCAAGTCCTTTGCTTCCTGTGACAGAATTACAATGTCATCGGCAGACCTAAAAGTTTTTATTTCTTCTCGACGGATTTTAATTCCTACTCAAAATTGTTATTTTATTTCCTTTGCTGATTGCTCAATATATAGATTGAATAACATCGGGGGTAGGCTACAACCATGTCTTACGCCCTTCCCAACCATTGATTCTTTTTCATGCCCCTCGACTCTTATAACAGCCATATGGTTTCTGTACAACTTGTAAATAGCCTTTCATTCCCTGTACTTGCCCCTTTCCACCTTCAGAATTCGAAAGAGAGTATTCAAGCCAACATTGTCAAAAGCTTTCTCTAAGGCTACAAATGCTAGAAAAGAAGGTTTGCCTTTCCTTAATCTGTCTTCTACGATAAGTAGTAGGGTCAGTATTGCCTCACGTGTTCCAACCTATCTGCAGAATCCAAACTGATCTTCCTCAAGGTCGGTTTCTGCCATATTCTCCATTTGTCTTGAAAGAAATCTTCTCAGTATTATGCAGCCGTGACTTATTAGACTTATAGTTCGGTAATTTTCACACCTCTCACCACCTGCTTTCTTTGGGTATTTAAAGAAAGCGCGAGGAGAACGTGTCGCATCTCCCTTTACCATTACAGTCAGCAGATCTCAGTATTATTGAGCCTTTGCTATCTACTTTTGACACAAGGATAAGTGATCGCTATCCACCTCTATCGTAGTTACCTGAAACTGTCACTCTTTTGCAAGAAGAATAGTATAAGATTATCATCAAAATCATGCAGGACCTACCTGTATTCATACATTCCGACACGAATGGAAGCTGCTTTGAATGCCAATGGTTTTCCTACACCGTACTGGGCATTGGAATGTGTTGTGTTTTTGCTGTTTCCGTATCAACCCCCTGTATTACAGTAGCTTTTGATCGAGTGCATAAAATAATGGCTGAGTAGTAATCACCTTATGATTTTCTTTTCCTAGTGCGTCGAATCCATCCCATTCAAGAGAGAGGAACTTATCTGACGTTATGTTCTCTGTAAAATTATTGATTATGATTGTGGTTATCCTTTAAGCTTATCGCTTCAGAAGAGATTATCATTGTTGCTTTTCTTGTTAAGTTCATTATAACACATTGCAGAAAGTGTATATGCTGGATCTATTTTATGACAAGAATGGTGATCAACAATTAATTGCAGCACGGAGGCTTACTGGCACCGTAAGACAAAACCTGTTTTCGTTAGTCGGGGATGGAAAAATTTTCTAATTTTATGTTTCCAACATTCAAATTACAGAATTTTCCCCGTACAATCGTAGGTTCGTATCACTGTACGCCATGCACGATTTTCGCTTTGCTAACATACTGCTTTAGATCGTTTCGCAGATTTCTGTATTCTTCGTAGCGTTTACGCGTCTGATCTGACTAGTGTCTGTAAACAATGTCCTTCTTTTTTTGTAGTTTAACGTAACAGCCTCGAAGCGAAAGGGCTTCTTATTCAGACTGTACGCAGGGGCATGTTTGTTGTAGAAAACCCGTGAACGTATTAGTAAGATCATGAATTTTACCATCTTATGGACAGTGATTAGCCGCGCGGGATTAGCCGAGCGGTGTAAGGCGCTGCAGTCATGGACTGTGCGGCCGGTCCCGGCGGAGGTTCGAGTCCTCCCTCGGTCATGGATGTGTGTGTTTGTCCTCAGGTTAATTTAGGTTAAGTAGTGTGGAAGCGTAGGGACTGGTGACCTCAGCAGTTAAGTCCCATAAGATTTCACACACATTTGAACATTTGACAGTGACTTATTACTTCTGTTGAGTTCCTAGGCAACACGATTTCCAGCGTCCCAATCTGCACGTTTAATGTTCCCATAATCTATATGGCGCAATTTGACATTTGAGGGCTGCGAAAAGTATAACACAAGTATTACGCGGTTCGCCATGAGACTAATAGCGTATGTATGACCATTGTCAATGTTTTACGTTCTGATTACATTTGTGTGTGTGTGTTCTAGTGAAATAATGCTCATCTTGTGCAGCTGCTGTTGCCGTCTTCACTTGAAGTATGTGTGTGAGTGTAATACGCGCCTACGAAGATGAGGTACACTATGTGATGAAAAGCATCCTTACATGTGTCTGGAAACGCATACTTTCCGAGATAAGTCCCATACTCCGAGGAGAGTAAGGGACGAAGTGGAGACCCGCACCGCCGCACTAGGCAAGGTCCTAGCGGAGGTGGTTTGCCATTGCCTTCCTCCAACCGTAATGATGAAGAATGATGATGATGATGAAGGCGACACAGCAACACCCAGTCACCTCGAGAGAGGGAAAATCCCTGTCCCCGCCGGGAATGGAACACGGGACACCGTGCGCGGGAAGCGAGAACGCTACTGCAAGACCACGATCTGCGGACAAAAGTATCCTGACATCCCCAAAAACAAATGTTTTTCATATTAGGTGCACTGTGCTGGCACCGACTTCCAGGTACTCCATATCAGCGACCTCAGAAGTCGTTAGACATCGTGAGAGAGCAGAATGGGGCGCTCCGCGGAACTCATGAGCTTCGAACGTGGTCAGGTAATAGGGTGCCACTTGTACGCGAGATTTCCACACTCCGAAACATCCCTAGGTCCGCTGTTTCCCATGTGAAAATGAAGTGGAAACGTGAAGGGACACGTACATCACAAAAGCGTAGAAGCCGACCTCGTCTGTTGACTGACAGAGACCGCCACAAATTGAAGACGGTCATGATGTGTAATAGGCAGATATCTATACAGACCATCACAAAGGAATTCCAAACTGCATCAGGATCCGCTGCAAGTGTTATGAGAGTTGCGCGGGAGGTGAGAAAACTTGGATTTTATGGCAGCTGCTCATAAGCCACACATCACGCCAGTAAATGCCAAACGACGTCTCGCTTGGTGTAAGGAGCTTAAACATTGCACGATTGGAAAAATGTTGTGTGGAGTGACGAATCACGGTACTCCATGTGGCGATTCGATGGCAGGATGTATGGCGAATGTCAAGTGGACGTCATCTGCCAGCATGTGTAGTGCCAACAGTAAATTTCGGAGGCGGTGTTGTTATGGTGAGGTCGTGGTTTTCATGGAGACGGCTGGCACCCCTTGTTATTTTGCGTGCCATTATCACAGCACATGCCTACATTGATGTTTTAAGCACCTTCTTGCTTCCCACTGTTGAAGAGTAATTGGGGGATGGCGACTGCATCTTTCAACAGATCGAGCACCTGTTCTAATGCACGGCCTGAGGCAGAGCGGTTACAAGACAATAACATCCTTATAATGGACTGGCCTGCACAGAGTCCTGACCTGAATCCTATAAAACACCTCTGCTATGTTTTGGAACGCCGACTGCGCTCCAAGCCTCACCGACCGACATAGATACCTCTCCTCAGTGCAGCACTCCGTGAAGAATGCGCTACCATTCCCCAAGAAACCTTCCAGCACCTGATTCAACGTATTCCTGCGAGAGTGGAAGCTGTCATCAAGGCTAAGCGTGGGCCAACACCATATTGAATTCAAGCATTACCGATGGAGGGCGCCACGAACTTGTACGTCATTTTTAGCCAGGTGTGCGGATACTTTTGATCACGTAGTGTAGAAATGCCGCTCGTTCTGTGAGGTTACGATAAATGGGACCGTATGAACGATGTGCATTTTCCTCGTGTTTACAGTTTACTGCCATCTCAGTCAAATGAACGAGCTACGTCATTCCAGGTAGCTGCAGTGTGATAGTACAGCAGAGTCCAAATCGTTTTTGTGTTACGCTCTTAATAGGGGTACGTCAATGTGAATAGAACACTGTGATACCGTTCTGAATAGGTCTTGAGGAAAGAAAGAGGATTATCGAATTAAAAATATAGTACTCTTTAAAAAAAAGGGTACTTCTCTACACATCATGGTAATGAAAAAATTTACCAGAAAGGCATTCATGTTGGTTACAGTCTCTATGGTAGCTAAACAACATTTGCTTCAGCACAAAAAGTTATTTATGGCCACCAGTATACTGCAATCACTGAAATAAATCCATCTGTTGGTCGAGGTTTAAACCATTTTTCTTAAATTTATTAATGACCTATGGACATCATAAAAGGAATTGTCTGTTTCATCCATTTAAGCTGAACTTAAACAAACGATCTAAGTAAATTAACTTAAGTAACATATCATCATGTAATCAAATCTCTCTTCCTGTATTTTTATTTGACCTTCTGTTATAAATTCGTATAGTAAGTTATATACTCATGTGTCTTCTGTTGCTAAAAGGGTTTTAATATGTGCTGGAACGGCATTTCTAGAGATCATCAGATGCTGTAAAATGCTTTTCCATTTTCTTTTATTCCACTGTGCGCTTTCACACATGACAAAATGGTCGTTTTATTTACCTGTAGTCCGCAGCTCCTGGTCTTGTGGTAGCGTTCCCGCGCCCAGGTTCCCGGGTTCGATTCCCGGCGGGGTCAGGGATTTTCTCTGCCTCGTGATGACTGGGTGTTGTGTGATGTCCTTAGGTTAGTTAGGTTTAAGTAGTTCTAAGTTCCAGGGGAATGATGACCATAGATGTTAAGTCCCATAGTGCTCAGAGCCATATTTAAATGTAAAAGCTTCTGCGCTGCTTCTGTAGTGCGATATATTCGGTAATTTTTGATATTGCTGATGTCGTAGCTTTTTAACAGCATCAGTGGTGAGCGTGAGACTGATAAAACGATGATTGTTTCTTCTTGAATTTCTTTTGCGTCCCTCTAAAACCGCTATTAGGTCTGTAGTGAGTATGGATCCAATTTGCGGGAGTGTGAATTTACCACTTGTATGAGTCTTGCCATTTATGAATGCACTTTCTGACCCATCTTTTTGTTATACCCAACTGTATACATTTGTTTTGACGACGGTCATGGTGCTGGTTTGTCACCTGAAATTTTTTCATTCAGTGAACTTTGGTTGAACGGAAGGCGCGCCTTGATATTGAGCTTCACTAACATATTAGCGTAGGGTGTCGGGAAGTAGCTCATTTTTAGGGAAATGGCGTCGTATTGAAGGATTGACGAACCCTAGAAAGTAAAATTCTGCTAAGGATGGTAGCTACTTCTTAACCCACCACCTGCCTGCTCAGCTTTTTGCAGTGAGATCTCTAATCTTCGGTATAAATTTTCCCTTACCAAGTGAAAATGTTTCAAGGTCACATGTGGATACAAATCCTAGGTCAAGATAGCTGAAATGCATATTTACCGTGGATTACCATCCACATATTCTAACATAACAGATAACCTGACTTCTGATTTGACATTCGTAAAATAGCAAAGTTTTAAGAGGAATTTCACGGGGTTGTATTTCATGCGTAGTTCTACTGGCATTTCGTTTACTTCCTCCAGCAACACGTTAGTTGGAGTCCATTTGAATGTTCCAATACAGTTTCTGATATCTTTATACTGCACCTTATCGAATTCTGAGGTCAGGTTTGCTTTGCTGAACCGTAATAGGTGCACCCTTAACCCATGTAAGGTTTTATTAGCGCTGCAGATTCTTGGGTTTGCTCACCAACAAACGCGTACTGCAGAGAAATCAAATTGTGGATGGTAACAGCAAATTATGGGTTTCAGTTCACGTGAAGTAAAACCCACAACAAATGCATAGAAAGCGGCAAAACGATACGTGAACTCTGTGTACCGACAAGTCACCGTATTGAGTGGCTTGTGGAGAACGCAAGGAGACAGCAGGCGATTCGGAGCGGAGGGAGCACCACGGCGATTTTTTCCAAAATACTAGAAGCTTTCAATAACTAATGCAAGACATTTTCTTTTTCTGGAAGGCAATTGGTTTTATTCAGGATTCCTAGACGCCATATTATTCCCCACTCTTTTGGCTACAAAACCCTATTTTTCTACATAATCTCCGTTCAATGTGGCGGCCTCACACTAGCTTACTGCGAGGGCCACCATTCTAGAGGTCGACGTCGGAGTCAACATTTTACTACACTACTGGCCATTAAAATTGCTACACCAAGGAGAAATGCAGATGATAAACGGGTATTCAATGGACAAATATATTATACCAGAACTGACATGTGATTACATTTTCACGCAATTTGGGTGCATACACCCTGAGAAATCAGTACCCAAAACAACTACCTCTGGCCGTAATAACGGCCTTGATACGCCTGGGCATTGACTCAAACAGAGCTTGGATGCCGTGTACAGGTACAGCTGCCCATGCAGCTTCAACACGATACCACAGTTCATCAAGGGTAGTGACTGGCGTATTGTGACGAGCCAGTTGCTCGGCCACCATTGACCAGACGTTTTCAGTTGATGAGAGATCTGGAGACAGTTCTGCCCAGGCCAGCAGTCGAACATTTTCTGTATCCAGAAACGCCCGTACAGGACCTGCAACATGCGGTCGTTCATTATCCTGCTGAAATGTCGGGTTTCGCAGGGATCGAATGAAGGGTAGAGCGACGGGTCGTAACACATCTGAAAAGTAACCTTCACTTTTCAAAGTGCCGTCGATACGAAAAAGAGGTGACCGAGACGTGTAACCAATGGCACCCAATACCGACACGCCGGGTGATACGCCAGTATGGCGATGACGAATGCATGCTTCCAATGTGCGTTCACCGTGATGTCGCCAAATATGGATGCGACCATCATGATACTGCAAACAGAACCCGGATTCATCCGAAAAAATGACGTTATGCCATTCGTGGACCCAGGTTCGTCGTTGAGTACACCATCGCAGGCGCTCCTGTCTGTGATGCAGCGTGACGGATAATCGCAGCCATGGTCTCCGAGATGACAGTCGATGCTGCTGAAAACGTCGTCGAACTGTTCGGGCAGATGGTTGATGTGTTGTAAATGTCCGATCTGTTGACTCAAGGATCGAGACGTGGCTGCACGATCTGTTACAGCCACGTGGATAAGATGCCTGTCATCTCGACTGCTAGTGTTACGAGGCCGTTGGGATCCAGCTCGGCGTGCCGTATTACCCTCGTGAACCCACCGATTCCATATTCTGCTAACAGTCATTGGATCTCGACCAACGCGAGCAGCAATGTCGCGATACGATAAACCGCAATTGTGATAGGCTACAATCCGACCTTTATAAAAGTCGGAAACGTGATGGTACGCATTTCTCCTCCTTACTCGAGGCATCACAACAACGTTTCACCAGGCAACGCCGGTCAACTGCTTTTTGTGTATGAGAAACCGGTTGGAAACTTTCCCGATATCAGCACGTTGTAGGTGTCGCCACGGGCGCCAACCTTGTGTGAACTCTCTGAAAAGCTAATCATTTGCATATCACAGCATCTTCTTCCTGTCGGTTAAATTTCGCGTCTGTAGCACGTCATCTTCGTGGTGTAGCAATTCTGATGGCCAGCAGTGTACATAATCTCCGTTCAATGTGACGGCCTCACGGCAGCTTACTGCGCAGGCCTGATTGCGTGCATGGCACCGTTCTATTGGTCGGCGTCGCAGTGAACGTCTTGCTATATCAATAGCCTCCACGTCATGCACGTACCGCTTCCCTCGAATGAGAGTGTCCGCACGTTCCAATATTGCAGGAGTCACAGCTGTATGCGACCAGCCCGCACGCTGGTTTGCGTGACCTTGTTGCGATGATGACAGACACCTCTCCTAATGACTATTCGAACTTTTGTGGACTGACAGGTCTCCGTAGACATCCTGCAAGCGTTTGTAAATATCTGAGATGCTCTGTTCTTCCAAAAGAAAGTCAGTGACAGCTGTCTGCATAGGACGCACCTCCATTACAGCCGCCATTTTGAAGGCTATGTATAGCGCTGCCACCCATTGTATCTTCGTGAAACTGTAGGGGCGGGAATATTCCACGATGTCCCACAACAAATTCCGCATTTTTTTTTTCAACCGAAATTTGTGGAGAAAAAAAAGTTGCATTACTTATTGAACGCCCATTTTAGAGTGGTCTTAACTTTGTAAGGCTCAATGCCCTGAAGGGTATGAACGCCTCTTACGGTACGTACGCGGCAGCAGCTCTCAACAAGGAGACCTGGCTGGCACAGCTGGCCCGAGTGCCCTTGGCGCGGCCGGCTCTCGTTTACGGGCGGGCGGTGTAGTGTCGCGTTTCTTGCGGCGCGGCGCGGCGGGGCTCGTCTTGGCGCCGGGGGCGGCCGGCCGGCGGCCAGGCCGTGTTAATTAGTGTACACGGCCGGGGCCGCACCTAATTGGACTCCAAGACAAACAGCGGCCGGGATCCGCAAGACGGTTTGCGCGCCACCCTGCGCCGGCCCTGGCGCGCTGCGCTGACGTCGCCGCTGCGTCGCCAATTGGGTCGCACTGCTGGAGGGGGGGGGGGGGGGGGGGGGGACCCGCCTGGCCCCGAGTGTCGGTTTACCTATCCACACACCAGTCGTCGTCGCTGAGGACATCTTGTTCACCTAATCCTACCAGAGAAAAATAGTAGATCGCGTACACAGATGTGCCCACATATAGGCAGACGGAGGTACCCCAAGCCAGACAGTTCGGCACTCCTCCACTTCCTCACCCTCCGCTCCCCCACCCTCTCACCTATTGTTTGTTTTTATCTTTAGTCGTTTTTGCTTTGCATACACAGTCTTCGTCAGACTATAAAGTTAACATTCCGTTATGTTAGAACAAATAAGCCCTCGGTCACAAATATCAAGTCAAAATTCACCTGGTTTCGACGCTACTATGAGCGTCGTCTTCAGAAGTAAACTAACTGTTCTAAAACATATTACGTATATAATACATTAATAAAATTAAAGTTTGTACTGACTGGAAAGAGATGCAGTACTTACAAGACACATTTTAAAAAATCTAAGCCGGAAAGGCGACGTCATAAATAGTTGTAAATAAGATGGCGAGCCGCTACGGGCTGCTCGTACTTGAGTGAACAAGGGTTGCAACATGGAGTCTTATTCATGTATTACATACCTAATATGTTTTAGAACAGTTAGTTGAGCTCTGAAGACGACGCTCATAGTAGCGTCGAAACATCGTCAATTTTGACTTAATATTTGTGACCGAGGGTTTATTTGTTCTAAAATAATTCTGACAAGGTCACTGAACCTCAGCAGCTATCTTCATAGTTTTAACATTCCGTATTACCAAATATTTAAACAATAACTTAATTACTGAAAATAATCATATCACGGGTTACACACTGGCATTCGCCATATCTTTTAGCTTGCATGGCGTCTTGATCTTTTCCTTTCAAAAGTTCGCATCCATGTTGTATACCACTTAGCTTCTTCACACACTTGATCGTTTCGAAAACGATTCCACATAAGGCAAAGAGAGCAATGTCAACTTGTACACTCGTCGATGCACGACACAACTAAACTGCAATTACGGCCACCGACATTACAAAAAAAAAACATCCTTCAACTGACTTCAGCAGTACACCAAGCGCTGCTCTAGTGACAGAGTTGTTAGCGAGCGTCCCAGGTTTGCAAATTACGTGATTTTTTCCCCAAACTCTACTGAAAATACAAGGGCCTATCGAATTCTCTCAGCATCCATTTTCCTCTCAGCCCCTTAGGTTCTTATTTACCTAACTTACGCGAACGTACTAGCACACCCACATCACACCCAGCCACCCACCCACCCACCCACACACACACACACACACACACACACACACACACACACACACACACACACACACACACACACACACATCCCGCCACAAGTTCTCCATGTTAAAAAAAAATGGTTGAGATGGCTCTAAGCACTATGGGACTTAACATCTGAGGTCATCAGTCCCCTACACTTAGAACTACTTAAACCTAACTAACATAACGACATCACACACCTCCATGCCCGAGGCAGGATTCGAACCTGCGGCCGTAGCAGCAGCGTGGTTCCGGACTGAAGCGCCTAGACCCTCTCGGCCACAGCAGCCGGCTCTCCAGGTTAATTGAGTGCGTCGGCACATCTAATTACTGTGTTGGCGCTTAAGTTCGTATCGTTTTCCCATAAATTAAATAAAGATACCAGATGCATATAACAGAGACTTAAGTCATCAGTAATATATTCTCCTTTTCTATTAACAACATTCTGCGAATGCTGGGGTAACTTCCGATCCCACGACTGCAGAAATCACGTAGTTTTGAGGTCAAGAACTCGTCGAGCCATAATTCAGAGCGCATTTTCATCCGAAAAGAAAGTTCCTTGAAGGTTGTTCGATAGAGAGTGGCAAAGGTGAATTCTGAGGGTGCAACATCAGTTGAATAAGGTGGGTGCGGAATGACGTCCTAACCAAACTCCCGGATAGTGTTTTTTGTCAGTCTAGCAGAACGCAGGCGGGCGGTATCTTGGAATAGCATCACTCCACGATGTCTTCCTGGTCGTCATTTTTGGGCTGCGTTTGAAGACATCTCAGTTGTGGACAATAAATGTCAGCCTCGGGGAAGCCATTAGTAGTACACCACGCCGTCGCTGTTCCTCCAGATGCATAACGTCATCTTTTGTGGATGCGCACAGGTCTTTGTACGGGGAGTTGCTGCCTTTTTTTGGCCTCAATCATTCCTTTCTTTATATTAGCATAAAGACACCATGTAACGGTACAGCATAGAAATGATCAGTGCTGTGCACGAGCCGGAGATGCACATATGGCCACCCATAGATTTTCGTTATTTTGGCTTAGATCATGCCGTACTTACACACCCGATTTTTGAACCTTCCCCACTGTATGCAAATATCTCATGATGGTGGGATGATCACAGTTCATCACATTTGCCAGTTCTCGATTACAATGACATTCTTCATTGTGAAGTAATGCGTTTAAACGCTCTTCATCAAAAACCGAAGGTCTTCCTGAACGTAGCGAGTAACTAACGTCAAAACGATCCTCCTGAAAACGGGAAAATCATTTTGTTGCCGTCCTCTGTCCGATGGCATTATCCACAAACATGGGGCAAATGTTTCTGGCTGTCTCCGCTACTGTTACCCGTCTACAGAACTCAAACAAAAGAATATGTCGGGAACGTTCTGATTTCTCTACTTGACACTCCATTTTCTAGAGTCCACTGTCCCACTCTCTACCTCCAGACAAGAAAGTGACAATAAGTAACATCAAATAGCAACAGTTAACTGCAAACAAAAAATTATTAAAGATAAATAAACCCTTAGCAACCGGAATTCAAACATTCAAAACTAAAACGCTAAGAAATTATGTACCAACCTAATATTGATGTTGTGACACCTTTAGCGTATGTCACTGATATGTCGGCGCTCATTTTAGTAGGGTTTGTAAGTCGCATATCCAGATACAGATTGCCCGGTCCGTTATAAGGACCTGTTTTCAGCAAACTTCATATTACACTCTCAATTGTAATTTTGTGCATTATGTATCAATAAAATAAAACTCAGCCTTTGTAATGTCTCTTTTATTCGTGAAAGTTCCAAGACATCGAAACGAATTTTTCTGTCTCTTTTAACAATCGAAATATTGATATAATTTTTTAAGCGGCATCAAAAAGCTCTTTAAGAGACATGTAGAAATATAACGCTTGTTAATACTGACGTTGAAAACTTTCGTGCAAATATTCGACAAGTGTGCGAAAAATGAAAGGCAAACCGGTCAGAGTCGGCCGTTGCACTGTGATCATCATCATGTTGGGTTCTCGTAACAATCTGCCTGTCTGTTTATTAGTTTTCCACAAAGCTGTTCACATAAAATGTGTACGTACACACGTTTGAAACAATTTTGGTAAGTGCCAACTGATAGGCGAGAAGCTTGCGTATAGCTGAGTTTACAACAGTGGTAGCCCTGTCCATGTGTTAATCACATAAAGTTGGAAATACGTTTTATCTTATAGTTGCGTAGGCCATCATCTAGTTGCCTATAGCGACGGACCTTGAGCGGCCTGGAGAGTTGGCCCAGCAAAAAAGCATCCGTCAGATGCCCTCTGACAAACGCACCCATAGTTTACTCACAATACACGATATATACCAATGTCATGGGTTATTTACCGAAACCAGTTCTTTATTTTTAATTTCAATACACTTCTTTGGATAAAGATATAGTGCTTTCTTTTCCATTTAAGATCCTAACACTGCTGGCCCCTCCCTTTTTATCTCCTCTACTCTTCTCCTTTTTTACCTTTTTCTTATTCCGTTGGTTTTAGGCATATGCTAGTTATGCCAAACAGTGATACAAGCAGAAAACTCTTCTAACTTAATTACGAAGTATAAAACACAACTGCGCGAGATAATAGGTCTACAAAAGTACATTAGTCTGACTGCACCCTTCCCACTTCCTTACCCACCATCCATTATCCCTGATGTATATGGCTGTGCAATACGAGTTGAAGTAATGCACGGATAAAAACGCTTATCAAAGATTTTATGCTGGTGCGTTAAAATTACTTTATTTGAAACTCCAGACTGGTTTCTTTTACCTAAAAAATTTTGACCCATGACCACTTGTGTGAACATCCAGATATTATTAGAATATCAATAATATGTAAACAGTTTATCTTCTTCTTTAACCATTTAAACAAACACTTGTCGCTATTACATTTTATTTTCGATCTGAATATGATAATTACATATGGTTTTAAATTGTCATAAATGTATTCACGAAGTTGTTGTTCCTCTCGCTTCGAAACGTCGGCTGTTATTGTTACGAAGTGACTATATGTCGATGCTGATTTGTCGGAGGTTCGAGTCCTCCCTCGGACATGGGTGTGTGTTTGTTGTCCGTAGCGTAAGTTAGTTTAAGTTAGAGTAAGTAGTGTGTAGGCTTAGGGACAGATGACGTCAGCAGCCCCATACGATCTTGCCAAATATATGATTTCGTTGCATGTGATGCTTCTGACTAGATGAATGTGGTAGTCAGGACATATCATTATGAAATTGTCGCTAATCTCGATGAGTCTGTGATGTCCCTTAGATATGAGCAATCTCAGTGCAGGCTATAATCGGGTATTTGGACTGCCAGAGACGACTGCGTACTAATCAATAATCCCTCATCAACATCCATACAGATTTTGACCTTTCTTTGAAAGCTAGATGAGTTCCCCAATACGACGTTTTTCACTCGCGGATCATAATAATCTATTAAAGAGATATGTTGGCTGGTGATGTGTTAACTTTCGCAAGCCCTTTTGTTAAGGAGTCAACAACAGTAGCACCACACGCATTTGTCAAGTGGAATCAATAGTCAACAACTGTGAGGACTATGCCACGTTACATTTACACGTAATTATACTTGCCATGTGTCAAGATCAATCAGAGCAGCTCTATGGATGCTGCTTCCTGTGGCACGAAACAGATCCCAAGCTCCTTATCGCAGGTCCTTGAAGTTCTTAAATACAGCTGCACGATATAAGGGACACTCGTCGTAGGTTTGTTTCAGTATGGTTTTGGTTAGTGTCGTTGTATAATCGTAATTTAAATTGAAATTATCACTCTGTACTACTGCTTTCGCATCACCTTCATGTTGCATGAATTTAGCACAAGGTCTAAGCCGTATAATATATCACCCGTACTTAACGGCGTTTGTATCGCCTGCGGATGTTAGACATAAAGTTTCAGTTTTCGAGTAAGAAACACATTCTGCCTATTGCAATCAGTACTCATCGTTCAAAACTTCGTAGAACTTCCTTTTTTATCAATACCTTCAGCCGATGAGCTGGTGTGATAAAATCCTTACCAATAACAGGAAGCAAATAACAGGTTTACCTTCAATTTTTTAACGCAATTTGTTAGCATCTATTGCTAAAATATAACTACGTTGGTGATAATTTGTTTGGTTTTCATCCAAAAACTCATTAACACCAACCGGGATACAAGATGATGGTTGTGAATAAAATTAGTGTACCTACTACAGAATACCTCAATCGTAAGTGCAGAATGGAACCACACAGCAGCGGGACGCATGTGGCAAAACATATCCCCTACCTCGTCTGCTTCATTCTATTATCACTTACAAGAATCCTACTAAATAACTGCAATGAACCATTTCGTAATAATTTTTTGAATACGTTCTTAAACCCAATTGTAATTTCTTAAGCCCTGAGGTGAATCTCTCTCTTTTATATCTGGATAGCTTATCCCTTGAAGCACGTGATTTTGTAAGGTAAGAGGAGTCGCTCTTTCCACTGATTAAAGCCAAATTTTTATAATGAGAAATATTCGGTTCTTGCTGCGAAACGAGCGAAATGAGAGTTTCTGCTCACATAAGTATGGGAATATTAGCTGCCTAAACCAGTACTACAATTTCACATTGTACAAGACAAAAAGTTCTATCATGTTCCCTTTGAACCCACAAATCTTAACGCGTAGCTCTGAGTATATGCTTACATAGAAGGGATGTGAACACATACACATTTCCAGACGATGTTCCAATGTGTTTCTAAAACTTAAATATTTCGTCTGAAACAGAATACAATCGTTACCAAATAATTTGATACGTTTTTTCATATCGGCTCCACAGGTACAAATTATTAAAACATAATTCCATTTTCCACCTTAGTTGTTGTACAACCCTGTTATGTATATTGCACGATCAACTGATTTCGACATGGTTTCACTTTCAAGTGCTACTCCTATTGTCGTACCTTTATATCGTCATCCTTTATGGGTGTAAGCATTCGTCGTCTGTCTTTGAAACCGTTCGTATAGGTGCCGCCGTGGAGTTAAGCTCGTCTGCACCTGATCACAGCACTCTGATAAGAAAATCGGAAACTGCTGATGAATCCCCACGACCACTGTCGCTTCCAATCTGGCTGGGGACCTAGAAAGTTTGTCACATCTTTACCTTTTCTCTGGCCGAGCTAGCAAAAAGCAGGTAAAAATAAGATAGAAATTAACGTTACATGTTGTGGAACCACACTGGTCTTTGTTCGAGATATTTTTGCTACAACGGCTCCATCACTGTTTTCTTTCAATTAAGTTAACTTAACGGTGGTCCAAATCCCCGCTTGACCATCTTGTTTTACGTTTTCCGTTTATTTCCGTCACTCAAATAACGGAAATGTTCGAATCTTTCCTTCCAAAGAGCACACCTAATTCCCTTACTGATATTTCCCAATCTGAGCTTCTGCTTCGTTTGTAATGAACTCGTCTTCGATGAAACGTTTAACCCTAATCACCAAAACGGTTCAAATGGCTCTGAGCACTATGAGACTTAACATCTGAGGTCATCAGTCCTCTAGAACTTAGAACTACTTAAACCTAACTAACCTAAGGACATCACACACATCCATGCCCGAGGCAGGATTCGAACCTGTGACCGTAGAGGTCGCGTTGTTCCGGACTGAAGCGCCTAGAACCGCTCGGCCACCCGGGTCGGCTACGCCCGTTGGGCATTTTGATAACAATAGCCATACATTAACACGATATCGACCTTATCTGCCGGCCCCCTAATCACCCTTTCATTCTTTCTCCCCAACGTTTCGTATTGAATGCATGTGTCGCAAAAAGTGTAAATGGACATAGTTAATCACATTTACCAGTTATCAGGTACAAGGCAGTGGACGATGGTGGGTAACGGTAGTAACATCTTCATCAATGTCCGTTTGTCTTCTTGAATGAGGAGAGTAGTTCAGGTCACATAGATCCCAAGTGAAACAGGAAAACTATTTTTTAAAGTGACTTCTTCGGTGGCTCTTACCCCACACACAGCTGCCTCGTCCATCTTCAACCACCGATAAAGTCCAAAGACAACAAATCATTATAAGTGTTAAGACTCTTTCCCTTTTATCTGCGTTCTCAAGCGCTTACACAAAGCTCCTCATCACATTGAAATATGCAACATTTAATAAGTCACCGCAAGAATAATGCTACAACCTCAAGTAAAAATGACGATTGTAAATATTCTTCCAGCAACCTATGCGACAAAACGCCTTACAAATACTCCATGAATTCTGCACCACCACAGTTTTTTCAGGTTATTTTGCCGGAGTGATAGACTACACAGGGTTGTCAGAAATAGTCCGAAAAACTTGTAAGGGAGTTGCAGGATAGGTTGTGCTAAGAAATAATTGTTAAGAATAAAATTCAATAGGCTGCGGCGTTACCTAGTTAATTAGCACTGAAGTTAGTCAACCAGACCATTCTGCGCACAAATTCAAGCGGCCCACCAGGTACAGTTAGTGTCAGTTGTTGTCATAGCACAGATGAAAGTGCGCGAGACTTCTTAGTCTGTGGCTCGGGTTCTATCCTTATTACCGTTCCATGTCCAACTTTTGTGTAACTCTCTTGTTCGGCTTTAGGAGACCAGACGAGGGACACGTTTGGCAGGCCGCGTGAATTCGCGCCCGCAACGGTCTGACTGGTTAACTTCAGTGCTAATTAACCCGTAAACGGCACAACGTACCTAATTTTTCTCTTAACAATTATTTCTCAGCACAACCTACCCTGCAACACCCTTGCAAGCTTTTCAGACCGTTTCTGGCCACCCTGTATAATTCAATATTCCTAACGGCATATTCTGCATTAGCAATAGTCACAAAGTTGTTTCTAACGCAATGATATCAAATGAAAAGAGGTTGTACAGTTTCTTGTCAATAATAACTTTCCGCTGTCATTTTCCATTTGTGCATGAACAAACACAAATGTATACCTTTGACGTACCCTCATCTCTGTAATCTAGTTCTTCGCTTATTAGCACATGTAATAGAATGTTACGCAGCTGATCTCAAATACCGGTTTTCTATAGATAAACAACAATATTTTTCCAGAAATAAATAATATATTTAAGTTCCCTGAGCATCTCAGTTGAAGTTCCGTATCGGCGCTTCCGAAATGCTACCATCCTAGCAACGTGTCCCTGTACTCCTTCATCTCCTATGCCTAGATTCGCTTATTTATGTATTTCTAAGCCTACATAAAGGCAGAGCGATGCAGCGCGGCATAGTGGATAAATTAGGAGGCAAATAACACAGTAAATAGATTGGTCTTTGGATACAATTTTATCTGCATCTACATGATTATTCTGCAATTCGCAATTAAGTGCCTGACAGAAGGTTCATCGTACCACCTCTAAGCTACTTCCCTACCGTTCCACCCTCGAACAGCGCGCAGCAAAACCGAACGCTTAAATCTTTCTGTGCGAACTCTGATTTCTCATATTTTATTATAATGATTATATCTTCCTATGTAGATGGGCGCAAACAAGTTCGTGGCTGAAATTTCACGATAAGGAGACTGTTTTAATGACAGCCACCCCATTGTGTGAATCTTATCCGTGGCACTTTCTGCCTTATTTCGCGATAATACAGAACGACGCTCCGTTCTTTGCACTATTTCGATTTCCTCCGTCAATCCTATCTGATGCGGATAGAACACCGCACAGCACAACACCAAGAGACAGCGGACAAGCGTAGTGTAAGCATGCTATTTAGTAGGTCTGTTACACGTATGTGACGGTTACAGTTTAAGTTACTGTTAATTGTAATCTCTATGTATCTAGCTATATTTACTGCCTTTAGATTAGTGCGATTTATCGTGTAACCGAAATTTAGCGGATCCCTTTTAGTATTCATCTGCCTAAATTCTCGAGAACGGAAAATACTATTTACAAGCGTTTAACTATATGCGCAAGTCTGTTATTTAGAGTCAACTGCACTTTTTACACTATACAAGTATCCTGTCTAAATTATTTTCCAGTTCGTTTTGATCATCTGATGACTTTACAAGATGGTAAATTACAGCAGCAGCTGCAAACAATTTACGAGGGTTGCTTAGATTGTTTCCTAAAACACTTGCTTAGATCACGACCAACAGGGGACCTATAACAGTTCCTTGGGGTACGTCACATGTTACTTCTGTTTTACTCGATGACATGTCGCCATTTATTACGAACTGTGTCCTTTCTGACGGAAAATCACGAATCCAGTCACCCAACTGAGGCGGTACTCCAAAAATGTTCAAATGTGTGTGAAATCTTATGGGACTTAACTGCTAAGGTCATCAGCCCCTAAACTTACACACTACTTAACCTAAATTATCCTAAGAACAGACACACACACACACACACACACACACACACACACACACACACACACACACACACACACACACACACACGAGGGAGGACTCGAACCTCCGCCGGGACCAGCCGCACAGTCAATGACTGCAGCGCCCTAGACCGCTCGGCTAATCCCGTGCGGCTAACGGTACTCCAAAGGTATGCAGTTTAATTATAAGTCGGTGTCAAAAGTATTTTGGAAATCTAAAAACGTTGTATTAATTTGACGTCCCCTATCGATGACACTCATTAAACGATATTTTCTGAATTCGCGTTTTTATAGCGATACATGACTTTCGACTGATAGAAAATTTCTGTAGAACAGTTTAGGACAAAAAAATATTGCTAAGGTCGGTTAAGCGCTTGCTCGCTGTTCTCTGTCAATGATATAGTAGCATCTAGAGCTTCAGGTAGGTTCACCACTCCGATCGCGACCCACAGTCCGACTGCCCGTGTAACAAGTGCTTTTGCAGTCACGTCTGTAACGAGCATCCTCTCTGGCTGCATTTTCGCCGGTATGAGATTAAATTGTCAAAGAACACGGAAGAGAGAATGATTTGATTTGGTCTTACACGGCGCCACGCATTTGAAATTCTTTGACACGCAGTGCAGCGAGTGCTCGGAAAGAAACGCGCGGCTTTTGTGTCGGATGCTGATTCCTTCGCGGGCAAAAATTACATTTGCAGTCGCTGAAACTATCCCGGGCCGTTCTCGCGAGAGCCCGCAAGTGCTTTCTTTACTGCCGAAATTCTCGAGGACGGAAAATACAATTTACAAGCGTTTAACTATATGCGCGAGTCTCTTATTAAAAACCGCGCATTTACATTTGGATTCGGGTCAAAATTAATGGGATTAGTTGGCTCCAGACCGTCGCGCCGGAAGAGCCGCAAAAAGTCTTAATTTCTGGCGGTGTCACAAAGTTTAATGTATATCGGCGGCTGGGCGTGGGCGTGGGCGTGAGCTCGGGGGCACCGTGGAAAAAGTCGCTTGTTGCGGTCCCTCTTTTGTCGCGGCGCGTCGCGAGACAAAACAGCCCACCAAAAGCCGGCCGCGCTCATGTAAATACGCGGCGGAGGCGGCGCCGCGCGGCGCGGGCGCGGGCGCGGGCGCGAAAAAAATCTTCGCGCACTTTTTTGCACCGCGGAAACTTTCCACGTCGCGTGCTCGTATTTGTTAATTTGAAAACAGGAAAAAATTAAAACTTTATGCGTTACTTTGCCGTGAGAGACGACGCGGCGCTATCGGCGGCGTTTCTGTGCGACCTGGTCTGAGAGGCGCCGGCACCCATGCGGCGCTGGCGGCTGCACATAAAGGAGCGGACACGCCGGCGGTACGGCTAACCCTTCCCTTTATCTTCACCTTCACTTACCATCCAAGCGAACGCCAACATACTACCTCTTCTTGATTCACAAGTACGCTTATTCCAAACCTACGAGGGTCATCCCAAACGAAATGCACACTATTTTTTTTTTTTTAAATCCTCCTTTTACTCTACATGATCGAAAGTTTTACAGTGTGTAGATACATCCTTTAGGAACAATATTTTCATTTCTCCACACAATTTCCATCCCTCTCAACTGCCTTACGCCTTCTTGGAACCAGCGCCTGTATACCCGCACGGTAAAATTCTGGACCAACCTGTTGGAGCCACTGTTTGGCAGCGTACACAGGGGAGTCATCATCTTCAAACCTTGGTCCACGAAGAGAGTCTTTCAGTTTCCCAAAGAGATGATAGTCACATGGAGCCAGGTCAGGACTACAAGGCGGGTGTTACGGTGTTGTCCGTACGAGTTTTGTGACCGCTTCCACGGTTTTCTGATTGACATGTGGCCGCGCATTGTCGTGCAACAGCAAAACATCCTGCTTTTGCCCATGTGGTCGAACACGACTCAGTCGAGCTTGAAGTTTCTTCAGTCTCGTCACATATTCATCAGAATTTATGGTGGTTCCACTTGACATGATGTCCACAAGCAAGAGTCCTTCGGAATTGAAAAACACCGTAGGCATAACTTTTCCAGAACAAGGTGTGGTTTTGAATTTTTTTTCTTGGGCGAATTTGTATGATGCCGCTCCATTGAGTGCCTCTTCGTCTCTGATGAAAAATGATGGAGCCATGTTTCATCACCTGTCACAATTCTTCCAAGAAATTCATCTCCATCATTCTCGTACTGTTCCAAAAGTTCGCTGCATACCGTTTTTCTTGTTTCTTTGTGAGGCACTGTCAACATCCTGGGCACCCACCTGGCACAAACCTTTTTAACGCCAACACTTGCAGTATTCTTCAAACACAAGGCCCCTACCCCAACGTAGCGTGACAATTCGTTCACTGTGATGCATCTGTCAGCAGTCACCAATTCGTTACCTTTCTGCACATCGTCTGGAGTGTGTGCAGTACGAGGCCTGCCGCTGCGAGGACAATCCTCAATATTGCCATGCCCGCTTTCATCATGTAACCTGCTTGCCCACCGACTAACTGTACTGCGATCGACAGCAGTATCTCCATACACCTTTTTCAACCTCTTGTCGATGTTTCCCACTGTCTCGTTTTCACAGCACAGGAATTCTATGACAGCACGTTGCTTCTGACAAACGGCAATTGTAGCAGCCATCTTGAAGATGTCCTGTGGCGGTGCCACTCACGGGAACAGGTTGAACTAAGTTTGAAAACAATCGTGAAGAATGTATCTACACACTGTAAAACTTTCACACATGCAGAATGAAAACTGTATTTTTACAAAAATAGTGTGCATTTCTTATGGAGTGACCCTCGTATTATCTCTTTTTATCAGCTCCATTACCCCACTTCCTATCCTTGTACTCTCTATACAAAACACGCAAGTTGCGACCACCCATCAAGAACCTGTGATACTATGTTACAGACGTTCTACCTAAAAATTTTTGCCCATTATGTTTAATGTAAATATGATATATTTTCTGGATGCTATATGTTAACTAGAAATGTGATATGTGCTCTAATCAGTAAAACTTATTCCGTACTATAATGTACTTGCTCTGTGTTAATGCCGTTAGGCAAAGTCGGGGAACGCATATTGTTGGCAGAGAGTAAAGACTTGTGTAGGAGTACTGTCTCTGAATGTGAGTGTGACGTCAGAGCAGAGCGTGCAGCAGATTTTTCTTGGTTGTGAGACGTAAGAGTGAACACACGCCAGTGGCGCGTAGTGTCGGGTTTTTGTGAAGCGCAGTTGTTACTAGCGAAGCACCAAGGCCATAACGAGTGTAGTCAGTTATCAGAGAATCCAATAACATTAAGATCCTGCCCCATAATTCGTCACTGCGAATTAAAATGTGCCCGCAATGTTACATACAGCTTGGGAGCATTCTAAACGACAACGTGTTGATCGAAAGTACGGGTAATGATTCTAGCAGCAGGCCTCTGAACTGCTTCCTTTAGTACGACCTGGTGGGGATCCCAAACACTCGAGCGGTAATCACAAACGGCTCACACGTAGTCTCCTTTATAGGTGAACTATACTATCTTACAATTCACCCACAACACATTCAACCATCCTCTTTCCCTACAATAGACCTTATATGGTCGTTCCATTTCGTATTTTCTTTGAGCATTTCTACAATTGATACAGTTGAATCGGGTGACCAGTAAAAACATCCGATGATTAACCTGCATTCACCTAGCCTACTTATTAGGGTCCAGATAACTTGACAGTCAGCCTCAATCTTGACCTCGATAGACACAAAAGTTTTGTTGATTTTGTTACATGGCAGCTTTTTCCAAAAACTGTCACGTAACCTGTTTAATAATCTAGTATGCAGATATGAGTAACAAATCAAATCAAATCACTTACACAGCATGAAAGTTGCAAACAATAACAAGAAATTCCAATGATTGCAATTCCAATGAACTGCTTGGTACGGTGAAAGAGCCTTATAATTACGACAGCCTTGGGACTTTTATTTGGCTGCCGATAGGGAAGAGTCATTTGGTGGAACCACATGGCAAGAGGTTTCTGCTGAAAGCCAGTGTCTCATGCAAGTAAATCCAGGGCAGGGGCCTCTTCTGACAGAACGCAAGACGAGGAGCAAGCAAGTGCAGCTAGACAATCATAATACTTCACTGTGCGCGAAGCGAAAAGAATTCCTTTTAGTAAAGACAGAGATCTGAAGGACAAGAGAGAACACGAGGCCATGAGCGTGGGACCAGCCTTAGGCCAAGAGGCGGCTAGCTGGGGTGTTTGTTCAAATTTCAAAAAGGAGATCTGTGACTGGCTCATACTTTGGTAGCACGTGTGTATATAGACGCCTTCTCACTGGACATAGCTAGAAATCCTTATCTAGAGGAGGAGATTTTGTGCCTTCTTCCCTACACTATTGTTAACTATGGCAAAATCAGCAATAGTATGGAATTTGATTCTATGTTTATTAAATCATCTTTGGTCGGAAATCGCAAAGTGTGTTCCAGGTGGCTGGCGATATTATTACACTGGCAGATCAGCTAAGTTTTCTAGGACATATTTCTCCGTATGTCATCCCAGTGAGTCGCATAGTGAGATGTCTCCAACTTAGAACAGAACCCAGATGCGGTGGCTGAAATTACAATTCTCAGTCACTTGTGCAGCTGTCTTCTGCTCTTGTACGTCATTAGACTTAAGTTTGGGCCTTATTTGCATCCGCCGAGACAAGGCGGGTGCGAAGTCACTCATCTTTCGAAAGGATTACGATTTGCTAATCTAATTTCACGCCCACTTGCTTGCATCCACTTTATGCATAGGCGAGAGTACTGGTGTTTTTTCATGCTTTTCTGGGAAACTTCTTTTACCTCATTAACTTTGTCTGCAAGAATTGAACATATTCGTGACATATTTTTATATTGTTTCTGTTACTAGGCACTCATCTGTGCCAATCCTGTAGTACATGCTTTTAATACCTTGCTCATTGGTTGCATTCTTGATTCAACGGATGAAACATTTTTATGTCTTTTAGGAATCAATCTGGTTGTTTCCTCTCATGGTGTGATGGATTCTGTTGTCAATATGTACGTTACCCATATTTTCAAGCTTGATTGGACCACTCCTGGTAATTTTATTATATCAGCCATTATCCATTGCACGACTTGTTTGCTTTTAATTCACATGGTTTTACGGGGAGGTCTCTGGGGATAGAATATGATGCTTCTGAGGATATGCTAGATGCTCAACTGAATCCTCAAAAGTGCAATGAATACGCACCCTCCTATGATATCTAACGTGTATTTCCGATACAAGTTCCATGCCTCATAAAATATGTTGGAGCTTTCTATTTTGGGTTTTATCCACCTCTTGATCCAAATACAATTTGAGCGTGATGGCTTTTCTGACGGGAAGCGAAGTCAGGGCCTTTTGGTACGAATGCTGTGGCAGTTCACTTTTAAAATCTAGACATCTGAAGTGTGATTATTTTGTACGTAATCTGATTTTGCTCTCTGCATATCGACTGATGGCCATTTAGCAGAGGACCTCAAACTATCGCGTAGTCTAAGAAAAATCCATACGCACTGCACAAGTACTCTGCTACCCGAGCACCTGCTTTCTCTGTGTCGTGCATCTCTGATCTATCAACGGAAATCCTACAATTCTTCAAGCCATGTCTGCAGCCAAGACCGTCAGTGAATCAACATAGCTTATGGTTGGGATCCTCCATTCACCTCTATAGAGAAGGATCTCTATCAGCTCTGGGTACGATACTGCAGACTGTAAGCTCTGCTTACACTCCGTGAGTAAGGCCAGTAGTCTGCATCACTTCTGCCAGCCGCCAGCACGAAATGTGGATGGTGTCAGAACGCAGGCGACAGTTAGACCAGGGTCCCACACATTTGAGCAGTATTGTAGAATGGGTGACATGAGCAATCTGTAAGCAACCTCTTTTGTAGACCAATTTCATTTTTCTGTCATCCTATCAATAAACTGAGTCTGACATCTGCTTTAAAGACAACTGAGGCTATGTCATAATTCAGTTTCATATTCCTAGAATATGGCTTCGAGTTTTGACCGTGCCGAGTTGGAAAAAAATCTATACTTGCAGCATCCTGTGCATTTCCTGCAAATGTTAACCCTATGTAGAGCAGCTGTAATCTACACCGTGAGAAGTCCTTAAGTTACACGATAAGTCTCAATCCATCACAGTTCAGTACAGATTTCACACGTTATTTGATAGGGAATGTCTAAGTAGCATTCACTATAGTAACGTGAAATGTGCGTGTGACATTTGCAGCGGGACGTTCCCTTCTGGGGAGTTCGGCTGCGTGGTGCAAGTCTTTCTATTTGACGTCACTTTGACGAATTGCGCGTCGATGATGATTAAATGATGATGAGGATAACACGGACACATAGTTTCCAGCAGAAAACATTCCAGATACGGTCGAGAATGGAACCCGGGGCCCCGTGATCGAGAGTCAGCAACGCTAACCATAAGGCAACGAGCTGCTGACAGTATTGTAATTATAATCAATTTTATAGTAATCGACAAAACAACCAGTCACAACAATCATTTGTAGATGAACATACCATTCTACTGCTAGTTACTGGTATTTTTATTTTAAACTATATCACCACTGCAACTGTTACTGTACAACTGGTACTACACCTTCACCGATGACACATTGTTTCTATACTACTTGGTCCGCACCTCGTAGTCGTGCGGTAGCGTTCTCGCTTCCCGCGCCCGGGTTCCCGGGTTCGATTCCCGGCGGGGTCAGGGATTTTCTCTGCCTCGTGATGACTGGGTGTTGTGTGATGCCCTTAGGTTAGTTAGGTTTAAGTAGTTCGAAGTTCTAGGGGACTGATGACCATAGATGTTAAGTCCCATAATGCTCAGAGCCATTTGAATCATTTTTTATACTACTTATTAATTTATATTGAAGTATTTCCTCGTCGTGATCATTGTCATTTGCTTTTGACATCGCAACACTTATTCCATCATTATCAGCAAAACATACATTTATTCAGAACTTACCTTTACTGGCATCTTTCCTCTCGCTCACATAGTTTTCCGTGTTAACATCTTTTCGACCTGTACTTCTGTCTCTAATATCTACTCTGAACGTATTTAGTTCATTCCTGTATATGTTGTTTGAAACAATCTTCAGTTTAAACATTTATAACAACTAGGTTGTGCTCTGAAGGGGTTCACGACGCCTAGCTACCACTTGTAGAGAGCATGTGAGCGATATAGTCATAAAATCCTTATGGTCTTTTTCCTATTCGTTGTAAGCAATGAGGGTATGGGATAGCACATACAAGATCTTCGTATCTGTATACAGCCTCCTGTGGCGCCCTCAGACAACTGCGAGTAACGTATTAGTCACTAACAACTTCTGGATCATACAGAAAAAACCAGTTACATCACGGCTATACCTCACAACCATAACTAGGCGCCGAACTGATTTAAGAAAATAGAGTGTCGTAGCCAAATTCTCTGGTATCCATATATTAGCAAAAAATCATTTAAACAGCTATCACACTGAACAGCATACAGTAACTGACTTGACCGTTGACTATTTTGTTAACAAAGTAGTGTTGCATTGAAATATCACCTGTAGTTGCCGCGTATTTCATGGTTACTATACGATTTTTACAGCGTATGACTGCGTTTTGCCCTCAATGTACTTGTTACAATTCTGGTGTATATAACTTCAAATGACACACAGGAGGGCAGTGTCTGTATTTTAGCGTCAGACTTGCATGCTTGTCCAGAGTAGTAGACTTTGCTGACTATTGACGGCTGTATTAAATTATGAAATGCATTCACAAACTCCAAATACGATTGTGCAACGGCTATACAATTTACTAGTAACATTGAAAATTTGTGCTGGATTTGGACTCTTTTTTAGCTTTACAGTAGTGGTTGCCTTAAACCCCTCAGCCATTCGATTACGCCTCCAGGACCGACCCAAACTTCCGTATGTACTGTTCAAATAGATTTCGGGCTTGCAGCCGGTCGTCGTAAACTTCTTCGCACGATATTTCGGCTGGACAACTGCCAGCCATCTTCAGGTGAGCCGAACGAGGACTGACGAAGACGTTCTTATTCAGTGCTCGTTCGGCTCACCTGAAGATGGCTGGCAGTTGTCCAGCCGAAATATCGTGCGAAGAAGTTTACGACGACCGGCTGCAAGCTCGAAATCTATTTCAACAATTGATTCGCCGGGAAAATTTCAAATTTTGCTTCCGGATGTACTATTGTCTACATCCCATAGCGGTTGCATACAAATCGTACGATTTCCGCACAGGAAGAAACATTGTTTTGCTCGTCAGATTGCCTTGCTATCAATGTCCGAAGGAACATTACATCGAACTACACAGACACTGTAAAATACAAGACGCTGCCCTCCTGTAATTAATGGTACAGCAAGGCTATCTGCCTTGTGGAAAACATACGATTTATATGCGAGCACTATGGGACACAGGAACTAGCACATACAGAACTTTGTATCGGCCGTGGAGGAGTACTCGGATGGCTTAGGGCTCAGGCGGCTTAAGCGACCGCTCGCAAAAATGCGCGATATCAAGTTCCAGTTCTGGTCCAGCACAAATTCTCACATGTTACTAGTAAATCGTACAGTTATTGTTCAATCACATTTGCAATTTGTGAATATATTTCATAACTTAAGATGAATTTCCAGGAGCTGGGATAGTTGGTTATGAACAAGATAGGTTGTTTAATAGCTGCCACTCATCTCGTATATTAAATTTTAATGGCGGATTTTAAAGCATGGCAAAAGTTTTTATCAGAGAACCGAAGTGCATCTACGATGTTTTGAATTTCCGTACAGAATTTATGTGTGGGCCGTCAGCCATTTCAAACTTAAGAGACTTTTGCAACATGGGCTGCACAGCTTGCATTTTCAGATTTCCCCGCCGTTCTAAATTCAGTCATGTGGGCTGTGTGGTATTAGAGAGCTTATGGGGGTGACTGCAACGCCATAACGAGCAACATATAAGTGGTGGAAAAGCGAATCTACTATCTCGGTTTCTTGAATTTCCCTCAATTTTTAACTTGCGGCAGTGTGCACAGTGTTGGTATGGGATATCGTATGGTGGTGGTGGTGGTTAGTGTTTAACGTCCCGTCGACAACGAGGTCATTAGAGACGGAGCGCAAGCTCGGGCTAGGGAAGGATTGGGAAGGAAATCGGCCGTGCCCTTTCAAAGGAACCATCCCGGCATTTGCCTGAAACGATTTAGGGAAATAACGGAAAATCTAAATCAAGATGGCCGGAGACGGGATTGAACCGTCGTCCTCCCGAATGCGAGTCCAGTGTGCTAACCACTGCGCCACCTCGCTCGGTGGGGGTGGGGATATCACAGTCTGCACCAAACGGACAGCCGGCACGGTAGCTCAGCGTGTTCGGTCAGAGGGTTAGTAGCCCTCTGTGATAAAAAAACTGAGCTAATCAATCAACAACGAACTTAAACGGATGTCTTATGACGTCTGCCATGAACAGACGCAACGAACGCAAGGGAACAAAATGAGATTAAAAAAGAAGAAAAGAAAAAGACGGCCAAGCAATGGAAGTTGTTGGCTGTACGTGGCCAGCCGATGGCTCGGTCCTGCCCGGTCCTCCTGTGGTGGCAGCAGCACGTGGTCACTTGGCTGACGATAGCGCTCGATCTGCGGGCAACTGGTGCGTCTCGGGGCCATGGAAGACGCTCTCCTACATTTTATGTTTAAATGAAGATGCAGATGTTTCCATGCCACACTACCCTGCGGTAAATATTTTAACAGTACGAAGTTTAAACTTAGGGCAGGCGAATTATAATGTCATAATGTAACAAATAATTTTAGAATAGCCTGCCAGGAAAGGATTACAAACTTGGAAGAGAAGTGACTTGGCAGCCATGTAGGCTGCTGGTATCCGCCATACTCTGAATTCTGTATTTAGCATGAGTGATACGTCAACTCTGCAGGCTTGGATTCTGACATCATATAGCTGTGCCAGTACGCCCAGATTCGCCATCTTGGATTCTGACGTTATAGGGATGTGCCATAATCCCCAGGTCAACCATATTGGATCTAAATCTCGGATTCTAACGTCATAAAGCCTGTGCCAGCATCCCCTGGTCCATTATGTTGTATTTTGGTGTCATATGGTTGTATTAGTATCCCCAGATCAGCTAACTTGGTTTCTGGTGTCACAAGGCCTGTACCAGTCTTCCCAGGTCCGCCATATTGGATTTTCAACAAATGTAATAACTGCCCACCTTCGATTTCGAATTTACAACGATTTTTCACTTAGGACGAGCACCTTACTCACACAGTGGCATCAAAGCAATTTTGTACAAAGAGCAATTGGCCTATGTCAGAAGGATTGAGGATATGTGACAACAATGCCGGCTTTACCAGAATTCCCACAGCTATACTATTCCTTACTAGTTCCATTACTAGTTATTTCTGACCCTGGTTTTATTCTCTCCTTCACGCTGTTGCAACATCTCGCCTAGCAAAGTAGTTTATACCATGAGAATATACTACTTTCACCCAGATCAGTGTCAAACCTTTCCTTATTTTTCTTTGTGTTCCATATTTCATTTCATATTATAGAAACAATTTTTCGTTTTATCAACAAGAAGCAATTGTCTCGCGGACTAAGAATTAACATTGACTAGAAATATCTCCAAAAATACCGTCCTTCTGCTGCCTTTTGACGCGAACTACGTCTTTACTGGACTCGTATTCGAGAGGACGGCTATTCATATCCGCGTTCGGCCATCCTGATTTAGTTTTTCCGAGATTTTCCTAAGTCGGTAAGTCCAATGCTGGGAAGTCTCCTCTGAAAAGACACGACCACTCTCAGCCTGGCTTGTGGTCTGTCTCTAATGACCTCAACATCGACCGGACGGCAAACACCTTAATCTTCATTCCTTCATTCGTTCAAGTGGTAATACTTATCGCACAACAGCTGGCACAACTTTCCTTTTCAGACAGATATGAAATATGATGACATGAATGTTCGTTCAGTAAGTGATTCTGGCATGGAGCGGAGGGTTGAATACGTAAGAAAGTTAATGCCACAAGCCATATCATTTATCACTTAGCTATTACACAGTTCCAAAATCATTCCTTAGAACCGGATTATTTGTTTGTAGCGCCAGACAGGGACTGCGACAGATGGAAGAGAAGCATGATGTAATGCCATTATGGCGTTACTTGCCACCTATGTCAGTACGTATGCTAATTATACAGAGGAACACGCATGTGCAGCTTCTGACATGCAGAACACACGCAGAAATCCCTTCTGGCGACGGCCACATTAATTCCTTACACGGAAGACCTGATTTTATTTGCATCTCAAATTCCTACACTCTGCGAGCAACTGCGGGAATTGTTCCGTCATTAACTTCAACTTGCCCCCCTCCCTCCGCCCCTCTCTTTCTCTCTCTCTCTCTCTCTCTCTCTCTCTCTCCTTCTCTTTCTATCTCTGTCCAATTTCATTTTCTACACTACGAGTATTTATTCCTTATGTGGAAACAAACAATTTGCCTACTATAACTATAAGGACGAAATTTGAAACATTAAATAGAGAAAATGAGAAGTAATATGCAAAACTTCACCCCTTGCAACAGTCTATTTGTTGATAATGATCTCCTTTTGGGAAGAAGAACTTCGCCTCATTCACGTGCAATGTCGCAGTAATTCGGCTCTCAGCTGTCGGTCGTGCAGAACAATCAGTCGTCCACTAAAAGGCTCTTAAATATAAACAGAAGCACTAGTGTCATTATACAGAATTACGGAGACCTCAGACATGACGCAGTAGATATTTACTGCGTCTATTCGACCTTTAGTGTCCTATTTGTGGAAGAAATAACATCACGATAAAGATGCAATTCTGTGACTGTTCTTTCTCCTTTACAGCAGTTTTTCTTCTGCTTCTTCACCCGTTCTTGATAATATGATGTACTCAATATGCTAATCTCCATCTGATTACAGCTATTCGTTATCATTTCTTTTCGTTTCTCCCATCGCAGTAGTCTGGTATGGTAAAAACATGTAAACGACCAGCTATGTGTGGCTACATTTCATCCTGTGATGTCATGTAGATCTATATTCACTGCGGTCAGAGCACTTTGACAGTGCGCCAGTCTGCGCTAAAACTCAAGCAAGCAGATCGACAAAATATTTTTAAAATGCAACAGAGAAGAAGTTAACATGAACTCGCACGTTTTACACACATGTTACTATACAACTGTTAAATTCGTTAAGTGAATCACTTTAAAAAAAAAACAGCACGAAGGCAGCGTCTGTAATTATTATATAAATACTTACTATGAGACCCGTTATAGTAAACATTTTACCAAATTTGTCAACTAAACGCACGATTAAAAGGGATCTCTAATGGCTTATAGACCGGAAAAAGTTGTCTGCACTCAGACCCACTAGTCTGAGTTTCCTAATGACTAATTAAACTACGCACAAGACATTATCTAAAACAGCGAATGCAAGTATTTTGTTTGGATGATTACACGTGTAGGACACTTCCCATTTTTTGTGGTGCAATCAGTATACGCACTTGAGAAAACTGCGCATTTAAAAGAGTCTTTTTACTGTCTTTCTGGAACAGTGTAGAGACCGTATGGTGAACCGGCCATCTACTGCTGTATGTTTTTGCAAGCGTATTGCGAACGTCTACCTCGTGGATGGATACGTCTTTTGCGGCGTGTTCATAGAATTTATCTCAGAAGCTTCGCATATTAATAGTGGCTGTCGAAGGAATATCATGAAAGAGCTCCAAACCACAGTGCAACGTTGCGTGAAAGCAAGCGAAATGAGGGTGTACAGATAAAAAAAATGGATAGCAAGAAAATTTAGTTCTAATATACATGACGTGATCGCCAGAAACAAAATCACTAGACTCATGAGCAGTTTATAGACGAACAAAGAATCGACCAGGTGCTTCTAAACACGCCAGCAAGAAAGCATGCCGATTAATGCTTAATGCACTATATCTTGGTAAAAATAGATTCTAATTAGTGCCAGATTTCAATGCAACATGTGCAGAACAAATCTTCTCATCAGCGCAGATTTCAGAACAAGCGTAAGGGCAGCAAAGGGGAAAAGAGAGATGTCGAGTGAGAGTGATTTCCAGTCGGTGACAAGTCCATTTAGGACGGACCATACGCTGAAATAGAATGGCTGGGGAAAAAATTAGGTCGTGTCTTTTGTGAAAAAATGATCCCGACACTGGCCTCCTGTTTCGGAAAACCACCAAAAATCTAAATCCGAATTGACAGACTGAGATTCGAACCCAGTTCCTGCCAGTCACTTCGCTTCTTTGCTCGTCATGGTCAGAGTCAGGCAGAGGTAGGTATTCGGTTTCTTATACCCTCTGATCCGCTAGTGACGAGATATGGCGCTGTGCGCTGACTGCAGACGAGAAATGTACGACAAAATAGAAACCAATTTGCATTCAATAAACGGCCAGGTTGAGTGCTAATAAGTGACCCAGAGTATGGAGCATCGAAAAAATTAATCGTACGGTTCTTCAGGTTTTTCGGCGTGAGAGAACGCTGAAAAATTAGTTACGTGCTTCAGTCTCGAAGTTGTAACTCGAACGCCGTACATAGGTGATTGGTTTGACGATTTAGTACAGAAGCTGGATACTTTGATTAATTTTCACCGACAGCCTGTTTGACCCAAAACATTTTGCTAGCGAGCCGACCGCATGCGAGGCGAGGGTCTGTCCAGCTGTGTGGTACGAAATAGTGGTGGCTGGGGAGAGACGAGGGACGGCCTCAGGCTCGTCCCACATTCAGTAAAATTCGCCGTAAGTCAGCTGAGTGGCACGCTTCACTGTCGGCTACCAGCGAGCAGAGAAAGCTAGCTCGCAAGCTGAAGCCGTCACACGGTGTATGCTGTAAACTCTGCTGGAAGTTGGCTCTGAGCACTACCCGTAGTTAACATCACTACTTAAACGTAACTAACCTAAGGACATCACACACATCCATGCCCGAGGCAGGGTTCGAACCTGCGACCGTAGCGGTCGCGCGGTTCCAGACTGAAGCGCCTAGCGGCCGGCTGCTGAAAAGTTGTATCGTGGTAAAATGTTCGTTTCAAGTATAGATGTTACAATAAATGGGAGTTTTCTCAGAACGTAAGAAAGTCTCTTCTCTATGCTCAGTGTCCCAGGCGGAATGGTCGATATTCAGGGATATTACAGGAATGATCACTCGAAGCACAAAAGTCTAGTAAAAATGGACTCTGTAACGCGTCCCTTAAGAGCAATGAAACTTGTTCATCTTCGATACTGTGACACAAATCTCTTCTACTGCAAGCTTTCACCATTTCAGATTTTGCGAGCTGGTAGTGTAGACTAAAACAAGAAAAAAATGGCCGGTAAACTTGGGCTCTAAAGTGTATACTTGAAGAGCTATAAGCAATTGTTCATCTTCACTACTGTGAAAGATATCTCTTCTATTGAACAAATCCTCATGGATCTTAAGATACGCAATTTAGAGCTCAAGTTTACTGGATAATTTTTTCTTGCCATACTAACTCCTTCCAAACTATGGAAAGCAAAGAGATTTCAATAGAAGAAAGTTGTTTCACAGCATCGACAATGGAGTGCTCAAAGCTCTTAAGAATGCATTTCGGAGCCCATATTTACTAGACCTTCTGCGTCTAATGTTCGTTTCTGTCGTACCCCTGGGGCACCCTGTAAGCTTCAGCTGTTTCACTGTGGAGGCATCTGCGGTAATTAAAAGCCGCTTTGAGGTTGTGTTCCAGCCGATCGCATCCCCAGCGTGGCTGCGCTTGCAGTCAGGATCTGCCGTCCAGTATGTGACGTCAGACACCGTTAGGACTTCGGATTACCCCGGGCAGGTAGAGTTCAGACAACACTACACGGGAAATTAGACCACTTCTATCAGGGACGAATGCTCGAAACAAGTTGTTAGAGGGCATCTGGAAAGAGTAAATACGAAATGAAAAGTAAGGACTACATTCATTCAGACGGTAACATCAGACAGTGCAAATAATGTTCACAACGACAGGAATTAAATAAAATTAATGAGCGTGAGAAAGTAAGTCGTGGTCCCTGATTGCTGGTGACTGACTTCGTTGCAGGGGCAGAGCATGTCCTAGACATCCACTACCTGCACCTAGTCGACGAAATAGTCCCTGAGAGGAGGTCTGTTTTTTTTGTTAATGCTTGTGATTTCACGTGGCAAGAGCAAAAAGAAGGAAGATAACAGTTCAAGATCCCGTAGAAAACAAGATAATTAAAGACGCGGCACAAGTTTGGATTGTTAAAGGATGGGGAAAGATTTCAGTCGTATCCTTTCTAAGGAACCATCGCGGTATTTGTCTGGATCCATTTAGGGAATTCATGGAAAACCTACATCTGAAAGGTCGGATACGAATGAGGAAAAGCTGAAATCGTTGTGTGTTGTACTCGCATTACGGCTACATCTTGCTTATAGCACTTACATTTCATATTTTTGTCTTTTAATCCCTGAGATCAGAGAAATACTTTTTAGATGACCATTACTCGCCACACATCTGATGAGGAGTTATCAATATGGGCACAAGTCACTTGTAGTTGTTATACATGGAATACTCTCACGGTTTTCACCCACATGTGTCTGAAACAGTCGTGCTGCTACCAAAGGAAGATGGTAGAAGTAACTACGTTTGCTTGTGGAGAGTAAAAAATTGCCCATTTATTTTCTCTAAATCAGTAATTTTAAACCCACTGAGTGCCCAGTTGCTATCTTATATTCCAATTAGAATACTGATTACGGCTGACGGTTCCAGATCTATTTCATAATAGTGTTGCTTTTGTGCACACGAAGTTATGCGCCCAGTGACCCAATCATGTTCTCCACTAACCAAATGCGTTACTTTGCAAGGCGTTTTTTTGATTGGGTATAAGCAGTGGCCGAGCGGTTCTAGGCGCTTCAGTCTGGAACCGCTTGACAGCTACGGCCGCAGGTTCGAATCCTGCCTGGAGCATGGATGTGTGTGATGTCCTTACGTTAGTTAGATTTAAGTAGTTCTAAGTTATAGTGGACTGATGACCTCACATGTTAAGTCCCATAGTGCTCAGAGCCATTTGAACCATTTTTTTGATTGGGCAGACACTATGGATGCATGGCCTTGAGGGTGATGGAGGGTATATTTTGCTGCTACTAAAATGTTACCTTAACGCGCAAAAAGCCCACTTCTGTATATTGATGTTCATTGTAACTTGGCTGCGTTTATAACTCTTGATTGCGTTCATGCTTGTATTTTCCTAAGGCGCCGTCGGTAGAACATGTCACTTCCGAGCGTCAGATTCACTATAATAATCCACATCTACGTCTACATCATACTCCGCAGGACACTTAATGGTGTGTGACGGAGGGGTAACTCTGATACCATTAACTGATCGCCCCTTCCCTGTTCCACTCGCGAATAGTGCATGGAAAGAATTATTGTCGGTAAGCCTCTGTATTCACTCAATTTTTTTGAATTTTCTCGCCGTGGATATTGCGTGAGATGTATGTGGAAAGACTTACTGTGTTCTCTAACTGCCGGCCGCGGTGGCCTAGCAGTTCTAGGCGCGCAGTCCGGAACCGCGCGACAGCTACGGTCGCAGGTTCGAATCCTGCCTCGAGCATGGATGTGTGTGATGTCCTTAGGTTAGTTAGGTATAATTAGTTCTAAGTTCTAGGCGACTGATGACCTGAGAAGTTAAGTCGCATAGTGCTCAGAGCCATTTGAACCATTTTTTTTTTTTTTTTTTTTTGTTATCCAATCTTCCCGGAAAGTATTCTCTCAAAATTTCGATAGTAAACCTCTCCGTGCAACACAACGCCTTTCTTGTAACGTCTGCGACTGGAGCACACCTGTAATGCTATCACACCGAATGAACGAGTCCGTGACGAAACGCGCCACTCTTTATCGGAACTTCTCTATTTTTTTCTATCAGTCCTACCTGGTAAGGATCCCTTATTGATGAACAATACTCAAGAAACGGTCCAACAAGTGCCGTATAAGTCCCTTTCTTCGTGAATGAGGCTTGACCACTACCATGACCACGACCATTAGTCCGTTCACAGGCTAAGTCTCATGCCTCCTCGATTCACGATACTGATTCCAATACGGAAGACGTGAAGAAAATGTTTTCTTGCTTTATGTAAAACAGTGAGTGTATGCACATTGCGTCCATAAACGTTTGTGGTAACTTTCGTTTTCTGTTACAAGTCTACTAGGCAACTCATGAAGTTATTGTACAGCTCTGTGTCATTCAACACTTTCTACACAAGGTGCGCTGTGTGAGCTATATCGTAAAAATTATTTCCCCGCAGGAGAAAGCTCAATGTGTTGTGTGGCTAGTAGAAACCAAATCACCGATTACGGGACAGCGAAAGTGTGTGTCCCATTACGGAAAGAAAACATCAGATCATGGATGGAAACTCTTTGGCATCGAGGGTCGGTTCAAAAACTGACAAACATCGGCAGACCATCTGTTTCGGAGGAGACGGTGAAGGCAGTTCAGACCGCGTTCACAAGGCCGCCACAAATCGATTAGAAAAGTTTTGCGGGAGATTAAAGTGTCAAAGAGTATGGTGTATAAAGTTGTCCGCAAACATATTAAACTGCATGCAAACAAGGCGTGAATTGTTCAGACATTACAACCCGATGATCACCCAAAACGTGAAAAATTTGCAAAGGACATGCTACACCCTTTGGATGAGGACAACGATTTCTTGAAGCGTGTGTATTTTTCCGATGAGGCGACATTTCATGTTTGTGACTCAGTTAACCGCCATTATGTCCGAATCTGGGGATCAGAAAATCCTCATGGCATACGAGCGCACATTCGGGACAGTCCAAACGTTAACGTGTGGTGTGGGTTAATGTGTGATCGAGTGATAGACCCATTTTCCTTCCTTGAAAACAATGTAAGTGCGTATGTGTACCTATACATGTTGGTAAATTATGCCGTTCTCCAGTTACAGGATATGCAAAATACTATCATCTTTCAACAAGATGACGCTCCCCTTCATTGGGCTCCAAAAGTCCGCGATTTTCTTAATGAAACCTTCACAGTCCGCGATTTTCTTAATGAAACCTTCACCAACAGACGGACTGGCAGAGAGAGTTCTGGTCAATGGCCCATGAAATCACCTGACGGCACCATCTTCGATTTCTTTCTTTGGAGATATGTAAAGATATTGTGCACAAAACAGCAGTTCCTGATATTCTGACACTGCAACAACGCATCAGAGATCCCACTGGCACAACCACACCAGGCATATTGCAGGAACTGAATGGCGGCTTGATATTTTGCGTGTTACCAAGGGTGTATATGTTGATGTTATTTAAATGTTGAAGAGTATTACCTGTATTAAATATTTGCCTAAGTTTCAGAAGTTAATGAGTAGAGGCATATGTGTTATAATGCATGTTCCATACACGGTATCCAATAAAGAGTTAGATTGTTTTATAATCAGGGTAAACATTTATGGACACCTTGTATTATGTAGTTTCCAATTTCATTTTCATTTTCAAGTAGTCAGTAACAGGAAAGTACGGCAAACTGTTTCTAACTCTCAAAAACATGAGAATACTTAGTAAAACAGCTGGAAATAAACTCTGACTCAACTGCATCAGGATTAGCTTTGCTAACAGTTTCATTTCAATGTAGGTTTCACGGAGCAGGTTTGTTTCTTACATGAATGAGATGAAGCAAAATTGTTCATATGGCTCTAAGCACTATGGGACTTAATATCTGAGGTCATCAGTCCCCTAGAACTAACCTACGGACATCACACACATCCATGCCCCAGGCAGGATTCGAACCTGCGACCGTACCGGTTGCGCGGTTCCAGACTGAAGCGCTTAGAACCGCTCGGCCACAAAGGCCAGCAAGGCCGATGCCTCTGCTCCTTTTTGGGATATATGATGAGGGAATAACAGATCAGCTGTACAATAGCATCGATATTTGTTTTTGAAAATAAAAACTTCCGTGATATTGTCTTTCTTTTATGACAGCACTGGAAGTTTAGCAGAATCTTTCCACCGACTGCTGTTAGCTTCTGGTTTAACGTAAAAATACTGCAAAATAACACAAAATGGATATCAAAAAACAATAAGCTTAATTCCAAGTCGTTTAAAATTAATTTCAAGCCTCCTCCATTTGCGAAGGATAAAGTCAAACAATGCTGGGCAAAAGGTCAAGAACGTTTTTCACTAAGGAGTCTGAAAGTAATAACTCTACGCTCTGTAAAATGACCGACGTTGGCCAGTTTTTGCCGAGATACGCACCGCAAGAAAAGACGTCTCTTCTCTTTATAACTAGCTTTCTGTTTACTTCAGTAAATACAGTGGTCTTAAACTCTCTCCGAAGAAAGGACTTATGAAATAGTTAATATTTGCGCTCGCATTATGTTATATTTTTATGACATTAATAAAGCAAGTTGCACAGTGGTCTGTGCACATTTAATGAACTAGTGTACACTGGCGTTCTTTAGCGTCTTTATTTGCGCTTGTATTTTGTTCTTTTAAAGCACGTAATTGCACGGCCTGGGGTTATTAAAACGAGTCCGAGACGTTTAAATATGAAACTCAAACACAAAAATCTTCGTGCGAGCATCTCTTGTGTTATTTCATTTTCAGAGAGCAGCATTTTAAAGATGCGCGGAAGATATTAGGGTAATAACCTTGTTTACGGAACGGTTCCTTTTCGCTGAAAACATAACCGGAGGAGATAAGACTTCTTTCGCTTGAGAATGTTTCTCTCCGTTGGGGCAATAAAATTACGTAAAACGTGCCAAGAGTGAAAAACATCGCCGAATAAATTACCACGAAAATAACATGAAGGGAGCATTTCGACATGCACCAAAAAGACGATATCCTATACATAGCTATTAGCAAGGAAATTGCCGTTTTAAGCTCAGACTGAAAGCGGTAAAGAATTTTTTAAACAACTGTAAAACTCGATAGCAAATTTCCGAAGTGACGCAGAACTTATTACGATGCTGCGATTTTTATTAAATCCATTGTACGTGAAAACAAGAGTGTAGCAGCTGCCCTCTCTGGCAGGACCGTGTTAAATGGTGTAAGGGCGGCTAACCTCAGACCGCCGTCACCTAGTTTGGTGTTTATTTCTAAATTGTCATCAACAGTCTGAGTCTAATTACAAGTGAACACCCCGACATCAGGTCGGCGAGCTATTACGAAGCTACAATCAGATATCGATGTCAAGATCTGTGTGTTTGGTATGTAGGGGTATGTCAAATAGTTCCGGGCCAGCAAGCTTTTTCAAAATTGCTTTGGAACATTCTTCACAGTACAGAATACTATGGTACGTTACTTAATAGAATGATAAAGCTTAATGACATAAATACTTATGTTCGTGGATTTTTTAAATATTTTTCCAGCCTTTGCATTTCGGCCTTTTAAATTTTCGGAGAGCTGTATTGGACATGAGACTATAATGTGTAAGAATTCGCTTCTGGAGCGAAGTAGTTTTAAATGGATCGTAAATGATTATTTGCTTGAACTTGTCGATCAGCTTACGTATTCCGTCAAACTATCTGTCAACTTGTTCCTTGTTGAAACCTGTTGCTCGCTGCCATCTCGTGGACTCAGATGTTTGCATGAAATGTATTCAAAGTTGCGCATGTGAATAACCATCAGCTGTATAATGGAATGAAAATTTGTGCCAGACCGGGATTCGAACCCGGATTTCCCGCTTATCGCAAGCGGTCGACTTACCATTAGGCTCACCGAGAGCAACTCACAGCCAGAACCAAATTTCCTTATGTCGTCAGCTATAAATCTATGACCAATATTCGTACATCCATTATGTATATTCCCGCACAGGGGAAACATTTTAATTGAGATTCTCTTGCCCAGTGTCGGTCGATAAATGCGATACTGTAGTGGACGTGTTGTTCATAAATACGAAGCAATGTGAAACTTCTTTATTTGAATGAGTGTGTCTGTAGTCAAATTTCAGAATGACTGAAAAGATGAAAGTTCTACGTTATTTGATTCTGAAACAGCTGAGTTACACTGAACGTTCTGAGCCTACTTTCTCTTTACTTTTTTATATCACGTCAATACTGACCCACAATATTCTAGCACAGCGCAATCTGACTGCTCAAAAAACTTACAACTGACTTCAAATAATTAATTCAAAAGAATGGCCCTGACTAAGAATAAATTTTAACAATAACCAATACATTTCATTAAGCACTTACCTCACAAAAAATCTTCATTATGCGAACTATTGCAATACAGCGAGCGTCAATACTGCCAGCTAAATAAAAGATTCTAACTATTAAGGCACTAACTACTAATAAGCTGGCCAGAATGGCCGAGCGGTTCTAGGTGCTGCAGTCTGGAACCGCGCGACCGCTACGGTCGCAGGTTCGAATCCTGCCTCGGAGATGGATGTGTGTGATAGGTTAGTTAGGTTTAAGTAGTTCTAAGTTCCAGGGGACTGATGACCTCAGAAGTTAAGCCCCATAGTGGTCAGAGACATTTGAACTACTAATAGGCATGTGGTTAGCAAAGGAAAGATTTTGTTGCAAACCAAATAATATATTTTTTACCTTAACAATGAGACATCCAGTTCAAACACGAATATAAATCGTCATTGACATTAAGTACAAAATATATAATCATGAATAATATTCAATCTCCAAGTCGAACACGTACAGATCGTTAGCCTACACTAACACTTCAAGCCTCTACCCTCCATCAATGCTAACTTCTCACATCTAACATCCATCACTACTGGCTCTTCACCTCCAAATGCCCAACAATACTTCCATCACTGCTGGCGACTAACTTCCAACTGCCCAGCGCTACTGGCGATTAACTTCTAAGAACGAGTCGGACCAACCACAGAGTCTCTTACAAAGAAAGCGCAGTCAGAGATCCAATGCAAAACGCTACACAGCGCTGCCAACACAAAAGCAGCCCACTTACAATTGTTCCTTCGGACATACAGCCATTATGAAATACATGAAACGTATTCGCAGTTGCCAATATGGACAACTATCAGTTTCACGGAGATATACGTATTGGACGTACGAGTGCAGGTTGTTAACAGATGGAAGTTTGATTCTGTCCGTGAGTCATGCTGGGACAGCCGAATGATAAGGCGACTGCTCGTATAAGCGGATAATCCCGTTTCGAGTCCCGGCCCTGCATAAATTTTCATCGTAGTCATTCCATTTACAGCTGACAGTTATCCGTATTCAAAATTGCGAATACATTTCGTAACGTCTGTAGTCGCCGCAGTACATGCATGCCCGACGAAACATTGCATTTTACTTCTGAACAACACAGGCACTATAATATCGTGTAAAGTCTTCATTTCTGCTCATAAAACCATAGGGATGGTTTTTACTGGATTTTCTTATTGAACCGATGCTTTTATTTTCAGATGTACTGCATATTTGTACACTAGTTTCAACCCTACATTACTAACCCCCGCCCCTTAAAATTTACGATTCCAGTAAGATATGAATCCGGACTTTTTTTTACTTAATGTGGTATTAACATACCATTGATGATCTGCTTATGGTAATTAACTAACGTGTAACCTACAGATTGCGACTTCCTTTAATAAAATGTCTAGTAGTAAACTTTACGATGACTTAATAGCAATGTGACATTTCTCCTCTTTGGTGTTCCAAGGTTAAAAACTCATGTAACCAAAGGCGTAAGGCAGCTATGTAAATTTTTAACACGATCGTATAATACCGTTTCCCGTTCATCTCCGAATGTACTGAAAAAAACTTATTATCTTCTCCCGTAAAGCTTTAGGCGTATCACCTAATGTACATCTTGGAACTGAATATTTCACACTCGCTTTCCTAATCATCATTTCGAGAAGTCTGACTTTTTCTACGGCTTACTTCAAGTTAATGTCATCCATTTGTGTCCTGACTTCTCCATCTTCGGCTATTAAAGTAGGAACAGCACCAAAAAATATTTTCAGACATCTGTTTTGGCCGGTACAAAACGGAATTGTTTAGTCCGATACAATCCGAAAGGGCCCCTGAGTTACCTCAACATTCCCATTATTATTACTCGGACTACACATTGTCACATAGTACAATAGAGACAACACAAAACCCAACACTCCACAATTAAATTCGCGTACCGAAAAACTTACTAGGCACGGATTATTCAAAAAGAAAATCGGGTGTTTCGATTCAAAATCGCCTGAGTGATGTTCTCCATAGTTTACACTGCAATGGCGTGATAGGTGGTGCCACTAGCGCTAGAAATTAGAAACAGCTCTTGCCCTATACAGTACGCTGTCCTACAGTACCACACCTTCCCCTGAGGGAAATCTCATAATTACCGCACTCTTTTATGACTTATTGGGACAGTTTTTGTTTTAGTAAAGGTTAGATTTCTCTTGTGAATACCAGTTACCAACATAATAGTCAAGTCCATCAGTTCCTGAAAACAGTAGCTTTTTCGACTAGAGCCGACCACAGGTATTACGTGCTGTTGGGTTTCCAGCATACTTCTAACACTGCCCATTTTGCAGAAATCCCTAAGCTCTTACTCCCAACAAATAACGTGACACTCAACCGCGCTACGTGAAATCTCCACTTCTAGCAGTATTCCACGATCTTATCATTTATGCTCAGGGACGATTCGAGAACTTTTCTCCACACAAGTGACTTATTATCTGGCACCCCCCTCCCCCACCCCTCCCACCTTTTCCCTTGTACACTTTCACCCGTAGCAGTTTTCGCTACTAATTCTGGTACGCACTATATACAAATCTTGTACTTGGCGCCCTCGTCCATCTCAACATGGAGCCGCAAGCGGTTGTTACTGCGTTATATCCTGTAAAGAAATCTTACAGTTGCGTCTTTTGCGTCCCTCTCCGCTTGGCACGCTTTGGCCTTAAGCGTGCCCTGTTCGGGCTAGCGACGATGAATTATGGCGGTATACGTTCGTTTCGTATTCTTCCCTTCCTCGTTACATCCATAACAGATAACAGTACTCACTTTTCCGACATCTGAATTCTTTTTTCCTATTCAAATAAGGACATATCATTCAGCTTTACACACATCTATTGCTACTCTCAGAGACTTAAAACATTTCGTCGCTGTTTCCTTTCGTATTTTGCTTCTTCAGGCTATACTTATTGCACCATGTATTCTGATAAATTTCGGGAATTTTGTGTATATAACCAACTTTCCCAGCCAGAGAGAATGGCTATCATCAGTTAGCAAAGAAAAGTTGCGGCATTGACGGAAGGGTATTATGACAACTAGAGTAATGACAGTTAACTGATACGAATGCATATTTTAAACATAATATTTTTAGCCCATGTTGCTCAAAATATCTAGCTGTATTTAGAGCAGAACAACATCGATTTAAGTTATTTTGTATGATCGAACTCCTCATAACCCGTGCAAGTAGAATACACACAACGCAGATTTGATACAAAAGGGTTGTGGAAAGTAGCACAAAGCCTAAATAAGAATGAAGACACCGGGAAAGTTGTTCAGAAACGAAAAAGAAAAAATTCTGCCAACTCCCCACCATGTTATAAGTTAGCGTCAAAAAGGAAGCCCAGACATTTTATTCATTCGCTTTAAATGTCGTAATTTGATATTTTACTGATTATCGTATTTTGTTGCGAAATTAAAAAAACATAGCTCATTGCGTTATGCTTATTGCAGCACATTTTATGACACCAAGCACTGTATTTCATGCCTCAGCTCACTGCATGTCTGCTGAAAATGTTTTTAATGTCGCCAAATCGATTTTGACTGTCTTGAGCAGATCGAGCCTAACAGCACACATGACTACCGACTCATACAGGGGCTCCCATAATGACGTTGCATTCTCTAGTATTATGGTGCTCTACTCTGTCGATCTGCCCTCATCTCGAGGCCAAAGAAGCAGTCGCTTGCATTAACAGCCAGTGGCGTAGATTGAAACGTAGGCTGTAATGTAATTAATAGCGAAGCATCATTAGACACTCGTTCCCTTGTGGCAAAACCTTTTGGGAGGGACGGGGTGGGGGGGAAGGTTAAATGTATTATTCGGTAGCACATTGAAACACAAAGTGCCACCAAAAGGTCAACCATTAACTGCTGATACGTATGAGGGACGAAAGGGATTATAAATCATGTTGTGTGCGACCTGTGGTTGTTTTATCTTTATATTACACGGTCCAGTCACAATAACGGGGCCACCACCTTGAAACGTCCCCTTAGAAAAATTATACAAGACCATGCTTGAACTGACACACAATATTTTTTTAGCGCAACGCAATCTGACTTTCAGTAATCCCTACAAGAGAATGGCCCTGACTAACTTTAACCTATACGTTTCACAAATCATTTACCTCACAAAAATCTTCGTTACTCTAACTACTGCAATACAGCGAGCGCCACTACTGCCAGCTAACTAAAAGATTCAAACTACGGAAGGCACTAACTACTGATAGGAATAGTTAGCAAATGAAAGATTTTGATAGAGAACAAACAATGTATTTACCTCAACAGTGTTCAAAAGTCATAATGTATATAGCAGTTCATGACATCCAGTCTTACAAATTTCAAAACTCCGGCATTTCTTTCCCCACATCCACCACTACTGGCGGCTCACCTCCACCTGCGCAACACTACGCGCTGTTCACATCCATCTGCCCAACGCTACAATGGCGAGTATTACAACAATGCCAGCCAGCCACAGACTGCACACAGCACAGCCAGTGATCTTCATACAGAGCGCTACATGGCGTTACCAATAAAAAAAACCTAAACAGCCTACTTATAACCTTGTTCGACGTCAACGTGCAACAACCACTCACAGACGGCATGTGGTGGCACAACCAGTGGAGGGTATATAAAGCATGTGGAGGGACGCCGAAAACAGTGCACAGTGCAGTCGTCGTAACGCGGAAACGGAGGGATTTATCTTAATTCCTGAATAGCAGGATTATTCCCTCTACGGAAGGATTTCCTAAACGGTTAAGATTATAAAGGGTTCGCGTGCTGCCTTGGTTAAAGTATACAGTACGAAGCAAAATGGCGTTATCTAAAACCGCTGCTGACGCAAATGTGGTGCACCATGGGCCATAGATGACAGGAGTGAATGGACTGCTGCGTAGATGCATACAGATGAAGAGACTTGCAGGTGTCGAGCAACTCACCACCCAGATGATCCAAGCGGCTACCAATAGTTTCTCCTCAATGGCCGTTCACCGAACGTTTCTGCGAATGGGCCTTCTCAGCAGTAGCCTGGCTCATGTACACATGTTTATTGCTGATCATCGGCGACGAAGGCTGGAATTTTCATGTCAGTACTGCAGTTGGACATTCACTGAGTGGCGACATGTGGCCTTTTCAGATGATGGTTTGATAGTTAATACATTCCGTTTGTAACTGTTACTTATGACAGAATGGGTAGCTAATACTCAGAGCCTAATGATAAGACATTCAGATGTAACATCTGTTAATGGCGAACTAAAAGAGAGAGAGAGATAAGATTCGTCTTGCAGCTTCATAAAACGTTAATTTAGCAACAAGATTAAGCAAGGATATGTTTAGGAGCAAACGATACACATGTTAAGCTCTAAATCACGCGAAAAAGCGTTTCGAATTAGCAACAACCTAAACAACCTGTCAACGTTTCACTGGCTAACACCACCCATTACTAAGTGGCTTATGGTCTAATAATGTTGTAAACAGCTCCTATCAGGTAACAATAATAAAGAGATTAGGTGCCATTTTACACTGTTTTTTATTACAATAAAGGAAAGGTGAAGCAGTTCTGGCAGTATGATCTCTTCCCCTGATTTAAATGTGAATAATGCTGTGTTCAAGGAATGCAGTTGGCGTCAAACGTATAAATGTGGCAAGAAGAGAACCCTCAACCATCGATGCAGTTACTGTTGCGAGTGGCTTGCTCGCACGCGGCAAGTATACTGACTCGTTATTCTGACAAATAGGATTGCGCAACTGCTATGGCAAAAACAAAGCAACGCGGTTTAGCAACAATTTATAGCGGTTCATTTTTAGAAGTTTTACAATACTGTAATGGAATGTGAAGATTCTGCGTGGTGATTTAGTTTAATACTCACTTGCACTGATCTGTCTTTTAAACACGGGTACAGTCCTAAATCCAGTAAATGACGATTAACATCACTTTTATAATGCCAGGTTTGGCGACGGCTGTAGATGAGTCCTGAGACATTCCCTGAGACACTAGTCTGATCCCGGCCGACGATTGTCTTGCGGCCCTACCTGCTCAGTAGAGGCGTATGTTTGCCTATAATCATATTTAGGGAATTTGTGTCCACTTTGGAACAATTTATATAACGCAAGATGGATGCGTAATATAGGCCTTTACCACGTACGCCTCCTCTGGGCCCTGACCGTAATTATGTTGCACCTGAGTCGTAGGCAGTTCGGTGTCCTATATAGGCTACGTTCCGTATCTTTTGGAGGACACAACAAATAACATACTATAAATTTTGTACAAGGAATTTTGGCATACCAACAGGCTCTCCGGTTATTTTCAGCCACATCACACTGAGCTGCGAAGGAGTAATGATACTCTCTAGACAGACTGTTTTCGGAGCAGCTTTGCAGTTCATCTACATTATATCATACTCCGCAAGCCACCCGATGGTGTGTGGCGGAGGGTACCTCCGGGACCACTACTGATTCCCCCCAACCTCCTAGCCTGTTCCACTCGCGAATAGCGCATGAGAAGAAGTTCGTCTTTAAACAAAATGTTCAAATGTGTGTGAAATCTTATGGGACTCAACTGCTAACGTCATCAGTCCCTAAGCTTACACACTACTTAACCTAAATTATCCTAAGGACAAGCACACACACATCCATGCCCGAGGGATAATATATAATATAATAGAAGAGAAATCAGAGTTCGAACGGAAAGATTTAGGCGCTCCTTTTTCCCACGCGCCATTCGAGAATGGGATGGTAGAGAAGTAGTATGAAAATGGTTCGATGAACCCTCTGCCAGGCACTTAAGTGTGAATTGCAGAGTAACCATGTAGATGTAGATGTAGATGCAGAGTTCGACTCTTCCTAGATAGTTCTCTCTTGAAATTTCAGTAGTAAACATCTCCGTGATGCACAACGCATCTCTTGCAACATCCGCCACTGGAGTTTGTCGAGCGTATCCGTAACGCTCTCGCGCCGATTAAACGATATCGTGACGAAACGCGCCGCTCTTCTTCGGATTTTCTCTGTCTCTGTCAGTCCTACCTGTTAAAGATCCCATATTGGTGAACAATCTTCAAGAATCGGCCGAACAAGCTCTTTATAAGCCACTTCTTCCATGGATGAGTTACATTTTCTTAAAATTCTTGCTATGAATCTGAGTCTGGCACCTGCTTTTCCCACTATTTGCATAATATGATCATTCCCCTTAAAATCGCTCCGGATAGGTACTCCTAGATGTTTTATGGCAGATATTGTTTCTAGCGGTTTGTTATCGGTAGTGTAGCTACACAGTACGGATTTCTTTTCCTATGTATGCGCAGTATGTTACATTAATTTACGTTCAGATTCAACCGCCAGAGATTGCAGCTTTCATTAATCCTCTGCAGATCATTCTACAAATCGATACTGTCTTCTGGTTTTGCTAGTTTATTATAGACAATCGCATCATCTGCGAACAGTTGTAAAGAGCGTCCTACGCTTTCTGCAAGATCCTTTATATACATAGTAAATAATAACGATCCTACCACCTTTCTTTGAGGTACTGCGGAAATAACTTTTAAATCTGTGGATTTCGTTGCGTTAAGAGTGATGTGTTGAGTCCTACCTGCAAGGAAGTCTCGAATCCAGTAGCAAATCGGTCCTATACTCAGTAAGCTCGTATTTTTTCACTAAACGACAGTGCTGGACAGTGCCAAATGCCTTCCTAAAGTCAAGTAACACAGCATCAACCTGATAGCCATTGCCTGAAGCGCTATGGTCTCATGGAGGAACAAAGCAAACTGAGTTTCGCAACATCAATCTTTGTGAAATGCATCTTGGCTTTTACAGAGGAGGTTTTCGGTCTCCAAAAACGTCAAGTGTTTGAGCACAAAATTTGTTCCATAATTCCACAACAGAGTGACATCAATGAAATAAGTGTATAATTTTGTGCATCGGTCCTGCGGTCCTTCTTGAAAACTGGAATGACCTGCGCTTTTTTCCAGTCGCTAGATACGCTTCACTAGTTATCCTTCATGGCTCAAGCGATCTATGGTAAACTGCTCATATGGTTCAAATGGCTCTGAGCGCTATGGGACTGAACAGCTGAGGTCATCTAGATGTAGAACTTAGAACTACTTAAACCTGACTAACCTAAGGACATCACACACACCCATGCCCGAGGCAGGATTCGAACCTGCGACTGTAGCTGTCGTGCGGTTCCAGACTGAAGCGCCTAGAACCGCTCGGCCACTCCGGCCGGCGGAAAACTGCTGCTGGAAGGCGAGCAAGTTCTTTGGCATAATTTTTGTAGAATCTTATCTGCTCCTGATGCCTTTCCACCATTAAGAGATTGTAGCCATTTTTCTACTGCGCGATGGGTTATCTCAATATCTGCCATTTCGATGACCGTACGATGCTTACTTTCCCAAAGAAAGCGGGTACTGACAGGTTGTGATAAACCTTTTGCATTTCTTTTATGTTTTCGTCTTCTTTATAGGCAAAGAGAAAGAGAAAAATGAAGCGGTGGCCCATCATAGAGCCTATGCCTACCGTCAGGTATTTTTGATTTTCAGTTGTTAAAAAACAGAGGAGATATTCTTGTACCAGTATGAGGAAGGGAGGATTGGCGTTTAGCTAGTGAAAGATTGAGAAGCACGCCATTTTTAGCGAGTAATTGTAGACCGCCATTTTGGGGTCGCTATGAATAAGTGAGGAGTATGTATTTCATATGAGCACCGTTTAGAAAAATACAGTATTGTTTTATTAACAGAAAGGTCGTGTGAGTTGTTATTTCAAATAGTACGATGATTACAAAAACTGAAGCCCACCTGTGTACTTCGGAAAATGACGAAGATCCGATACGCTTAATGGGAACACCGTCAAGACTTCAAAGGTGAACACGGCGACCAAACATAGCATTATAAAGAATGGTAAGCACAAATCTACAGCAGAGAAAGAAACTACTTCGGCCTGCAAAATAATATGAACTAATACGAACTTATTTCCAGGCATAGCTCAGCTTATTGTGCTTGTCATTCATTCCGAACAATTATCTCATTCATTCAATGCATTTTGAAAAGCTACGCATTTCAACATTTTATTATCATCTATTCCATTATTTTATTATATTATAAGGTATGAATATTACCGAACTGTTATTTTGGTGTGCTTGGGATCGATAGGTCTTTTGATGAGGTCTGAAGTGGTTGGTTGGTCTGTGTGTGAGATTCTGCTCTTCCATTTGTTGGCACAGACGTACGCCCCGACAAATAATTATAGACTGGGACTGCAGCCATATTCAGTGTAATTATTCCACACGCCTTGAAACTAAATTTAATTGTCGTCCGTATCTCCCGATTGGCTGCGAGAGCCATCTGAGACAGATAGACCATCTCCACTTCTATCTACGGATAGGAATCTCTGCCGTCGATTAGTTTAGTTTGATGCCTACACATTTTTAAAGATCGCAGTGAAAATACTGCATCAGTTTTGTGTATCTAAGGCTTGATAGTGGAATTATATAACTACACAGTAAAACTTTTCGACTTGCCAGAACAGAGAATCTGATTTTGCTGCGGAACTAACGGGAAAACAACAGGGACACTTTTATAGTACGTTCGTTCACAGAAGAGCCTCCTCTCAAGTACCAAGAGCTGCTCTCTAGCGGCGCATTTCTGAAATACGCCACTGGTCTGTTTCAGCCACTGGTCAAACTCCACTCGATTTACCCTACTTGTCTAAGGCATATTGAACGACGCGTTTGATTTCAGCGAATATCGCGCAGTGAGGAAAAAATGTCCGATACTTTTGTTCGGAACTAGTCCCAGCGTGTCTTTGCATATCTGTTAAACGTATTTAAATCAGTACAGTGACGTCTACCAGAGTCGTATCGAATCATGACCTGCTTTGTTTACATATCTGGTTCAAAATGGCTCTGAGCACTATGGGAGTTAACTTCTGTGGTCATAAGTCCGCTAGAACTTAGAGCTACTTAAACCTAACTAACCTAAGGACATCACACAGCTCCATGCCCGAGTCAGGATTCGAACCTACGACTGTGGCGGTGGCTCGGTTCCAGACTGTAGCGCCTAGAACCGGTCGGCCACTCTGACCGGGCACCCCGGCCGGCCACGTATCTGGTATTCAAAAGAGCTATGTAATTGCGAAAAGCTTGGGACCGCCACACAAGCAGTGCAGAAGGCCGCAATACCTCCTACAGCTACCGGCGAAAGGCCACACAGATCCAGAACAGTTCGGACATAACCCGCAGTGCCGCAGACTGGAATGGAGCAGGGAGCCAGGCCCTCTCGCCCGCGTCTCCAGAAGAACGCAGAGCAACCACCGACACATCCCAAACCCCCTAGTCCGGCCATCTCACAGTTTTCCCGGGCGTTAGGCTATTATTAATGGTTCGTCACCTCCATTAATGATCAATCTCCACTTACGCCTCTTTGTGAATACCGGATATCACCGGCGCTCTTTCCAGCTAATTCTTCCTCATACTCCGCGCGCTCTTTTCGCAGTTCCCTCCGCCTTTCCTTTTTTTTTTTTTTTCTGCGCCCCTCACTTCGTAGAGCACGTTACTTATTCTGACAGATTGCCCCTGATTAAGAGGCGTCACACCAATCCCGAACGGGGCAGTATGTGAGCGCCTGACACACACACACACACACACACACACACACACACACACACACACACATATACACACCCGTGCTAGAAAGCGCTCACCGCGGTACTCTTCCGTGGAAAAAAAAAAAGGGGGGGAGCAAGGACAGGAAAACACACCCCACGGCAGCATCGTCCTCCCCATTTTTGTTACGAAGTGCTCTTTTGTTGGCGCGCTTTTTTTGCATATCTGCTTGAGGTTTACCATTCCAATTATTGTTCCCCGAGATTCTTCTTGTAATACGCTCTTTCATTACGCGCGGCGGACACTTGAGGGCCGCGCGCGCCTCGCCGCCCCCGCGCGTCCTTCCGCCCCCGCGCCCTCCGCGCGCGCAGCCGCTCGCCCCCGACGGACGGAGCTTCCTCCGCGGATTACACTTAGTGTGTTGACCAGAACGCCTGCGGCGGACAAAAGCGCCAGGCGGCTGAGTAAGCCCCATTTGTCGCCGCTGAGGGCGTAGGTGCGGCAGAGGCGGCGGCGCCGGCGGAGAGGTACGGCTTCGTTACAGGAGACCTGCTCGGCCGTCTCTGGCGCCCCTACCCCTCCTCGCACTCACCCGCGCGCACAGACAGACGCGGCGGCGCACACTTTTCCGTCTCCCGTCGCGCCGCCGCAAGCACTGCCCTCTCTCGTTGTCCTCCGGCCGGTGACTTGCACACATTAGCCGACTGAAAAGGCATTCTAGGGAGAAAGTGCGTGAGGGCGCGTTTCCTAAGCGGAAGAATAAAGGGCCGCATCAGCTGTGACGGTGCGCCACGGCGCGCTGCACCGTGTGCGCGACACAAGAGACACAGCCGTAAAGGTGCTCTTGAGCCGTGGCGTCGCTCTTGTTTGCAGATTTGCTTTCATCAGATAGCTGCCTCCTCTCTACTATTTAGTAACGACGGACAAGAATATCCTTTCTGAGTAATCAGGCCGGGTTGTTCAGGCAACTAGGAAACCGGAAGGCTCCTAGTGCTCGAAGCGAGCACTGAAGAATATACACGGCGTGAACAAAATATGGAAACAACACGAACACAACACACTGCCATTCCTAATGGCAACGGAAAACCGTTCACCGTCAAACCAGCTTCCAGTCGTCTCAGGATTCATAAATACAGGATGTCAAAATTCAGCCGTCTACTTTCCAACCATATTTTATCTGGCAACCAGTTTCAGCGTTTTAACGCCCTCTTCAGGCACCTGACGGACTTGTAGGGAGATTCAACCTCGGCTGTGATCAAAACAGGGGCCATCAATATTGGAATTAATTTGGTTTTGCTATATCGATCGCTTCAACCATCATCTGTGATCTCTACTGCAAACATCTTCCAATACATCTACATCTACGTCTACATAAATCCACCACAATTGCCGGCCGGAGTGGCCGAGCGGTTCTAGGCGCTACAGCCTGGAACCGCACGACCGCTACGGTCGCAGGTTCGAATCCTGCCTCGGGCATGGATGTGTCTGATGTCGTTAGGTTGGTTAGGTTTAAGTAGTTCTAAGTCCTAGGGGACTAATGACCTCAGCAGTTAAGTCCCATAGTGCTCAGAGCCATTTGAACCATTTTTTTACTCCGCAATCCACCGTACCGTGCGTGGCCGTGGGTACCACGTACCACAACGAGCATCTTCTCTCCCTGTTCCACTCCCAAACAGAACGAGGGAAAATTGACTGCCTATATGCCTCTGTACGAGCCCTAATCTCTCTTGTATTATCTTTGTGGTCTTTCCGCGCAATATAAGTTGGTGGCAGTAAAACTGTACTGCAGTCAGCCTCAAATGCTGGTTCTCTAAATTTCCTCAGCAGCGATCCACGAAAAGAACGCCTCCTTTCCTCTAGAGACTCCCACCCGAGTTCCTGAAGCATTTCCGTAACACTCGCGTGATATCAAACCTAACAGTAACAAATCTAGCAGCCCGCCTCTGAATTGATTCTATGTCCTCCCTCAATCCGACCTGATAGGGATCCCAAACGCTCCAGCAGTACTCAAGAATAGGTCGTATTGGTGTTTTATAAGCGGTCTCCTTTACAGATGAACCACATCTTCCCAAAATTCTACAAATGAACCGAAGACGACTGCCATTACATGCTTGTCCCACTTCATATCGCTCTGCAATGTTACGCCCAAATATTTAATCGACGAGACTGTGCCAAGCGCTACACTACTAATGGAGTATTCAAACATTACGGGATTCTTTTTCCTATTCATCTGCACTAATTTACATTTATCTATATTTAGAGTTAGCTGCCATTCTTTACACGAATCACAAATCCTGTCCAAGTCATCTTGTATCCTCCTACAGTCACTCAACGACGACACCTTCCCGTACACCACAACATCATTAGCAAACAGCCGCACATTGCTATCCACCCTATCCAAAACATCATTTATGTAGATAGAAAACAACAGCGGACCTACCACACTTCCCTGGGGCGCTCTAGATGATACCCTCATCTCCGATTGACATTCACCATCGAGGACAACGTACTGGGTTCTATTAATACCATTTTGCTGGCCCGTTTTGATCACGACCGAGGTAGAATCTCCCTGCACGTCGGTCAGGTGCCTGAAGATGGCGCAGTGAAACGCTGAAACTGATTGCCAAATAAAGTATGTTGGAAACTAAAGGGACGAAAGGTGTTTAATTTGACACCCTGTGTCGAACAGCTGAGTCCCGCAACCATCTCTAAAAAGATGCACATACTGAGACTGGATAAATACACGCCCTGCGTTGTTTTCAAGGTATCTTATACCATACTTCCTCAAAAATAGTTTCATGTTCAATGAACGACGATGCAGATGAATAGCGATAGCGCTCCCATCTCTCTCTCAAGTAGACCACAAAGCGTCAATAATATTGAGATATGATGAATATTGTCGCCAGTAGAGATGCGACAGTTTATCCTGACGCTCTCAAAATCAGTCCTGGACTATACGATCTGTCTAAACAGGATCCTTGTCTTGTGACACAGCATAACAATTGGTGAACAACATTGTTCTGTTGGAAGGACCTGATCGGCCAAAAATGTTACATAGTCATTGACAGTAATGCGACCTTGTAAAGCACGCTTGGGGGGCATGGAATACCACGGCATGTCTGCCCAAATCATCACCGAACGCCGGCCAGAGTGGCCGAGCGGTTCTAGGCGCTCCAGTCTGGAACCGCGCGACCGCTATGGTCGCAGGTTCGAATCCTGCCTCGAGCATGGATGTGTGTGATGTCCTTAGGTTAGTTAGGTTTAAGTTCTAGGGCACTGATGACCTTAGAAGTTAAGTACCATAGTGCTCAGAGCCATTTGAACCATCGCCGAACGAACCCTCATCATGTTTCACTCTTTTGCTGTAAACTCGGCCAGGAATTGAAAACAGTATGAAACAAGACTCATCACACCAAATGACATTCTTCCATTGAAGATCCGAAGCCCAGGTTTTGTAGCTTCGGCAGACGTTTTGCGTTATAAGCATTGGCATCACTCATGAGTGGTTTTGGAATTACAGCTTGCCCTGCAATTCCCCGCTTATGGTTCAAATGTTTCAAATGACTCTGACTTAACATCTGAGGTCATCAGTCCCCTAAAACTTAGAACTACTTAAATCTAACTAACCTAAGGACATCACACACATCCATGCCCGAGGCAGGATTCGAACCTGCGACCGTAGCGTCTAGAAGCGTCTAGAACCGCTCGGACACACCGGCCGGCTCCCCGCTTATGTATCTCCCTTCGCGGCGTTGCTTCGGTGCTGACAGCGCCCGCGAGCGCGACAGTCAGTTCTGCAGTGGCTCTGCAGCTGCCATCCTCTGAAGTTTAGTCACAATCCTCTCCAACGTCGGCCCGTCGTGGTCACTCAACACACACTTTTGTCAGTGTCGTGATTTAGCGAACGTTGTTTTTCCGCTCTCCCTGTATGCGGTCTTCGATAATGTGCCTCTCGAAACATCAGACTCTCGGGCTGCCTTGCTTACGGAAACACTCAGCATACGGACGCCAACAATTTCAGTTAGCTCCGGAATAACGTTCTCACAACTACACACAAGACATTTTCGACCACAACTGGCACTTGCAGCGTATTGAGGACATTGCACAGGAGCTGCTAGTGTTGAAAAGCGACAGCGCTACCTGCAGGCTTCACTAGCATCTGAATTTATGCCCAACCACGCATTTCTATATCTACATGTAAACCTACATTTATCCTCTGAAAGCCAACTTACTGTGTGTGTGGCGGAGGGTGCTTTGCGTACCACTATCACTTCTTTCCCCTTTTCCTGTTCCAGTCGCGAATGGTTGCTGGCCAGCCTCCGTGTGGGCCCGAATCATCCTACTCTCTAATTTTATCTTCATGGTCTTTTCTAGAGATATACGTAGGAGGAAGCAACTTATTGGTTGATTCTTCCAGCCATGTACGCTCTCGGAACTTTAACTGTAGACCATAACGTGATACAGAACGCCTTTCTTTGCGCGTCTGCCACTGGAGTTGGCTGAGCGACTGCGTGAGGCTTTCGTGCTTACTGAATGTAGCCGTAAAGAAACGTGCTACTCTTCTTTGGATCTTTTCTATTTCCTCTGTCAGTGTTATCTGGTACGCATCCCATACTGGCGAGCAATATTCAAGTACTGGTCGAAAGAGGTTTTGTAAGCTACTTCCACTGTTGATCCACTACATTTTATGAGAATTCTTCCAATGAATCTGTCTTGTATGTGCCTTACCTGCGATTAATTTTATGTGGTATTTCCACTTACAATTGCTCCTAAGCATACTCCTAGATATTTTATAGAGGTAACTGCTTCCAGTGCTTGTTATGCAATTTTGTAATCACACTAAAACGGTCTTTCTGTCTTGCGGTGTTTCTGTGCAACCCCAGTAACTAATGAAACGTCCTGACCAAGTGAATACGGAGCATGGCTAGAAGTTACTGACAGCTGGCTGCCAGGGATCCCAGTCTTATGGGCCGTGATACTCCGCCAGCCGGCAGCTCCACGTGACTCTGGTTCTACAGTATAAACAAGCGACTAAATCAGAACTGTCGACGGTATAAACATCTCGCTGCAGGGAAACATTACCCCTGGATGCCAGCTACCAATCGTTCTTGCGTACCAGTTACCTGCCAGGGAAGCACAGGCCTACCGTAAAGCCTACCTCGCATAGAAAACTTCAAGTCAAACTGTCCAGTGGAATCGCAGATATGAGATCTGTAGTCACCTGAATACAGAAATAAGACAGTATACGAGGACGACTATCCTTATAATCTTTTCGCCTTCAAGAGGGCCGCTGCAAAGACTGTTGAAGCATCAGTGGTTTAATTGTTTCAGGGTTTCATAACTACGCAGCCTGATACCTAAAATTATTTTACTCACAAATACTACCGAAGAAGCCTGAAAAAGAATATCGTGCGGCACTTAAACATCGGGTACAAAATTTTTCTGAGGACTTCGATGTAACAGACCCCTGGTACTTCGGTGACTCTCCACAATGCATTCGGATAGCACAACAGGGCAAATGTCGATGGCATTCGCTGTGTGTCTTATTTGGAAACATCTGCGTCTACATGTCTACATCTACATGATACTGTGCAGTTCACAATTAAGTGCCCGGCAGAGGGTTCATCGAACCACCTTCAAGCTATTTCTCTGCCGTTCCACTCCCGAACAGCACTCAGGAAAAACGAACACTTAAATCTTTCCGCGCGAGCTCTTTCTTCTCTTACTTTATTATTATGATCATTTCTCCATATGCAGGTGGGCGTCAGCAAAACTGTTTCATTCTCTCACGATACTCGCTGTTGGCAACAATAATGCCTATTATACTCTTCGTCCTCAAGCTAGCGTTCAGTTCTGCTCGGTTCTGACTCGCGTTTGTTTTTCTAGCTGTTTTAGTCGTACGTTAACGATGGTACATAGCAGTATAGGCAGGCTTCCTAATACTCCGTGTATGGGTGTACAAACGCAATGAAAGAACTGTACAATGTCGCTACGCTGACCTGTTGCCGTACAGACGGCAACGACATCACAGTACTTTTGTATCTGCACATAGCCGGCAGCTTTGGCCGAGCGGTTCTAGGCGCTTCAGTCCGGAACCGCATTGCTGATACGGTTGCAGGTTTAAATCCTGCATCGGGCATGGATGTGTGTGACGTTCTTAGGTTAGTTAGGTTCACGCAGTTCTAAGTCTAGGGGACCGATAGTGCTTAGAGCTATCTGAACCACTTTTACCTGCACACAAGCGTCTATTTTGTGTTTTCGTTGTGCGTTTTGTCGAGTGCACATTACAGGCTTTTCACTGTTCTGAAGGTATTTTCATACAAACAACATTAATTAGGATAACAAATCGACTACTTACATTATTATTTCGTAACAGTACACCAGAGACCATGGATTCCTTACACGAAAATACTCAAAAAATCCACCAGAAAAACCTTCAAAATTTTATGAGCAGAGTTCCGGTTCGCACTGTAAGAAACCAACAGTGGCCAAAACGTTGCTCTAACCAATAACATACCCGGAGAAGTTTTATTGAAGATTTCAACGGCTGCTGAATCCTAAGTTTGTACACCGAAAAAGAAAGTTGTATCCTTCAGCACTGTAATAACTGCTTGCCTGGGCCCCATTGTAGTTTTACACTTGGGCGAAGTTTCAGCTGCCTGTGTTCGCATCTCTCGGCACCGATAAGAGAAATGAGTTAAATTAGTTGACCAGTGGTTTTAGTTTACCACCTTTGTCATGACAGATATGTCACTGTAATGTCACACTTGAGGTGAAACGAACACACAAACTAGTTGCAGGAAGGCAGATCCGAGAAGACGTAGAAGTGCGATGTGGAAAGCTGACATCTTGAAATTTCAAAAACCACCATCCACATTCTGCTGTCCATACTGCCCAAAAAATTTGAAACCCTCACCCTTCTCCTTAACAGCTCTGAACTCACATTAAGAGACTACAGTTTGTTCTTAACCCACAAGGAGTTTTTGCTGCTCAAAACTGCGGTGTGTTAAAATTTTTAGTTTTGGATCCGCTGAAACTCAAACTGGAGACATACAGTTTAAAATAAACGTATTCTATGGTTTCAAAATTACGACTGCGCAGGAAAATGAACAGAAAGTTTACGTGATTCTCCATAGCATGTCTTGTGGTTGTCCCAGTCACGCTTCGTTCGTCGCTTTTTTTTCTTGATCAGTTACTATCGCTCTTAGTCTGCGTGCACCATTGATCCAATATCTCTAGTTGCGTAGACTGTAACACATTCGCAAATGAAGACAGAGATCCAGGAAATATAGAATATGTATATTTTATTTTAGTCTATACTATCAAAAGATTTGTCCTCAGATTATCGATTTCGGTCAGTGATGACCATCTTAAGATCTGTTTAAACCATGTCCTAATATAATAAAATTGTTTATAACCATAGGTTGAAATAAAGAAACAAATTCTGTAACCAGTGTTTTCTCATCTTAAACGAGTACATTCTCTCGTAATTCTTTTGACTTCATCTGAAATCTTCTATTTTTCTCAATAACGACAGCCACAGCAATGGTAAGCCATATCAGGTTCGATCCGTAATGCTCACCAGGCACTCAGAAAATAAGGACGATATGTGCACCAAGAGAGAAAAATAGCAACTGTACGCGCTTGTTGCCTCATTGATTAATGGAAGAGACTCTCGCAGAATAATATGCCTTCATTTGAAGTTCAGAGCAAATAATCCAAACATACTTTCACATTCATAAGAGGAAACAATTTATGAAACTATGACGAAAGAAATTACCTAACATGTCTATTACTGAGCACGTCTATTCGTCGGAAGGTATATGTGAAATTGACATTCTGTCCTAAAACGATAGTGGACAGGGCTAAGCCAAATGTTGTACTTGCATACTTTCATACAGTGACAATTCTTTACGAACGGGAGTCCATCGTCATATTCACATGAGGTTCCTTGATAAGAGATACGCTAACGATTCTTCAACAACAGTGGCAACTCAAATTTTAGATTTGAGTCATACTGTGTACCTTAACTATACATCACGCAACATTTTCGAAAAATTTCTACAAAAAAATTAAAATGTGTATTTATACATTTTAGTCAAAAATTGGCGTTCTGTATAAAGATGGAGCAAAGAGAAATTATGATATCCGTTAAAAGATATCTGTTTCGTGTTATAATTTAAAAAACTAGACGAATAGTTACAGGTATACAGGTTACCAGAGGAGAGCATTTCAACAAACAATTTCTAGAGACGAGAGAGCGGATTCCACAAAACGTGCTCCGAAAACCTGAGTAAATTAGTCGAAGCAACGAGGACGATACTGGATTTGACCTGCAACAGCAGACGGAAGTAAACGTACGAAATACACTCGATTAATAAATATGCACTGAGAGGCGAGTCGTGTTGTATATTGGTTTTACATTTAAGTGTTATCTACATAGCCTTTACGAATATTTTTAAATGTACAATCAAGCAAATTTTGCTGAAACTAAATGTCCGGTAAAAGATTACAGGAATACGTATAGATATTACTGACATTTTTTTCATAAGTTCTCTGGTACTTGTGAATAAAAACACACATAAAATTTATTGCCAAATGAAACTATTTTTCGACATTTAAATTATTTGTTTACTATATTAAGAGTCCGTTCTATGGAGGTGATATGCACTTCCAATGCAGCTAGGAGAATTTTTTCAGAATTGTTACTCATTTTGAAACATAGCTCTGTCCAGATAACTAGACAGTATCTGCAACTGTTGACTTCTATGTTATGGAGGGAAGATCAGCAATTAGGTCATAGTTTTCGACAGATTAATGAACCACAAAACCATGGAAGGAAGTTTTGATCTATCATCAAGCATGGATAGTTACTGATAAAAGAATTACTTTTGATTGGCGACTCCATGGAGTGCTATGTGCACAACGACCATGTATGTTAAATTTAAAGGAAGGTCAGCGTTGGTCGTAATATTGAACATTAAACTCAGACACTGGTATCAAGTTATCAATAACCAAAACTGAGAGGTGATCACAATGTGTACAGCAACGAGGATGATCACTACGTGATCGAAAATCGATTCTGCTGTTAATAAAACATCAATATTACGGCCAACGCTGGCCTTCCTTTTAATTTAGAATTTCTTTTGCTTGGTAGATCCACTTAGAATTTTTTTTTCCTTCGTAGAATGAAACGTAAGCGTTTTGGTGGAACAACTGAGGTACGTGCATCTCACAATAGTCTTATAACTAAGACTGTCCTCAAGCCTATGGTTCCTTCGAACACTTTAGTGCTCGACTAGGCACTGTCCTAGTGGAGTTCTTATTCCCTTGCCTTTTTCCGACCTTTAAATTAACATACGCTTCCAGTTATAGGAAAAGATACAGTCTGAATTTGTAAACAAACCTGAGTATCAAGTACAAGTCGAGAAACGAGCAGTGATTCTTTAAAAAATGAGTGACACGGACTGGTTTTCCCTTCTCCGCATTATCAGTGCATTCAGCCAGAGACGGAAGAGCCCACAATGGAGGCCGGCCCTTTCCGCGAGCACGGAGCAAAGCGGCGCGAAGTGTAGACCTGCGCCAGAAAGCCGACTGTCCCGCAAGATGAGTTGGTGTTCCGTTGTTGCGGGACCTGGCTGTACCTGCGCCTTATCAGCTGGCCCAAGGCACTGCCCCCCCGGCCACCAAGAATTTAGCCGCGCGACGCGGCACGGCGCAAAAAATAACACTTTGGCTGCCAGACCCTCCCCCCCCCCCCCCCCGGCCCTTCTGCTGCCTCCGCCATCGCCGTGCGCCCTGCCCCAAAGCCGCTTTAATATCAGTCCAAGTAAATGTGGCGACTGCCAAGTTTCACTTTTTTGCTACCTTAAAAGTTTCCCTCGGTCCGCGCGCCGTGGCGCTGCGCAGCCGGGAAAGAAGGGAGGGAAGAACGAGACAATGCAACTGGAGCCAGCCGCATTAGGACGATTAGTTAATGTCGCAACGACTTCTGCAATAGCAGTTGCCTCCATCTCATTAATATATCTTTTATTTGCAGACTTTTTCTCATTACGGGCGAATTTTGTTGGAGACGTTTCCTTCTCTCCTTATAACGAATGAATAAAAGCTTTCAGGGCTTCGGGTAGTATTAATGAAGAAGTTTCCGGCGAGCTCTAAAAAGTCCCTACAAAGGGAAATATCTCAGTTCTCCGCAGCACTTCTGAGAAAGCGTGATCGTTACAACTTTATTCTGTCCTCTGAAGCGGCATGTATAGCTGTGAAGAAAGCACCTAGCGACCTATCCAAAGCGCTCAACAAGCTGACAATATGAAAAAGAAGATTGTCAAGTAGAAACCTTTGTCATGTAGGATCTTAACAACACGGGGGAGTAAATTCCCCATGGCGCTTTCAAAGGAGTCATCCCACCAATCGCCTTATTTAGGGAAACAATCTAAAATCTAAGAGTCGAAGGACATAAAAGTGAAGGAGAAATTGAGGGATGAGGCCGAATGTAGGCTAAATCGAGTGTTATTTAATCCGTACATTGAGAAGCAGTAAGGCAAACTAAGAAGAAATTAGGAAAGGGAATAAAAAGGAAAGCTAGATTAATGGAATGTAACAGAATTAAATCCGGCGATGCTGAGGGAAGTAGATCAGGATATAAGATGAGTTTTAATATTTGAGCGGCAAAGTGAAGACAGTCGAAGCAGAGAGGGTGTTAAATGAAGAATGACAATATCAAGAAAAGCATTCCTGAAAAAGAGATATTTGCTAAAATCTAACACAAATTTAAGGGTTTAAGATGTCTTTTCTGTAGGTATTTGCCTGGAGTTTAGTCTTGTACTGAAGTGAAACGTGGACGATAAGCAAATCAGACAGGAAGAGAATAGAAGCTGCAAAAGGATGCTGAAGTTTAGACGGGTAAACGAAATAACTAACGAGGAAGTGCTGAAGCGAATTGGAAAAAAAAAGAAATTTATGGTACAGCTTGACAAAAGTGGATAGGATACATTCTGAGGTATCAACATCGTCAGTTTAGTAACGGAGGGATGTGTGGAGCGTAATAATTGTGGAGAGAGACCAAGTGATGAAACAGTAAGCAGGTTCAAATGGATGTAGTTTGCTGTAGCTATGCAGGGATGTAGAGGCTTGCATACGATCGACAGGGGTGGAAATTGCATCAAACCAGTTTTCCAACAGAAGACAACAAAATGGAAAATCACACTCTAGACGGCCGGGCGGGTATTTGAATCCTGCTGCCTCCGAATGCTAGACCAGTGACTAAATCGCCGCACCACCTCATTTGGTGGATTGATTTAGAACAACCGCGCGAAATCTAAGTTAGGGAGCTTCACCAGAGATCCTAACATTTGTCTCGACGTCCCTATCCCAGGCGCTGTTGCGCTACCTGGATCAGTATACCTTGATCGTATGGTGGAATTCAGTTGAAGACAACTTTACTAACCGGAGAAGTTTGCACAGTAGTGAAAACACTTGACTCACATTCTGGAGGAGGAGGGTATAAATTCTGTAAAAGAATATAGATTGACATTTCGTATAGGTTCGCCAAATATCTTTAGATGAACGCTGAGATGATATCCTTGAAAATGTTATAGCCTCTTTTCTTCCTCCCCTTTGTTCAAATGAAGTAATGTTACTTCTGTAATGGTCTCGACAGCTACAAGAGACGTTAACGCTATCCTTTCTACAATACGCCACATCTGAAATCCCGAAGAAAATTTTCTGTCCTATATTATTCTTGTTCAACTTCAAATAAAGTCCTCTAACATTTTCACAATTGCTTGTCATATAGGTCATAACTAAAATAAACTGTTTAGCTGGAAAATCTTAAATTTTGGAATTAAGAGCTAACATTCTTAACAGAATAATAATATCGATAAAAAGGGTGGTTAAAGCAGTGGCTCAAATCCGTCTACGACTCTCTCTAAGTCACTGCAGAGGAACGTCAGGAAGGTCCTTCGAGAAGAATATGACCAGTCTTTTGCCAGTCATCACGAAGAAAGACTATCGATATGGTGATAAACCTTAACCATAGTTTTGGATATTAAAAAGGTACTAATCCTGATCAAACGACATGAACCGCTTAGTTACTTGTAATGACCACCATATTTTGCTTACCACATGTATCCAGTCTTTATAAATTATGTGCCATGAAATAACTCAAAATTTTCGTACTTCTTTCTTGTCGAAACGACTGTTTGTCAATGTTAACATCCGTTCTACGAATACCTCCCTCACTTTAAGACTTACACACACCAAGTATCATATCACCATGTCCGTAATACATACGTTCTCTCTTCAGCATTCTGACATTCCGTTAGCACAGTTTATTTGCGGTAAAATGTTGTTCTTTGTTCCCGTTACATAAAATGTTATATTATTATGTAACTGAGAGTGCTTCCAGGCATATTACGTGGATCGACCAACAGAAACTTTAAAAACAAAACCAGGAAAGTTATCTAAATTAAATTACACAAAACTGTTGCATTCTCCAAATTGCTCTATGCTTAACAAAAAGCAAGAAAGCCATATTCATGCACAAGAACTGAAATTCCTGAGGAGAGAGGTTGCACGATAGAAGACAGACCAAGGCATCAAGATGTTAGAGAAGTATTAAAATGTTTAGTCTAAATGGTAAAATTTTAGACTCTAGAGTAAAATGGAACGAGCACCTAGAAATAATGACGAATGAGAGACCTACCTTAGAGGCTAAGGGCCGAGAGAGAAGAGAGAGACAGAAGTACATCGAAAGAGATGGATAGAGTAACAGAGAATTTTACCTAATACCTGAAGAGAAGAAAAAGTTTTGTCACATTCTTTGCTAGTGAAATCGAGAGCAAACACAATCAGATGTATTGAGCTATAAAATCCCTGGACTCAAGGAAAATGGCAGTGTGGCTGAGACACTGGTCTCACATTCTGAAGAGGCGCTGTCCACAGCTCCGTACGATCACACTGATTTATATTTTCTACAGTTTCCCTAAGTCATTCTATCGAATGTCATAACTGATCATTGTCCATAACCTTCTATCTCCAGCTGAGTTAGTATTGGTCTCTAGGGACGTTTTTGTTGCCCCTTTCTTTTTTATTACTACTTAATAGACGAGGAAAGTCCTCTATCTGGACCAGTGGCCGCCTGGGTTACTCAATTTTTTTTCTGAGGTGAGCAGTATTGAGTAAGTATACATGCACAACTTTTGAAAGTATGTTGGTACGGTTCTGATTCGCCCTGAATACGGTACAAAACGCTAACGTTAGAATATCCATCCTTGCCTACTGCGTGTCTCCAGCTTGCGACCAGGAGCGCAAAGTAAGATTGAAATACAAAATATAATATAACACTCTTTATTCTCTTATGTACGTTGTTCATCTAATTATTATTGACGTCGAGTATTTCAACCAGCTCTGTACGCTTTTTCTTCATTCGATGTACATTTCTTAGCCAATCCCGGGAAAAATCGAGTCTAGTTGTGCCCGCGAGTTTATATGAGCAAAAGTGTCCAACAGACAAGGGAATTTCTCACCATTTGGTATTTTTCATTCCAACTGATATGGGAATTCCACTCCATTTGGTAGGTTTCATTAAAAGAAAATCTAATAATAATAAAACACGAAAGGAAAGTAAAAGTACAATTGGATGAATAAATGGGGACTTTGTGGAGCAAATGATGGAAAAAAGCATCACTAGTTCAAAAATACGTGCTATGGTCCTTAAGAAACGTGTGTCACCTCGGCTTTCCAACACAGAAATATGGGCAGATACCTGCGGCTAACTACAATCCTTGCGTTACTGTTACTCAATATGAGACCTATGTCACGAGTAATGCAGCTTGTCGCCTTTTTTTCCTAATTGGTTTGGTTGATGTCTTTCTTAAGTTTAAAATCTCGTGGCAATATGATATTGGTGTAGTCCAGCAAATTGAGAGTTTGCGTTGCGTTAGTAGCTACAGTTCTTTAAAACAGTCAATTCAGTTGGTGCTACCTATCGTTTACGCTCTCCAGAAAAGAAAATTATATCCGAAAATAGAAAAAAAACATTACTGTCAGAGGAACGAAGCGAATTTAGTCTGATTTTTAGGGTTCCGTTCCTCAGTCTGTAAAAATGGAACCCTTATGGGATCGTTTCGTTGCCCGCCTGTCTGTCTGCTGTCTGTCCGACTGTTAATGTCACATGTTAAGGTCACATATTTTGATACTGGAAAACCCACACAGCGCCATATACCCGTTGACTAAGAATCATGGAATGTGACAAGAAGCAAGGTTTGAAAGTGCAAGTAAAGGAAAAAAATCCCAAAATTCTTAACTTTTAATTACATAACGCGAAAACAATTATTTGTAATTTTTTTTTACGTGTGCGTTTTTGTCTCTCCGTCTGTTAAGACTCTTTTTCTCTGAAACAGTTTGGAGTATTAAGTTCACATTTATATCACACGCTAAGACCTACGGTCCATTGGCGGTGTAAAAATTTAAGATTTTAAGTCAACGAAATCAAAAGATACGACCATTTATATCACATATTTTGATACTCGAAAACTGACTCAGCAAAACCTATAGGGTACCTCTCGTTGATCTAGAATCGTGAAACTTGGCAAGAAGCAAGATTTCGGAGTAGTAGTAAAGGGAAAATTCCGGAATTGTTAATTTTGTATTAAATTTCACGAAAAAATAGTTGTTTTGTCAATTTCAAATTAAGACGAGAATGATAGTCTCGGAATTGCTGGGACCAATATCTTTCCAGTATCAAAATCGATAACAGATAAAAACCGTCAACATCTTCGATTCCCGGAATGGATAAACTGTCTGTATGCATAATACAGTTCGTATCGAAACCTCAGTGCGCGAGTCCTCGTCGCAACTGGCCTATTTTTACCTAATTATCTTCAAATCTTTTACAAATATAAATCGGTGTCTTCTTCGTACTCATATTTGGTCCGAGAAGAAGTAAATAAATCTCATGTGGGAGAATGATGTGCTAAAACTACTCTCCTGGAATAAAGATACTTTGTATGCCAATCCGAAACGTAGTTCCTTGGTATTTACAAAATTTCTGCCAAAATATTACCTTTTGCCGAGGAAATTCAGTGGTATTTTCTAAAAATACTTGAATAAATTGTTGTAGATAGGATGACGCAGCCAGAATCACAATGCTAAATGTAACACAGTTTCAGATAATATCTAATAATGAGTTTATAGTTAGTTATCATTAATCGCTACTTCTCAGGCTTAGTGTTGCAGTAAATAATCTCAAGTTGTGTTGTTGGCAGTTACAAGTTATGTACTCGTAATACGATCAAACAGAATTAATAAATGAAAGCTCAAATGCAGAAAACTTGAAGCGTGAAGCATCCAGAAGACACGGTCGTATGTCAATGTAACTTCGCACACGTATGCGCCATCCATGGGTAGAAAATGAGTAGAGCTGCAATTCTCTGTAACAGGTAGAAAGGCCACGAGGGAGCATCTGTTTTTCTTGTTTTGTGTTGTTAGCAGTTCTGGTAGTATGTACAAGAGACGTAGATAACGTTAGATTTGAGAAGCAACTGTGCAGGACACGGAAATGTTGTCAGCATCTGACAGAATTTGAAACAGGCCTTATTGTGGGTACTCACTTTTTGGTTGGTCGATCAGGGCAGTACCTGGTACTGGAGTGCATGGGAACATGACGGCAAGCCTTCTGGTCGTCAAGCCTCCAGTCAACCATGTGTGGCCACCACCAGGGAGGATCGCCATATTGTAGACTGAGCACATCGTAATCCAATCATGCAGCAGCGGCAACGGCATCTACCACCACCTGACGATGTCGAACAGTTGTATCGACGAAATATTGTGGGATTTGCGCAATACGATCCGGGGGCAAGGAGTGTATTTGCAACAGGTCCGTCGGGAAAGCCTGAAAAGTCACATCTGCGCCTGCCATCCGAGAACAACCAGTGGGCTTCTTGCAACATTTTGTCATCCCGCACAACTGGTCGGAGCCTAGCAGCAGCCGGAATAGGGAGCATCGTCTCACGCTTGAGCCGTCGTTAGCACCGCAACTCAAACGGCTAACTCTGAATTGGTGCCCTGACCGGCAAGCATGTAGTGCTGACGAATGGCGTCGGATTGTGTTCAGCGATGAATAGTGGCTCTGCGCTAACCTGGGTGACCATCATCGACGAGTATGGCGGCGACCTGAGGAGAGACCCCATTCTTCCAATGATTTGGAGGCAGCCGCCATGGCGCACAGAACCATCGGGTATGACTTCAGGCCACGGCAGGTGGTGTCTGAGGCACCTCTGACGACATAGACGTCTTGCTTCATGTGTTAGCTCTTATGCGACAGTGTCGTGGTGTCATTTTTCGACACGACAATGTTCGTACACACATGGTGCGTGTGTCTCTGAACTGTCTGCGTGATGTTGATGCTCTCCCATAGCCAGCAGGATCCATTGTCCCCAACGGAAATTCTGCAGGACCAGCTCGGGCATCAGCTCGTCCCCATTGCCCGTACCTAGGTTATTAGGGACTAGTTACAATAGCTGTGACCCAGGAGACACTACACAGCTTTGTGGCATCTTCCCCAACTGAATCAATGTACGCATTCAGGCAGAAGCGGTGCAATGCCATACTGATAAATGGACTCATATTGCCAAGTTCTTTCTAAATTTGATTCGATTTTGTAGCCAAAGAAATAACATCAGATACTCTCTCGATCCATTGTAGTGGGACATCCTCCTCTAACATTACTTTTCCTCAAAAGTAGATGTCGATACCAACATTATTTTACAAACTTTGAACCGGCCAATGTTATCTTAGCTAATTTTCTCAAAACTTTCACATCATTTTATACACAATATGTTACATTTCAAGCTAAAATTTATGAAAAGAAATTACTTTATTTTCGATGTTACAATCGATAAGTAGTAGTAGCTCTGAATCTACAGTTAAAGTTATTTTTCTTTTAGAAACATTTCAAATTACTAATTATTTGGCACAGTTAAAATTTATATTATTAATTACGCAATCTAGTACTGTTTACTATGTTTATTTCTGGATTCATTTATGAAATAATAATCGAAATTAATAGAAATTCATTTCTCAAGAAAAATTGTAAACCCTTTGGACTATGGCTATTAACGCAGACTGAAGTAGTAGTAAGCACGCCTCTGATGTGATCGGACATAATTTTGTATCTTGTATTTTGGCTTTCTTAATGGGAAAATTAAAAAGAATGTATGACAAACTAAAATGTAACAAAATATATTAACGTAACAACAAAAATTCTGCAATGACAATCTTCAAATGCATTTAGAGCAATTAAACCATGTGGACCTAAAATGTGAAAATTTCGGCTTCAGGAATCAGACCCCTAGACAAGAACAACTGGAGCCAACTCTACACGAAAAGCTAATAATCTAGAAAGTTTACTGTAATCTTCGGTCCTCTCAAATTTTTCATAAAAGGCTTTGCTTATTGTGGACAATAGTTGGAATTAGGAAGGAGGGGGTGATTACACCGTGAAGATTCATTTCGTTTCCTCTCCCCATTCTCGATGCTTCACTATTTCCAGCAGGCAGCGCATGTATTGCTGCAAACAGTCACATTGTCAGCAACCCGTATTCACATTAGTTTAAGGTACTCAAAATTGTGCAGAATGCGACGTCTTCACGTCCCATGTGGATTCATTCCTCTGCCAGGCTGACTTCCTCTGTCAATAACTATGGATCAGATACTCCCAACAGGACACGAGTTCGTCACGAATCTTTTCTACACTATTCCACATGTCTTTACACGATAAATTGTGAAGCTGATAACTGGACATCATCTGCGCTCGGTCTTTTCAGTCGGTTGGCGGTTCCCACCTAGGAAAGTTGTTTCAAGGTACTAAGCTTGCAGTGGAACAGGTGCATGGTATAGCTAATGATTTCTTCCCAGACTACGAATCCTGATCACAAGACAGAAACAAATAAAGAGGTTCTTTCGTTTTCACAGCGCCATAACTACTAAAGGTAGTTGCTCGTTTTCAAGTTTGTAACAGAGGTAGGATCAGTGAGAAATCCTTCTAGAACACATTCGTTCACTTTCATTCAGCAATTGGAATTGACAGAAGCTACAATGACAATAGTCACAAGTAAATCGGCTTCACGAGAAACATTGGTTCGAAACAACAGAGCCAGCTGCTGTGGAAGAGCGGTTCTAGGCGCTCCAGTCCGGAACAGAGCGACCGCTACAGTCGCAGGTTCGAATCGTGCCTCGGGCATGGTTGTGTGTGATGTCCTTAGGTTAGTTAGGTTTAGTTCTAGGGGACTAATGACCTCAGATGTTAAGTCCCATAGTGCTCAGAGCAATTTGCACCATTTTGAAACAACAGAAACCCTTGCAGTTCCTTCTACGGTTTTGACTTACGTAACAGCTACCGAAAAACCCAGAGGAGAAACATGTGTAAAATAATTTGACAGGTGTACCCCGTGCAAATAATTTGGCATTTTTATCGAAGATCAGAGCTATACGTTTTCCACGAGATTTGATGCAGCACAGATGCCTTAGTTTTATGGCATTCAATCACAATCTAAGGTGGATACTCTGAGAATTCGGCTGACAACGTTGAAAACTCCATTAACTTTGCTACCATTCCATGATAATATAAATTTGCAGTGTAGTGTTATGAACAGTAGCGCTTTTAATAGTATGACTCCGCCGGCTCTGTGGCCTAAGTTATAATCATATTTTAAATATGTGCGACGATGTAGTTTTTGAGGCCGGCCGCGGTGGTCTCGCGGTTCTAGGCGCGCATTTCGGAACCGTGCGACTGCTACGGTCGTAGGTTCGAATCCTGCCTCGGGCATGGATGTGTGTGATGTCCTTAGGTTAGTTAGGTTTAAGTAGTTCTAAGTTCTAGGGGACTAATGACCACAGCAGTTGAGTCCCATAGTGCTCAGAGCCATTTGAACCATTTGTAGTTTTTGATATGCCATTATGGCTTCATTATATTAGGAGATGTTTTAAAACAGATCTGAAGCGGTTCATCACTGACTGCAACCAGTAGTCTAAGAACCAAAAAATTTTCTCATCAGACTCGGATATAAAAGAATTTAATCTACACTTTCTGGATGTGTACTATTCCAACTGTGTCACGGCTTGTGTCATGACTTTTGGTAGGATATCATAAATCATGTGTGTATAAATTGCCGGCCTGGGTGGCCGAGCGGTTCTAGGCTCTTCAGTCTGGAACCGCGCGACCGCTACGGTCGCAGGTTCAAATCCTGCCTCGGGCATGGATGTATGTGACGTCCTTAGGTTAGTTAGGTTTAAGTTGCAGGGGACTGATGACCTCAGCTGTTAAGTCCCATAGTGCTCAGAGCCATTTGAACCTTTTTGTGTGTTTGTGTGTGTGTGTGTGTGTGTGTGTGTGTGTGTGTGTGTACAAAATTTTCCATACGGAGGATACCACAAACAATGAAATCCAGTTTCGGTATGGTCAACCATGTTTTATTAAAGAAGGATATTGCCTAAAAACACAAATCGAATGAACACGGCCATTACTAGGAAAATAATCGAATAATCTCCAAGAAATGTGGAGACGGGTGGGACAAAATCAGACAGTGACTGGGTTATCATTTCGCTGAAAGACAATAGAGGGAAGAGAAAGGAGATTAGGTCGCATTCTGAGTCAGTGAACCACCTTGCTCCTTCTCCTTTTGCGAAAGGAGCGGGAAAGGAAGCGACGAACAGTGGTACGACGCATCCTCCGGCACTCTGGGTAATGTGGTATGCGGAGCAGCGGGCTGGCGTGTGTGGTGCCGGCCGGGTATGGCGAGTGCCAGCTGTCTTGTCCCGCCACTTGAAACGCGGCTCTCTAAATTACTGCTAACAAGTACAGACCGCTTTATTCTTCGGACGGCCATAAAATTGCCTCTCCTCCGGGACCGTAGCAATTACGCGCGTTTCAGGAATAAAAAGCTCCGGAAAGTAATTACCTGTATATTATTACGATAAATTAATGATCACCGCTCAACCAAAACACCAGAAACATAATATAGCTGCAGGTACGAAGACTGTCCGCTGATACAAAGCGTCCTGAAAAAAGCCAGACGTTAGAGAGAAAAAAGTACCTACACCTACAGGCTCTCTTCAGTAGGGAAGCGTGTGAAGCGTTAAGCACTGCAACACCTTAAATTTGCTTCCGTTTTACTCACGCGCTTCGTAGATTCGACTGGCGAGGTAGCGTAATATAGTGGGTAATCATTAACGAAAGTGAATAATTATTAATCTCATTACATATGTTCGTTGGCTGAAATTCCTACCATATTTAACTGCTAACAGAAAATGTATCAAGTTACAAGAAAAAATGAGATAATGGGGAACTCTTACGTATGTATCGTTAGAGCACATGCTCCTCCTGAGTATGGGCATTCGTAGCCAAGCTGCTAAGAAAATTATTACACTAAAAAGTGGCGTTAGCACCCTAATTCAATTTATTACTAACGAATCTCCACAGGCTACAGAGTTCGTAAAGATTTGTTTTTCAGTTCTTGTGGCAATGTGGCCACTGATTTCCTGTAGCTGTGCAGCGGTGAAGTCCAATAACATCCGCCAAGTATTACAGCAAAGTTGTCACTTAGAGCTTCTTCACAATATCTGTTATTACGTAGTTGTATTCTGTTAGACTGCATGCTCAGCAAACACAGCTCTAAGCATTCAGCGAGGAGAAACACTAATTTGAGAAAAAAGTACCCATCAGAAGACAACAGTTGTACACGGTTCATAAGGAAACTGCGGAGAAGCTATCTTATGAAACCGTTACATTGCGCAAGTACGGTTGTCATAGAGGATATCCCAGGACGAAAGGTCAATATTTAGAGATACGACATCGACCATCATTCGAAGCAAAAATGTCCAGTAAGCCTTAACAAAACAATATTCAAGTCTGTGTGAAATCGGATGGGACTTAACTGCTAAGGTCATTAGTCTCTAAGCTTACACACCACTTTGCTTAAATTATCCGAAGGACAAACACACACACACACCTATGCCCGAGGGAGGACTCGAACCTCCGCCGGGACCAGCCGCACAGTCCATGACTGCAGCGCCACAGACCGCTCGGCTAACCCCACGCGGCCATATCTTAACAGCTATGACCACTTCGTCTTCGATACTGTGAAACAAATATCATCTACTGAACGCTCTTTGCTTTCCATATTTTGATGTGTGGTAGTATGCACCAAAACAAGAAAAAATGTCCAGTAAACATGGACAGTAAGGTGCATACCTTAACAGCTTTGAACGCTTGTCCATCTTCGCCACTGTGAAGCACAATCTCTTCTACTCAATACAGGCGCATAGCTCTTCTGGTATGGATTTTAGAGGCCATGTTTTTTGCTTTGGTCCATACTTCCTCCCCCCCCCCCCCACCCACCCCTCCAAAAAAATATGGATATCAGAGAGCTTGCAATACCTGAAAGTCACAGTATCGAAGATGAAGAAGTGCTCATAGCTCTTAAGGTAAGCATTTTAGAGCACAAGTTTAATGAACTTTTGAACTTCGTATGATCGTTCCTGTCGTATCCCTGAATACTGACTACTTCTCCTAGGACACCCTGCATAATGCCTGCAGGCAGTGTCTGTTAGACCAGAAGCATCGCGACATTTTTTATTTGAAGTCGGAAATAGCGGTTTTCTGTTACGAGAGTGTCGGAAAGGGAAAAAAGCTGTAATTAGAGGTTTCCCCGTGATATTAAACAGGAAACGGTGACACGCTGCGAAATTTACAGATGAAATCAGCACTAACTACATATAATGCCAGAATAGTTACTGTTCTGTTTTTCCGGTTTAAACGTTTATTTCTATTTCTTATTTATTTTTTAGTTATCTGTATTCTGAATGATGCAGTTCGCCACTATTTTCGCTCCTGCGACAATTTATACATTTCTTTACAACCCAAAATCCTCAATTATTTTGCCCTTTATTGTTCTTGCTATTACCGCTGATTGTACGCTGATTCTATGGAGAACCTCCTCATTTATTATCTTATCACAGCACTTGATTTTCAACATATCTCAGTAACATCACATCTCAGACTTTCTGAGTTTCTTCTTTCCCGGTTTCCTCCCAGCTCATGACTCACACTAGTAGATTTCCTTTGGTGAAGAAATCCCTTCTTCCAAGCGCTATTCTGTTTCTTATCTCCTCCTTGACTCGTCCTTATTGCGTTACTTTGTTTAAAAAGTAACAGGATTCCTTCTCATCATCTACTAAACATATTATATCGTCACCATCATAAATGGTTCTGCCTATTGGCATGTTCCTCGCAACACTGCTGTCTTCATTTGATCCTGTCCCAGGCCAACTACTACCTTCAGCTGAACCTAAGACAGCTATAGTTACAATTCCTTTTGCTCGTGGTTTATGTCCTACCAAACCTGCTTCCCTTTTCATGACCAAGTTAAGGAAAGTTCCTTCTCCCTTTACCTGTTCTCATACTTCACTGATCTTCATTATAACCATCCATTTTATTCTCTCCGTTTAACTCCAAACCCACGTTTCAAACGCTTCAATGTGGTCTCTTTCTGTCTTCTTCAATGTCCAGCGTTCACAGCCGTACAGAAAAAATTCAACCTTTTTCTCAACTCCGACTTCAATTCACTGCGTAATAAACAACCTTTTTTGAGAGGGAGGGGGGAACGGGGGGGGGGGGGGGGGAGGGAAAGCGTGCTTTGCTATTACGATTCTTGATCGTATTTCTTTTTAATTCCTTCAATTTTGAATTAACATGCTCCCCTGATCTAGGAGTGAGTTTGGATCGTACTACGTCAAAAGTTGTTATTCCAGTTGTCTATGGAAGCGAGTCATACCGTGGGAGAGTGTCCCACAGGTCGGTCTACGCACAGTGAGCCAGAGATATTTACGTTCCCAGGGTTGTGAGGCGACCTGCATAACAAGTGGCTCCTTGAGGCGGCTGGAGACGTTCCTTGCAGCGCTGCAGAAGCCGCTGCAGACTGGAGCCTCCAGGCTGCACGTGGCGAGGGGGCTGAGACTGCAGTCTTCGCGTGACCCCCGACCTCGCTAGCAGTGCACAATACGCCGCAGTACTCCTCAGTGTCTGGAAGGAGGCCTTGCCACCATGAACCACGGAGACGTGTCAACCGAGAGTGGTGACAACTGTCGCTTTCAACAGCCGCCGAGGAGAACAGCTCGAGTCGTGACACTTGGCCTTTCCGAAGAGAGTAACCTGTTCCTGCTACGCATGTCAACTACTGCAAGCTTGTGGCGGCTAAGGGTGTTCAAGGTGAGACAGCCAGTTATGTCTGCTGCCAACTTCAGCATTGTTACATTGCGGTGCTGATAATCACGTTACAAAAACTCGGTCGTCAGCAATAAAAGAGAAGTGACGAACATTTACAGTTCAAGTGAATTAAAATAAGGTAACTGGCCTCAGGATATTTTCAACGTTCTCGCCGTTCAGCACGTTAATCTTATAACTTCCCGATGCTTTACCCCATGTTTAACGTTCTTATCTGGATGATGTTGGTTGAAGGACACCATTCGTTCTATGAAAATGCAACATTCCGAACCACAGCGTTATTGATTTAGTTTAAAAAGGCTCGATAAACGTGACAATCTCGTAAGAATAACGAAGACTAGATGAAAGATGTTGTATCACCTCCAGAGGCATTCAATCTAAGAACTGATCAGTTCTAGGTGCTACAGTCTGTAACCGAGCGACCGCTACGGTCGCAGGTTCGAATCCTGCCTCGGACATGGATGTGTGTGATGTCCTTAGGTTAGTTAGGTTTAATTAGTTCTAAGTTCTAGGCGACTGATGACCTCAGAAGTTAAGTCGCATTATGCTCAGAGCCATTTGAACTGTTCAGTATTTTATTTCCTTCTGCGAGCATAGGGGAAAGACATCCGACAGCAGTTTATCTGTGCTCTTTCAGTGACAGCCTTGAGTATTTTCAACAAGTTCCCTCTTTATCTTACAATGTCGACAGCCTATACTAAAATTAAACGATGAAGTTCGTTTCACATTAACCAATCAATAGACAATACTTCCATTATTGCGCAGATGCATCGATTATAACCACGTGTCAGTGATGTTGCAAGTGAAGGCAGATATAGCCATATTTAATAATGACGAGTGATAACTGACATAACGAATAGGATTTTCCAAAAGTCATAGCACTTCATGTAAATATGGCGCTAGAATGTTGATTTAGGAGCATATTTCCCAGCTGCTTTTCGGTTATTAATTTGTAGAAACCACAAAATCTCGAAAGTTTTCGGAGAGAATTATTTCTCTCGTATCAACCAAGAATCACATTTTCTGTCTAGCGTTTCACAAACTAATGAAGCGAAGTTACATTGTAATGGTGAAGTTCATTTATTTTCGTAACTCACTATTTCCCAGACTATCGCATCTAAATATGTATCAAATCAGGGTTCCCCATTGGGACATAAATATTTTTAATCTGTTTTGTATCTAAGTTTGACACAGATTATCGTTTACGTTTTTCTTGTAGGAGGGACACATTGGGACAGTTTATTTTCTTGTGCTCCCATTTCCGTCAACGATGAATCAATAAAGTCTACGTTCATCGTTAACACAAATTTCAGGATTAGTGGTTTAGCGGTAAAGTGCGTGCCAGGAAACCTAGAGATCACGATTTCGAATCCAGGGCGGGCCACGGACTTTGAATCTCGCCTTCACTTCTTAATTATGTCAAGAGCCACCATTAACGACAAGTGGTTCGGGTCTGCGTTAAACAGTAGGCCCACCTTCCCCGGGTGGATAACTGGGGTAGGTTAGGGACATGAAAGTCACCAAAGTGGTGTCCAATTCAAAACGTATTAATCGATTTTACTTCTTTACCTTCTAACCAGAAAGTGATTTCTTCGTTTCCGGCACGGTTTTTCTGAATATTCCAGAAGAGAATAATGGTGAACCACATCCGTCTTTGTTTCGTACGTCATGTGAACTTCTGTATTGACACAAAACCTATGATTAGTGATCTTAAGTGAATTCATTTCCAGTTCTGAATAAGCATAGATTCCTGAATAGTTTTTGTGGTATTGTGGTACCAATAGCTTTGTCATACCGTCCGGCGCTTCGGAAACTGCGATTACACGTCTGATGCCCTACTCACAGTTCACTAAAAGTATCCCTCCACTTCTTATAGAACAGTGCGTTAAATTTATCACGTCAGTAAGTTGAGGCCATAGAAAAAATCCGCGTGGAAATTGTAATATTAGCCGTGTCAGAACTGTGAGATAGGTCAACAGAAACCGAGTCTGAAAGCTGTAATGTTGTTCTCGTGTAGTTTAGTGCAGAGGAACACCAAAACGGATTTTGTTCGCGCTCCAATTCAGGACGACCAACACTAAAATAATGCGTGCACCGTTTTTTCATCACCTCAAATAACTTTTTGTCTAGAAGCAAAATTTAAAAAAAAATATAGCAAGCAAATATTTTTTAGCAGTCAGTGAGACATTAACCAACACAACTGCATTTCTTGTACATTTGTTCGTTGCGAACATACGAACAGCAGTAATCTTTTCCAAACAGCACCTTACATTTCTTATTCGGTAATCCCGTTCTCCTCCTCAAGAGATATTCGAGGACGTATCACAGTGCACGATTCACGTAAACATGACGTTATTGGAACCGTGACAGAAAAATGACTTTGACTCTTCTGTACTGACACACAGTACAGGTAGCCCGGGTGAGTTAACTCGTCCACTTGCTGGACAGGACAATAAACAAATGCAAACACCAGGACAATGGACATTGATCATTCACTCAATCGTCTGAGTAATGATGATGCACTTCTTAATCAAGGACTGCCTTGACAGTACACTACGTATCATGTAAAAGCACAGCAGTAATGTACTACATGTAGCCTAACCGTATTGTAAATAAGGAACACTGTTGCAGTTACTTTTCAGCTAACTTACATTCTCCAAAGATGAGTGGCTTTTCTACCTTCTCTTCGTTAATGTACGTTGTACTCACATAAACCTACCCTGTGATAGCTAAACAACATCTGCTAGATACTTTTTTATTTTTGCTTCTGGCCATAAAGTTGTTCGGGGTGATCAAGATAAACGGGTCACGTTGTGTATTTAGTTGTTTCTCCTTAGGTCGTACCTCGATGGTAAATACCTTAGCAATGCTAAACAACGAACTGCAATGCGGCTCTGCGAGCAGTCTTGGTTTGTCTCAAAATCTTACTCTGCACATTCCGTGGTGAAATTATTTTCGCAATGGTACAGCATGTGCTGCGGTCGTAGGAAGTTTGCGCTGGCAGAAAAACAAATATCAATCTCTTTAGTCTTTTTTACTCAGTGTCTGTCATTTCAAACTGATTCTTCGATCTAAAGTTCTCCTCTTCCTCATTTACACAACAGCGTTATGATAGCGTCCTTCCTACCCAGCGTTTCTTTACCTGCAAAACTGTCGTGACCTGAAATAAAAGTTTTGCATTTGTCATCTAACCGATTTTTCAGAGAGAGAGAAAGAGAGAGGTTTCCTTAGGGAACAAACGCGGCATTTTTTCAATTTATTATACAGTACAGGATGAAATGAATCTGTATAGCTGGCAGTTTTTTCACTCTTTCCGCTTTTATTTCCTTCGTTTCTGACATACTTGTACATGATAGTTGCATCTGAAATACTTACACCTATTTGATAATGGTCAAAATAAAACTAACAATCCTGATGTACCTATGACAGCTGAACGTTACACCAGTTATGACAGTGTATACGACAATCGCTCTTCAATTCCCGACGATAGAAAGCGAATTAATGGACTATCGATTTACCTACATTCAAACATCTACGCAACACATAACTTATATGATTTCATGCAAACATTGTACGTATAAATAATTTTGTTATACTAATCAAGATCTTATGACATCCTGAGGCACGAATATATAAGTCATTTACTGATAACGCTTCTGAAGAGAAAAAATTTGTGGAGAAATTTTCTCGACATTAAGGAGAGAGATCTACTAAACGTCTGTGTCATTAGACGTTCTATGATTTTTTTTCGCAATAAAATAATTTTTAATCATGAAATACGAAACGATGGCCATTTTAGTGTAGTTTAGGTACATTAACACCAACTTCCAGTTCAGAAAACCATCTCGGGCGTCTAGGCTAGGTTATCGGAAAGCTGATTGCTAACATAAATAAATGGTAGCAGAATAGTCCTAATGCATAAAAATGAACTACTTGGCTAATAAAATCGGATACGTATGATACAGGGATAAAAATTGTATATGGTCGATATCACTTCGTTCCAACTTTTACCGTAGAATTATTCTTTCTATGTTTCACAAGTGAACTGCGTAAATTTAACAAAATTCGCTGTCACCCATGAGTATTGTTAGTGAGTGTTTTTCAACAGAAAATACAACAATAACACTGCAGCTTCAAAATACCCAAAAATACGCGATTTGACGTTTGGTTTCTGGTTTCCAACATCGAATACATCTTATGATACACTGAATATTTTGAGAGAGTCCATTAATCAAATCTAATGCATGAGTTTCTGTGCTCAAAGATTATTTATGTCTTTTTGGTGAAATGACTGGTTTTTAACCATTACCATCTCTGTTGTGATACACGGTTTCGATGTAAGCAACGTTTTGTATGTATATTTCGATTTCTTCACTTTTACATGCTAATGCTAATGCAATAAAAAAATTATTAGTCTTCTCCTTATCATTGAACTGAATGCATAGTCATCACCCAATCCAGACAGCACACTACATTTGTATGGAGCGTTTAAGAGCGACAGGCCTTCTGTTTTGTTTTCCTTTTGTATTGCAATCTCGCTAATGTCGCACACATTCATATACAGTGGCCAAACTGATTTTTTAAACTATCTCGTTCACAGGCGATTTACCGTCTTCCAATGGATTATCTACGAGCTTTAATCTCACACTTACCCTAAGAATGAGCTGTTTAGTGTCCGAAATCACGTTCACTTGCTAAACTTTTATATGAAAAACCTAGTGCTACTTGTAATTCACGTCAGTTTTTTGTTACTCAGTTTAAGGCTTACAAGTCTTCCAGAATTCGCACATTTTAGAAAATTCGCTTAGCTGCACAATCGGTAAAAGTCAGAGATTACGATAATGCTGTGTGCTAAATCAGCAACACAGTACAGAAATATTAGTGGTCTTATCTAGTGTCTCAGACCCTCAGATGTCCCTCCGTAATGCTGATGGATATCAGCAGATTGATGTCAAGTCTGATTGGAAGAATAGAGGCGCTAATACTACATAACCAAGCCATGTGAGAAGTGACCACGATACTATGTCAACGGCTTTTCTTAACAAAAAGACAAATAAATGTTAAGTGATGTAAGCTGGCCTTCATATGATCAATGTCTGCGAAGCCAATGCTTTCTAGTGAGGCAAGTGGCGTATTCCAGAGTAGGTGCTGATACGCTCCTTGTAGAGTGGCGTGCCTTGAGCTCTAATGTAGACTCGGTATGAGCCACTGTTCTAATCATCTGTGATGTTCTGTAGTGAACTGTGCGACAGACATAGTTCGAAACTAATCTGAAAGAATGGAAGGCTGCCTTACTAGGTAAAGCCGTTCTCAAATCGAAGGTTGGTTTGAACATCACGGTGCGTTTCAATGAGTGGACGTTGTCTTTCGGATGTAGTACCCTACTGCCTCCCTCCGACCTTTGAACTGGCTTACCCAACCAGTTGTAGAAGGGAGTGTACAGTTTAACCCAAACTCAAAACCATGGTTACATTACATGTCATGCCATTTTACCTGCCATGATTTGATGTGGAGGTAAAAGTGAGACGGTAGTAAATTGTTCCAGTCTGCTTTACAAAGAGGCGTTGTGACGAGAAACATGTTTCGTAAGAAGACCAGTGGAGCTGTCTTGATTTTTGACTGCGATAATCGATGAATAAATAAAGCCATATTTGATGTCAGTTACTCCGTTTTTAAAAATAGCTCCCCTCTTCATAAATCCGCGCGGCTACCCCCGTCGGAGGTTCGAGTCCTCCATAAGGCATAGATGTGTGTGTTGTCCCTAGCCTAAGATAGTTTAAGTTAGGTTACGTAGTGTGAAATCCTAGGGACCGATGACCTTAGCAGTTTGGTCCCATAGGAACTTACCATAAATTCCCAATTTTTTTCTTAAGAAATGACTTGTCAGTGCACTCGTGGACACTAACCGCGTTTAAGGCAGTTTCAGTTTATCTCTCTTTCGAGCAGACAAATGATTTCTCCGAGTCCCGAGTCTTCACCGTGCAAATATCAGTATCATAAAAATTATACTTTAAAGCAGTAAAAAATGTTTTCAGAAGGTTGTTTGAAATAATAACACGAAGTAATGTCCCGTCGACAGTATGGTGATCGAGACGGTGCTGCAACTCAGACTGAGAAGGATATCGACCATGTCCTTTCCAGGACTTGAGTTATTCGGTCTAGGGGAAACTACAGAAAACCTAACTCGAAATGGCTTGATAGTGATTTTAACCTTTTCCCTCACGAATGCGAGTCCAATGTGTTACCACAGCACCAAACCCGTCTATGAAGCGTTATTTAATTGTTTTTGTGAAACAGTTCCAATAAAAAGGATCTTAATGTCTACTTACATTCTGCTCTAACACGGCTAAAATCCAAATCAAAATCCTGCACAAGTGCAAGAGACATTTTGGCTTAAATTACACTTAGGACATTATGGAACAGCACTAAGCTTTTTTTTTTCACTTAGAGCAGTTCTCGTCTTGGAAATGAAAACAGGAGAAAATGCTGCACCAATAACTTCGAAATGTTATTTCTTACGATCGTTTTTTTTAGCTGCAGATTGATATTGAAATCCAAAAATTGGTATACAAATATTAAACATATTTCGTGGAAAAAATGACGCACTGATGTACAAAATCCAAAAACACCCTGCATTTCGATATTTCCCCCATTTGCAGAACCAACTATATTTAAGCAACGTACATTTCCTTGGAAATATTCGTAAATGATTTTAATTTTTTTTTTAATTTTATTGTTAGGCCCTGTTATCAAAATTGATCTCACATATTGACTGAATATCAACAAAGCGTTTTATACTACTCTGATTGAGGTTACTTGACAGCGTAGACATGTCTTGTAGTCACGTAATTTCATAATTCCCTGTAACCTCGCAGAACACAGCCAGTTATTCTGACTTTTTCGAAGATTTTTCATGTTTTCTCTCTGAAGAGCGGACGCCGTCGTGTTTCATCGCTCCGATGATATGAAGATTCTTCGGCACTTGCCATTGTCTAAGCTGCTATCAACTGAACCGATCTTATAGTAAGAACAACTGACTCCTGTTCATCAAAAATATATTTTTTTCCAAAACCAACATTTTCCATGATACACCAAAACCAATAATAAAAGTAACCATCTCAATAAGTGGTGTGAAGGCTTAGTCGGTCAACGGCGTAATTTTCCTGTATAGTTCATTTTGTGATTATGGATAGCTTGATGCCGATCACTCTATAGAAGTACGACTGTTAAGTTAGGCAATCATTTTGTTTAACTGTGAAACACGGTTATGAACTATCAGGTTTCAGGTGCACGTCAAAAATTATACACGACAGGCACACACGTCGAAACATTTGTTCGAGACCTAGCCAGCGGAGACAAAATTCACTTTCGGCTCAAATATGGTCAAAGGTCAAGCAAAAATAATGAAATATAGGCGACAAGCTGCCATCTCAGTAAACAAATACCTTTAAATAAGCTCTTTCCATTAGACAAACTGCCACTGGGAAAAATGCTGATCATCAATGGGTGAAGGTCTGTGTAGTTAAAGTAGTGACTATTTAGTTATTTTCAGTTTTATTTTGTCAGTGTGATCTTCAGTTAACCAAAAATGTGGCTGCTTTTCGACACAACACAGAAACTACTTCGAATGATTGTCATCTGCTGTTATATATCATCACTCCAAACAGTTGAAGTCCGTTGGAGTCTTGAGCTGAAAAATCAGTATCAATTCATAAAAATAACTATTGTACAACAAAGGGGAACGAGATCTCGGATGTGAGTCTCGAACGACACCTCTGAGATATTCTGGTGCAGTTATGTGTACACCATACGAAAAGTACTTAATGTAGCCTCAAGACCCGGGAACAGTGACGATCTTCGTTTTTTGAGATAAGTTAGTGGAAGCAAATGACATGCTTTAGCGCTCCATTTTTTGAAAATGTCATGAAGAACTGTCGTCCAGACACAAAAATCTCGAAGGTAATGTTGTGGGGAAGGCAAATCAGAGACTACGTTTGATTGGCAAAACACTTAGAAGATACAACAGGTTTGGTAAAGAGACTGCCTACACTACGCTTGTCCGCCCCATGCTAGAGTATTGCTGTGCGGTATGGGAAATTTGCCAGACAGGTTTGACATAGGACATCGAAGAAGTCCGAAGTAGGACTGCTCGTTTTGCAGCACAGTGAAACAGAGGAGAAAGTGCCACAGAGCACCACACGTTGATGTTTATTTTAGTGTTAAAGATCTAATATTGTTCGAATGTTCCACAAGATTCTTCACTGCAGGACATCAATGAGTAGCCGGACTGTGTAGTGTAAAACTCAGCCTAGAGGTTCTTTTTCTCTCACTAAAAATAATTGCACCCTTCTTCAGGGAAATGTGTTACGGTGTAACACCGAAGACACAGGAAATTGGTTCACAGCGGAGGAATGGATGGGCATTTGCAGTGGAATACTATGTGGGATCTGAGTATGCTCTGTTAATTCTAGTTGAACTTCGTTCTCTGTCTTTAAAAGGATATTTCTGTGCACTGTCTTTGTTGGCATCTGTAATTGCAGTCGACGTGTAAACAGTCCTTTCAAGTAATTGGGAGCCACAGAGACATAACCTAGCTATCAGGGATCTAGTTACGGCGTAAGGTAATTTCCATGTGTCATGAGTTTAAAAGGCGTGTATAGGATTTCCGAGAGCGCGACTTCTTTCTGGAACTGTTTGTACATCTCCCTCTTTTCCCGTCAGCGCCGTTAGCGCTCCGCTGGTCCGTTCCGAAGTTCAATGTTGACTCGCGTTAAGACGTGCCCGAGCGCTCTCCGTCGAAATGTGTTATAAAAAGTACATGTTCTAAGAAACGGTTAAAATGTCAGCATTCATTAAAGTACTCAAATGTTCATCCCTTTTCACTAGCACAGGACGTTTTAGCAGCACCTTGACGAAAACTAAAGATCCCTACACGGGAAAGAACAGCGCAGGTTACGCTTTTACGCCAACTGCTGTTTGATCTCAAGGGAACGTAACTGTAGGATACAATGCACTTTAAGTACGATATCACTTTATTCGGAAGAATACCCATATTGATGGAGACAATCATTCAGTTTTGCTAATAACACAAGCAGCTAAATAACGAGGCGCTAGTCAGTCAGTGTTGTATTGCTGCTCTATTAGTGACTCAAACGAATTAAAAAACAACTCTCAGAAAAACAGTAAGTGGGTTTTCATGTTGTATTATATTTATTAGAACACATTTCGCAATCGCAGAATGATTTTTGTTGTAGGCTATACGTATATTCAAATTCAAAATATTTTATATGGACTGATTTGACTGACAAAGTCGAATGTAAGTCAACCAATACTCCAAGTTGACAGTTAGCTGTGTCTCAAAATATTTTTATATGGACTGATTTGACTGACAAAGTCTAATGTAAGTCAACCTATACTCCAAGTTGACGGTTAGCTGTATGAGTGGTGAGTGAACGAACGAAGAGTCAGTTTAAAAAAAGAACGTAATTCGAGAAAAAGAAAGCAATATCAGAAAAGTAAATCAGAAGCATCAATCGATTGCAGAAGGCTACCAAAGAGCAACAATTGCATTTATTTTGCCATGGCCACTGAATGTCGACAGATCGCTTTTCGAAAACAATGAAGGCAGAAAACGTGCAACTAAATTCGAGGAGGAGGCACTGAAGAAGAGGACTTTTCATTGATGCAGATGGTAGCCACGAAGAAAAGACAGATCCCTCTCATCTTCTACACATTCAAGTAGACTACGTAGATTAATAACGGAACCTGAAGAAGTTGGACAATGCGCAATCGCGAAAGCATCAATAACACGACTGCCAACGTATCGAGTACGAAAAGAGAACATTAAAAGCAACTGAAACATCGTTTTGCATACACCATTTTATTAGAAACAAATTTAGCAAAATAACAGCACCATTTCAGTGCGATATTCAAATTAAATTTCGTAATTAGGTGACAAAGACGGTGTATTGTTGTTCATTACTATTCATTACAGAATCATGGGATTTTATTCGTAACTGACAGTAAGATTAAAAATTATACAATATGCAATAATTTTAATACTAACTTTGAATAGTCTGTTTTTTCACACCTTACACTATAACAGTAGAAGACGGTAGTTGCTAGTGTATTAAGGAAAACCTGATTTTGAATTGAAGTTATATTGTAAATTACTAGATTAGAATGTGATCTCTTCTTACCGACTGGAAGATAAAAGACCATCATCATCATCATCATTTAAGACTGATTGAGCCTTTCAGCGTTCAGTCTAGAGCATAGTCCCCCCTATAAAATTCCTCCAAGATCGCCTATTCATGCTAACATTGGTGCCTCTTCTGACGTTAAGCCTATTACTTCAAAATCATTCTTAACCAAATCCAGGTACTTTCTCCTTGGTCTTTTATCAAGACCACTTGATTAAAAAAAAATTACTTTTCGGAAGGGATAAAACAGTTGGGACACGAATACTCGCAAAACTGATAGGTATTTACAGGGTATACATGATCACAATCCACGATTTTCCAACCACAAGCGTGAGTTGCCACTGTAAACGTTTTCGTAGCTTTCATAGTAGTGGTACATCTTAAAGTTATTGAGATTATTGTATCAGGAAGTGTTAGGTGGCCATTGAATGGGTCACAGTCTTTCCGTGTGCTATTCGGATGGAAGTAATTCGTCGTAATAGATGGCATTGTCTCAACGTATTGGCTTGTTTACAACAAAAACCTAATGAGGGTAAGCCATTGTGTTCTTGTTCCTGGGGGAAGTATGAAGTTTAGCCTGATAAGTATGTTTACATATGGATAAAGTCTGCATGAATATAGGTAATGATAAACACGTCGATAGTGTATACACCTTATTATGAGGCACTGGGATGAAATCAGAAAATTTTTCCCTGATGTGTTTGACCTCCGGGTGTCGCAGTAGCATCCACGTTGAAGTCAGTACATGCATATGGAAATCCAGACACGTGTTGGAGGTTCAAGTTCATCGAATATGGGCACACCAAGGGAATGTCGCCGTACTGTATGCCACCATTTCCAAGCCTGCCGAACAAGGTTTCCAACATCACTGAACTTTCTTAGTGAACAGGGAGGTTTAAAACACTCGAACGGCCATCCTGAACTAGATGTCAGGATACCTCCTGCAAGAAAGGCATGGCCGTTTTCATTCTCTACATGTGTTCTGTTCAGTATCAACAAGATGTTAACCTTTCTTTGTTCTGTGTCTCACTACTTGTAGGCGACAATAACTTCACTCCTTCGCTGCATCTTTTGTAAATTGTCTGTGACCAGGAAGCTTGGGTTCCTAGTAAGCGGCACCAAGAATGTCTATCGTGTTTAAGTGTGGAGATGCCCAGCAGACATAACACACCCTACCAGTATAGTGAATCTAGTGATCGACGTATGAGGAGCCAATGCGTTTCACTGCAACCCCAGGCGGTAACTGGAGGTACAGAGGGCGGGGGGGGGGGAGGGGGGGGGGTTGGGACCGATAGAGTATGTCTTGGCGATCCTGTGCCTTCTTCTTTTACTTCTATTGTGGCAACGTCTTCGTGACCAATAATTAACGTCTCTGTTGATGTAGACTGGATAGTTAAGTTATAAGTATTCAATAACTTTAAAGAATAAAAGGAAGACAAACTTAAAGCTTCTGTAAGTTTTTATTTCCCGCTCACATTTGTGATTAAGATACAATATTTCTTAATATATTAGTAATCTAAGATATTCTAAACCTGAAAATCAGCCCAGAATAAAAGGCGGTGTCTTATCTATACCACCACTGGAACTGAGATGTTTTGCTTACTCTCTTTTCATCCATGAGGCACGAACTTTTGCACTTCTAATTGTAATCCATTGTCTGCCAGTACAATACTCCGGTTTGCAACTTTTGTAATACATATCAACCGGTTCCGAATTTATTTCTGATGTTTCCTTCTCACTCTTCCTTCTGCATTTCTTCTCCGGTTCGCTCTTCCATTGCGCTTTTTCATAAATGATTCGACTGACTGTAAGGCTCTTAGTTTACTTATCTGATGTTGCACACTCTGCTATAAACCCCGTATTTCATTTTCGTTGCTGATATCGTTGCAATTAGAAGTATTGGACGTCCTTGAACTCTGTTGTATTTACGTAACGCGTACTTGCACAAGCAATGGTGGCTCTTAATGTAATTTTTCTTTGAGATTTAGCCTCACATCGAATAGAGTCAAAATCCACGGAAACTGCCCTTCATACTGCATTACAGATATTAAGTAAATGTATACATATTGTCAGAGGACTGCATTCCTGTTTTCATAGTTTTGGAAAGTAGTTTTGACCGCCATTATTCTTGGCTTTATAAAACTAGATATAATAACAGAATTTCTTCTTATATCGTGTTACTTGTATATATCTTCACCATCACTATGACTTGCCTCTTCATTGCCATGTGGTCCAGAGTGAGGAAGGAATAAACCACATTTTTTTCTCATTTGTACCTTCCCAGTTGACTTAATAATAAAACCTGTTCGTCGTGTATTCTGATTTCAGACTGTAACATCAGCAGCCCTCTGTTTCATAAATCACTGTATATCTGTATCACCGTCCTTCGTTTCTTCACATATCGAGATGGGGCACCGGTTGAGACACTGCTCTCCCATTCATACGAACCTGTCTAAAAATCCACATACCGAACTCCAGGATTCCATTTGCTTTGGTTTCCCTAAATGCTGGGATAGTTCTTTTGAAAAGGCTAATTTCCTTTCTTATCTTTTTCTCTCTCTAAAAATATCAGCAAGTTTTTGAAACTTAATTTTCAATCCATTCTTTATTTTTTCTGTTTTCATCTCAGTGATACGTAATGTCACTCTACATACCTGTTCCTCTTGATTGGATCCAGCTACCTGAAACTGAATTATCGAACTTAGTTTCGCGAAATATTTATTGTTTAGGATTTTAGCTAACTGGTCTAACGAAGATGAATTTTGAGTTTCTATTTGCCCTTTTTATCGTTTTCTTCATCGTAGAATCACCAGGATTATGTCCACTCTATCTTGTCTATTTATTTCAGATCCGTCATGAACCACCGAGTTCTTCTTCGTCATGAACACATAATGAGCGGCACTTACTTTCTCTCCGTTTCGTGTTTTGACTGACTTGTTTGGTTTTATGATGTTTTCAAATCAATACCACAGTGATTAACAGTGAGCCGGCGGCTGTGGAAGAGCGGTTCTAGGCGCTTCAGTCCGGAACCGCGCTGCTGTTACGGTCGCAGGTTCGAATCCTGCCTCGGACATGGATATGTGTGATGTCCTTAAGTTAGTTACGTTTAAGTAGGTCTAAGTCTAGGGGACTGATGACCTCAGATGTTAAGTCCCATAGTGCTTTGAGCCGTTTGAACCATTTGATTAACAGTGGTGCGTTTAATTTCCAGTTCCCCTGCCACCTCATTGATAAATACAGACTTCGAACAGAAATCTGTTGCCAAGGCAAAATATTCAAAATTTCCGGGTGTGTGCATTGATGAGAAATTTAATTGGAAGAAACACATTGGTGATCTGCTGAAACGATTATGTTCAGCTACTTATGCTATTAGCGTTATTGCAAATTTTGGTAATAAACATTTCAGTAAATTAGCCTATTATGACTATTTTCATTCGCTGCTTTCACATGGCATCACATTTTCAGTTAATTCATCAGAGAAAAAGTATTCATTGCACAAAAGTGGGTAATCAGAATAATAGCTAGAGCCCACCCAAGATCACCTTGCAAACATCTATTTAAGGCACACGGGATGTTCACAGTACCGTCGCAATACATATATTCACTAATGAAATTTTTATTAATAACCCATCTCAGTTCAAAATCAATAGTGAAGTGTGTAGCTACAACACTAGTAGAAGGGATGATCTTCACTATTCTGGGTGAAATGTGACTTTTGCAAAGAAAGGGGTGAATTATGCTGCCACAAAAATCTTTGGTCATTTGTCAAATAGTATTAAAATTTTGATAAATAGCCAACCAACACTTAAAAACAACTTAAAAGAATTTGTGAATAGCAACCACTTGTCCTCAATAGATGAATTTTTGGATATGAAGTAGTAGCTGTAAAAAAAGTATATATATATTGGGTAATTAAAAGAAATGTTAAACGCGGTCGACATAATGATGTGTTAATGTAATGTAATCCACCCTAAAAAAAATCGTGCTCATTTATTTTGAATGCAAACATTGAAAGCAGCGGTTTTGGTTACAATTATACACTTTGTTTCCTCCATTACTCGATAAGGTTTAGTAGAGACACCGGTTTGAAAAGCCAATCTATAATCACAAGTATATTCTAAATAAAATGACTGTAGCATGAAGTATATATTTGAACAAAATAAAAAAGTCGAATCGCATAAACAGTTTCTTCCCTTGTTCGTTCGTGAAGAAGACATCCACCCGACGCCAGGAATTTATGTATTAATACCATGTTTGAATTAAAAATCATTGTAAAGAACTGTTGCTCCTTATCTAGCTACGAAAAATACAAGAATTAACTGTTTCTAGGAGAAAGAAAAAGAAGATGGAGCACAGTCTAGAGTATTATTTACAAAACACAGGTAATGAAACCCACAACCACGTGCACATAAAAGATGCTATGACAGCACAATGAAATATGATGGAGACTACTATACTGACCTTTATGACACCCCTCGCGTAGTGAAACTGAATCGTTGTAAACAGTTTACCAGAACTAACTCCGTGTATTACGAAACATCACCGAAGAATCGCGATCGAAGAGTAAAAGTGGTAGAAAGTAATCAAAGGACAGTATTGTTCTTCTGAAGGAAGAAGATAGTTGAGCATGTGAGGTGTTTTCATACTACTACACTCTTATTCTCCTAGCGCCGGCACTCACTGGCTGTAGCAGGGCGACACTCCTTTTCTGGAGACAGGTCACGGGAGGCGTTGCTGTACGTGCCCCTAGCATTCTCATACTGGTGTGCTTTAGTGGACGTGAGCTGTGGTTACACATTGGACTCGCATTCGATAGAACGATAGTTGAAATTATCGTCCGACCATTATGAATTAGGTTTTCCGTGGTCCACTCCAGGCAAATGGTTGGACGGTTCCTGTGAAAAGGCAAGGCTGATTTCCTTCCCCATCCTTGAAACATCCTAAGCTTGTTCTCTGTCTCTAATGACCTCGATGTCGACGGGACGTTAAACACTAGTCTTCCTTTTTAGCAGGATAAAGAGAAACTTAAACCTGGATGGCCGGTGACATTGAAACAGCAGTCATCCCTAATATGAAACAGTGAATTAATCCTCCTTCTTTCTGATCTTCCTCCAAATGTCACATTGGCTGCACTCATCTTAAATAATCGATCAAGTGTGCGCAACCATTGTTGTATGTTGCCCAGTTATCACTCGACAGTATAGCCTAAACATGTTGTACTACATGTCGAGCAGGTATTCTCCGAAATACGTTAGAAGTATAAATACACACACTAGGTCTTCATATTTTTCTCTGGGACCTACTGTCAAAGAAATAAAATTAAAAATAGCTCCAAACCCTCGGTCCTGACTACGATTTTCGGTAAGTTTCCTTCGATTGTAAGGAAAATGACGTAACTGGCAATCCTCTCCCAAATACTCCCAGCTGGGAACCCCGTCGCAGCAGCCGTCGCTCACTGGGATCTGGCTCAAAAGAATCCAGCTACACAAAGACCACATCATTAAGAACCAGCTGTTTCTTACGATAAATAAATAAAAAAGCCTGTAGCTAACGTAAGGGAATAATGTCCACGTTATTTCACCAAAGATAAACCATGGCTGTTGAAGCAACAGCTCGGCAAACAGATATACTTCTCTGGGGAAAAAAGTAAGTACAGAAAATATTACCTGTTCAAACAGTACGTACTGCGACTTTCTCGGGAAATGGATGTGGAAGCATTAGTTAAATAATACGCCTTAGGTAATGTCAGTGATTGACTGAAAAAAAGTGAGCTTTAAGACAGAACCCTAGAACTAATTCGTTAACAAGAAAAACGACTATGGAATGTCCGTAATTCATAACTACCACATCAAACGTCGACCTAGTACGTTTATATTTTTTCAGGTGAAAAATTGTATACTTGTTGCTCAGTTTTTTTTTTTTAATTTTTCAGCCGCAAAGTAATGTCCTGAAAAACGGGCAACTGCACGTATAGATATGCAGACAGTAGGTTGTCGGCCACGTCAAAAGGCAGCTTCTACTTCACTTAAACATTACTGAGCTGAAGTGCCATTAAGATATTGTAGCTTACAGTAAACCAAAGTGGCACTCACTTTTTCTTTGCAGTGCAGTACTGGCTATTTTCTTTGAATATCTGCTAAAGGAAGTTTAATATTTTAGTCCTGAGAAAAAATTCTCAGTAGTGACATAAGCCTTGTTTATTTGGTTCACTGGGAACACAATACTTGTCCACATCCACTGCATCATGTAATTTTCTTCGCTTCATAAATTTCTATGGAAAGACCCGTTGTGTGACGTCTCGCAGTGAGGCGCCAAGTAGGAAAAAAATAAGGAAAATTTTATATTAATCTGGACGTACGCAGCTACAGCCTTATAAAAACTATATTAATATAAAACCTTTCCCCTCCCCACCATTATTATATTTCTCGTGTAGAGAAATAAAGGGTTTTACATTTTCCCATTGAAGTAAGGCAATCTACTGATTCAAAAAACAGAAGACTGATGTGGCCGCGAATATATCACAAAGAACACATGCTTTCAGAAACATCAGTCGATTCCTAAAGTACAAGGTTTTAAGCAACTTACCGTCAAAATCTGGAACACAAAAGCAATGGAAACGTAAATCACGAACAGGGGAAATGGAATACGTACAATACTGAACATCAGGTTACAGGATAAATGAGGTGGGGGGTCGAAAGTGAGTGTTTGAATATAGTAAACCATATGTTAGCACACTTGGCTCAAGTGCAACACCAGACATGGTTGCTTCAATAACGACACAGCCGATTTACTTGCCCAGCCTTGTGCGATTTGAGCTAATGTTTGATGTCTATTGACCCTCTTGCCGACGGGACGAATTCTGATCTGCTCTTCTTCCTTCAAGTGCAGTGGGATCGTTTATGAGGAAATTCACGAAAGCAAAATCATAAAGCTGATTTATTTTTCGTTTAAAATAAAAAGAATTATCGTTCGATAAATCAAGCAACGATGACAGTGAAAGGCGACTGAAAGGGGTGGGAAACGTGGCTACCCGTTGCGGGTCTGTTAACACGCTCCACACACTACTCGTAAGGCGTACAGCATGCACATTGAGCAGTTTGATAGCACATGGTAGAGATCCTTCCACACAACCAAACTACATTTAGTTCTACTGCTTACAGTCCAGCTCCAAGGCCATTTCTTGTTGTCTTCAGTGATCGACGTCGGTATAGTCAACTTCATGTAAGATCCCTGTGCGGCGACTAGCGTTTGTCCCAGCTTCTGAACAGAGATAAGGTTTCTGGCACCTTGTTCGTCACCACAGATCACAGTGCGTTGGAGAGGGATCTCGTCGGCCTTTAACGTCTCATATTAGAGCAACTTTGGGTCCCTGTTTCGTTTTGATCCAAAAGAGTACGGGTTTCTCACTGTTGCTGACGAAGCTGCTGCTGATGCTCCATTCAGTTTATAAAATACATCTATCACTTTATAGTTACCTTTACATGCTTGTAGAAGACCAAATGAGATGACATTGCAGATAACTCTTCCGGTCTGAGAGGCCGTAATCGATAAATAAAACTAACTGCATTTGTCATTTTACCTCCGAGTATGTATCCCGCAGTGGCAGACGGAACGTCGGGGAATAATTTATTTATCAACCATGGCCAAGCCCAGAAATTCGAGCTGAAGTGAAAACAAGCCGTGACAGCATTCACTGTGTAACTAAGACGGTGTTTCTTCATATTTTTTTTTTTTCTTTTTAGTCATTTATGTTTACTCAAAGCTGAAAAGCCAGCAGTTTACGAAAGGAATTTATATTTTTCTTTCGAGGACCGACTACGAAGTGTCTGTCAGGTACTGCAACATGTGGGGAAAACGAAAAGCTATTCCTTGCACTTCACTGTTCCATTATTCGAAATTTGCGAACTGTGCGATACCCACATCCTTAATTTAACAAAAATCTTTGATTAGTAACTACGATGATAAAGAATATTTTCATTTCCAATTATGCCTATATAAGCAACGGTCGAAACGCTTACGAATCTTAAAAGCACCAGCATAGCTAGATGAGCGAAAAATGATAGGAGAAAGTGCTAGCAGTAACATGGATAATCTGTCTCTTCGACACAAGTTTAGGGTGATTCCGCACGTTCAAGACAGTTAAGAGCATTAGAGTAACTATTGTGAAAAACCTACGTGTGTGTATACTAAGGCTGTTATGCGGTGTCCACAGAGGTCATTAATTAGAAACTACGGTGATAAAGAAGGAACGAAGATTATATGGGTGAGGTGGTGATAACTACAGGTTTAAGAAACGTCAGATTAATGTGAAAGATTTCTCCGGAAAGTGGACTAGAAATACATTTCCTGGCGAAAACGCATGCCTGATTGACCAGAACCTGGGTTTATACCATCCTGCAAGTAGGTGTTACTGATAATATGTTAGCGACTTGTCCAACGCCGCTGACTTTGCACTCCAATAAACTAAGGGGCATGAAACACAATGTTTGTTCCTGTTAGACGAAGAGAACGCAATACGTGCCAGAAAAATGCAAAATTTTCGTTGATAAGTGGAAAATTGCTGTAATAACGAAATGTAAATGAAGGACCAGAGGAAAGAATTAGGTAAGTTAATAATTTTTTAAGAAGCTGAAAACTAGTTTGAAATTTCAAAAATCAGTACAGCAAAAACAATGTACTTGTTGTTCAGCCTTAAACATTGAATTGTACTATCAAGAAGTGACGGAAGATTCCATAAATAGTCACTTCTTATGAAACTTGAGAAGAAGCGAATTTAATATTTGAATTGAGATTACATCAATATACAAGAACATACAGTACTTTTTATTTCGTAAATGAAACAGTCTGGTTTCATCCATGGAATGTGAAAATAGCGTTAATGGCATCAAAAGTGTTCCCAGAAAGTGAAAATTTCCCCAAATGCAGTCAAACGTCAGTCTGTGAGGGGAAAGAACCAGGAAACTCAAGCGAAACAGACGCAACAAATCCACGATAATCATGACTAAACGAATTTCTGGTTGTGTAAAAAAAGCTTCACACCATCAGGACGGAAAAACTTCACCAGGCTTTGCAATTGCTTACATTTTAATATGCATATTGGAAGGAGACCTATGATAAAGAACGAAGTTTCTCGATTTAGATTACAGTGAAAAGAATATCACAGCAAAGCTACTGTGCATTAGACAAGTAAGGAATTCTGTAGTTAAACACACCATTATAAGCGGATATGGTCAGTTCAAACAGTTGACGTTGTCATGGTTCCTTATGATACCAGTTTGCGTATTTCAGCAGTGGATTAAGATATTATCTTAATAGGCTGGGTTTTGAAAGGGAATTTTGGAGTGTACTTTGAGTTGAACAGTGTTTTCCCTTTCTTGATTAATACTAAACACAGCCTAGGGAGGTTGCATACATCTAGATGCTTCGATTGTTTTCTTGAAATCTTCAGAAACTTTGCGTTCCATAACTCAACATTTTTATCGCACTATAAGCACGAATGGCCACCCACGTGGAATGTAATTTTTGTCTTCTTCAGGCCACTAATTTCATTGAGGATTACATAGTGAACGAAAGGGAAGACAGTGAAGATTTTATTTTGACCGCCAGCAGAATCACGAAGTATTTAGGATGTCCCAGGAGGAATGTTCAGTACTCAGGCACATGTCAGGTACTTTCATTCAAAGCAAGAAGTCCAGTAAACATGGGCTCTAAATTGCATACTAACCCTGTAGCACATAGCGTATGTTACAGTGGAAAACTGTTAGTGGTCGCTTCTCTGGCGGTTTTAATCACTCCTGAGGCTGTTAAGTGCATACTGTCCGCTGCAGTTGGCACTCCCTACTGGTGTTGTACCCTGCATGCATTTGCAGCCGCATGAATGATTGCAAACGCCAGAGAAATGACCTTTACAAGCTGTACATTGCAGTGAAAAACCATGCACCACAGAGTTAAGAGCCACAAGCACGTTTTCATCTTCTATGACACGAAACAAATCCCTCCTACTACAACCTCTTGGCTTTCTGTATTCTGAGAGATGGTAGAAAAAAAGTCCAGTAAACTGCATATCCTAAGAGCTATGAGCACTTCTTCATATTCCTTATTGAAAAACACATCCCTTATACTGAACAGTGGCCATATCTATTAAGGTATGCGCTTTACAGCCCACGTTTACTAGCCTTTTTAGCTTCGACTGGTGGTTCCTGTCATATCCCTGAATTTTCACCATTCTTTCTGGGACACCCTGTATAGAGCTCTTCAGTGACCTCATCAAAGCATGAGTGATTAAGTGAAAAGAAATGACGTCAATTCATTTGTTTCCTTTTCGCAATGCATTCAGGGTAAACATAAAGGATTTGCCTGTTGCGAATTTTTTGTGCAAAGTCTATGGAGAGAGACACGATCTTTCTTTTCCTTGTCTCCAATTTACTGGTGAGAGCGACTGCACAACAATTCTGTTCGCTCTGTCCTCTCGTGGCCACTGATTTGCCTGCTTTTTTTCCCTGAAATATTAGCTTACTGGCTCTTTTTCCTTACAGCTAAACTTTGAATAGTAATATCCCTGGACTCGCTTGCGTTTCTCCGGTATTAGTCTCTCAACAGACGAGTATGATCAGTCGTAATCTGGCTGCAGCAATAACTCACTTTCTAAAAGAAAGTGACTTACCTGTATTTTTATAGTCTAGTTTTAATTTTCATCATGTGAACAATAACTTGTATTGACGCTTTATATACCGCCGACAGCCAAACAATATAGAGCATGAGCTGTATGTCCTTACGCGATTTTATTGTCACATAAATAATGGTTAGTTCGGATATAAGTTTTCATTCTAGTTATGCGTGACTAGTGTATATCGTGAATAAATTATATTTTTGTCTTTAATAAGCTTAATATTCTTGGAAGCCACCGCGTATTACTTGTACCGTTGCAGGAATTCTTTTATCTCTACATTAAACATTAGCCAAATAATGTGTCATAGAATTATTTTTCGTGATACTGTTGTTCAACGGCAATGCTGAAGTCGCAAGATGATCGTCCAACAAAGAAAATGCAAACCAAAACACGCAACGTGCAAGATTGCTAGGCCCCTGTATAACTAAAGATATTTTTCATTGTCTTTCGGTTAAAATTAAATATGAGACACAATTTTAGGACTAGACGTAGTGTGCCGAGAGGACGTGCTATTAACGTTCCACGTATTAAAAAAGAAAAGAAGGTTATTGGTCAAGTGCATTACATTTGTTCGCGATACTGTAAGGAGGAAATTAGTTTGTTAATAGTGTGTACTGGATCTGCTCCAGATATCGTCATCTTACTTCTCAAAGGAAGTGATTATTACATTAGGACCTAATTACAGGAAAAGAAAACTATGAGCCAAGATAATTTGAACAAAAAGGTCACTACTAACACAAAACAGGAAACACATAAATCATCTAAATAAATGAATGCATTATGACTGCTATAAATAGTAATCCGCTATGTCAATAAAAGTAACCCAGCTACAAACAACCACTTGGATAGAAAAAAAAAATATATTTGCTATGACATTAATGTAAAACGTTTGAGACTAAAGATATTAATTGTGGATCCTTGGAAAATTAGACAAAATGGGACTGGAAGATTTAGGAATGTGTATATGGTTGGCAATAAATACACTCAGGGTGGGGAGAGAAAGTATGAGCAACTCCTGCAAGAAATTGAACAAAATTAAACTTGCTACAGAGTACAGGGCCAGTATTTTTAGAATACAGACGCGTGTTATAAGAATAATTGTATCTGATGTTAAATACAGAACATCCTGCAGAGTCCTCTCAAAAAATAGGGTGTTTTAACCTCCGGACCCGCACTCAAACCTGGAACCCTGCCTTCCTCGGGCATTTCTGAGCCATCCTTCTCTCTCTCTCTCTCTCTCTCTCTCTCTTTCAGTGAAGAATACGACCCACTCTCAAAGTTTTACTTCTGCTAGTATCTCTCTCCTGCTGTCCAAACTTCATAGATGTCCTGCGCATTTTGAGGAACCTAGCACTCCTCGAAGAATAAGGCGAAAATTGTTCGCTACAAAAAGAAACAGCTTAATACTGCAGAAGTGGAAAATTAAATTAATGGACCCTATTAAAACATTAAATGTCCAGAATCAGTGCACTACACTGGCTATTATAGTTTGTTACGATGATGACAAGGGCGACTGGACGAAGCAAAGCAGTTTTGCATAGCCTGATGAACCACATATTTAAAAATTACTAGGATCATAGCTGTTTTTTGGTACTCACTTGAATGAAGTTAAGTTTTGTGCAGGGCTTATTTATCCTTTAAGGCATGATTACTGGCCATTAAAAATGAAGAAACTAGTTTATTCTGCACAATTCCACTTACTAGCGAGTTATGTAATTATTTTGTGGGGAACCTCAACGTACAGGCCCAGTTTTTTAGAATAGAGAAGCGACTTTTAAGAATTAGATATGGTCTACGTGGAGAATATCCTTCAGAGTACTCGTTAAAAAAGTAAAAAAAAAAATGGGTATTTTGACAACTATCAATATTTTCTCACAAAAAGAGTGATTTGGATGAATATAAACAGTAGGACCAAAAACAACCTCTATAAAGGCCTCAACGGTTTTAATGTGCTATCAAAGCACATTAAATGGTATATAACTTTCTTTTGGGTAACTCTTTTTAACCCACTACTCCACTGAAGGAATATCTTCATTGCACTTAAATAGAATGAACATCTTTGACTCCTTTCCATATCCTAGTTACAACTCCCGCTAGGATCCACGGAATATAACTAATGTAACGGAATGAAGAGTAACGAATAGAAAAAAAAAGAAAATTATTCAAGTCTCCTCCAGTTCGTCAGAATTACTCATGCCGTCTCAAAATATTCCTTTACGGCAGAATACGTACTGTGTGTCTCATATAGGTTCCGCCTAATCAGGTACCTTGATAGAAGTGTATAATATTTTAAAATTTTAATCTTTTTATGCGAATCAAACAGATGTTCAACTGAGCCATAATTACCTGTGTGGCAAGTTATTCCATTACAGATATTTCTTCTGATATTGAAATAAGATTTGCAGATCTTTCATATTTAAAAAATGAGGGGAAAATCGCATTCGTATGAAGCAGAAAAGAGTGAAGCTCTTAATCGGGCTCTTGTGACATTTTTAGACAGCAAAAGCGCAGCAGGCGGAAGAAAAATCTCCCTGGTCGAGTCCCGAGCCGGTCCACAGTTTCAGTCTATAAAAGTACTAAAGCATCTTATTTTTTTAGGGTCTACCAAAATAAGAAAATTCAGTGCTCTGAATTTCCTCTTTGTGAAATAATGAGGGATGTATCCACGTAATTTTCTGATTCATCATCGTTAGCGTATTCATAGTATTGTATTTAAATGAAAAGTTTCTTGCCATATCAATAACAGGACATTTTCTAAGATATAAGATCTGTAGGATGTTTTTCGAAACTCCTTCTTCTTGTAAGTTAGTGTAACCTGAAAGCCCGGTCTATTTTCAATCCGACCATTTTTTTTTCAGTGTTTTTACTCTGGTGCAGTATGTATGTCACTGTCTATTTCAATAGTCACTTGTTACTCATTCTTTCGGTATTTTATCTCCATTTGTGCTAACTTCCCTGCAGTATTTCAGTTCTTGAACTCATTAGTAGTTCTACACTTACATCATGATGGAGAGACCCCTTTGTTCTTCTTAAAAGTCGAATATTAGTTAACTGTTTTTTTCTCTATGTTGTTTACTCACTCACCGTGATCACCTTATCTCAGTTCCTTTGAATGTCATTTTTCTGTCTTCTATTATTTTGTGTCTCAGGGTCCTGTTGAAAGTACCACAGGTCATTTCACATTCATATAGTTCGTTGTTCACATCATTTGCGTTTTCGTAGTTGGTAATATAGCCTTAAGACTTAAAAATTACACTGGCTCTATGAGGTGCTCATTGATATCTGAATCCGTATATAATTTATGCTTTCTTCTGAAGCCGTAACTTTTGGCCCGTTTTCTGAGATTTTTAAATTGCACTTCTTACATACTAGATTTAAATTTGTGAATTGAACAATGTAGTTCATCTTTAGGCGATTGCAGTATTACATAGTCATCTGTAAATTACCTTTGCATTTTGGCACACATTTGTTGGATTTGGTATTATCTAAAGTTAATTTCTCATTTCTATACTTCCATTGTCGTGCAGTACATACGTGTATGAAATACTGTAAAACTACACCTTTAAAGCTTACTGGGGGGTTTTCGCATTGAACCAAATATGTTTTTGCTAAGCCTTACTTTATTGGAATAACCGCTTTACGACTGATGGACCATGCCGACGCCCATACGTCAGCATGTAGAGGGGAGGGGGCTAGACCTGGGGTATGGAATATTTTTAATATCTTGTAAGACGAATAGAGAGTGGCCATAAAAAAGTTCCAGTTCCGATCTCGTTTTACAACATGTGTTATGCCGACACGTACATTATTTTCAGGAAAACCCCAGACTACACTACATATTTTCCTTTGTTCTTATTCGACTTGTTCTGCCTAGAACCATAGTTATAAAAAGTCTGTGAGCAAGTATGACTGTTTAATGACCTTCTGTTATATACCTAAGGCAACTTAGTCTCACCCCAGTTTTCTGTAAAACATCTTATAAGCCAGTAAAATATACTCCGTTAACTTCTTGGTATTACTTTCCAATGTGGTTGTTTTCGTCCTGTTGCAAAGGTGAACAGCATCAAACCAATGTGACCAAATGATTTGCGATATACACAAATGCTTTAAAGACGTACCACGTATGTTTATTCAGTAGTGAGTCTAATATCATTCAACAAATGGTCATGGAGACAGCGAACAACTTAAGTTCATTCTCTTCTAAATTGTGGCAAGTAGTATTCCTGTGGTACTGTGCTGGTCAACTTGATTCAACGCCCGCAAGCAATTCCAGAACATTGTTTCGAAAAAAAAAAAAAAACTATTTCACCTTTCCTCAAGGTACGCTCTCTCGCTGTCTGCAGATTATTGAACGCATTTGCATTCAGTTAATGACATTAATAGCCACAAATCTGTTTCGCCGTCTGTTCCAGCACAATTTGCATTCTTGGCAGCCGCACAGAGAAGTTTTGCGCCTGCCCGCGGGGCTAACACGGCACACTTTCAAGAAGAACAAGACGAGAATTATGACATTAAGTTCTGGCCCGCTACGGGCGCGCGGGCTTATCACACAGTAATTATAGAGCCGTTGCGCTGTTTACTGCTTAGCATTTTAATAGCATTTTTGCCGGTGGGGGCAGAGCACGTCGCCCCAACGTGCGGGGGGCGGAGCCAGCGGCTCACAGGCCCCGCCTACAACATGGCGCCCGCGGCGCTACCACGTGGCCGGCCACGTGGTCTGCCGCCTAAGCCCCGCCCTCGGGCCAACGGCCCTCGCTCGTAAATAAACCACCCACAAACATGGGCGGCAAAATAAATTGCAAGCTGAAAACGCCGACAAATAAATGAACTCGAGAGCATAGGTCTGGCGCAAAAAGATGGTGGAAAGGAGGGTGGTCCTGGAAACAGGGGGTGATGTCAGAGAAGGGGAATAAGAGCCGAGGGAGGAAAGGTGAACGGTGTGCGGCCTAAAGATGCTGGGGCAAGTGCAAGCATAAAGCCCTTCATCAATATTTGGTGCGTGATTGCGTGAAGCAATTATACACTGCTAGAAGTGTAATTGAAAGGTAAATAAAAAGCAATCTGAGGAACGAAAAATCGTATTAAATTGGCCAGTATTGTGCAGCGTGTCCGACCATTACACAGCCGAAGAAACGAAACTCGGGAAAGAATTAACACAATAAATACTAATAATCCACGAATAATTAGCAACGAAGCACCAGCATTTCTTGTATGGAAAACGCGTAACACCCTTGCTTCGGGAACAAAGGCGCACAGACCTTTCCGCCGCGCTGGAAATAATTAATACCCTCAGAAAAGAGATCTTAGCAGTACTTTTGGAAGGATGTGCTAGGGGAGCCAATTCAATAGCACTGTTTATAAATAATAGCCAAAACAGTACGCAATCACTGTATTCCTAAGACAATGTAATCCCGATATCGTGACTGCAATCTTGAAAGAATGTTAGACCACAAGTCATACTACAATAATGTGAATGAACAGTGATGAAGTACCTCCTGAGTGAGGCAAATAGCAGATCATTATGAACTCGCTAAGATTTTTCGAGGAATGTGAAAAACTTCAAATGCTCATTATCCACTGATCAGGTCATGGGGACGAGCAAAGATGTAGCCTAATGAAGTTTCCCATTCAAGAACCAGTGCTGAATTTCCAAAGAAAATCTGACTTCCTCGTTGTACAAGAAATATTTTTTTTAAGAAATTGATTATTACTTGTATTGAAGCACTGCTCTTCTGAATTCCCTCTTCATTCGAGGATTCACCTCTCTTTGATACTTACTGCAGCATGAAAATCTAATTCTAGCAACTATGCGGACGACCCACTGTTTGTCACAGGCTGATGCTTCGTGTAACAAATACCTCAAACCAGAAACCCTGAATCTTATTCCCTAACGTCACTGTAAACTATAGAATAGTATAATGGAAGAAGATAAATAATCATTTCTTTGATCAACGAGTGTTTGTTTGTGACAGACAGTTTAATATTATGATAAATAGCTGCTATAAAATGTAGGATGACGCATTAAAGTAAAGAAAGGGAGATTAGGTCACAACGTGGCGTCGACGACGAGGTCATTAGAGAGCAAGCTCGGATTAAAGGAGAATGGAGAAGGAAATTGGCTGTGCCGTCTCAGAGGTACCATTCTGATAATACCCTTAAGCGATTTAGAGAAATCAAGGGAAACCTAAATCTGGTTGGCCGGATGGGATTTGAACCATCGTCCTTCCAAATACGAGTCTACTGTCTTACCACTACAACAATTTTCTTAAATATTTAATTGCTGTGAAATTCAGTGAATTACAACGTTGTGGCACTACGTTTGGTGATAATAAGAAATTGTGTGGATAGCTGCAGATAATTCACACAGGTGGAACCCACTCTGAAAATTGCCATATCCTTCTGTATCAATGAAGTAATATATTTTCTAATGGAGATCAGAGATAATCTGCAGCCAGACCAAATCGCTTGAATAACCAACCTCAGACAGTGAATGACACTTTCTCACTTCTATGGAAACTGGCTCCAGTATGTGTAGCGCATTTTGTACGGTTATTTTCACAGTTCGGGACAGGAGTTTACTTCAGCTAGATGGGTTTCGACTCCATATGAGGGCCACTTGCTAAAGTGAGTTGTGACAGTTGTATATTTCATAATAAAAAACTAGAAATCTAACTGATCTGGTATCCTAGCTGTGCCGGTTCATAAAACAAAAACATTGGCAAACTCCTCTGCCATTGCTGTCCGCCTCTGGAACATGCTGCCCTGCTCTCTTCGCGCAATTCGCCCTCCTGCTACTTTAAGAAATTCTTTGTGTCATCCTAGTAGTACTTACCCATAACTACCGTATATGGCCAACTCGCCGTCCGTTAAATAGCAAAACCAATGCTCCCGTCTTCTAGCAGTTCCGCTTCTTTTTTCTTTTCCTTTCTCTATGATTCATGCCACCTTCTCCTCCCTTATATTCTTTATCTGTGTTATCACACTCTTCTTTCCATTCCTCGTCCATTTCTTTCTCCATGCCCACTGCTGCAAGCATTCATAATTAAAAGCCTTTCGTATTGGAATCTCAAATTCTTGTTGTATTTACCACTTACGAATTAAATCTATTTGTATGTTGTTCTTATCTGTAATAATGTAATTTTTATTTTTCTAAATTTAATATACCATTTAAATTTGTAGAAAGCCCCGTTAATTGTAACAAAAGGTTCTAATGGCCCTAGCTTGCCAAGTTCAATAAATAAATAAATAAATAAAATATTTTACACGATGTATTTTGGTGATGAAAAGATGGAACCGAGCTTTGGAGAAGGCTAACAAGGACCAACTAGACGGAGAGAACTAAAACAAAGATGATCTGAATGATCTGGGTGAGCATGTGCAGAACAACGTCACAGCAACTAAGAAAACAGAACTTTTTGGACCATTACTTCAGTCACGATACGTTTTTAACAGACATATTGGAAAAAAAAGTTTCGGAAAGCAATAAAAGGCCAACAAAGACAATAGTCAAAGTTCTGTTTGAAGTGACTGAGTACGAAATTGATTAAGAATCTGGTGCGACGGGAAGTACCATTTGCCATGCAGTTCACATTGATTTTCAAAGTACAGATGCAGACGTAAATGAAGAGTACAGCAAAAAATAGGGATGACCGCTTCCAGGGACAATGCATCGCCTTATCACGATGATACTGATGATATTTCGATAATGCGAAACGTTTCATTACGAGCGAGGTGGCGCAATGGTAGCACACTGGACTCGCATTCGGGAGGACCCCGCGTCCTGGCATCCTGATTTAGGTTTTGCGTGATTTCCCTAAATCGCTCCAGGCAAATGCTGGGATGATTCCTTTAAAAGGGCAAGGCCAACTTCCTTCCCCATCCTTCCCTAATACGATGAGACCGATGACCTCGCTGTTTGGTCTCTTCCCCCCCTCCCCACCCCCCCGCCCAAAAAGAAGAAAAAAGAACTCATGAAACGAGTCTGTGTACATGGTTCAGCTGTTAATGTAGTTAAATCATGCTAGTTTAAAGATGATGGTGTGTCTGATTTTAGGTTTCCCTGGTGTAACTCGTAGTGATTAAAAAACAGTTCTTAGGTATTCTGCTCGATAGCGCGATCCAAATTATTCGACATTTCAACAGACCGACGTGTTGCCATCACAAGGCTATCTGGTCTTCAGAACCGCCTGGGAAGGCGATACGTTTGTTTGCTGAGTTTTCGTAAGCTATGAAAAATGTTATTCTGTAGAACACTCCAGAGCAGCCTAAAAACAATTGCGGACGTAAAAATCTGGAAAACAATTTCGTTTAACAGCAGCAAGTGAACGTGTTACGCTTGCACCCTACCTACCAAGGGGAATAACATTCTCAATGAAAAATTGTGTACGGAATAGGTGCTTGTAAGAAATACTTTACATCTTCATCTAAATGATTCAACATTTCTGTCATAACATAATCACTCAGTTTCTAAACTAGAGTTAACAGAGAAGAAAAGTAATTAGAGTCGTTTTTAGTCAAGACTCGTAATGATATATTGTTACATAAAGTGGGCAAACCACTTCTTCGGAATCTGTTATTATAGCTTTTATATCTTGAGCTGACTGCAATCTAATTAAAAAGAATTACGCCAGACGCGTTTCGCTTTTATTTACGTAGCATGTTATGTGGTACTGGTGTTTCTTTACATAATGTGCTCCTTCACTCATTACTAATAAATGAAAAACAGCTAAGAAAGTCAATTGTAAATAGTGCTGCGCGGGAAATAACGCAAAATGACAAAAACTACCAGGTGCAGATGTGAAATGAAGCCTGTCAACACCAACCACTGCTAGCAAGAAGGGAAGGAACAGATTATGTAAAGAAACACCAATACCACAGAAGATGCTATGTAAATAAAAGAGAAACGCGTCTGGTGTGATTCTTTTTAATTAGATTGTAGTCAGCTCAAGACAGATAACCTATAACAACTGATGTTAACAGCTGCTGCGGAAAATGGCCACACAAACAAACGTATAATTCTTCGGAAAATTGCTGGTGGATTAAAATATTGTGTCTGACCGGTATTCGAACCCGGACCCTTGACGTTGTCGAATTCTTCAGGACAGTGAAACTAAGTAAAATACACGTTGCGAAGATACGATATAATGTAAAGTTTCACATTGTCGTTTGTATAGACAATAGTTGGATAAAAATTATAAGCCTGCCTCTAAAAGCGCTGGAATTTGACGTAATATGAGAGGGACAAAGCAAAACGAGGATAATGGAATGTAGTCAAATTAAATCGGGTGATGCTGAGGGAATTAGATTAGGAAATGAGACACTTCAAGTAGTAAGGGAGTTTTGCTATTTAGGAAGTAAAATAACTGATGATGGTCGAAGTAGAGAGGATATAAAATGTAGACTGGCAATGGCAAGGAAAGCGTTTCTGGAGAAGAGAAATTTGTTAACATCGAATATAGATTTATGTATCAGGAACACGTTTCTGAAAGTATTTGTTTGGAGTGTAGCCATGTATGGAAGTGAAACATGGACGATAACTAGTTTGGACAAGAAGAGAATAGAAGCTTTCGAAATGTGGTGCTACAGAAGAATACTGAAGATAAGGTGGATAGATCACGTAACTAATGAGGAGGTATTGAATAGGATTGGGGAGAAGAGAAGTTTGTGGCACAACTTGACTAGAAGAAGGGACCGGTTGGTAGGACATGTTTTGAGGCATCAAGGGATCACAAATTTAGCGTTGGAGGGCAGCGTGGAGGGTAAAAATCGTAGAGGGAGACCGAGAGATGAGTACACTAAGCAGATTCAGAAGGATGTAGGTTGCAGTAGGTACTGGGAGATGAAGCAGCTTGCACAGGATAGAGTAGCATGGAGAGCTGCATCAGACCAGTCTCAGGACTGAAGACAACAACAACAACAACAACAACATGAGAGGGACAAAGTTGATAATCTGTAGATCGGGTGCGCAACCATCCGCAATCTTGACAAGGCTAGCGCGGCAGCTAACACAGGTTCACTCACAGTAACGACTATCCGCAACTATCACGAGCTGCTGCCTATTTTCGAAACCCTGGCGCAAACCACAATATCTTTATATAATTATGGAAATACGATTGTGCCTTGAACAAAAAACAAATTCTTCATGTTTAGCGTCAAAACATGTTTCGGTGAAGTTTCACCAACTACAGCAGGTTCGTTTATTCACTGAAAATCAGTCAAATTTTGCATAATAAAACTCAGTTTTAGATTATAGTTTTTATATTTCTAGTATTATTAACAGAAATAATATATATCTTAGTATCACGTGCTGATATTTATGCCGCCATCTGTTATTTGCAGTGCAGCTGACATTTTATTGCAGTTTTTCATTTGCACCTGAAGTATAGCTGTAATTCAAATATTAGACAGCCACATAATCCTAAAATTATATATTTTATCATGCAAAATTTCTTTGCATTTTATGTGACTGAAGGTAAATGAATCCTCTGACGATGGTGAAACATCGCCGAAACATGTTTGAGTGACAAACAAGACGAATTTGTGTTTTCTGACAGCATAACCGTATTTCCATAATTATAACGTATCCTAGGAAGCAAGCAAGGACAGAAAGGGAGCTTCAACCAGAAGATGAATACAAAAAATTTATTTTTATTCTCGCATTCACAGGTTGATAGTAAGCACTGTTTTTTTATTATTTTTTTAAGTCTAATGTTAATTTAGCAGTCGACGAAATACGCAAGAGCAGTCACGTTTTCCTTCTATAATTAAAAGAAAAGTAACTGGTTTCAGTTATCTCTCTAATAATTCCGTCGACAGTCACAAAGTTCAACAAAACAATAGTGAATACAGCCACCGAGTTTAGAACTCAATTCACTGTACACCTGCCTCTTTTCAGAATTTTGAAGGAAAAAATCCTATAAACCGCAGGAAAATTTAAATTAGACAATCTTTATTGAAAGATAAGTAGATTGTGGAACGACCAATTCGTCGTTGCCACAACATGTGAGCATGAACTTCTACAAGAACTTCTTATAGCGTATTTTTACTCACAAGTAATCGAATGGACTTTTTTACTGGTTATGTTACGTTTATTCATATTTTTGTTGACGTTTAATATTGAGTCAGCAATGATGTTCTTATCCATTCCTAATTTGTGTTTCCAGGACCGTCTTCCTAAAAGGGTGGCTATACTCTTGTACATCTGAGAATACTTCTGTCATATCGGTGAGGGAATCCAGATATGATGAGGGCAAGTCCTTTCGTGGCTCCCAAAACTTACCGCGCTCTTCTGATCCGCAAATATTGTGGTGAGAAATATTTTAAATAAATGCTGTTTGAGCGTTGTTTAACATCGTCACAGACTTTCGCATTAACAGCTCATAGTTAACATAATAATATTTTTCTTTCAACTAACTTATTTGTTAACTTTTGGAGTTACTAACAACTCGTAAACGTTCAGCTGTATTGTTACACAACTATATCGCAAAGATTATTAAACATATTTAATGAAACCAGTTGAGAAACAGTGTCTGATTATCATATCCGAGCGCATACATTGCTTTATGTAGTTGCAAAGAAGTTCACAATTCGAAAGGAGAACTAATATTTATTGGGATAGCGTACCTATACTTATTAAGCACTCTGTCCACAGCTTGTTTTGTCATTTCCAACCAGTATCAATGCCAAAAAGACATAGTGCAGTCGTAGCGCTCTAATATCAAATAACCAAGCACAGTGGTTTGAATGGCGGTCCATTTAATAAATTTGCGAGTGTTTTTGTATTACGAATGGACGTAGCTAGGATGCTAGAGGTCGCTGTCACGCAATTTAGTAGACTATCAAGGTCATTGAATGAATTTTGTGAATTTGCTCTTTATTTGTAAATGCTAAATGTCGGAATTACTCTGTGTAGTAACATCTATGGGGTGATGTTTTTCAGCTTGTTCTCTGTATTAAGTACATCTACATCTACCTTAGCGCTTAATGAGTTTGGTTCCCTTATTCACTTCATCAAAGCACCTGTTCGATTTCTGTAGTGTTAGGTGGTATGAGGAAGTAATTAACTAATTTACTTTGTGCTCAACGGACAGTAGACGAAAACAGCAGTGAAAAATAATTACATTCAACAAGAATGTAAATTAGTACATATGTATAAGTATTTTAAATTTGTTACACAGCACTTTTCGGTTTTTCCCACTATGATGGCGTAACACTTGCTTCGTATAAAAATTAAACGTTTTTATCTTTATTATTATTAGCGATGACCTGGTGAAAGAAGCTAGGGAAAAGTCGGTAGCGCCGAATAACTCACACAAATGAAATGATCGGCAAGTGTATCTTATCTGAAAGCAATGTTGACGGTAATAAATAAACGTACTTCTGCTAACAACTTATCGATTTTCTTTCAGCAACAGAACTAGATAACTTTGGTAAAGAATGATGATAGCTCCCGCAAAGACAGCAGGCAAAGCAGCGTCAAGCCCATCACTGCTGCAAGGTGTAACTGAAATTCTGCTGGCACTCCTAAATAGCGATCGCTGTTCTTCCGAAGCTGTTAATACACTTCTCACAGCTATGGAGACGCTACACTCACAGTACAGTTCATCATACATTTATTCAAGAACTCTTACGCATACAAGTTCTCGACAGTAAACAAGAATTATTGTTGTGGGCACACGCCGAAAGCAACACTCAAAAAGTACTGAGGTGTTAAGAATTTGATCAAAGTGCAGTGTTCTATAGGCAACGACATTGTTACGGAAAGTATATTTGGTCAAATGTAGTTGTTATATGAGAAACAACCAGTCTTGACTTTTTTTTATAAAGACTCAAATCGTCTTTCTTTCGGCTGACCCGTGAGAGTCAAGAGAAATTAAAACTGAGAACGGTTATACAGAAACTATAAAGTATGTGTAAGAGAAGTTCGTAACTGCTGATCCTGAAAGATGGATAAACCATCAGAAAAATGTCACCACTATTAACAGTGAAATCGTAAAATGTGCTGACGGAACCAAAACAGCTGCAAAGAAGATTTTCCCAAGAAACATCTGCCACGCCAATGCGAAGTTGTGAAAGATAGAAGAGAGGAGTTAAAGTCTTGGCGACGTTGTGCTCATTATGTATGGAGCACTAGCTCAATTGGAAGCAATCGACAACTGACATACTGAAGGAATAATCTCCTCATTTCCTCGTTTCCTTGAAGTGATTCAGACTACCTCGTGGAGCTGTGATGGTGGCGCTCTTGTTCTTTGTGCACAGGATGAGCAGCAATCTGCGACTGTTTGTTGATGACTCTGTAGTACAAGGGAATGTGTCTTCGTTGGGTAATTGTAGAAGGATACAAAATGACAGACAGAATTTCTGTAGCTCTACATGCAGAAAAATGTAAGTTAATCCAGATGAGTGTGGAAAACAATCCGGTATGTTCGAATACAGTTTAAGCGGTGTGCTGCTTATCACCGTCGCGTTGAAAAAATATCTGGGCGTAACGATGCAAAGCCAAGTGAAATGGAACGATGGAACGAGCACGTACGGTTGGTTGTAGGGAAGGCGAATGGACGACTTCAGTCTATTAGGACAGTTCTAGGAAAGTGAAGCTCATCTATAAATGCAACCGTCCTTAGAATACTTGTGCGAGCCATTCTTTAGTGCTGGTTCGGGTTGTTGAAATCCCCACCGGGTTGGATTAAAGGATAACAGAGAAACAATTCGGAGGCGGGCTGCCAGAATTGTTACCCGTAGCCGGCCGAGGTGGCCGAGCAGCTCTAGGCGCTACAGTATGGAACCGCGCGACCGCTACGGTCGCAGGTTCGAATCCTGCCTTGGGCATGGATGTGTGTGACGTCCTTAGGTTAGTTAGGTTTAAGTAGTCTAAGTTCTAGGGGACTGATGACCTCAGAAGTTATGTCCTTTTTTTATCGGTAGGTTCGATCAACGCGCAGGTATTACGCAGATGCTCCATGAATTCAAATGTGAATCTCTGGACGGAAGACCGTGTTCTTTTCGCGAAACACTACTGAGAAAGCTTAGAGAACCGGCTTCAGCGACGGACTACAGAAAGATCCTACCGCTACCAACATACGCCTTGCGTAAAGACGATGGAACTCAGGGCTCTTTCGAAAGCATACAGGTAGTTTTTCTCCTCTTCCTCTTTGCGAGTTCAACAGGCAAGTGAATGGCTTGTAGTTAAACCCCCTTATGGTGGCTTGCTGAGTATGTATATGCTGACGCAGAGGTAGAAATCACAGAAAGCATATCATCACACCCGGAAATGAATTCGAACCCGTTCTTCCCACTACATTAGTTACTAAACCAGCTCTCTTGGTCGATCGACATGACAGGAAGTTGTGACTTGTCATAGGAATAAGTGATTTTTCTAAGGATAGAAAATTTTTTGCCTCTTAAATAGAACGAGAAAAACCAAGAAAATTTACAACTTGGAAGAACCGAAAGGTGGCTCAGATATGAAAGAACAGGTATTTCTGTATTACATTCAAAAAACTGAAACTTTTCGTTGAAACGGGATGCGTGAATTCTTCGCTCAATATCACCGAGAAATTGTGGTCTAGTGTCGATTTACTAATATTTCGACAGTTTCTTCATGTATAGTAGTTGTTCGGACATATATAAACAAAGAAAAGTACCTGAAAACATAGGAGCTACATTTCTGATTGATTTTAATTCTGAATGCTTCAGGCATTGTTAAGATAATTCCACTGCATGAAAATCTTTATATTTACACTTCCTAGACCTTTGCTAAGGAGACCGTTTTCTGCACAAAATTAGGTGTTGGTGGAAAAGTTGACAAATTTCAGAATAGGTATTTTATTGCCCCGAGAAAAGAAGAGATAAGCAAAGCAAGAGTATACTTAGATCAAAACAATGATCTTTGAATTTAACAATGATCTTTCAATTTAACATAAGACTTAAGGCCTGCACATCAAGAGATGAATATTCTGCGAGAACTTGTGTGTGTCTTATTGAGATAGTCTATTTCATTTCAGAGTCTCAAATGTGTTGCTGAAGAGGACTATGAGCCTGTAAGCTGTAGTCAATGTCCTAAACAGAATGTATTGCTGAGCAAACCCTCTGGGTATTAAATTTCATACTGCGTCTACATCTACACGATTACCCAGGAGTTCACAATTACGTGCCTGGCAGAAGCACCTTCACACTGTTTCACTATCATTCCACTCTCGAACAGAGCACGGGAAAACGAACACTTAAATTTTTCTGTGGGAGCTCTAATTTCTATTATTTTATTATGATGATTATTTCTCCCTACGTAGGATGGCGCCAACAAAATATGTTTTCCACTCGAAGGTGAAAGTTAATGATGAAATTTCATGCGGAGATACCTCTGCAGCGAAAATCGTCTGCTGCAACTTCGATAAACTAACGTGTTCACAATATGCTGTTTAAAATTACGATAGCAGCCACAAAACAGAAACATGTTCAGTCTGTTCATCACTGAAAAACTGTAATACCAACATTTGAAGATTACTTTTTCAAACTCCCGTGTTAATTTGTATGTGTCAGTTCACACATATTTGTTCGCATGCATTTATATGTTTGTACTGTATTACAAAGAAAAATTATATGTGTTTTATTTTGTTGTGGTTATAGCAATGATAGGATGGAATATTTAAGTCATGTAGAAAAGGTATAATTAGCATATATCTTAAGAGGAATTAACTTTATTTGATAACTCATTAAATATTGTACAGAAAGTAAATCATATTTTTCAAGAACTGGTGTCTTGTAGTTAAAATAGTGAAGTACTGTATGTTGTAGCATCTCTTAATTGGAGTAACTGTTTGCTTTTCAACTAAATTATTATACGTTTCTGGAAAGCTTTAGAAATGGAATTATTTCTCCTACTTTTTTCTCGTGTGATAATTCAGAATTGCGGTACTGTTATTTTGAATGCTCTTGCATGTGTTAAAGTTTTTCTTATAAGTCATTGCTTACTGGGTATTTACAACTCTTAATGACGGTGTACGACGGAAAAATGTCTCCAGTCGTCCTCGATAGATAAATTGTAATAAATCTTATTGTTATTTCTTTTCTTCACCATACTGACAGTTATACCAGACTGGTAACGGAAAATGAGTTCTATGCACTGATTTCTAAATATAGATCTAAAATGCTGAAAACAAAAAGTGAATCAACAGGCAGTTACAGTCGTTCACAGTACAAACTGTTACCTTCAAGAAAACACGCAAGTAAATGAAAATAAGCAAGCATCCACCATTTTTATAGTTACATATAAAATTCAAATAAAACAAACTACATAAAGTACTGCATTGATGGACTGAATAAACTGATACTTAACAACTTACTTTAAATTCCTTGTATTATTACCAATTAATATCAGCTTCATAAAAAAATTAATAGAAGATAGCTATACTAACGAAAACAAGAGGGTTTAAGATAATAAGGTTACCTGGTTGTAAAAGAGTCCATCGCAATATCACAATAGCTGTCGATTCGTATCTTCTTCAGCTTCGGCGAAGGTAAATATCTGAAAAATTAAATTAAGCTTTAGTTAACGTCATTTACAAATACAGAATATCTCTGTTTCCAAGCTAAATACGACTATTTATTTAATAAACAATCTCGGACATACATTCTTCCAATTCCACTATTGACTACAACAATGAAAGTAATTTTGTATAGGTTTACATAGGTAATAATAATTTATTCAGTGTACTTGAATCACTTGAGTAAAAATTATTTCGATAAATTTAACAGGTATATTTACTTAGAGGTGCTTTGTCAAAAATAAAATTTGTTATCATTTAATTTCCTTATTTCATGGCACCTTGTTCCCCAAGCGTTTCCAGAAATATATCTGCTGGACGCGTACACATCTGTCAAGGATTGTAACCAGTTTCATCCAATTCTCTTATGACCTTGTCAATTTTACTTCTTGTTTTATTATCTTCCCCGCCTTAAAAATTAAATATAATTGTCCAAAGAATTTGATAATTTTGTTTTCTAAGACTGAACTGGAAACTACGTGGGGTAGTGTGTTTTCAGTAATTAATCTTCAAATCTCTCAAGGAGTGGCTGTTGCGGAGAACGTAGCATATCGTCATAGTTTCAAATGACCATCCATAGAACTACACGCATACACAAAATGACTGTGGTTTTAATCCTAATGCTAAAAAAAATATAATCAATGTACGGTTGGTCTTAATGATGAATTCCGGGTGTTGTGACGAGTGTTATTCAGTAGTCTCGGAGCCAACGGAACGCAAAGGTAATAAATTAGTAATAAATTCCTCCGAATGCGAGCAGTTGTTGTGTTGACACCATGGCCGTTAATGTAACTAAAAGGTAGCGACAAGGATGAGAAGGGGGAGGGATTTTTTTTTTCTTTTACGGTGATGGCCGAGCGGGGCGGGTAGAGATTGGGGAGCCGGGGGAGGGGGGAGGGGGGAGGGGGGGCGGGTAGGAAAGAATCGGATGCAACACCAATCTTATGCAGTAGGGCGTAAATCCATATTACAACTCTCGGATGATAATTTGTGGCTTCTTAATTTTTTGTTGATTTAAAGCTATTTGTCGCTAACATTCTCGCCATAGGTGCCAAAAGTTTTTAATGAATTTTCTACTCTGTGTTCTTGATGTGATACCGGTTTACAGAAACTGACAGTTACTCCTAAGCAAGTATTAGGATTTTTTTATATTTTCTTCTACTTCTATCTCAGATTTGACGATTACATCTGTTTCACCAATAAAATTCCATCTTCGACAACGTTTCGATTATCTATTCTGGAAGATCAAAGGCCAATGAATGAGAAGTATTTCATACTGTATAGGCTACTTTCTTTTCTATATCTTATCGGTTCGGACGTGTTTCTGTCTTTATGCTGCTTAACAGGATCCTCGAATAATTACTTCTACTATCCCAGACAATCTAATCCATTCGAAAGCTTAAGCAAAGACTTCGTAGCGACTTCTCACGGCTCAGTGACACAGCCAAATATTCTCTTCATATTACTTTCAGTCCAGTGTCATCTGTCCACAGTACCAGACAGTGTCCTCTTTCTGACGTCAACAGTTTCAACAGCTACAATCTTTAGTGTTCTGTATAATGCAAAAGCGTCGAACGAAAATTTTTGTTTGTCTTACAGTTTTTCCCTATCTTCTGGTCCCCTCATTAAACACATTTTTCTTGATCCATATTTCTTTCAAATAATTTCTATCTGTTAACTGAACGAATGCTATTGAATTAATAGTAACGAGTATATTCTCTGCAGTGAGGCGCTGTGACTACAGTAATCACCTTCCCACCCTATTTACTGGCCTTTGCTAACTTATCTGGTAAGAATAGTTCTGGCACCACTGAATGATGAATAAGTCATCATGTAATTTTACTAAAATACAGCATTAATCTGGTAATTAAAACATTCGATTTCTTCAGTTACCAAGTAAAACAGGTCAAGACAACATGACTTATACGGCTGAATCACGCAACAGACGCCTAAATGTATATCTTTGTCCTTTGTTTTCTGTGTGTTTAGTACTAGCTAATAAAATCTTTTTCTGTTAGAGTGTTTAATGATAATAAATCGGAAAACTGTACAGGAGCGTCGTGTGCAAGTCTCTTCAATAACTCCGGAATGTTTTCTCACAACATGCTTGACGATGTGACATAACAGGAAGCGCATTTGGCAGAAGAAAATGAGCGAAGTTTATGCTTTGAAAAATATTTCTTCAGGCGCACTTCATTCAACAATAACAGAAATAATTATGGTGGAGCAATTTTCTGTAACTGTCACTGCCCATTTAACTCTTCATGAAAGAACAATCCGTTCTTCAATTATAAACGTTTGTATTTGTTTACTCGCAGCACCTGTTTCGTAACAAACAGATAACTGGCAATACTACATTGATTTATGTATACTTCCAATAACGCTGTAACGTTGCTACTTGAAATCAGAAGCCTTCGACTACAGTACGAATTTCTCTGTGTAAGGCACTTTTGTAAGCGTGTGGTCACTGAGGTACAGAACCGTATAAAGGTGTAACTGTAGTCGTTATTTGTATACTTCTAGTGTAAGTCCCTTCTCTCTCTCGAATGGACTCCTATAGTGACTGGATAAAAACACGAGAACACCACGAGAGATCCACGTTTGAACATCAATGCAGCTGCTGGATACCACGAAAAGCAACTGTGCAATGTCAATACGTTCCAAACGTCAGTCGTTCTGTCTAGTTGTGAATGCGTTACGTCGGAGCTAAATGAATTCATACAGGGGCGAATCGTTGATACTCGGCTGGTGGGTGCTTTCGCAACCAAGATAGCCGAAGCGTTTGATGTTTCAAGAGGCACTGTACCGAAGATATAGCCGCATACAGGGAAAGCGGAAAAACATTATCCGCTAAGTCACAACGCGACGAAAATGGGTGTTGACTGATCGTGACTGACGGTCACTGAAGAGAACTGTGACGAAACGTAAGAGCACGTCACCTGCAAAAGTCGCAGCAGAACTGAATGTCGCACTCGCGAACTCTGTCAGCACCGAAACAACGTAGCTGGGATTCGGTGATAATTTGAGGGCCATATCGCGGTATTCCGTGGGTTCCATGGCTACTTTGGAAGGTCACATTACTGCCAAGCATGAGTTGATCATTTAGGCTGATCAGATCCACCCTATAGCATAATGTTTGTCCCTATTGGTGATTTTGTGTTCCAAGACTACAGAACGCCTGTCCACACGGCTTCGATCGTTCAGAACTGGTTTTGTGAGCTTTAGGATGGCCCTCGCCATGACAGTCGCCAGTTCTCAAGTTCACTGAGCCCTTGTGATCTACCTTCGGGTGACCGCTATCCATCTCTATCATTGTTACCTGAGCTTGCCACTATTACGCAGTAAGAGAAGTATTAGAATCCCTTGAAAACCGTAAATAATATATTATCGATTCTGAGATGACTGTAAGCTGTTTTGAATGTCAAAGGTTTTACTACACCGTATGTGTTGTGTTTGTAATGTCCCATATTTTTGTCCACTCACTGCGCAAGGCATGTGCAGAGCTTAGTGCGCAATATGTAAGTTTAATTGCGTGGTAACTATGGATGTGTATGTGTTATGGAAGTTGTGAAGGTAATATCAAGGTAAAACATCAGGTCTGCGTTTATATAAACTGTAAAATATGTACAATAACTGTTGAGCCTAGACACTTGCACTACTCCAGAATATTAGTAGTGTAACAGAGGAAACTATTTAAGTCAAATAAGTTATAACGTGCGTCAAGGTGTACAGGAGTCAGTCAGCAGCCATTGTTTTTTGCCCATCAACAAACTACCATCATGCCCGAGTGAATTAGCAGATGGGCTGAATAAGACAGCAACAAAAACATAATTCATTAATTAGTTAGGGTTCAGTATCTTCACTAGTGGCCTTGGAAACTAGTTCCGTATTCCTGTCTATTGTTGTAAGACTTCCTATATTTAGAATACAGGCTGACTATCGTATTATTTAACCTACAGACCAGGTAATCTTTTGGCCTTCTAACCAGCTGATATCACGATACACAGTAGAATATAACTAACTATATAAAATATACGTTGTCTTTTAGATGTGTTTAAAACCACATATGTTTAAGTGTTATTTATCTGTCCACACGTATTTAGACATTCCGTTACACGTTATTTCTTCCTAACTTGTCATAACAACTGCATTTTAAAAACGTAGATATTTACTAACTGCTGACTGTATTGCGTTTTCATTTGCGATGCACAAAGCGAAATCTCATCTTAATTCACCGGAACTTTTGCATTAAAATCAAAGTAAGCAGCTGTGCTGATGTAGTAATATGTAGAATCAACGAGTTGGCAAATCCGAATTTTGTTTCTGACCTAAGAATAAACTATATCTATTTGCTTGCTCTAGGTACGTAAGTAAAGATTCTTGTTTAGAACTGACCCAAATTAATTCGTGGTACCTGTACCTCAGACAAGGTTATGGCTCGTTATAAGTAGCAGGCTTTGTTATAAAGTATTCTGGAATTCATCTCGAATGATCTATATCGCTACAGCCAAATACAACTCCAGTGTCTCAGTAACTGCGTGACTAGGCGCGGTATGTGTCTATAAATCACTATATACCTTTGATTTTAGTTACCAAGTGCAAATTAAATTTATAAAATAGGAGACAGGGAGTAACAATTTTTTAATAAGAAATAAATCAGAGATTTGTGAATACAACGTCCTGGACGCAACTTAATTCTTAAACGCTGAGGTTTAACGATTTCGCTTCCTAGCCATGTCCTGCTGCGTTTTGTAATTGATGACGGTATTGAGTGAAATTGTCAGCAGAGAACCTAATAAGGCGATACATTATAACCTACGTTCGTTTTATATAACATGTTGCGTTAGGTATCAGGACAATACATTTTTCGAACGCACATTTTTCATTTCTGTCTTGATGCCGGTCACAAACCTACCTTCCTTGCAAAGTACTAAATGTTCTTCACGAATAACAAAACAAAATAAAGCTAATTACTGCAACCGTTAAACAATAGCAGCTGAGAACATTATTTCGTAGAGGCGCGTCTCTCTTCAGCTGAAGTTAAAACGAGCGCCGCAGCGGCAATCCGGCGCTCCTCTCCAGCATGCAGCGCGCCACTGCATCGAGTTTGAAAGGCTACCGCTAGATGGCAAGGGCAGCAACAATCCGAGAGCAAGGTCCGAGAATAACACCGCATCGCGTGAGTTTCATAGAATTCGTCAGGAAGTGCTGTTTTCCTGCAGCTTCAGGTCTGAGTAGCACTTCTTGGGAAGTTATTTCCCAAAACTATCATTTTTGGTCCAGATACATAGGTTGTAAACAAATGGTACACATATTTATCACGTAATGATTTATCTTTTTAAGTTTGAAGGATTTTGTAAGTATTCATAATGTATTTGCCAAATTTCTGGGATAGAACATGCCACCGACCTAACATTCAGAAACGTACCAATAACGTCTGTGAACAATCAGTAACGAAATTCTTAATTTTCTAGCACTCGTGACCTTCGATTTAAACAAAGAGTAATCTATGCAAAGAAAAATATAGCGGTACAGGAAAATAAACCATTATCTTCCGTTCGAGAGCCCAAAACACCAAAATCTTGAAATTGGCAATTGACCCTAAATAACGAAAAGTGTGATGTCATCCACATGAGTGCTAAAAGGAATTGTTCAACTTCGGTTACATGATAAATCAGTCAAATCTAAAGGTCGTAAATCCAACTAAATACCTAGTAATTTAATTATGAATGACTTCAATTGGAAGGAACACTCAGAAAAGGTTGTGAGGAAGGCCAACCAAAAAATGCGCTTTATTCGCGGGACACTTAGAAAATGTAACAGATCTACTAAGGAGACTGCTTACACTACGCTTGTCCGTCCTCTTTTAGAACACTGCTGAGTGGTGTGGGATCCTTACCAGATAGGATTGCGGAGTACACCGAAAAAGTTCAGAGAAGGGCAGCACGTTTTGTATTATCGTGAAATATGTGAGAGAGTGTCCCTCCGAATGCGAAAATATTTTGTTGACACCGACCTACATAGGGGAAACGATCACCACGATAAAATAAGGGAAATAAGAGCTATACGGAAAGGTACAGGTGTTCGTTCTTCCCGCATGCTATACGTGATTGGAAAAATAGAGAATTGTGAAGGTGGTTCGCTGAACCCTCCGCCAGGCACTTAAATGTGTTTTGCATAGTATCCATCTAAATGTAGATGTAGATGAATCTTGATCGTTAGACAAGCGAGACGCCCACATGTCTATTTTAGTGCGCTTGTAATTGATATGATAGTCTGCATATTAAGTATCGCAACATTATAATCGCATTGTAAGCTTACGTAGGTTTACATAGATTCAAACGTTGTCCACCCAACCACCAGTCTTTATTAAAGTGAACAAGTTCAGCAAATAGCCACATTCCGCTGTTGATCATAATTCCCCTTGCGAAGCATTTATTTCTTTTCACTTTTCAGTCCAAAAATTCACATTAAAACAAAGTGTGGCCCAGGAGATAAGTCAATCTATTGTTTAAGCCTCCTGAAGGCACTAGGAGAACCACAAAAAACGTAAAACATGCTCATCGGTCGAGGATCTGAAACCAGCTCCTTCTAAAAAATTCTTTCTACTCGTGTGTGTGATTCCACCTCCTGAAGGACTTAAATAAAATATGTTTCATTATAGATCGCGCAGTATGTCTCAATTCTACTACTATAGTGAGACTATTGCTACAGGTCTGTTTCTGTACCAGAAACTTCATTAAGTGAAGCACCGACGTAGCAAGAGGTCAGTTTCAGGCTGGGCTTACTTATTCCGCTGAGGAGAAAGCAAGACATTTTAACAAGTGTAGTGTCTAAAGGCTAGTGTACCTAGGTACGTGTGACATTTTTTGTTGGATACTTCAGTCCAGTGATTGATTTTAGAATCACACGAAGGAATTCGCACTAGATACCGCAATAATGTGTTTTCGCCATTTTCTAAAGTTTTTCGAAATTAGGTTGCGTTTTGCGCAGCATTTGAAAAAAAAAAACATATCAAAAAATGTTTTGCATCACACTTGTTCCCAGAACTCCTGAACATGAGACGTTGACTGTGTATGTTGTGTGTAAGCAACCATGCATGAGCAGCGCCTATTAAGACGGACGGGGTCCGACAGCCGATCAGTTCCAGTCATTCCACCAGGAAGGAGGTACACTGCTCGTGCTGTGTCTAGTTCAACCATCCCTAGACGGTCAGTACCGCGGTTCGATCGCGTCCGCATTGTTACTTCATGCCAGGGAGTGATCTCAACAAGGGAAGTGTCCAGGCGTCTCGGGGTGAATCAAAGCGATGTTGTTTGGACACAGAGGAGATACACAGAGACAGGAACAGTCGATGCTATGCCTCGCTCAGGCAGCCCAAGGGCTACTACTGCAGTGGATGACCACTACCTGCCGATTATGGCTCGGAGGAACTCTGACAGCAATGCAACCATGTTGATTAATGCTTTTCGTGCAGCCCCAGGACGTCGTGTTACGACTCAAACTGTGCCAATAGGCTGCATGATGTGCAACTTCACTCCCGACGTCCATGGCGAGGTCCATCTTTGCAACCATGACACCTTGCAGTGCGGTACAAATGGGCCCAACAACATGCCGAATGGACCGCTCAGGCTTGGCATCACGTTCGCTTCACCGATGGTGGTCATGGCTGTACGATACGTTAATGCCATCCTCCGTCCGATAGTGCAACCATATCGGCACCATATTGGCGAGGCGTTCTTCGTCATTGACGACAGAAGACGCCCCCGTCGTGCTCATCTTGTAAATGGCTTCCTTCAGGATAACGACATCGCTCGACTAGAGTGGCCACCATGTTCTAAAGACTTGCACCCTATGGAACATGCTTGCGATAGATTGGAAAGGGCTGTTTATGGACGACATGACCCATCAACCACTCTGAACGGTCTACGCCGAACCACCGTTGAGGAGTGGGACAATCTGAAGCAACAGTGCCTTTATGAACTTGTGGTTAGTACGCCACGACGAACACAGATATGCATCAATGCAAGAGGGCGTGCTACTGGGTGTGCACGGCAATCTGCACCACCACCTCTCAAGGTCTGGCTGTATGGTGGTACAACATGCAATGTGTGGTTTTCACGAGCAATAAAACGGGCGGAAATGTTGTTTATGTTGATGTCTATTCCTATTTTCTGTACAGGTTCCGGAACTCTCGGAACCGAGGTGATGTAAAACATTTTTTGATGTGAGTATTTTGCGTTGTACACAAGTAAGTTCCAAAAATGGTTCAAATGGCTCTGAGCACTATGGGACTCTACTGCTGTGGTCATTAGTCACCTAGAACTTAGAATTACTTAAACCTAACTAACCTAAGGACATCACACACATCCACGCCCGATTCGAACCTGCGACCGTAGCAGTCGCACGGTTCCGGACTGCGCGCCTAGAACCGCGAGACCACCGCGGCCGGCCACAAGTAAGTGATGTGTAATAGACTAAATTGGAAGCTTTTTGGAATATATTGTTAATTCTTCAAGTACACTATTCTATAGCAAGTAAAGTGTTATTTATTTAGAACCATTTATATAGGATGAATCGCTTAAAACTTGCACAGCAAATATCGCGGCAATGGGAAGTGCTACTCATGTGCGGTTTTCACAGAGTTGTTTCTCAGTCAGGGTCTCGTATTTTTAACCAGTAACAGGACGTAATAATACTTACACAGCGTATTTTTGTACAGACATAAATTTTTAAATGGAGCAATGATGTTGACATAACGAACTAAAAGCAGGGTAAATTACGTCAGTGGTGTTTATGGCAAGATTCTAATGCGAGTCGTTTACGAGATATTGTAATTTGAAAGGTTCCCATACCAACACTTGTACAATTCCTGTGGTAGCACACACTAAAGAACAACAAAATTGTATACGTTAGTTATGTGGATTCTGACTAGTAACGAGACAATACAGCATCAAAGATTGTGTTGAAAATGACCACCGGTAGCGGCAGACTATGCTTCCAGTCTGGCATGGAATAACTGCTGCCCACTGCTAGCGTTTCAACGGAGATGTCCGAGCAGGCTGCAGAAATACGTTTTGCATAACATCGGGTGTAGTTGGTATGTCTTTGTAGACAGCGTGTTTCAGCATTCCCCGCAGAAAAAAGTCTACAGGTGTCAAACTCGGGGAACAGGCCATCCAAGGTATACATCCTCTGCATACAGTCAACGAAATGCAAAAAAGACATGCGGCAGTACTTAGTGCACTATTGGCTGGACAGCAATCATGTTGGTACCATAGGCTCCCCCTAATCTGCAGAGGAATGGTTCCAGCATTCTGTAAAATGGTCTTTTAGGAGGCTGCGATACTTGTGCGAGTTCAGTGTTCTGTTCATGAAAAACCGGCCTATGAGCTGACGGTTAGCTATCCCCCTACACACGTTGACAGTGCATGGACGCTAACGTTTCACCTGACTAAGCCAACGGGGATTGTCGACAGACCAATAGAGTATGTTTCGGCGCTTTACCTGGCCATGATTGATAAATGTGGCATCATCACTAAACAAGATACATCTAGAGTATACTGCCTTAATGCCGATGTACAGAAGTTAACACGATTCTCATAATCATTTCCATGCAGCTCATTATGGAGACAGATGTGATAGGAATGGTACCTAAGTCGATGGAGAATGTGTAGCACAGTTGCTTGAGTCTGCAACTTTCTCGTGCGATGGCGCGACTGCAGCAAGAACATTACTTTGTCCCTCTTCTGTTACGTTGTCTAGGTGTTCACTACCACTGTCACACCCGGCTGGTCCCGGCGGAGGTTCGAGTCCTCCCTCGAGCATGGGTGTGTGTGTTTGTCCTTAGGATAATTTAGGTTAAGTAGTGTGTAAGCTTAGGGACTGACGACCTTAGAAGTTAAGTCTCATAAGATTTCACTCAGATTTGAATCACTGTCACGTAACTGGATGAAGAGATAAATAACTGCCGAGATGGTTGACGTCTGTTGGTATATCTTTCCGCATACACCGTACAACAACGAACTGCATTCTACCTACACTCTACGTACACCACGAGCATGTCTTCTTTTTCTGCACTGATAAATCGCATCGTTCACTCACGACCCACTGCTTGGACTGTCACACAATAAGTGACCAGCCAATCGCAGTGCACTCACGGAACACACAAGCATATTGTAAGCAAACATAACATTGCACCTAGCAACTATTAATGGCACAAAGAAGTGTCGGTGTGTCTCTTAAACGACTCGCACTAGAATCATGCAAAAAAAGCACTGGCATTCTAATTTACCCTACTGTTAGTTTTGTTAGTGTCAATAGGCATTTTTCCATTTAAAAAAGCGCATATTTGTGCAAAAATAATTTCTCAGTATTATTACAATTTGTTTATTGGCTAACAGTGAGAACCCTGACTATCAATAAATTATGTAAAAACCGCACATCAATAGCACTTCCCATTTCCGCAATATCTGCGGTTCAAGTTTTGGGTGATTTGCCCGTATAGCCTGTGGACAGTTAAGACCTACTTCATCGGTAGAAAACTATCCTGTACTTTAAAATAGAAGGAGGTCTTCTACCCTGTAGCATGTGTTACTTGGAAATGAACTGAGTTTCTTTTTATCTGTCTTGGAAATGGACATTTGTGTTATTTTCCAGTTGCTTCTGTTTCAAAGTGTATTAACTTGTTACGTCTTTCTGATATTACTTCTGCGTAATTCAACTTCACTTACTGATTATTGGTGTGTACTAGAATAACAATTTAATAGATAGACCATTAAATACAGTACTGACAAGATTTTCTCGGTTGCAACGCTTTTAAATTTCAATTGAATATTTGCTCCTAAGTACAAGGCGACGTTGAACCTAGGGACATGTTTTCACATTAGGAAATAAACGTTAATTTTCCGAGTAATTTAAGCAATTTTAGAAAAAGATAGAATCAACAGATGAATGCCATTATTTAAAAACGTAATCAGGGATGTTTAGTAGCGAAAAGTGTACCAAGGCACAAGACTCTCCCACGTAGATTCTTTTAGCCTGGTGCGCCACAATACCTGGAGGAAGAGCGCAATAATTTAAGAATTACCTTCGGAAGAAATGGCTATCCTGACAAAGAGATAAAGAGAGCACTACGACCTAAAAGGTCTGAATCTTCCGGTGAAAAAGAACCAACGAAAGTGAAAGTTTTCATCTCATTCGTTAAAACAATCATACGTCGCACCAGCAACGCGGCATTCATACTTTGTTTAAATCGGCAAAAAAGGTGCGTCAATATTTGGACACTGTGAAAGACGGACGTCCGCTACTTGCCACCGCAAGAGTGTACAAAATTCCTTGCAGATGCTTTCAAGTGTGTCTGGGGACTATTGAAAGAAGGACTAATACTTGGCTTACAGAACACAAGAGCAACTGTCTTCTCAAAAACACGGATAAATCAGCAGTAGAAGATTGGGCATTGAGACCTGGAAATTACCAAATTCGATTCTCTGATACTGCGTTTTTATCAGGACCCAGCCATCAACATGGTGCGATGCACAGAAAAGGCATAGATATTCAAACATAAAAATACTTCAGCAGTAAAGAAAGGACTGTAATTAGTTTATTTGTGGACCTTGGTGTTAAAAGCACCTTTCCTGCAGTACAAGCTCCTTAACACACGCCGGCGTGATTTGGCGACCTGCGGTAGGATGACGTCACTACCAGACCTCTTCCGGGTTAGGAATAAACAGTTGGGCTAGCTGATTTTATTTTATTTCCAAGAACAGCTAACAAAATTTTTTTGGTCTCTAAGGGATGTCTCCAACACTAGAAGACAAAGGAAGCGTTAGGCACTGAAACATGCCTTGGACCGCTGTCTAGTGGCCGTTGTGACGCAATCAGTCTCGATAAATACTCAGAAATCTTCGATACCAATGCGTATCGGTAGTGTCATGAATACGTAGAGCAATTCATACGAAACTGTATTTAACTAACACTCATTATTTCAGGAATAACCATGTATATTTTACGTAATTATAATAATTTCGAAACTTTGGCATGAACATTTGTAGATTTAATTTTTCTAAGCTTTGCTACAATAAGTATTCATTAATCGAAATATCGTCTTTGATAATGATGTAAAACATCTAAACCTCTTCGCTTCAAATGATATCTTTACACTTTTTCTTGTTTGCACTTAGCGGGCTTGTTTGCACTTAGCGGGAAGTTATCGTGTAATGGAATCAAGTCATGTTTTGTTACACTGTAAAAAGGCGACATGTTTGCTTTGGACTAGTGGATAAAGTGAGCGAACGGATGTTAAATATTGTCAGTCTGATATCTCAAGACTTGATAATAACAAAGTTAAAAATGTAGACATTTTATTTCACTTGGTATTTAGTGATTCATTCGAATATTCACAACCCTGGAATTGGTAAATATTCTTCGCACAGTGAAGACCTATGGGCACAGTCATACTCCTGATAAGAAGACAACGAGACAAACGTCAAGGCATTTATATAGATGGTTCAAATGGCTCTGAGCACTATGGGCCTCAACTGCTGTGGTCATTAGTCCCCTAGAACTTAGAACTACTTAAACCTAACTAACCTAACGACAGCACACACATCCATGCCACAGGCAGGATTCTAACCTGCGACCGTAGCAGTCGCACGGTTCCGGACTGCGCGCCAGGACCGCGAGACCACCGCGGCCGGCAATTATATAGATAAAAAAGTTATATTTCAGTTAAGTGAACATGCCCTTCAATGACACTTCCTTAGGAATAATGACGAAAGTCCGTTCAGTGGACACGTCTTTGTATAGACTCTATCGAACTGGCGTGTTACACCACACAATTAAAATCACAAAAATGTAAACACTGATCATGAAAGTCTTCTTCGTCCTACAGTTATTGAAGAATTTTGAATCAGCCAGTCCCATTCCTTTGTCAATTATTCACTTAAGTCTTCCACTGCACGTGCATGAAATTGACAGATCATATAGGGGAAAAGGAATATGTATTACGCGTCAGTAAATTCCAGTATCACGATAGTTGCTTTGAGCTGCGTGGACAGGAACGTTGTTTTGCTGTGCAATGGCATTCGGTATGTTCCTGTTAAGATTTTCATTGCACCTAAAGTTTTCCAAAGAATGTTACATTTTCAATTAGTAAAGCTGTCGTCAACCCTAAAGTCTCTTTGAACACTACTGTGAACATTTATGGTGTAGGGTTGCGTTCCTCCAACTTCTGAACATACTTACGCAGCTAGTTATAGGGAACCTCCCGTCTGAAGTGGACTCCGCACCGCTGTGTAACTCATCATTTTAACGTTAACAAACATTGCTAGTGGTGAAAGTAATGAAACGTGGCAAATAAAATTCCTATGATTGACTGGGAATCGAAATTCAACACGTTTAGAGGCATAGCCTGACTCATAACTTTTTTTTTTTTTTTTTTTTTTTTTGTGTAGGCAGTACGACACGTATAGGCAGTGTGCTTACTGAGTGCAGACACAAGGAGAATCGGCTTCTGTCAGGAAGCAGTTGGTTGCTGCGTTGGGTAGAGTCGATATCCTTCAGGCCACAGCCAAATATGAAACGACAGTGAGGCACCAGTGGCGAAAGCTGTGGCATCTTGGTTCCTTTGGAATCGAGGGGAAGTGGTGGTCGGTCCCATATCTCTGAGCGGATGGCAAAAGATCGTACGGCTGTCGCCCCCTCCCCCCACCCCTCTCCCATACGACTTAGCAACAGGTGCGAGTGCCACGTACTGTTATTAACACATTTCAAATAACTTGGGATGCTTCTCTGCAGAGGGCTGATGTGCTATTCATTGGGAGCTCCAACGTGAGTTGGGTAACGGACCCACTAAGGGCGACGGCAGGCAGGTCAAGATTGGACGCCAAAATGCATTCGTTATTTTTGCAGGGAGGTCACGTCAGAGACGTGGGAGAGGCGGTTGTCGAACGCACTGCATGCAACCGATTGCAAATCGTGGTTCATGTCTGCTCGAATGACGTCTGCCGCTTGAGTACCGAAACCATCCTCGGTTCCTTTCTGCGGTTGACTCGACTGGTGAAGGTACATAGCATCGCAAGCCGAGTGGAGAGCTCAACTCGCTGCTTTCTCACCTTACCCTCAGTCGATCGCGGTTCCCTAGTTTGGAGCAGAGACTCAACGATTTTACGACGATATCGGAAACAAATTCCTCGACCTCAGCAATCGTGCTGAGAGTTTTAGAGCCCCCTCCCTCCTCTTCCCCTCATTATCCTCCCAGAGCAGGTTAGGCCTGAAGTACGAGCAGGAAGCGACCGGAGTACGTAGTTGTGTACGTGGGTGTTTCTTTAGGTTAGGAAAAAGATCCCACTGCCCCCGCCGCAGCCCCATCAGTGAACACATTCTCTGAGAACTTTCGTCCTTGCAGATCGGAAACAAAATGTATTTGTGATATTAATAAATTGCAGGAGTATCCATGGTAAGATCTCAGACTTACTACCGCTTATCAAAAGTAATAGTGCCAAGATAGTACCTCGACGCACATGCAGGGGTTGGGCTTGTCGATGCTACCCTCGCAGGTAGTGGGCAGTGCTGTACATCGCTCAATGTAGGCATTTTTCTTTTGGGATTGTATGAAGGAGCTAGTTTACAGTACCTCAGTAGAGTCCAAAATGGGCCTCATATTCCGCATAGCTGTTGGATCTGCGGAGATCCAAAATACTAAGGGTATTTTCAAGCGCGTGTGGGAAGGGATGGCTGAGCGATGGAATACTTGCATTCGAGCAAACTGCGCAGTTTCAAAGCCCTTTTGTAAATATGATCTGTTGTGAACGTAAAAGTTACAAATTCCTCTCTGAACCCAAGCAAAAGCCGTTCTCATTTTGTGTTTCTTTCCTTTTGTCCCTTCTTTTTTGGTGTTTACAGATATAATTTAGTGACGAAAACGTAACTGGTAGCGACGCAGTTCGCAAACTTAATTTACTCATTTACCTGTGGCGGTATCCGGTAGGCCTATGTGGTTTTCAATAAATCAGTGGAGATTGCGAGGCCAATAAATAAAATAATAAATCTAACCTGATTCTAAACACATAATTGTCTACCGCAGTGCAAAAAATACTGCCTACCAGACTCAAGAATCGAACTCCGAGCTGCACCATCTAAAATCGCGCATGTAGGCCCGGAGCCACATCGATGTGTGTATTTGACTTAGCTTCGGATGATCGGGTGCGACATCGATAGGCTCCACCGCTGCACGTACGGGGTGGTTACGTCATCGGATGACGTCACATATTCAACATTTGTCATCTACTTTCGGGGTATTTCCCGACATTTGCCGCCTCCTTGTGTCTTATATTAAATTGCTTGTCTCATTGTCGTGTACATCGCTCTCTTGGTTTTAAACGTTAACAAGAATCACCCTGTTTATTGCAATTGCATGACAGACGCCAATCGTTGTGCCGTGTTTATTGAACTAAAGAGTTCCATGGTATCTAGTGAGGTTATTGCGGATTCAGAATTTAAAGAATGAAGTTGAAGACAAGCACCAACGGTCGTTCATACGTGGTAATAGGGTGCATTTCCTGGTCACCTGTATCACTAGCTACAGTGGCAGGGCGCTTCAGAGAGTACTTGAAGAATATCGTGCATAATTCCTGAAGGCGCTATTGCAATAGGGAGAGACTTCAATTCACAAGCTACAGACTTAGCAACCGGTAGGGCTTACAAGGCGCTGTCCATTGTTGTTAACACGTGTGAGTCAGCTCGGAATTTTGTCGCTCTTGGACCAGTTTCCCATTTTCCTGCTCAGTCAGAGCAGGACTACAGACAGGAATTCGTGCTGACATTATTCTGAACGCCATGTCCAAAATTACTTCGATCAAATAGAGATTCAACGGCAGAGGATAGCGTCTTACTTGTTAGACCTCATAGCAACTAACAGACCTGAACTTATCGAAAGAGTTAAGGTTCAAATGGTTCAAATGGCTCTGAGCACTATGGGACTCAACTGCTGTGGTCATCAGTCCCCTAGAACTTAGAACTACTTAAACTTAACTAACCTAAGGACATCACACACATCCATGCCCGAGGCAGGATTCGAACCTGCGACCGTAGCAGTCGCACGGTTCCGGACTGCGCGCCTAGAACCGCGAGATCACCGCGGCCGGCAAGAGTTAAGGGGACCTGACCAGTAGTTTTTATTAGTTTTTTGAAATTTAATAACTGGAAAACTTTAATAGATATTGAAATTAAAACTAAACCGAATAGTTATTATATTGTGACCTCTATGTGAACAAAATTTTAAAACTATGGAATACACAGTGGAGTGAATATTGATTTTATCATATGTACTGAATTGCATTTAATTTTTAATTTAGCTACGTTATACTTCCGCTCTATTCAAAATAATAGGTCAAACAAATTTTATTCATTTAATTATTAAGTTGTTGAAACATTAAACCAGGAATTATTACCAATTTGTTGTTTTATGTATTTTTTAAAAAAGATTCTTTTGGAAGTAAATTTTTTCTCCAAATAATTTAAGAACTGGTGACATGCTTCAGCTTAAAATATTTTATACATTGTAGAATAATGTGGTTCACTGGGTAGGCAAGCACTTTTAGTTTTTATAGCTTTAATATTGGATGAAATAATAATATCTAAGTATGCAAAAACATTGATTACGGGAAATTGAAACTAAAGATTTGCATGTCATGTCTTCTCAGTGATAACATGTCAAAACAGTCTAGCTCCATAGTCTTGTTGATTCTGAGTGACTTTTCATCTTCTTTAGTTTTCTTTCTTTTGATTGTTATTCTGGCCTCCTTTGCCATGCTTCCAACAGCTTTTTCAGCTTCAGCGACACTTTACATGTCCACTCGTACCTATTTTTCCTGCTGTCCCCCGTCTTGTTGCCTAGTCTGCTCCTGGTGTTTATTCTGCTTGTTACTCCATCATTAAAACATACGGCGTCCATCACACCAACCTGAAAAGTAGACGTCTGTCTTTGGCAAAGATTCGCAAATACAACTATTGAAGCTTTCTTTCGGATTCTGTGTTTATACATGTAACCATTTTTCCAGAAGTTTAGAATCTGAGAGACGTCCATATACTGGCTCTAGTTGTACAACAACAGTTTCTGAAATGAGATGTGCATGTGTAATTTTTTTTTATCCATTTACTTCACACCATACTTGCAGCATGAAGTGTTTCCTTTCGGGCAGAAGCAACGCTGTGTATGTTCATCAGTGGAACACAGTTTCGCATCTGAGAAATACAGTCGCCCAAATTGCTTTTCTGATCTCACTAACATTTTCACTGTTTCTCCTGATGGCTAGACCATAATATTCTGTTAGGTTATTTATTTATGGCTTGGTGAGTCTTCCTTGTCCACCAATTGCTTTGCTATCAGAGGTTTTTTTTCCTGTCATGTCCTCGCGAAGTTTCCTAGGTCTTGCCCCCATTCTCTTCTGCACATGTCCTACACACCTCATTTTTAATTAAAATTAAATAATGAGACATTGTACACAGGAGCTCCTGTTTGACAACAATGTGACAGCTAAGCATTCAAGTGTCTCATATGACATGGAAAGGCATTAAAACACGAACATGATAAGTTACGTACATACAGAATATATTTTTAGAATGAGAAAAACTCACAAATTTTTGTTAAATAAAAAAATTCCAATTATTGTTCCCTCATACGTCCAGGTCCCCTTAAAGTAGAGGAGGGTGTCAGTGAGCATTAGGCTGTAATAATATCGATGACTAAGTGTGTTACAAGAAATGTTAAGAAAGGTGGGAAAATATTATTGATTAGCAAGAGTGACAGGAAACAAGCTACAGAGTATCTAGGTAGTCGGCATCAAACAATCGGGTCTGACAACGAACATATGAAGCAAAAATGGACAAAATTCTAATTCATCGTTAAGTACGACTTAGACAAGTAGGTTAACTCCGAGCAAGGTATTAAGAGATGAGAGAGGCGCACTGTGGTTTAACTGCCGTGTTAGAAAACTTAAGTGTAAACAAAGAGAGCTTCATTACACATAAAAAAGACGTCAAAACCCAGCTTTCCAACAAAAGCTGGACAAAATGAAATCAGCTTATGGAGAGCAATTAGAAAAGCGTTCAGTGAACTTCAAATAACAATTTTGCTGACCTGTCTGACTAAAAGCCCTAAGACGCTTCGGTCTTACGTCAAAGCCGGCCGTGGTGGCCTAGCGGTTCTAGGCGTCCAGTCCGGAACCGCACGACTGCTACGGTCGCAGGTTCGAATCCTGCCTCGGGCATGGATGTGTGTGATGTCCTTAGGTTAGTTAGGTTTAAGTAGTTCTAAGTTCTAGGGGACTGATGACCACAGCTGTTAAGTCCCATAGTGCTCACAGCCATTTTTTTTTCTTACGTCAAAATCAGTAATCGGATAAATCATCTATTCAAACGGTCACTGATCATACTGGCAGAAGAACAGAAGATGACAGAGAGAAGGCCAAAATACTGAATTCGGTCTTTCAAAACTGTTTCACCGCTAAATATCGTAATACAGTCCTTCCTTTCAATCATCGCACGATCGTCCAAATTACAGATATTGAGCTAAGTTATCGAGGAACAGATAGGAGCTGTAGCCGCTTACTTTAGAAAAGGCACCTGGAACAAATGATGAGACAAAGAGGTAATGCGAAAGTACTTGTTCCCTTCTAGTAGTAGTTTATCGTAGGTCGCTGGAGCAATGAATGGTATGAAAAAAGGAGGGAAGTATAGCAGATGCATAGATAGGCCTATATCGCTGCCGTCAATGTTGTAGAACTATGGAACATTTTTTTATATTCACGTATTATTACAATTTTGGATAACGAAATATCTCTACAAAAATCAGCAAAGATCTAGTGAAACTCAGTTCGCTCCATTAGTCCATGAGACTCTGAGCGCCGTACACAACGGCGCTGGTGACCATGCCGTGATCCTTGACTTCAGGAAGGGATCTGACACCGTCCAACACAGCCGTTTAGTGAAAAAGAAAATGCCAGCGAACCGAAGAGAGAACTCAACGCATCGCTCTTGACGGAACGAAGAAGTGTTACAGGGCCATTAGTGATTACAATATATACACGGTGGTCCATTGATAGTGACCGGGCCAAATATCTCACAAAATAATCATCAAACGAAAAAACTACAAAGAACGAAACACGTGAAACCAGATGGCGCTACGGTTGGCCCGCTAGATGGCGCTGCCAAAGGTCAAACGGATATCAACTAAGTTTTTTTTAAATAGGAACCCCCATTTTCATTACATATTCGTCTCGTACGTAAAGAAATAAGAATGTTTTAGTTGGACCACTTTTTTCGCTTTGTGACAGATGGCACTGTAATAGTCACAAACAAACAAAGTACGTGGTATCACGTAACATTACGCCAGTGCGGACGGCATTTGCTTCGTGATACATTATCCGTGTTAAAATGGACCGTTTACCAATTGCAGATAAGGTCGATATCGTGTTAATGTATGGCTATTGTCATCAAAATGCCCAACGGGCGTAGACGACCCGTGTGGCCGACCGGTTCTAGGCGCAACAGTCTGGAATCGCACGACCGCTACGGTCGCAGGTTCGAATCCTGCCTCGGGCATGGATGTGTGTGATGTCCTTAGGTTAGTTAGGTTTAAGTAGTTCTACGTTCTAGGGGACTGATGACCTCAGATGTTAAGTCCCATTGTGCTCAGAGCCATTTGAACCAACCCAACGCCGTGTGCTATGTATGCTGCTTGGTATCCTGGACGGTATCATCCAAGTGTCAGGACCGTTCGCCGGATAGTTATGTCATTTAAGGAAACAGGAAGCGTTCAGCCACATGTGAAACGTCAACTACGTCCTGCAACAAATGATGATGCCCAAGTAGGTGTTTTAGGTGCTGTCGCGGCTAATCCGCACATCAGTAGCAGACAAATTGCGCGAGGGTCAGGAATCTCAAAAACGTCGGTGTTGAGAGTGCTACATCAACATCGACTGCACCCGTACCATATTTCTATGCACCAGGAATTGCATGGCGACTACTGTGAACGTCGTGTACAGTTCTGCCACTGGGCACAAGAGAAATTACGGGACAATGACAGATTTTTTGCACGCGTTCTATTTAGCGACGAAGCGTCACTCACCAACAGCGGTAACGTAAACCGGCATAATATGCACTATTGGGCAACGGAAAACCCACGGTGGCAGCGACAAGTGGAACAACAGCGACCTTGGCAGGTTAATGTATGGTGCGGCATTATGGAAAGAAGGATAATTGGCCTCCATTTTATCAATGGCAATCTAAATGGTGCAATGTATTCTGATTTCCTACGTAATGTAATACCGATTTTACACTGCATGACAGAATGGCGATGTACTTCCAACATGATGGATGGCCGGCACATAGCTCGCGTGCGGTTGAAGCGGTACTGAATAGCATATTTGGTCGTCGAAGCACCATACCATGGCCCGCACGTTCACCGGATCTGACGTCCCCGGGTTTCTTTCTTTGGGGTAAGTTGAAGGATATTTGCTATCGTGGTCCACCGACAACGCCTGACAACATGCGTCAGCGCATTGTCAATGCATGTGCGAACATTACGGAAGGCGAACTACTCGCTGTTGAGAGGAATGTCGTTACACCTATTGCCAAATGCATTGAGGATGACGGACATAATTTTGAGCACTTATTGCATTAATGTGGCATTTAAAGGTAATCACGCTGTAACAGCATGCGTTCTCAGAAATGATATGGTCACAAAGGTACATGTATCACATTGGAACAACCGAAATAAAATGTTCAAACGCACCTGCGTTCTGTATTTTAAGTTAAAAAACCTACCTGTTACCAACTCTTCGTCTGAAATTGTGAGCCATATGTTTATGACTATTACAGCGCCATCTATCACAAAGCGAAAAAAGTGGTCCAACTAAAACATTCATATTTCTTTACGTAATACACGAATATGTAATAAAAATGAGGGATCTCATTTTAAAAAAAAACGCAGTTGATATCCGTTTGAGCTATGGCAGCGCCATCTAGCTGGCCAACCATAGCGCTATCTGGTTTCCCACTTCAAGCTAGACAAGTTTCGTTCTTTGTAGTTTTCTCGTTTGACGCTTATTTCGTGAGCTATTTGGCCCGGTCACTATCACTGGACCACCTTGTATAAATGATCTAATGGGTAACTTCGAAAGCTCCGTTACAAATATTATGTTTGTCTATAATATAGTAGTCACTCCAGAAGACAGTAAGGATTTGCATAAGGACCTGCAGAGGATTGATGAATGATGCAGGGACTGGGATTTGATCCTGAACGTAAATTAATGTAATATTTGCGCATAAATATTCGAAGAAATCCACTACCGTACACTTACACAGTTAATGGCGAACTGCTGGAAGAAGTAACTACCGTAAAATATCTATTAGTGTCTATCAGAAGCGATCTTAAGTATAATGACCATATACAACAAGTAGTAGGAAACGTAGACGCCAGGCTGACATTCATGTAAGAATCTTACGCAAATAGGTGTCTTAAAAAGGCCCTTGTTACCCCGATTCTTGAGTACTGTTCATCAGTGTGGGATCCTTACTAGGTAACATTGATGGAAGAGACAGAGAAGATCCAACGAAGAGCGACGTGTTTCGTCACAGGTGGCCGTCTCTAAAGACATCGATTTTCATCACAAGATCGTTTAGTCACCGAGAGAGTGTTACAGAGATGCTCAACAAACTCCAGTGGCAGATGCTACAAGAGAGGCGTGTTGCATCATGGAGAGGCGTACTGTTGAAATATCGAGAAAGTAAGTTAGGGAAAAGTCAGACAACATAAAACTTCCTCTCACATGCGTCTCACTAAATGGTCATAACGAGAAAATACGAAAGATTAGAGATAATATGGAGATTTACCGACAGTCATTCAATCCACGAGCCATTCGCGAGTGTAACAAGGAAGGGCGAATCAGACTGTGGTCAGAAACACTCTCCGTCACACATCTCAACGTTACTTGCGAAGTATGGATGCAGATGTGGAACTCGACATTTCGCACCTTAACAACCACTGCTAGAGGTGTATCTTTTGCTTATATTAAGGCTGTAGACGAAGTTAGTAAAAATACAAGAGCAAGATGCATGCGTATAGCAGAAGACATAATGCATACAAAAGTGCGTAAGAGGCCCATATTCAGGAATGAATACATATGACAGCCGACGATAAGTGGGGAACCTGGAATTCAGCTTTTCAATACCAGTCCTAAAACTATCATTCCATTACTGAATTTGGCCCTTATCAGCGAAATAACAACTGCGGAGGAGACAGGCAGAGGGGTTCCAAGTTCCGAAGACATATCCAAAACCTTTGTCGAATCTGCTGTACTGAAAAGTATGTCCCAGTAAAGGACATCTAGTGCGTGTTTTTTGCGTTTCTGTTGGTGTGCATCAAGGTGTAATGCCAAACATTTCCTTGGGATGTGCTGGGCGGTGCCTTTCTATAGTTGTATTTCTGGTACTTTTTCCAACATTTGATTCCGTGGCCGAGCGGCCACAGCGGGTTGTTTGAGGTCAACTCATTCACCGCAAAGAACACATCACCGCAAAGTGGAACTAGTTTGATCTCCGAAATACATCATTGTCCCCTGGACATTACAAACGGCGGGACAAAGTTCCCAAAAGGTTCGCGATCACTAAGGGCTCTGCAACTGACTTGCCGATCCGTTGTTTGGCTTTCAACCAAGACAAAGCTCCTAAAAACCTTGGTCGAAAAGGTACGGTTGAGAGCACGTTAATTTATGTCTGAGACGAAGATGTCCATTGTCCAGATCAAAAATTAAATTTGTGTGCGTATGTGTGGTTTTTTTGTACCTTTCATTCCCTAATTCTGAGAGTTTCATGCACTGTTGCAAAACTATTTTTTTCCAGTCAAATATCCCGATTGTCTGTGAGTGGATGGAGGGATTCCCAACTGGGAATAACCGTTTGTGACCGAGGACGGTGTACTGAACAACGGTGTGCTGAACACCAGTACTAACTTCTTTTGGAAACGAATAATTATTTATGCTGGGTGGAGTATGGTTTTAGATGGGTCAGTACCTCTGAGTACGTGTGAGTATTGCAAGCCATTACTGTTTATTTTCCCCTGGACAGCAGGTCAGGTGTTAAACTGTGGATATGTGGACACAAAACGGTTAGTCCAATTAGAGATACAATTACAACCTTGCAGAAAACATTAGATCGTAAAGTTTGTGACGTGTTTATGGGAAGACTGTTCGATGCAGAGAAAAAAAAACTGGGACATCGAAGTGCCTACATATTAAAAAACCACATATAAAAATGTCTGCACTTATATCGGTTTGCCCTGTATCAAAGTCTTTAAGACAACTGTCTAGTGTTAATAGACCACGGCATAAGGAACAACTTCTGTTAGAGAGGAAATGTTCGCCAGCCGGGGTGGCCGAGCGGTTCTAGGCGCTATAGTCTGGAATGACCATGCCTGGGGCATGGATATGTGTGATGTCCTTAGGTTAGTTAGGTTGAAGTAGTTCTAACTTCTAGGGGACTGATGACCTCAGACGTTGAGTCCCATAGTGCTCAGAGTCATTTGAACCATTTTAGAACAAAATGTCCGTTGGCGCTTTGCAGTAACATTAGCCGTCGTTGAGCATTTGCTGAGCATGAGTTGGCGAGATTTCACGGAAATAGCAGTGTCCTCTAATTAGGTGTGTGGCATACTAATAGATCAGTAAACTGATAGAGTGATTTTCAACACTAACGAATGTTTCTAAGAGGAGAAATATATTTCAGAAGCGGATGAGTATCTCCAATTTTGCTCGGCCTACTGCCTTTCATTCGGAATGGATGACTGGGTGATAGGCAACACACGCTGCGTACGGCTACAACAGAGCGCGTATGCTCTGCCGCCTCTCAGGGGCGTGACCAGTCTTACACGACGCGTGGAAGCGCCGAGAAACGTTGGGGAATATTTTGTCCCTAACAAACGTTGTTCCTTATGACGTGATTTTTAACCCGTAGACGGAATGGACAGTGTCCTGAAAGGAGGATATAAGATGAACATCAACCAAAGCTAAACGAGGATAACGGAATGTAGTCGAAATAAAGCGGGTGATGCTGAGGGAATTAGATTAGGAAATGAGACACTTAAAGTAGTAAATGAGTTTCACTATTTGGGGAGCAAAATAACTCACGATGGTCGAAGTAGAGATGATATAAAATGTAGACTGGCAATGGCAAGGAAAGCGTTTCTGAAGAAGAGAAATTTGTTAACATCGAGTATAGATTTAAGTCTCAGGAAGTCGTTTCTGAAAGTATATGTATGGAGTGTAGCGATGTATGGAAGTGAAACGTGGAAGATAAATAGTTTGGACAAGAAGAGAATAGAAGCTTTCGAGATGTGGTGCTACAGAAGAATACTGAAGATTAGATGGGTAGATCACATAACTAATGAGGAGGTAGTGTATACAATTTGGGAGAAGAGTATTTTGTGGCACAACTTGACCAGAAGAAGGGATTGGTTAGTAGGACATATTCTGAGGCATCAAGGGATCACAAATTTAGTATTTGAGGGCATCGTGGAGGGTAAAAATCGTAGAGGGAGACCTAGAGATGAGTACACTAAACAGATTCAGAAGGACGTAGGTTGCAGTATGTCCTGGGAGATGAAGAAGCTTGCACAGGATAGAGTAGCATGGAGAGCTGCATCAAACCAGTATCTGGACTGAAGACAACAACAACAGACGGTTACTGAAAAGACTGAAATACGCCGCATAAGTGTGTGTGCGGAAGGGTGGGGGGGGGGGGGGGCATATAATGCGAGTTAATCAGGAATGCAGCAAGTTTCTTAGTGGCGGTGTCGCATTCAGTAAGGTGGAAGGAGGGCGGCCGGCAGTCCGCAGCAAAGACGAGGCGGCGCTGCGTCAGCCGGGCCGGGCGGCTTCTTGGCATGCCCGCGCCACGCCAGAGGAACGGCGGAGTTGGCGCAGCGTAATCCACGGCCGGGCCGAGTTTGGCTCATTAATCCGGGGCGCGCGGCTTATCCGGCGACCGCTCATCCCCAAGTAGCGCCAACTCGCAAGGCGAAGGAGCGCGCCAAGTTGCCGGCCGGCGGACGCTCGTTTGCAGGCGCCCATTCAGGGATCACGGCCGCAACTAAAACTATTCCGGCCGCAGCGCCGCCACGGTCCCACTTCCGCAGTCGTCGCCGACGACGCCGCCCCTGCCTCCGCCGCCGCCCCGCCTCAATGCAGACTGCAGACTTCATCTGCGGCCGCCAGCGACCCTTCCCCCGCTACGGGACCGCCTTCGTTATCTTCAGCCGTTCTCAATGGGGTCGGATGCGTTCGACACGAATACTACGAAACTCTGCGCAACGTGAGGACGGATGTATCTATATTCTGCATCTTCAGCAAATTAGCACAAGCAGTGGGGCAGAGGTAGCCCGATAGCAGTTTCACTCGCCCTCCTCCTTTCCCATTTACACTAATTGGATGAGAGCTGGTATACTTCCTTCCTGTGTCAATTTTTTCCTTTCCAATTTCCTCCTTTTACCTTTCTCTATCTACTTCCTCCTCACTCATCTCCTCGTCTTCATCTCTCTGCCTGTCTCTTACTCCCCCTGTCTCTTTCCATCTCCTCCTCATCCTATCTGTGCCTGCATCCTCATTCAGCCTCGTTTTCTGTCCATCTCCTCGTCCTCCCTTCTCTCATCGCGTTATTCCGCTCCCTCAAATAGCAGGCCGGTAGTTCTTACCCCTACATTATTTCCTTCTAGATTGTGACTGAAATGTGTACCACATTTGTGAGAAATCGTTCCAGCGCTTTAGGACGAGCTCTTCACACCTGGCTTTGCTCGCACTCGCACATGTCAAATGTGTTGTCACACCTTCTGCACCCCCATTCTCTGTCCATCTTCTCCTCCCGCTCTCTCTCTGTCCATCTACTGCTCCCCCTCTCCCTGTTCACCTCCTCCCCTTTCATGTGTCAATTTCTTCCTTTGCAATATCCTCCTCTTACCTTCCTCTATCTACTTTCTCCTCCCCCTCTGTCTGTTCATCTCCTCGTCTTCATCTCTCAGCCTGTCTCTTCCTCCCCCTTTCTCTGTCTTATCTCCTCCCTTTTCCTCCTCATCCTATCTGTACCTGTCTCCTCCTTCAGCCTCGTTGTCTGTTCCTCACCCCAATAGGAAGCTGGTAGTTCTTACCCCCACAGTATTTCCTTCTAGACTGTAACTTAAATGTGTACCAAATTTGTTAGAAATCGTTCCAGCGCTTTAGGATGAGCTTTTTACCCCTGACTTTGCTCGCGCTCGCACATGTCAAACATATTGTCACACATATTTAACATATTTCACGTGTATCTGGAAGCATATTTCACCCGTATGTCCAGCGAAGGTCGCCCTGCACTTTCAATTTCAAGCAGTATAATGTTCATGACGTCGTATCGTCTGAAGCACGTCCTGTACAATGATATAATTTAGCTGGTACATCCAGTGGTAAATGTGCCTTTTGTCTGTGAAAAGTATTGCGAATAGAAGTAAATAATAAGTTAAAACGTAATGCATGATACAACAGCCTTTTCCCGCATTTCATTACACTATTGGCCATTAAAATTGCCACACCACGAAGGTGACGTGCTATTAATTTAAATTTAACCGACAGGAAGACGATGCTGTGATATGAAAATGATTAGCTTCTCAGAGCATTCACACAACGTTGGCGCCGGTGGCGACAACTACAACCTGCTGTGACATGAGGAAAGTTTCCAACCGATTTCTCATATACAAACAGCAGTTGACCAACGTTGCCTGATGAAACGTTGTTTTGATGCCTCGTGTAAGGAGGAGAAATGCGCACCATCACGTATCCGACTTTGATAAAGGTCTGACTGTAGCCTATCGCGATTGTGGTTTATAGTATCGCGACATTGCTGCTCGCGGTGGTTGAGATCCAATAACTGTTTGCAGAATATGGAATGGGTGGGTTCAGGAGGGTAATACAGAACGCCGTGCTGGGTTCCAACGGCCTCGTATCACTAACAGTCGAGATGACAGGCATCTTATCCGCATGGCTGTAACGGATCGTGTAGCCATATCTCGATCCCTGAGTCAGCAGATGGGGACGTTTGCACGACAACAACCATCTGCAGGAACAGTTCGACGACGTTTGCAGCATCATGGACTATCAGCTCGGAGAACATGGCTGCTCTTACCCTTGACGCTGCATCACAGACAGGAGCGCCTGCGATGGTGTACTCAACGTCGGACTTGGGTGCACGAAAGGCAAAACGTCATTTTTTCCGACGAATCCAGGTTCTGTTTACAGCATAGTGATGGTCGCATCCATGTCGGCGACATCGCGGTGAACGCACACTGGAAGCGTGTATTCGTCATCGCTATACTGGCGTATCACCCGGCGTGATGGTATGGGGTGCCTTTGGTTACACGTCTCGGTCACCTCTTGTTCGCATTGACGGCACTTTGAACAGTGGACGTTACATTTCAGATGTGCTACGACCCGTGGCTCTACCCTTCATTCGATCCCTGCGAAACCCTACATTTCAGCAGGATAATGCACGACCGCATGTTGCAGGTCGTGTACGGGCCTTTCTGGATACAGAAAATGTTCGACTGCTGCCTTGGCCAGCACATTCCCCAGTTCTCTCACCAACTGAAAACGTCTGGTCAATGGTGGCCGAGCAACTGGCTCGTCACAATAAAAAAAAATCGTTCAAATGGCTCTGAGCGCTATGGGACTTAACATCTGTCGTCATCAGTCCCCTAGACCTTAGAACTACTTAAACCTAAATAACCTAAGGACATCACACACATTCATGCCCGAGACAGGATTCGAACCTGCGACCTTGAACCGCTCGGCCACCCTCGTCACAATACGCCAGTCACTACTCTTGATGAACTGTTGTATCATGTTCAAGCTGCATGGGCAACTGCACCCTTACACGTCATCCAAGCTCTGTTTGACTCAATGCCCAGGCGTATCAAGGCCGTTATTAGGGCCAGAAGTGATTGTTCTGGGTAATGATTTCTCAGGATCTATGCACCCAAATTGCGTGAAAATTTAACCACATGTCAGCTCTAGTATGATATATTTGTTCAATGAATACCCGTTTATCATCTGCATTTCTTCTTGGTGTAGCAATTTTAATGACCGGTAGTGTATTTGACGTCATATCTCCTGAACTGTGTGTCGCACAGTGCTATTTTTTTGTAGGTACATTTTTCAGCAGATATGGATACCGTCTGCGATAAGTGTTGCAAGTAGGATTAAGAGTAAAAAATTAAACGTGTTGCATGATGCGGTAGTTTTTTAAGCATCTCAGTAGGTGCAACAATATATCTCCTGGACTAAGTGCGATGCAATGATGTTATTTTTCTAGTATATTCAGTGGTATATATGAATATTGTTTCCAAAATTTGTCACAAATATAATTAGTAGTAAAAAAGTAATAAACTAAAACGTCATGCTTCATGTAGCAGTTTTACTGCAAGAACAGCGAAAATATAGTAAGTGATAAACGTTTTTTCTTTCACCATTTTGTAAACGTCGTCAGGAACAAAGAGTTTTGTAAAGGTTTGAAATTGTAGGTAAAGTTTGTTTGCAACTCTCTAAATGCTCTCATTCTCAAATAGTGCATGACTAAGTGTAGGTCTACTCCGCCTTTTTCACTCCCATCCACACCCTCTTGATAGATGGGTGCTTCTTTCCCCCAAAGTAATTCTTTCCTGTCAGTTAATGACATGTGTACTAAGTTTTGCTGAAAACGGTCCAGTCATAGGAGACGTGGAACACACATATATAAATACATACATATATGCCTACATACCTGCATTCATTTTTATAATTTGTATGGGTTCTTACGCTTATCCCCACACCTCCTTTCCGAGTTACTCGCTGTTACAACACGGCACCTCGTACTGTACCGAGAGAGGTTCCTAGGCAGCGGGGGCGCTCCTAGAATGGACTATCAGTCGCTCATCCATGTCGATCGTCACTCGCCAGCTACAGGAGCCTCCTTTGTGCTTCTTTCGTTTCAGATAGCAGCTGGGTCTGCAGTTGGGAAGCGGGCAGTTGACGTTGTTCACAAATAATTAGGGGATGTCATTAAAACTGTTAATAAACTCACTGATCGACTAACGTCTCCTATATACGTCTCTCGCAGACGAGTGTCTATTATAGACACACGGCTCAAATTGGGCAAGGATGAGACAGAAAATTGATACTGGTGTCAGAAAAGATCCTTTCCACCCCACACTCGGGATAGCCGAGGGTAGCAAACGAAAATGCACATGAGGACGGCCAGACGAATCCTGGTCCATCCGATCACGAGTCCACTGCCTTTACCAGTACACCATCCCACCTGATCATTACCAGTAACTGGGGGACTCAAAGCTGTGCACGCGACACCTTCCGTAGGTAATCTCATCAGAGGATGACTCGTAATATACATCGACAAACTCACTCACAAGGCCACTGCACATCAAGAAGAAGATATGATATCTCCGTTTTCACGATTCACGTTGGACCGTCATTATTTTTGATACGCGCAACTGGTTTTACAAAGATAACGTGAGAACTCCTCGGACAGATTATAATGGCGACGCATGCCATACGAACACATGAAAGAGCATTCGTTAAAAGTGTGTTTTTTCACTTCATACTGCATCGTAAAATTGAATGCCAGTCATGTGCTATCATATAAGATACTACGTACAGTGAAACACCAAGAGCAGCAAGGGCTATAGATGTCAATTGAAGAGTACCATCTGTATGTTGAAATGGGATTCAAAGCTACTTTAATATCCTCCAAGAACAATAAGGTTTCTTATTAAAGAAAAAGCTTTGACCTACTCGTCAAACTCTCAGTACTTCTCTCCCTTATTCTCACTTCCGCCACACATATCCATCTTCAACTCTTGCTCTCTTAACTTCCCTATACCTTCCGCTACTCTATTCTTACATTTATTCACCCTTGCTTTATGTAAAGGCACCTGCCTTGCTGCAGTGGATTCACCGTCTCCCGTGAGCTCGCCGAAGTTAAGCGCTCTTGGGCGAGGTCGGCACTTGGATGGGTGACCATCCAGGCCGCCATTAACTGTTGCCGTTTTTCGGGGTGCACTCAGCCTCGTGATGCCAATTGAGGAGCTACTCGACCGAATAGTAGCGGCTTCGGTCAAGAATACCACCATAACGACCGGGAGAGCGGTGTGCTGACCACACACCCCTCCTATCCACCGAGGATGACACGGCGGTCGGATGGTCCCGTTAGGCCACTCGTGGCCTGACGACGGAGTGCTTTTTGCTTAATGTAAAGAAATGTGTGTAAGCATTTGCCATAAAACAGCATAAACTTTTTCAATGATAAATTTATGCTTACTGACACCTGTGTTCCAGATGCAAGGGAAAAATAAGTTCTTATGCGTGCGAAAGAAGTGATGCGTACCCCCGCAGCTTGTTGTCCGTCGCCACAGACTAGTATGCTGTTGACCCACTAAACAGGCATTTTTCAGCGTTATTCGGGCAAGTGTACTGACGAGTCATTCCAAGTAAGTTTCTTCTACGTCAACTGTGCTGCAGACGTGCAAGAGGGGTAAACAGAAAGTGATACGTGGAAACATGGAAAAAGGTCGTCTTCGCGACTAATTTCCTTTCGCAAATCATGACACACAAACACAAACACACACACAAAAAAATGGTTCAAATGCTTCTGAACACTATGGGACCTAACATCTATGGTCATCAGTCCCCTAGAACTTAGAACTACTTAAACCTAACCAACCTAAGGACAACACACAACACTCAGCCATCACGAGGCAGAGAAAATCCCTGACCCCGCCGGGAATCGAACCCGGAAACCCGGGCGCGGGAAGCGAGAACGCTACCGCACGACCACCACACACACACACACACACACACACACACACACACACGCGCGCGCGCGGGCGCGCGCGCGCGCGGGCGCGCGCGCACACACACACACACAGACACTATACACGATGCATTGCTACTGCAGTTGTCTTCTTGTTTGGAGCTTTAGATAAACAGATAATTCATTGCTGAATGATAGATTACCCTCTGAAATTCATGACTGTACACAATACAGCCATCAGGTAACAGTGTGCTCAACCACAGTATTCAGCTAACACCGCTGCTTTTTGTACGAACGACTTCTGATAGTACATCTGTCTTCTTCTGCGGCCTAGATAGAGGAATAATTAGATGGTCCCTAGTAGCATCTAATAGTTGCCGCATCCGATATTTCTCGCCCGCCTGTCCACCTGGTTTTACCACTACCTTCTACGCGCCTCACTATGGAATGAGTGAAAGTATAAGAATCCTCACCCCTTTGTCTTCAGCCACTAGAACAATGCTGAACAATTTCTATTTTTTTCTATAAAAAGATATAAATGTTTGTTTTCCTAGTATATTTTTACTGTTTACTGTAGGTGAGAAAATACCGATTACCCCAAAATTAGAAGCTGATACTGAAATTTTAATTTACAATCAGTGACGTGTAACATGGAAGTTCCCGGTCGGCTTCCGTAGTTCGCAATGTGTTAAGTGTTGCAGACCTGTACACGAGACCCTGTATAGATATAACAAGCAGAGCAGCTACATACATGCTGTAGGCCGTAAAAGCAGAGTAGCTTTTGGAAGTACGACGGTTCGAATTCCTGTCCGGCCATACTTATCAGCTTTTCCGTAAATCGCCTAAGGCAAATGTCGGGATGGTTTTTTTGAAACACCACAGTCGATTTCCTTCCCCATCCTTCGTTAATCCGAGTTTGGGTTCCGTTTCTAATGACCTCGTTGTCGACGGTACATTAAAGAGTAATTTTCGTTCCTTCCAAAATGCGGGCAAAGGCCGCTGCACGGAGAGCAGCGAGCAGTGCTCGCCTGTCTGCAGCCTTGCATCTGGTTCAAATGGCTCTGAGCACTATGGGACTCAACTGCTGAGGTCATAAGTCCCCTAGAACTTAGAACTACTTAAACCTAACTAACCTAAGAACATCACACACATCCATGCCCGAGGCAGGATTCGAACCTGTGACCGTAGCAGTCACGTAGCTCCGGACTGAGCGCCTAGAACCGCTAGACCACCGCGGCCGGCTTGCATCTGGCCTCGGCAGTTTAATTATTACAAAAGACGCAGAACGAAGGAGTAAATGTGACATTAGTTTTTAGTTGTTTCGTTCCATCTGTTGAGACATTCACTCATTTTTAAAATCTGTGCAGTTCCTAAGATTTGGTTTTGCTTTCGAAGACTGAACATATTAATTTCTTCAATTGAGTACTATACCATACTTTTGATGGCCAATTTAAGGTATCACTGTCAGAAAAGTGAACATACGTGGGATATTAGAGTAGTACTATCAAGGTTTGCAAGTAAACCATTTTTGCCTCTGACAATACAACACCCTTGATATTAACTCGCTGCCATTACTATCATCGTCATTGTTCTCTGTAACGCTATCCTCTTCATACAAACTGCGTCTTTTCATCTCTGCGTCACATCCTTCGAAGAATGGAGTTACAGTAAAAGGAAAACCAGTTTATAACATATAGCCCTATGTAGGGTGTTTTGATGTCTTTGCATCAAATATCTAGGGGTGATAGAGACGGAATATTCGCAGACGCTGCCAGGAGACACTAGGCATCCTTTAGTTTCCGCCGGTCCCGGGACGACAAGATTACACCTATCCTGGTATGATGTATACTACCGACCCCAGTAAATTAATAAAATGATTGTCGATAAGAAAACCTTATGGATGAGTGTCTATAAAAGGAGAAAAATATTTTAGATGTGAAAGAGTAATTTTAATTCTATCAGGCCTGTCCCCTTTCAAACGGAGCATATGATTGAATTATGGGCAACACTCAAGGCATAAGCATGCTGCACAGTGCATTCACTTTGAGCCTCTCAGATGCATAACAAATACAAAAGGACGCCTAGGGTCGCCGGGAAGCGTCAGCGAACAATTTGTTTTTAATAAAAGTTATTTCCCAGGAGGTGATCTATCACCGGTAGACGTTTGATGCAAAGACTTTGAAACACTCTGTATATAAACTGAAGCGTCAAAGAAATTACATAGGCATGCATATTCAATTACAAAGATATGTAAACACGCATAATATGGCGCTGCGGTCGGCAACGCCAATATAAGACAACAAGTGTCTGGCGCAGTTGTTAGCTTTGTTACTGCTACTACAAATGGTAGGTTATCAAGATTTAAGTGAGTTTGAACGTAGTGTTATAGTCGGTCCACGAGTGATGGAACACAGCATCTCAGAGGTAGCGATGATGTGGGAATTTTCCCGTACAACCATTTCACGAGTGTACCATGCATATCAGGAATCCGGTAAAACATCAAATCTCCGACATCGCTGCGGCCAGAAAATGATCCTGCAAAAAAGGGACTAACGACGACTGAACAGAATCGTTTAATGTGACAAATTGCTGCAGATTTCAATTCTTGGCCATCAACAAGGGTCAGCGTGCGAACCATCCAATGAAACATCATCGATATGGACTTCCGGAGCCGAAGGCCCACTCGTGTACCCTTGATGATTATACGACACAAAGCTTTAAGCCTCGCCTGGCCCTTCAACTCTAACATTGGAACTGTTTGTGACTGAAAACATGTTCCCTTGTCAGAGTTCCGTTTCAAATTGTATCGAGCGGATGGACGTTTACCGGTATGGTGGCAACCTCATGAGTCCTTGGACCCTGCATGCCAGCAGGGGACTGTTCAAGCTGGTGGAGGCTGTGTAAGGTGTGGGGTGTGTGCAGCTGGAGTGGTTAGGGACCCCTGATACGTCTAGATACGACTCTGACAGCTGACACGTACGTAAGCATCCCGTCTGATCACATGCACCCATTCATGTCCATTGTGCATTGCGCCTGACTTGGGCAATTCCAGCAGCGCAGTGCGACATCCCATACATCCAGAATTGCTACAGAGTGACTTCAGGAACTCTCTTCTGAGTTTAAACACTTCCGCTGGCCACCAAATTCCCAAGACATGAACATTTTATTAAGCATATCTGGGATGCCTTTCAACGTGCTGCTCAGAAGAGAACTCCACCCCTCTCGTACTCCCACCCCTCCAGGATCCATGGTGTCAATTCCCTCCAGCACTACTTCAGGCATTAGTCGAGTCTATGCCACCTACACGACATTAGGCAGGTGTAGCAGTTTCTTTAGCTCTTCAGTGTATATGGCTCTTAAAAACTTTTCAACGGAAACGCACCATGTTTAGAATAATAATTTATATGAAATATTTCTTAGCCAGATATCAAAGAGATGGTGCTCCTTATGCTTCACCGCTCACATGATCACAAACTTGACGAAATGGTCAATCAGCTCAATAAGCCGTATGTATGCAGAGTTCAGTGCATAGTATTTCTTGTCCTTACAACGATATTCAACTGAACACTGTTCACAAACGACACTGGTGAGGAAAACACACTGTCAGATATGGCAGCACATAGTTCAGGCGTAGCCAACGTGACAGAAGAATTGTAGGTCCATGTCCCTCACGTGAACTAGGTTCAGGCTCTCCATTGTAAATACACCTTCCTATCTAAGTGTGAGCTGTGCTAGCAAGTTCCTACAGACATAAAGTCTTGGCGTGAGTATTATTTCCTACCATTCTCTATAGCCATTGGGTTTTCGACTAGTTTGATTACATTTTACATCTCTTCCTGTACTGTGCCAACATTTTTATCACTCAACACCTACTGCACCCAAGTCCTCGATAGCCTTGTTTCTTTTCTGGTTTCCGACGGTCCACTTCTCCCTTCCTTAGCACACTGTTCTCTGAAAGTTCAGTTTCAGAAACTTTCCTTCATTTCTATGACAACGTTTTGTACTAGGGTAGCAATTTTGCTGTAGACAGTTTTCTCTGCCTATTCAACGACTTTCCGTGTCCCTCTTCCCTCGAATATATTTTTCAAGCTTAATTTCAAAATAACTAATTTCTTTCTTTAGTTAGCTGTTCACTAATTTTGACCTTTAGTAAGTCGCTACTTTCTGTTTCTTGCTCACCATTTCCTATTATTTCGTATTCTACACTCCTGGAAATGGAAAAAAGAACACATTGACACCGGTGTGTCAGACCCACCATACTTGCTCCGGACACTGCGAGAGGGCTGTACAAGCAATGATCACACGCACGGCACAGCGGACACACCAGCAACCGCGGTGTTGGCCGTCGAATGGCGCTAGCTGCGCAGCATTTGTGCACCCCCGCCGTCAATGTCAGCCAGTTTGCCGTGGCATACGGAGCTCCATCGCAGTCTTTAACACTGGTAGCATGCCGCGACAGCGTGGACGTGAACCGTATGTGCAGTTGACGGACTTTGAGCGAGGGCGTATAGTGGGCATGCGGGAGGCCGGGTGGACGTACCGCCGAATTGCTCAACACGTGGGGCGTGAGGTCTCCACAGTACATCGATGTTGTCGCCAGTGGTCGGCGGAAGGTGCACGTGCCCGTCGACCTGGGACCGGACCGCAGCGACGTACGGATGCACGCCAAGACCGTAGGATCCTACGCAGTGCCGTAGGGGACCGCACCGCCACTTCCCAGCAAATTACGGACACTGTTGCTCCTGGGGTATCGGCGAGGACTATTCGCAACCGTCTCCATGAAGCTGGGCTACGGTCCCGCACACCGTTAGGCCGTCTTACGCTTACGCCCCAACATCGTGCAGCCCGCCTCCAGTGGTGTCGCGACAGGCGTGAATGGAGGGACGAATGGAGACGTGTCGTCTTCAGCGATGAGAGTCGCTTCTGCCTTGGTGCCAATGATGGTCGTATGCGTGTTTGGCGCCGTGCAGGTGAGCGCCACAATCAGGACTGCATACGACCGAGGCACACAGGGCCAACACCCGGCATCATGGTGTGGGGAGGGATCTCCTACACTGGCCGTACACCTCTGGTGATTGTCGAGGGGACACTGAATAGTGCACGGTACATCCAAACCGTCATCGAACCCATCTTTCTACCATTCCTAGACCGGCAAGGGAACTTGCTGTTCCAACAGGACAATGCACGTCCGCATGTATCCCGTGCCACCCAACGTGCTCTAGAAGGTGTAAGTCAACTACCCTGGCCAGCAAGATCTCCGGATCTGTCCCCCATCGAGCATGTTTGGGACTGGATGAAGCGTCGTCTCACGCGGTCTGCACGTCCAGCACGAACGCTGGTCCAACTGAGGCGCCAGGTGGAAATGGCATGGCAAGCCGTTCCACAGGACTACATCCAGCATCTCTACGATCGTCTCCATGGGAGAATAGCAGCGTGCATTGCTGCGAAAGGTGGATATACACTGTACTAGTGCTGACATTGTGCATGCTCTGTTGCCTGTGTCTATGTGCCTGTAGTTCTGTCAGTGTGATCATGTGATGTATCTGACCCCAGAAATGTGTCAATAAAGTTTCCCCTTCCTGGGACAATGAATTCACGGTGTTCTTATTTCAATTTCCAGGAGTGTATATCATTCTTCGCCATAAATCTTTGCTGTCCTTATAGCAGATGATGTCTTCCTCACTTTCGGTTACAGTAACTCCTAATAAAGTCGCATGCTGCATTAATTAAGATTCAGAAGTGTTAGTAGTTAAAACTATAGCAGTCACTGGCGAGAAGATTAAGTTTGCTACGAACTCTAATGTAGTGGATGGGTTGTCCATCCATTACTCCGATTTTAGTTGCACAGGGATCAAGTGTTTTAAGTCGAACCTGAACTTGTGCAGCACGTCATAACAAAGGAAAAAAATTGTTAAAGTAGCTGGGTTTGAACAGCAAAGCAATTGGATTTCTAGACTTGGCATACGCTTGCGAAGTCATCGAACATCAATGAAACGAAGATTCAGTAAACCATGGTGCTGATTTTGATGTCTCTTACAAGTGAGTTGGTATACATTGTAATTAATTCTACGTTACTCTGGACAACATGTCGACCTTTAAAAGCAAAAACAAATATATCACAAGATGGACAGTAAAACTAGATCGATACAAATGAAGTCAAACGAGACCATTTTACACCGGTTAGTAAGTTAACAGGCAAATTAGAAGTTAATTATTAAACATAAAATTAAGCTGGCTAATTGCAAGGCGTTAGGGGCAGTATAGAATACATAATGTAATCCGTAAGAGCTTGCTCCCCGCTGAAATACAAAGGGCAGTCAACTGAAAACGAGACAGATGAAAAAAATAAGTAGATTGTTTATTATTTCAAATGTAATAGGCATTACTGTTAAAACATTTATCCCACTGTGCGACGAGACAGTAGGTGCCTTCTTCGAGAAATGTTTGCCACTGACTACGGAATCATTACTGATCTCAGGTGTGCACCTCTTGGTCCGAAGCAAATCGACGGCCCCGAATCTCTTTCTTCAGTGCTACAAAAATAACGAAATCGCATGGGGAGAAATCGGAACTCTTAGGAGGATATTCAAGGAATTCTCAACAAAACTTCTGCAGCGTACTCGAAAATTCTTTGGCAGCATCTGGGTGGACATTACCCTGCAAAAGAATGATGCCGTCCGTCAGGTGTTAGGACTTGATGGCGCCCTTCAATTTTTGCAAAGTGTCCATCGATTTGCTTCGGACGAAGAGGTACATACAAACTTCCATCTGTCTCGTTTTCATATGGCTACCGCTTGTACAAACGAATCGTGAAAAAGAATTCAGAAGTAGTAGTACTCTTAGTAGTAGGGTCGTAGTAGTAGTGGTAGGAATAGGTTGGGAATAAGAGATGGGCATACAGCAAGTGCTATGATGTATAAGTATGGAGGAAAGAAAGAAAGGCTACTTGTCGGCGTCTGGGCTATATTTACACGTAGAGTGTAACAGGAAAAATGATCTTACGTGGTATCCAGACGAACATCGTTGCTTGGTAAGCGCACAGCATGCACGGTGCCCCTCCAACACCGCTGAACAGGTGGCGTGGTCACTGCAGCTTCTGAGAACTGCTTTCTGAACTGCATCCCGCCAACTGTACAAAACCATTGCACAGATTTAGAACACTTGTAAAGGGAAAAACACACAGTACAGAGAATTTTTTTAGTTCAGTTCCAGAAATTTATGGCTACTGGCAGTAAAAAATGGCAACATCAATAAATAATTAATGTAGAGTAATGAAATGACGGGAATACACTTGTCAATGTAACATATACACATCAAAATAAGTTTTGCATCACCCGAGTTCCCAGAACTCCTGAAAGAAGACGTTGACTGTGAATTTTGTATCTTAGACACAGTCCCTTTGATTGTTAAGATAAGTCACTAAAACACCCAAAGAAGTAAACAACCATGCATGAGCAGCGCCTATTAGACGGAGGGGACCGGCAGCCGATCAGTTCCAGTCATTCCACCAGGAAGTAGGTACACGGGTCGTGTTGTCTGGAGTTCAACGATGCCTAGACGGTCATTACCGCGGTTAGATCTCGTCCGCCTTGTTACTTTGTACCAGAAAGGGCTGTCAACAAGGGAAGTGTCCAGGCGTCTCGGAGTGAAGCAAAGCTATGTTTTTCGGACATGTAGGAGATAAAGAGAAACAGGAACTGTCGATGACATGCCTCGCTCAGGCCACCCAAAGGCTACTACTGCAGTGGATGAGCGCTACCTACGGATTATGGCTCGGAGGAACCCTGACAGCAACGCCACCATGTTGAATAATGCCTTTTGTGCAGCCATAGGACGTCGTGTTACGACCCAAACTTTGCCCAATAACCTGCATAATGTGCAACTTCACTCCCGCCGTCCATGGCGAGGTCCAGCTTTGCAGTGCGGTACAGATGGGCCCAACAACATGCCGAATGGACCGCATAGGTTTGGCATCACGTTCCCTTCACCGATGAATGTCACATATTCCCTTAACCAGACCATCGTCGGAGACGTGTTTGGAGGCAACCAGGTCAGGCGGAACGTCTTAAGCACACTGTCCAGCGAGTGCAACAAGGTGGAGGTTCCCTGCTATTTTGGGGTGGCATTATGTAGGGCCGACGTACGCCGCTGGCGGTCGTGGAAGGATCCGTAACGGCTGTACGATACGTGAATGCCATCCTCCGACTGACAGTGCAACCATATCGGCAGCATATTGGCGAGGCATTCGTCTTCATGGACGACAAATCGCACACCTACCGTGCACATCTTGGAGGCAACCCGATCAGGCTGAACGCCTGAGACAAGCTGTCCAGCGAGTGCAGCAAGCTGGGGGAAACGACATCGCTCGACTAGAGTGGCCAGCATGTTCTCTAGATATGAACCCTGTCTAACATGCCTGGGATATATCGAAAAGGGCTGTTTATTAACGACGTGACCCACCGACCACTCTGAGGGATCTACGCTGAATCACCGTTGAGGAATGGGACAATCTGGACCAACAGCTCCTTGATGAACTTGTGGATGGTATGCCACGACGAATACAGGCATGCATCAATGCAAGAGGACGTGCTACTGGGTATTAGAAGTACCGGTGTTTACAGCAATCTGGACCACCACCTCTGAAGGTCTCGCTGTATGGTGGTACAACATCCAATGTTTCGTATTCATGAGGAATAAAAAGGGCGGAAATGATGTTTATGTTAATCTCTTTTCCAATTTTCCGTGCAGGTTCCAGAGCTCTCGGAACCGAGGTGATGCAAAACTTTTTTGATGTGTGTATTTCAATGATTAACATTGCAAGACCACATGTTAAAGTAAGCGCGTGATAAGCGTGACGAGCAATGTGAAATGCTCCTACGTTATATGCGGCTGCAGTCTTTTTTGGCGTATTTCACTGATGAATTCTTCTCGGATTATCATCCAAGTGGTGGCGTCGTCTTGTCGCAATGTTTGAATGAGTTTCGTACCGATTATCGTCTGACGAAGTGCCTTGGTTGCAATCCCTCAACTGGCCTCCTTGTAACCAAAACACGGCCATCACTGGCACCGGGGCAGAACCACGTATCATCAGAAAACACAAATGGTTTCCTTCGCTTGTTATAGGCGTTACATTATACTTTATCGCAACTTCTTGACTAACGCCTAAGAATTTGGAAGCGCAAAGTCGTTCTAAGGCCAAAATTCGATAATATTCGAAAGTATTCCGAGACATGGAAGTAAGGTGGTAACGCGCCGGTTGCGTCCACATTGGAAAGGTGCAGAAATGTCCAGGAAACGAAAACAGTACTCGCTTTAAAAAACATGACTTTCTCTCCTCCATACACTGATAACTGTAATTTAGTCCTATTACCTCCATCGTACATTTTGAACTGTTCCAACTTTTAGGTGCACTACGTTCCTGGAGAGCTCAGTGAGGTTCGGTGTGTCTGTGTTATTTTAAGTAATGCCTCGGATGTATTAGATGTATATATTAGGTGTATATGGCGCGTGATTAAATACTGAAGTACCTAATTGTGTTTGTGATTTCTGTTTCATGTCAAAGAAGAGAGAGCAGAGGTGACCAGCGTCGCAGGCTCCCGTTCAAAACGGGACTGATAACGCCGACCACTCAGAACCTACCAGCTGTCGGCAGACTCTTAGGAGAAGATGCCGCTAGACTCGCCTGCGTCACTGCGTTGTTCAATAAACTGAAAAGATGTTATTTTAAATGCATCATATATCGTGAGACTGTCTACACCTATCTTCCAAACTGTTAAGTCTTATCCTCTAAGTTACTGCATTCGTAGGTCTGAATCATTACATTCAATTACAGCATTAAGTTTTGTTATACGTCGTGTGCGCTGAACTTCGGAAAAACGCAACAAAGTTGATTCTTGAGATTAATTTTTATTATATATGTTGAAAAATTTTAAAATTTATCGGAAAAAGGATCACAAGAATCTCTCTTTCAAAGCATTAATCCCGGCTTGCTGGGTCTGCTGTTAGGGTTAACCGGATTTGGAGTGTTAATTTGAAGGGGTGGCCGGATGCCCTTCCTGTCACCATGTCACCACCCCTTATTCCCCCCCCCCCCCCCCCCCCCCCCCCGCGGGACAGAATGTGTATGTGTGTACCCCAACTGTCAACTGTCTGCGTCTAGTGTGCAATGCATGGAAAAGAGCGAACGTGTTTCAGATGTCTGCGAGTCGTTTAACTGAGGCGGAACGTGGGGACCAGCCGAGTATTCACCTAGTGGTATGTGGAAAACCACCTAAAAAGCACGTCCAGGCTGGGCCAGCACACCCGGTGCATTACTCCGCCAGACGGATTCGATCCGGGGCCGGCGCGCCTATCCCAGTCCAGGAAGCAGCGCGTTAGCGCTCTCAGCTGCCCTGGCGGGTTATAAAGGGTCGTAAGAATATTAATGAATATCTCTAGAGAATCGGCTGCACCTAAACTGATATGGGCAGTGAAATAATTTTGCACCAATGTACGTAATTTTAACGAAAGATACGAAGTGAAGAGGCTAAATTGTGTAATCATTTTCATTCCTCTGACGAAAAGACTAGCAAAATCTACAACCAGTAATAAAATTTATACAGGTCAATATTTATTAATAACATATCGGCTGCTATACATGATCTACGGAAAGCCAGGGTAGTGTTGTACGTTTCCATACCACCGTAAACTGAATACGGCAAAAAATAATTTTTTCAACGACAAGAAGTTTTCTCCATTGCCTCAGATTTGTTCTGGGGAAACCTGAGACGACTTATTAATACTAAAAGAAGAGAATATGCCAGAAATGTAGTGTAAATGAAAATTTCACAAAACGTATCTCTGCTTAGTGACTATCGCCCTCTAATCCCACTGATGTAATCGCTTATTGCTACTACACTGCAACTGTACCTGACAGCACAATAAAACCGCAGTACTGCAGTAACTAGGACACAGACACGGCAAGCAATATAATCTTTTGCATGCTTACGGACGAAGCGACGTGACGCGTGGTTAATGCACTGAACTTGGACTTCTGGGGGGGGGGGGGGGGGGGGGGGCGAGGCTCAAGCCGCCATCCGCCCATCTACATGCGCTATCCGATCAAAAGTATCGTGACTCCCTTATGTGCAGTGGAATAACCACTAGATGTCACGACAGGCGGGCCCGTCAGTATAAAAGGAAGGCGGGGAATATTGTGTTGTCAGTAGGGTAGTAGTAACAGCACATTAGGTCACTAAGGGTAACTTAGTTACTTCTAACGTGGACTTATCATTGGATGTCCCCTGAGAAAAACATCTATAGGGGACATTTCAACACTTCTAAAGCTGCCCAAGTAGATCGTTGGTGAGGTGACTGTAAAGTGTAAACGTGAAGAAACAATCACTCCTAAACCAAGACCAGATAGCTCTCATTTATTGACGGACAGGAAATGTCGAGCATTGCGAAAGTAGGTTGTAAAAAATCACTCTAAACTATCAAAAGGATTCACTTGTAAGTGCCAAAGTGCTGTTACCATTCCAGCTAGAACAATGAGTGTGCTTAGTGAGTTAAAAAGAATAGAAAAGAATAGGTTGCAACGGTTCAGCAGTTCCTCATATGCCAAACATTTCTGTTGCCAATGGTCAACGACGCTTCAGGTAGTGTAAAAAGCTATGCCACTGGATGGTGGATGACTCGTAACGACTGATTTGGAGTGACAAATCACGCTATCCCTTCGGCAATCCGTTGGAATGGTTCGGTGTGGCAAATATCTGGAGAACGTTACTTGTCGTCATATGTACAGCCAACACTGAAGTACGGAGGGGAGTGTGAGGTTGGGGGGAGGGTGTTACAGTATGCGAATGTTTTTTGTGATTAGGGTATAGCCGCTTCACTGAGATCAAGAAAATGCTAAATGTGGAAGAATATGAACACATTTCATGGTACCGTGTACTTCGTACAGTAGAGGAACAGTTCATAGACGATACTTATTTGTATCTCATGGAACTACTGTATATGGTTCTAGAGCACTTTTCAAGTCTACATCTATATCTACATCGATACCCCCCAAGCCACCTGACGGTGTGTGGCGGAGGGTACCTTGAGTACCTCGATCGGTTCTGCCTTCTATTCCAGTCTCGTATTGTTTGTGGAAAGAAGGATTGTCGGTATGCCTCTGCACGGGCTCTAATCTCTCTGATTTTATCCTTATGGTCTCTTCGCGAGATATACGTAGGAGGGAGCAATATACTGCTTGACTCCTCGATGTAGGTATGTTCTCGAAACTTCAACAAAGGCCCGTAGCGAGCTACTGAGCGTCTCTCTTGCAGAGTCTTCCAGTGCAGTTTATCTACATCTCCGTGACGCTTTCGCGATTACTAAAGGATCCTATAACGAAGCGCGCTGCTCTCCGTTGGATCTTCTCTATCTCTTCTATCAACCCTATCCGGTACGGATCCCACACTGCTGAGCAGTATTCAAGCAGTGGGCGAACAAGCGTACTGTAACCTACTTCCTTTGTTTTCGGATTGCATTTCCTTAGGATTCTTCCAATGAATCTCAGTCTGGCATCTGCTTTACCGACGATCAATGAATCTCAGTCTGGCATCTGCTTTACCGACGATCAACTTTATATGATCATTCCATTTTAAATCACTCCTAATGCGTACTCCCAGATAATTTATGGAATTAACTGCTTTACCGACGATCAACTTTATATGACCATTCCATTTTAAATCACTCCTAATGCGTACTTCCAGATAATTTATGGAATTAACTGCTTCCAGTTGCTGACCTGCTATATTGTAGCTAAATGATAAGGAATCTTTCTTTCTATGTATTCGCAGCACATTGCTCTTGTCTAGAGTGAGATTCAATTGCCATTCCCCGCACGATGCGTCAATTCGCTGAAAATCTTCCTGCATTTCAGTACAATTTTCCATTGTTACAACCTCTCGATATACCAAAGTCTCAGACATCTATGATGTGTATCTGCAGACTGAAGCGTTGAATGAAAATTATTACCATGGTCGAGACTCGAATCCGGGTCTGCTGCTCACTAGGTAGATTTGCTAACCACTAAGGCATCCTGGCACAGCGGCGACTATCCTCGCACGCCTCCCTTCTTAGTTCAAATTTCATTCACTCCAGAGTCTGCTTAGTATTCTCCCTAAACTCGAACAGCATTGCAGAAGCTCTCCAACTCTACTGGAGTAGCACCTGAACATCGAATGAAATGAGGGGTCTATCCTGAGCCCCTGGCATAGGTGCTTTAATCACATGAAACTATACGGTCCCAGATACCTTTCCAAGTCTAGAACAACTATGATGTATATATGCAGACTGAAGCGATGAATGAAAATTTGTACCAAGGGATTTGAAACTGGTTCTCCGGCTCACTAGGTAGACTCGCTACCCACTACACCACCCTAGCGCTGTGGCTTTGCACAACTGTATGGACTACCCTAGCACACCTTCCTCTTCAGTCCAAATTCTCAATCACACCTCAGCCTGCTTTTTATACCAGCATGAGAACGCGCCTAGCCACTAAGCAGCATCTGTGAGGCAATAGTTTGTGCACAATAGCATTCGTGATTAGGCTGCCCAGAATCCCAACCTGTAGTCAACAGAACATCTTTAGGATGAGTTATAGCGTCGATTTCGCTGAAGATCCCAAAGTTCAGCATCACTACCTTCTTTGCCGGCCGCTGTGGCCGAGCGGTTCTAGGCGCTTCAACCTGGAATCGCGCGACCGCTACGGTCGCGGGTTCGAATCCTGCCTCGAGCATGGATGTGAGTGATGTTCTTAGGATAATTAGGTTTAAGTAGCTCTAAGTTCTAGGTGTGTCCCATAGTGCTCAGAGCCATTACAACGAAGGCAATCATGCTGACTGATGTCACCCTGAAGGCTAAAGAACATTTGCTGGAAACGTGTTGTAATTTGCATCTGGACAAACAGTTACTTAGGGTGGTCAAGGTAAATGGAACACACTGTATATAGGCGCCGGCCCCTATAGCTTCGACGCTCTGTAGCGTCGTTGGATGACGTTTCTGCGAATGGGTGTCTGAGTAAAACTTGGTCCATAAGTCCCCTCTACGACCTCTAGAAGTATGTAACATGAATTGTGAAACAGCCGGCTGGAGTGGCCAAGCGGTTCTAGGCGCTACAGTCTGGAACCGCGGGACTGCTATGGTCGCAGGTTCAAACCCTGCCTCTGGAATGGATGTGTGTGATGTTCTTAAGCTAGTTAGGTTTAAGTAGTTATAAGTTCTAGGGGACTGATGAAAATGGTTCAAATGGCTCTGAGCACTATGGGACTTAACATCTGAGGTCATCAGTCCCCTAGAACTTAGAACTACTTAAACCTAACTAACCTAAGGACATCACACACACCCATGCCCGAGGCAGGATTCGAACCTGCGACCGTAGCGGTCGCACGGTTCCAGACTGAAGTGTCTAGAACCGCTCTGCCACTGCGGACGGCGGGACTGATGACCTTAGCAGTTAAGTCCTATAGTGCCAAGAGCCATTTTTTGAATTGTGAAACACCCTGCTTCCTCAAAAAAAATTTAAGGTGTCAGCATGATTCCTTCAAATAAAGTCTTTTCCGCATCCTTCTTGATTTAAGATGGTGGTGGTCCTTCCCAAGCGCTAGAAACTAATTTTGTTTTTGAACTCTGCTGTCAAGCCGCTATCCAGCCGAGTTGCTTCCGAAACATCGGGGCTCGCGTGTAGCTTTCTGGCACATTAGCGCTGACAAGCAGATCGATGAGACTGGTGGTCCTTTCCCACAGGCGGGCTCACGGGCGCGGATGCTGCGCGCAGCTGCATAGCGGGACGGACTGGTTTCCGGGAGCGGGTCCGGATCTGGATCTGGATCCGGCGTCTCTTCAAAAGAGGACCAGGGGCAGCCGGGGCAGCAACGGCGCAGCGCGGAGGGCAGGTCTCGCCCGCATCTGCGGCCGCCTCTTCCGCTGTGGCCGCGACCTGCGCACACCACTCCACTGGGAGCCGACACGAGCCAGCAGCCTTCTGCGATACAGGATACCGCGTTCATCTACTGACAATCTACATCTACATCTACACCCACACTCCGCAAGCTACCTGACGGTGTGTGGAGGAGGGTACTTTGAGTACCTCTATCGGTTCTCCCTTCTATTACAGTCTCGTTTGTTCGTGCAAAGAAAGATTGTCGGTATGCTTCTGTGTGGGCTCTAATCTCTCTGATTTTACCCTCATGGTCTCTTCGCGAGATATACGTAGGAGGCAGCAATATACTGCTTGACTCCTCAGAGAAGGTGTGTTCTCGATACTTCAACAAAAGCCCGTACCGAGCTACTGAGCGTCTCTCCTGAAGAGTCTCCCACTGGAGTTTATCTATCATCTCCGTGGCGCTTTCGCGATTACTAAATGATCCTGTAACAAAGCGTTGGATCTTCTCTACCTCTTCTGTCAACCCTATCTGGTACGTATCCCACACTGGTGAGCAATACACAAGCAGTGGGCGAACAAGCGTACTGTAACCTACTTCCTTTGTTTTCGGATTGCATTTCCTTAGGATTCTTCCAATGAATCCCAGTCTGGCATCCGCTTTACCGACGATCAACTTGATATGATCATTCCTTTTTAAACCACTCCTAATGCCTACTCCCAGATAATTTATATGAAATTAACTGCTTCCAGTTGCTGACTTGCTATATTGTAGCTAAATGAGAAGGGATCTTTCCTTCTATGTATTCGCAGCACATTACACTTGTCTTCATTGAGATTCAATTGCCATTCCCTGCACCATGCGTCAATTCGTTGGAGATACTCCCGTGTTTCAGTACAAATTTCGATTGTTACAACCTCTCGATACACCACAGCATCATCCGCAAAAAGCATCAGTGAACTTCCGATTTCATCCACAAGGTCATTTATGTATATTGTGAATAGCAACGGTCCTATGACACTCCCCTGCGGCACACCTGAAATCACTCTTACTTCGGAAGACTTCTTTCCAATGAGAATGACATGCTGCGTTCTGTCATCTAGAAACTCTTCAATCCAATCACACAATTGGTCTGGTAGTCCATATGCTCTTACTTTGTTCATTAAACGACTGTAGGGAACTGTATCGAATGCCATGTGGAAGTCAAACACGGCATCTACCTAGCAACCCGTGTCTATGGCCCTCTGAATCTCGTGGATGAATAGCACGAACTGGGTTTCACACCATCGTCTTTTTAGAAACCCATGCTGATTCCTACACAGTAGATTTCTAGTCTCCAGAAAAGTCATTATACTCGAACATAATACGTGTTCCAAAATTCTACAACTGATGGACGTTAGAGATATAGGTCTGAAGTTCTGCACATCTGTTCGATGTCCCTTCTTGTAAACGGGGATGACATGTGCCTTTTCCAATCCTTTGGAACGATTCAAAATGGTTCAAATAGCTCTCAGCACTACGGGACTTAACAGCTGTGGTCATCAGTCCCCTAGAACTTAGAACTACTTAAACCTAACTAACCTAAGGACATCACACACATCCGTGCCCGAGGCAGAATTCGAACCTGCGACCGTAGCAGCCGCGCGGTTTCGGACTGCGCGCCTAGAACCGCGAGACCACCGTGGCCGGCTCCTTTGGAACGCTACGCTCTTCTAGAGACCTACGGTACGCCCTTGCAAGAAGGGGGGCAAGTTCCTTCGCATACTCTGTGTAAAATCGAACTGGTATCCCAGCAGGTCCAGCGGCCTTTCCTCTTTTGAGCGATTTTAATTGTTTCTCTATCCCTCTGTCGCCTATTTCGATGTCTACCATTTTGTCATCTGTGCGACAATCTAGAGAAGGAACTACAGTGCAGTCTTCCTCTGTGAAACAGCTTTGCAAACGGACATTTAGTATTTCGGCCTTTAGTCTGTCATCCTCTGTTTCAGTGCCATTTTGGTCACAGAGAGTCTGGACATTTTGTTTTCATCCACCTACCGCTTTGACATAAGACCAAAATTTCTTAGGATTTTCTGCCAAGTCAGTACATAGAACTTTACTTTCGGATTCACTGAACTCCTCTCGCATAGCCCTCCTCACACTCCATTTCGCTCCGAGTAATTTTTGTTTGTCTGCAAGGCTTTGGCTATGTTTATGTTTGCTGTGAAGTTCCCTTTGCTTCCGCAGCAGTTTTCTAACTCGGTTGTTGTACCACGGTGGCTCTTTTCCATCTCTTACGATCTTGCTTGGCACATACTCATCTAACGCATATTGTACGATGGTTTTGAAATTTGTCCACTGATCCTCAACACTATCTGTACTTGAGACAAAACTTTTGTGTTGAGCCGTCAGGTACTCTGAAATCTGCTTTTTGTCACTTTGGCTAAACAGAAAAATCTTCCTACCTCTCTCTACTTTTTCGGCATCAACTGTCGGAATTCCTAGCTGTTCTGTTAAACACGGAGCATTGTTAAATGAAACAACTTCCCACTGATGTTTGCAATAAATTTATACTGAGGTGTCAAAAATGTTTGGCTACCTCCGAATATCGTGTAGGACCTCCTTTTGCCCATCGTAGCACATGATTTCGATGTGGCATGAAAATGTGGCTGGAAGTCCCTGAGCTTTGCTCTGTTGCACACAGGGTGACCTATAATTATTGTGGTCTCTCTCTTCAACAGACACTGTGAGAGGTGAGCGAAGGTATACATTAGGTGACAAAAGCCGTGGGATAACTTCTAATTTCGTGCCGGACCACCTTCTGCCCTGCATAGTGCATTAATTGGACGTGTCATGAAAAAGTTGTTGGAAGTCCCCTGCAGAAATGCTGAGCCATGCTGCCTCCATAGCCCTCCACAGGCCTCTCGATTATGACCCATAAATGTTGGGTGGAATTCATGTCGGACGACCCGGGTGGCCAGATCATTCGCTAAAATTGTCCAGAATGTTCTTCAAACCAATCGCGGACAGTTGTGGCCCACTGATATGGTGCACTGTGATCCATAAAAATTTCATCTTTGCTACGGACATGACGTTCATGAATGGTTGCAAACTGCTCCAAGCAGAAGAAACCAAAGAACCCATCCCATTCCACACAAACACAGCTCACAATATTATGGAGCCACCAGAAGCTTGCACAGTGCCTTCTTGACAACTTGGGCCATGTCTTCGTGGGATCTGCGCCACGCTCGAACCCCACTATCTGTACTTGAGACAAAACTTTTGTGCTCTTGTAAGGTGTCAGGCAAATCCAACACCTTACATGAAAACCCTGACGTGATAAGCAAATCCAGTAGTATGTCACATAGCTCCGAATAAATCGTGACATTAAATTAACCAAAGTAATACGAGTAACGAGTGAGCAAATGGAATACCACAGACTAACACAAGAATGCCTAGATGCATGTCGTACCTTCCCACCGTGAAGCAGACGCAGTTCCGAGGGGAGAAACGAGGACAGAAGCCGAGAGCAGAACCGTGGGGAGGGGCTGGGCACCCACGCCACGAGCCTACCTGTACAACTATACAACCCGCACGTTTTAGCGTCAGGCTTTTTCGCGTCTCTGGTATGTCAAGGACAACCCCCAGCCCATGTTAAAAGCTAGAGCCCTCCAGAAAAGCAGTATAGATCTTACGATTACACAAAAAGGGCCACTACCACCCGCAAGATTTAGCGTGAGACTTTTTCGCGTGTCTGTTACATTAGGATCACTCCCCAGCCCATGTTAAAAGATAGAGCCCTCCAGAAGAGCAGTATAGATCTCACGATAACGCTAAAAGGACCACACTAGCTGCAGGTTTTAGCGTGAGACTTTTTAGCGTCTCTGTTACGTTGCAAACTTTAAAAACATTGCCCCACCACGAAAAGTATAACGTTTCCCATTGGAAGGACAGAATTTTTGTAGGCGGAGCGTAAGGTTAACATTGAGACCCTGATTGGTCAGATGAAAACACAGCCAGATAGCTTTTTTAAACTAACTTCGGTAAATAGTAGTAAGGAGAAGTTCGAGAGTTGGTTCCGGCCGCTGCCGCCCTGACGCTGCTTAAACACCGACAAGGTAATGAACGCACGCGATGCCGCATTTTTTGAGCGCATAGGGCTTCACTCAGAACTGCAGAAGTCTCATCTGTTACTCCCCCTTTTTGCGTAATACTAGTGTCGATCGTTAATTAAAACTCATGGTGTTCAAAATTGCCACTTGAAGAACAGATCTGAAACGCGATGATTTTTCTTTTATATAGTTATTGAGAAGCCCCATCAGCCACTGTAATTTACGACAAGTTAAATAAGTAATTAAAGATAATTGAGGGTCACTGTAGACGATTTTTATGTTTTCTCTTTTGTGAAACTTAAATTTAAACCTAGATTATAGATGTGATATGGCATAGGTCATCCTTCGATCGATTGTAGAACTTGGAAACCCATTCAGGGAATATTCGTTCACATTTTTGTTGAACGCTGTTGGTTTTTACCATCCTGTATTAAAACATTTCCTTTTATCAATAGTGCAATTTATAAACGATGTTTTGTGATTAGAATAAATTTCCAATGGTAAACGTAACTGCTTTTTCGACGTTATTTTACCAGCTAACTAAAAGTAGGAAAGCCTTGAACCCTATCCACTATATTTAGTTAGTATTAAGATTCTTTTACAGGGAGTGCAGTGGAGCTGACGCTGAGATCATTTAGTATTTGGTTATATCATCGTTAGTCTCACTGAACTCTTCTGAATTCTACATGTCATGTGTGGTCTGACGTCTCCTTACCAGCAACAGGACCCAGGTTCAAACTAGTTAATTCCCTAAAAAACACGCTCAGAGCGTCGTTGCGCGAAAGTGGTAGGGAGACACGATATAGTACAATTAGACACCACCATGAATGTTTAGACTCTTACCGACTGAAATGGGGGCTCATCTGACCAGACCACGGTTTTCCAGTCGTGTCAGGTGCAACCGATATGGTCGCGAGCACAGGAAAGGCGGTGCAGGCGACGTCGTGCTGTTAGCAAAGACACTGGCATCAGACGTCTGCTGCCCGATGCCTACGAGAAAGACAGGCCGCGGCGCGTACGTCACGAAGATAGTCCTACGCTCGCTCGCTCAAATCAGCAGACAAACTACGTTTCTACACTTGTTAACTCGCAAGTAGGCGTGTCCGTACTAACGAAAACTAAATCTTCTACGGGAATCCGCTATTACGGAATCCTACTTTTATTAGTCCTTTAATGATGGGAATACCATTTGTCACGGCTGTACTGGCGTACAATAAAATCATGCTAAAACGATTATCAGTTGCATAAGGCACCACTTACAGCATGTAATGAGTACTGTTAAGCAGAAGAGACTAAATGACTAAATGCTATAAACAAGCCGTTATACCATTTATATCGAGCATTGATCTTAAATTAAATTTTGCTGCAGCACTGTTAATCAGTAAGACTTCATAATAGCAGATTCCAGTGGAAGATGCAATTCTCGTTCGTACTTACACGCCCAGGTGCGAGTTAACAGGTTTAGAAACGCATTTTGTCTGCTGAGCTGAGTGAGCGAGCGAGTTCAGGACTACCTTCGTGACGTACGCGCCGCGGCCTGTCTTTCTCGTGGGCCTCGTCTACTGCCATAGCCCAATCATGCCAAATTTAGCCGCACACCTTTGTCGTACATCCCACATTGACTTCTGCGGTTAATTCAAGCAGTGTAGCTTGTCTGTTAGCACCGACAACTCTACGCAGACGCCGCTGCTCCCCGTCGTTTAGGTAAGGCCGTCAGCCACTGCGTTGTGGTGCTGGTGGTTAGTGTTTAACGTCCCGTCGACAACGAGGTCATTAGAGACGGAGCGAAAGCTCGGGTTAGGGAAGGATGGGGAAGGAAATAGGCCGTGCCCTTTCAAAGGAACCATCCGTGCATTTGCCTGAAACGATTTAGGGAAATCCCGGAAAACCTAAATCAGGATGGCTGGTGACGGGATTGAACCGTCGTCCTCCCGAATGCGAGCACTGCGATGTCCCGCGTGAGGTATTGCCTGAAATATGGTTTTGTCCTCGGTCTCTTGACACTGTCGATCTCGGAATATTTAATACCCTAACGATTTCCGAAATGGAATGTCCCAACTTCCACTCCGCGTTCAAAGTCTATTAACTCCAGTAGTGCAAACGACAGCCCCGCCAATGCATTACTCTTTTATACCTCGTGTGGACGATACAACCGCCATCTGTCTATGTGCACATTACTATCCGATGTCTTTTGTCACCTCAGAGTATGTATTTGCTTCCACGTATAAGTTTGCCTTCGGTTAGAGTGGAATCTTGATAAGCGATTAACGACGCCTAATTCAACATGCCGGACAATTGTTGAGCATATTCTAAGTTCGAATACAATAAATTTCTTTGAGAGATGAAACCTCCTATTCACAAGCCAACAGGTGTTTAGAAAGTGTCACTCGAGTGCAAAGAAGCTTGCCATTTTTTCGCACGATATCGTACGAACCGTGGATGAAGGAAAACAGACAGATTTCATATTCCTAGATTTCCACAGACAGATTTCATATTCCTATATTTCCAGAAAGTGTGACACAGTGCCACACTAGAGAGTTTTAACGGAGATCCGAGCATACGGAATAGGTTCCCAGATATGTGAACGGTTCGAATACCTTAAAGTAATAAAATCTAGTATGAGTGTGCGAGTGTTCATCGGAAACAACTGTATCACCAGGAGTGCCTCAAGGGAAGTGTTCAAAATGATTCAAATGGTTCTGAGCACTAGGGACTTAACATCTGAGGTCATCAGTCCCCTAGAAGTTAGAAATAGTTAAACGTAACTAACCTAAGGACATCGCACATGTCCATGCCCGAGGCAGGATACGAACCCACGACCGTAGCGGTCGCGCGGCTCCAGAATGAAGCGCCTAGAACCGCTCGGCCACAACGGCCGGCCAAGAGAAGTGTGAAAGGATCGCTCTTAATTTCTATGTGCATAAACGATCTGACTGGTAGGGTGAACAGCTGTCTATGGGTGTTTGCTGATGATTGTGGTGTACGGGAAAGGGTCGTGTTTGAGTGACTGTAGGAACATACAGAGTGGCTTGGATGGAGTTCGGTGTGATGAATGACAGCTTGCTACAAATGTCAGCAAATCTAAACTAATACACATCAGTAAAATAACAATTTGTTAATGTTCAAATGCGATATTTCTGGTGTGTTGCTGGACAGTCACGTCGATTAAATGTCCAGGAGTAATGTTGCAAAGCGATGTGCAACGGAATGGAACGAATTTGTAAGATCGGTGATACAGTCAGCGGACCGTCGATATCAGCTTATTGGGAGAATTCTAGGAAACAGTTGCTCTTCTCTAAAGGAAAACGGCGTACCAGACACTTATACAACCCATTAATGAGTTTACTCACCAGGTCAGAATAAATACATCAAAGCAATTAAGAGGCGTGCTGTTTGATTTTTAATGTGTGAGTTCGACCAAACGCGACCATTACGGAAATCCTCCGTGATCTCAAATGGGAATACCATGAAGAAAGACGTTCTTTTCGTGAAACACTGTTCAGAACATTTAGAGAACCGGCACTTCCCATGGACTGCGAAACGATCCAGCTGCCTCGTATATAACCTACATCTCACGTAAGATCTGCGAAGATAAGAGAAATTAAGTTCGTACGAATGCATATAGATACTCGATTTTCACTCCCACCATTTGCGAATGGATCAGAAAAAGTAGTGACTAGCGTCGGTGAAAGTGGCTCTGGCATGTATATGTAGATGTAGATGTAGATATGCTGTTATCGTGTTGTTTAGTACAGATGCTAAAACGGTTGTGCACTTCTAAACATACAAGACACGCACTTCTAAACATACAAGACACAAGAGTTTTTTAATGAAATACCTCATATGTCTGATCCATTGTACGTTAATATGATGCTGAGCTCACGAACGAGGTTTGCTTTGAATACCACGTCATATATATACAACCTGAGGCCTCGTGAAGAGACTGCGCCTTCGTAAACAATGCAGCAAGGTGATGAGGAAAAAGAAGGGCTAAGGGAGAGATAAAATGAGATTTATGTTTACCTGAGCGGCATCACAACTTTCAGTCATTACAATGTGTTTGAATTGTCAGGATATTCTGTTCGAAGAACTCTATTCATTCGTGAAAATGTTGGCGGCAGAAATGGTGAAAGTGTTAGGAACACTATTTGAGGTGTTGCAGACAGTTCGAGAATGATGGAATACTCGTAATAATTTAGGCTCGATCTTCAGACGAAGTGATATACAGAAATAAAGGAGGTCCTAAATCACAGTGACTGGACAGGGTTTTACTCCGTGTACCTCACTAGGCCCAACACATCAAGTGACATTACTACACACCCTGCCTCCTCCACCCAAAAGAGCAAGTTGCTTAAGAAGGTAGAGTTAAACGTTCGTGAAGTCTATGTGAAGAAAATATTACAAACCTGTCTCCTTAAATGTTCGTTAGTAGTGTAAAATTCGAATGAGTGGACTGACTGCTGACTGAATCTCTTTTAACAATTCAAGAATTTCGACATTTCTTTCTGAACCATGCAGTATTCCATTAAACGGGCAAGCATTTTTTGATCCTCTAGCCGCAAAGTTCATTACAATTTCGAAAAATTGCAACATATGGGAAGGCAAAGATATTAAGCATGTTGATTGGAAGCCTGGTGACAGAGTAGGTGCTCATGGTTCGCACGGAGCTGACACTGCAGTTATTTGTCAACAGTGTAAATAGTCCTTCACAGGAGATGCCACAAACACTGAAAGGTAATCTTAACCAGTGCAAGGAAACTCCTTGAATGAAACCATGTTCTTCAAACAAGGTGCGATTGCTTGGTTACGATAACCTTGTGTGCGTGAAAGACAGGCAGTGTGTTCACGAGAATGTAGTCAGCTGTTGTCTGAGGATCATAATAGAATAGATGGCCTCCGTAATCCAGAGTTTGATTCTCTGTAATCTGTGCGTTACTGGGATCCAGTCCGCCAAAGAGGCGCCAAGTCAAAAGACAACTTGAGAGCGAATTAACTTTTTTGTATACATTTCGGCAGCGCTGCATAGCATCTGTTTGTCAGACGACTCCGCGGCTTGCACGTACTGCAACCCGCGGAGTGTGTCCTTCATTAGGGCAAACGAACAGATGGAAGACGCGAAGTTTTTGGAAATTTGTGGTAAGGTCTTATGGGACCAAACTGCTAAGGTCATCGGTCCCCAGGCTTACACACTACTTAATCTAACTCAAACTAACTTACGCTGAGGACGACACACACACCCATGCTCAAGGGAGGACTCGAACCTCCGAAGGGGGCAGCCGCGCGGACCGTGACATCACACCCTAGACTGTGCGGCTACCCCTCGCGGCTGAAGGTGCGATATCCAGGCTGTAGGGTGGTTGAGGAAGAACAGTTCGACGAAGTTCTGTGAGCTTCTGCCAGTTGCGCAGACTTTTGTGAACCTTGCGTTGTCATAGAAGAGACGTTCGTTTGCATTTTTGAGGCGACGAAAACATTGCTGAGGTCACAGGCGTGTGTAGTCAACCGGCACGAGGGCAATCTGACAGGTTTGTGCGACCTCGTTGCGATAATGACAGACGTCTCGCCCAACGACTCATCAAGCTTTTGTTCTCTGCCAGGTTTTCGCAGAAACTGTGCAAGCGCCTTTGAATATATGCGATGCTCTGGTTTTCCGCCAAAACAAATTTAATGACAGCTCTCTGTATGAAACGCACCTCGGTTACAGACGCCATTATGAAGGCTAAGTTAAGTGTCACCACCCATCGGAACTTCATGCGACTCTAGGAGCTCAATCGGGAATATTCCACGTCTCACAACAAATTCCGCATTTCTTCAGCCGAAACTGATCTAGAAAAAAAGTGCAGCAGCTGAATAAAGCTACACGTCTCCAACCACCAGACCAGCAAGAGAGTCTTCTGCATAATCGACAACCGTAACCACTACTGCTACTCTTCTGGCATCGCCACTATCGTGTACAGTAGGACCGAAAATACATCAGAGCTGTGTGCCTTTCAAACTAGTAATCCTCTCGACTAGCTTTTAAAGGAAGGATGCAATGGTGGAGCATCCCGCTCGTTGGCGTCGAGATGGTTGCAGATGTTGCGGCTTCGTAACTTATGACTCTAGAGCTGCGAGTGAGGAATGAATTCTCGAGTCAGGAATACATGAGCAATTTTTACTCTACTTATTGATCGATGCCCTTCATACAGCAGTACATTCGTGGCTTCATTGGTACAGTTCGTGTTTCACAGGCAGTGTGTGACATTCTCGCTGTGGAATGTTGTCACGTCACCCGCAGTACATCACCTGGCGGCTTCGGCGTACTTACTAAGTAGTGTGTTCCTCAGGCGCCTCAAAGCCAGGCGGCTGCCGTATACCGCCTACGGCCCTTGGCGACTGATACGAAGCTTGGAACTTTCAATAGCGGCAACTGTTTATTTATAGCTCGTGCGAAATATATACGTGATTCAAAGTTTTACTGCCCTTCAAAGTCGTCACCAGCATTTTGCGTAACCCGTTGCCAGCGATGTGGAAGTCGTAGGATACTGTGTTGTGTTGACAGTTCGAGCAACGCGTTCTATGCCCAACGAATTTGTAGCAGTTCAGAAGCGAACGCCGTGAAGTATTTCCTTCAGTTTACAAATCGAGTTGAATTCACGAAGGCTTAAGTCAGGGGAGTGCAGTAGGTGGTACAGCAATAGCAGCTCTATCAGTCGAACAAATCAGTAACAGCTTGCACTATACGTGCTTGAGCATTACCCTGCAAAATGATAGTCATGTCCTGCAGAAAGTGTCAACACTTCTGTCTCTAAGCTGGTCGTAGGCTGTGTTCCAAAAATAAACAGCATGCTGGTGACGATCCTGAAGGGCATTAAAACTATGAAACACGTATATACTTTGTAAGAGCTGTAAATAACTAGCTGCCACTATTAAAATGGTTCAAATGGCTCTAAGCAATATGAGACTTAACATCTGAGCTGATCAGTCCCCTAGACTTAGAACTACTTAAACCTAACTAACCTAAGGAAATCACACACATCCATGCCCGAGGCAGGATTCGTATCTGCGATCACAACAGCAGCTGCACGGTTCCGCACTGAAGCGACTAGAACCGCTCGGCTACAGCGGTCGGCTCACTATTAAAGTCCAACGCTCGTATAAGCATTCAAGCACTCAGTTCTGAACCCAAGACCCTCGGAGACTGTCTTGTGTTCAGACGATGGCGCCCACTGACGGAGAGGTCCCATGTGAAGCTGAGACACCTTGTAAACTAGGGGTTTGGACTAGCAGATGACGCTGCACGAGGAGTACCGGTGTAGTCTAGCCATACATCCGACCGATGAAAAAATGGCTCAAATGGCTCTGAGCACTATGGGACTCAACTGCTGTGGTCATCAGTCCCCTAGAACTTAGAACTACTTAAACCTAACTAACCTAAGGACATCACACACAGCCATGCCCGAGGCAGGATTCGAACCTGCGACCGTGGCAGTCGCACGGTTCCGGACTGCGCGCCTAGAACCGCGAGACCACCGCGGCCGGCCGACCGATGACTGGCCAGGTGAATCAGCAGGATGCCGAACCACTTTGCCGGCTGAGCTTGAAGTATCTGTACTCCCTCTGGCCAGCTGTGTTGCCGCAGGAGGCAGTTTCCCGTCACATGCTCGACTGTGGAAGCGCGGCGTAGTGCTACACCGTGAAGCAATACGGTCAGAATTACTGGATTCTGGCGGCTTACTGACAGCTTGCGCAAAAACCGCTGAAGCGTCCAGATGCAGAATTGCGGTTTTCGCTGACCTGCATATTGCTCTGCTGGATGCGAAAGCCCGCTTGCACCTTAGGCCGCTTCACAGAGAAGACAGCAGCTCAGACGATCAGTTATGGGATAGCAGACGCAGAATACTGTTTAAGAGAGCTCCACCGCCACTTCCCTAAAATAAGTTAAAGAAACTACAAAAATAATTCTTCAGGACAGCGATTGGATTCAAATCATGAATAAGAATTCGGTCAGTGTCTGCAATGACATGCCACCTTGATCAGTCGGAAGAGAGGTGTGAGTGTAAACTTGAAAAACCAAAGGCAACACGCTACCCGCCCCTGTTTGTCAATATAAGAGTACTCACATTTCCACCGCCTTCATTGTATTTTATCAGTTGGTACATAGTTTATTTGCAACGAGGGTGAATGTTCTGGTAGAGTCCATTTCTTCGCTATGCTCCACATCTATTTCCTTCTTGCAAGGTAAAACGCTTTCTCACTGTATACGAAAGCAACATAATTTTAGTCGCTAAGCGTACTTTTTAATATGATGCAAATTTTGTCGCTTGCTTTTATGTGGCTTGTTCTCCCCCAGATGCATAATTAACTGCTGTCTCCCTCACAGTAATTAAAATCCAAGACTTGTTTAGTTTCTACACCCAGTACATATGCTACAGCTAACGTCACTAACATTCAGCATCTCCTTCTCCAATCACCTTTCATGAATGTGTTTTATGGCCAACGGTTTTATAAATTTCAGGGCAGAATCTTGTTCTGAAGAATGTTCTCAGATATACTAGATCGAAATATTGTTACTGTTTAGTTTCTTTCAATGAAAGCTCTGTTTAGTGTGTGGCCTTTCTTGTGCTCTGACTATATTTGAGCTTGGAATGCGCAACTCGTATAGCTTATCGCGCAGGCGGCGAGGCTGGGAAGTCAGCAACATTGCGAGCGTAGCCTTACACCAAACTGACGACTGCGGCTCTGGTACTCCAAAGAGTCCGATTGTGGTGTTGAGGGTGTTTCCCAATATCTGCCTCGAAACACAAACAAATATCATAACACACAGAAGAAGCCTACATGATTCCCGGACGCATGGTGAACTCGATGGCGCTGTCACAGAGAAACTGACAACGTATGTGTCAGGAGGAGCATTTGGTCACAGAGCTAAATACTTTCGAAGTCATAAAATCATGGATCCCATCACTGCACAATGTTTCATCGCTTTAATTGCAATTTTCTGAACCGTATGTACATCTTTGGTCTTACTAATGCCATTATTTTATGCTCATGCCTTAACGGTTTTGAAAAACGAAAATTTCCTCTATAAAAATGAAAATTGAATCCGTATCGTATGTGTAAAGGTAATTTCGGTAATATCTCAGGGGAATGCTATTGGCTCTGAGCACTATGGGACTCAACTGCTGTGGTCATTAGTCGCCTAGAACTTAGAATTACTTAAACCTAACTAACCTAAGGACATTACACACATCCATGCCCGAGGCAGGATTCGAACCTGCGATCGTAGCAGTCGCACGGTTCCTGACTGCGCGCCTAGAACCGCGAGACCACCGCGGCCGGCGGAATGCTATTGAAATGATACTGTTTACAGTAGACAGGGTGGTTCAAAAGTCATGTCCCGTGAAAATGTACATTGGTGATTCAATAGTCTTCGTCCACAGGATAAATTCTTATTCAGGGATATGACAGAAATGATCATTCGAAGCAAAGAGATCTACTAAACATGAACCTTTAAAATTCATATCTTAGGTGCTATGGTCACTCCTCTCTCTTTGATACTGTGAAACACATCTATTCTACTGAACAAGTGCTTGTGTACTGGATCTTTTTTATCTTGTTTTGGTCCATATTACCTCCTCAAAAAATGCGGAAAGTATAGAGCTTGCAGTAGAAGAGATTTGTTTCACAGTAGCGAAGATAAACAAGAGCTCATAGTTCTCAAAATATGCATTTTGGAGCCCTTGTTTACTGAACTTTTTTGCTTCCAATGATCGTTCTTGTCGTATCCCCGAATACCACTTCGCGTCATCCGCCGAGACTAGAGAATTACTAATGCAGACTTGTCCAAGGGGCATGAATTTTGAATCAATCTGTATACAAACTGCCTAGTCGGTATCATCGGAAACACCGCTAGGCTGTTCGCAGACGATGCTGTTGTTTATAGAACTGTTGCAAGGCCAGAATACTGTAGCGAAACGCAGAAAGATCTGTGGAGGAACGCTGTTTGGCGCAGGAAGTAGCAGTTGACCCTGCGTACTGCACACAAATAGGCGGAGAGGTACGCTATTCTTCGATTACGTTATCAGCAAGAGATCATTGGAAACAGTAACGATCGTAACATGCTAGGTGTAACCAACCGATGTGGCCGAGCGGTTCTAGGCGCTTCAGTCCGTAACCGCGATGCAGCTACGGTCCCAGGTTCGAATAGTGCCTCGAGCATGGATGTGTGTGATGCCCTTGTGTTACGTCGGTTTAAGTAGTTCTAAGTCTAAGGAACTGATGACCTCAGATGCTAAGTCACATAGTGCTTAGAGCCATTTGAACTATTTGAACATCCGACGTGACTTAAAGATTGATCACATAAAACATACAGTAGGCCAATATTCATTTCAAGAATGTAGCCGATCACAAGGTGTATTATAGTATTAGAAGAGATAAACAATATCGAGGGAAGGGTGGCCTCTTTCGTCACGTATTCGTTTAATCGGTGGGAGAGTGTTAGGGAGATGCTCAACAAGTTCGAAAGGCAAACGCTACAAGAGAGGCATTGCGCGTAGCGGAGAGGTTTACTATTGAAATTCCGAGAGAGTATTTTCCAAGAAGAGTTGGACAACATATTACTTCGTCCCACATATGTCTCCTGAAGCGACCAGAGAAATTAGAGCTCATACGGAGTTTACCTACAATCATTCTTCCCGCGCATCATTTGCGAATGGAACAAGGAAATAGTCGTACAGAAATGCTCTCCGCTACCCACCGTAATGGGGTTTGCGGAGTATAGATGTAGATGTTTCTGAAACTCGGCATACGGACGTTATCGACAGCCGTTCTTCCGACGAAGCGTTGGGAAGTAGAAAAGGGGAGGAGGGAACTGACACTGGTACCAGAAACATACTCCGTCACAGATAGTAAGGTGACTTTCAAATTGCATGTAAATGCAGTTGTGTCTCTCTATATCTCGTAGTAGATGGAGTGTTATTCTTGGTTCTCGAGTCCACCACTAGAGTCGTACAATATACACTACTGGCCATTAAAATTGCCACACCAAGAAGAAATGCAGATAATAAACGCGTATTCATTGGACTAATATATTATACTAGAACTGACATGTGATTACATTCTCACGCAATTTGGGTGCACAGGTCCTGAGAAATCAGTACCCAGAACAACCACCTCTAGGCATTGAGTGAAACAGAGCTTGAATGGCGTGTACCGGTACAGCTGCCCATGCAGCTTTAACACGATACCACAGTTCGTCAAGAGTAGTGGCTGGCGTATTGTGACGAGCCAGTTGCTCGGCCACCAATTACCAGACGTTTCCAACTGGTGAGAGATGTGGAGAATGTGCTCGCCAGGGCAGCAGTCGAACATTTTCTGTATCCAGAAATGCCCGTACAGTACCTGCAACATGCGGTCGTGCATTATCCTGCTGAAATGTAGGGTTTCACAGGGATCGAATGAAGGGTAGAGCCACGGGTCGTAACACATCAGAAATGTAACGTTCACTATTCAAAGTGCCGTCAATGCGAACAAGAGGTGACCGAGACGAGTAACCAATGGCACCCCATACCACCTAGCCGGGTGATACGCCACTATGGCGATGACGAATACACGCTTCCAATGTGCGTTCACCGTGATGTCGCCAAAAACGGATGCGAACCTGGATTCATTCGAAAAAATGACGTTTTGCCATTCGTGCAACCTGGTTCGTCGTTGAGTACACCATCCTGTCTGTGATGCAGCGTCAAGGGTAAGCGCAGTCATGGTCTCTAAGCTGATAGTCCATGCTGCTGCAAACGTCGTCGAACTGTTCGTGCAGGTGGTTGTTATCTAGCAAAAGTTCCCATCTGTCGGCTCAGGTATAGAGATGTGGCAGCACAATCCGTTATAGCCATGCGGATAAGATGCCTGTCATCTCGACTGCTAGTGATACGAGGACGTTGGGATCCATTACGGCGTTCCGTATCAACCTGTTGAACCCACCGATTCCAAATTCTGCTAACAGTCATTGGATCTCGACGAACGCGAGCAGCAATGTCGCGATACGATAAACCGCAATCGCGATAGGCTACAATCCGACCTTTATCAAAGTAGTAAACGTGATGGTACCCATTTCTCCTCCTTATACGAGGCATCACAACATCGTTTCACCAGGCAACGCACGTCAACTGCTATTTGTGTATGAGAAATCGGTTGGAAACTTTCCTCAAGTCAGCACGTTGTAGGTGTCGCCACCAGCGCCAACCTTGTGTGAATGCTCTGAAAAGCTAATCATTTGCATATCACAGCATCTTCTTCCTGTCGGATAAACTTCGCGTCTGTAGCACGTCATCTTGGTGGTGTAGCAATTTTAATGGCTAGTAGTGTACGTATCTATAATTTTAGCACACTGCCATGGACGCAGTAGTTGAAGGAAGAACGAAATAGCTGTTCAAAGTCAGATATAGTTCTGGTGACTAGAGCACATTCAGTTTCCCAATTCACCGCCCGCAAACAACGTATTTTCTCGTTTCTGTTATTCTACCATGCAGAGGTTTCGAAATGAGCTACACCGTTCTAGATTATACTATCTTACTCCCGATATTTCTCGCTGTACGTCAGGGAAATACTGCCGGCAAGAACCGTGTCTTGTGGCGGGCATGCTCGGCCACATTTTTCAGTGCCCCAGGAGCCATCCCTTTTCGCCCGCCTCCCGCGACGGCTATTTCATTTTTCGGAACCAGAGGTGTGTGCTCGGCGCGCGGGGGCGGGGGGGAGGGGGGCAGAAGTCAAATGAGGGGAAGTGGAGGCTGTTCTTCACCGCTTGCAGGTAATTTCCGTGCAGTCGCGTCTTTAAAGACGCGGCCGTGGGGGGGCCTCGGCAGTTTATATAACGACTGCAGGGGGCGCCGCTGTGGCCAGGGCGTGGGCGGTTGCGCGACTCCGTCGACCGTATTAATGCAACAATCCCGACCCCCTCTGGCGCTGCGGAAGCGGCGCAAAAGTCCGCAGGATGCGGCGCGCGCCCCGCTCTCGTGTTCTTCCCTTCCTGTGCCCCTCTTAGCGTGTTCCGCCAGGCAAGCACGCGACGACGAAAGTAAGGGCCCACAATGTGGCCCCCGGCACCACTCATTAACCTGCCGCTTTATGGAACTGGTAATGCGAAAGTGGTTACCAGCTGTGTCACACTCTCATACTCCGTGTTTCATTGCAGAGGCCGTATAACGAGAGACAATAGAAAACAAGCAGGAAATTCGTCCATATGTCTCGCTGTCGTTACCCACCACACGAGTTACAGAAAGATCGTCCTGCGAAGAGGCAGTATCGAAACACAGAGAATACTGTGTTACAGAATATATCGTCATTTTAGCCTAAAATCTGAAATATACAAAATATTGTGCAACTTGCTAATTTTCTAGTTACATGTTGCAATGGCTCTTTATTTACGTGACCATTACTGCACTCCATCCCCAGTTCTCGATACGAGTAATATCGTACTATTTTTCTGCGAAGTAACAGACATATTTTTGTGACAATATTCACATTTGCTTTTATTAATGTATAGGTGGCAACGGCCTTGCCGCAGTGGATACACCGGTCCCCGTGAGATTACCGAAGTTAAGGGCTTTCGGGCGTGGCTGGTACTTGGATGCGTGACCATCCAGCCGCCATGTGCTGTTGCCATTTTTCGGGGTGCACTCAGCTTCGTGATGCCAATTGAGGAGCTACACGACCGAATAGTAGCGGCTCCGGTCAAACAAAACCATCATAACGACCGGGAGAGCGGTGTGCTGACCACACGCCCCTCCTATCCGCATCCTCGACTTAGGATGACACGGCGGTCGGATGGTCCCTATGGGCCACTTGTGACCTGAAGACGGAGTGCCTAATGTATAGGTACTCCGATGTATCGATATATTACAATGATATGGTTCTTGTGTATATTCATTTCTGTGAGGCTGTCATAATATTTGACATACTTGTAACCGTTTTGGCGCGAATGCGCACAGAGCAGTCTTTGTTTCACTTTGCAGAAGTTAAGTTGTTATTTCGCTTTGGAAAAGAACAGTCAAGTCTTGTGTTTGGATGAAGTGGAAATTAAATAATGAAGATTGATACAAAACAGTATTCTTGATTATTTGACAATTAAGAAGAAGTATATGTGAATTTACAAGAAGTTTAATAAAAATGTGGACCGTGAACACCAAGTCAAAAATTATTTCTACCATACCTTTGTTCTGATCTGGGATTGTTTGATCATTAAGAATTTCCCGAAAACGCATTTGTTAGGTCTTCTAATATTGCTGAAATACAGATCTGGACCTTCTAGCAGTCAAAGTTGAATCACCCTAGAATCAACAAGATGAGCCATAACAACTTCGACGAAATCTACGAGGGAATCCATTCAAGATAAGTGCCAAAATTAATGACCTTTTACAGTGACTTCATTATTTCCATTCTGACGATACCATCCACAGTCAATAACTTTGTTGCCTGCCGGGGCGGCCGAGCGGTTCTAGGAGCTTCAGTCTGGAACTGCGCGACAGCTACAGTCGCAGGTCCCAATCCTGCCTGGGGTACGGATGTGTGTGATGTCCTTAGGTTAGTTAGGTTTAAGTAGTCTAAGTTCGAGGGGAGTGATGACCTCAGATGTTAAGTCCCATAGTGCTCAGAGCCATTTGAGCCAATAACTTTGTTGTTGCCCGATAAAGCGAACATGTGCAGCGTGAGCAACATTATTAATCTGATTTCTAACCTACTTTGCAAGTGGTGGTATTGTTAGACTGTCAAACTACTAATCAGTAAGCACAGTTTTAGTTTTCCAGCTCACATGACGTAAGTGCATGCCCTGAAGCGATGGAGAGACATGACATACCGTCTTACAGAACTATTCATCGGTTCATTTGTAGTCTACTATCAGAAAAACGCTAAACAAAATGTAACTAAATCTCAGACGTCTAATCAAAGTGTTCCGCAAAAAATCGCACGTTTTGTCTGTAGAGATGAATAATTGACCTGTTACCAAATTATTTTTATTTTAGACACTTCGACATTTATAATATTACTTGCTGTGTGCGGCATGTGTTGCCACTCCGCTTTCTCTTTCTTAATAGGTGCACATATACAGTGTTTCAAAATGAACATATCGGTTTCAAGGCGTAGCAGAGTTTATTAATTTCAGCTTAGCATTGTAAATAATACACCAAATGAAAGAGCAACTCAGTTTTGTTTGTACACCTGTGCGCAATGGGAAGAGTATGGAGTGACAGAAAAATGTGTCGAACGATTGCGAGTCTTTTACGGTTAGCCTCAAGAAATATCCCCGCGGAAAGTTTATGGCCTTTCTTTTTCAATTGTAAGTCAGGTTTATTATCTTGATGTGCTACAACTATGCGCCGTGCCTCATTGGGAAGAAGCTGAATAACATCTTTATTTAGGTGCGCCGCCTCAATGGCGTAACTCATCAGTACGCGACTGGTTAAACGACGTTGCATCCGAATGGTCGATTGCGCGCAAGGGGCCGGTTGACGCAGCATTTTATGCATGACCTCCGCGTTCACACACGATCTGACGCGATTATGTGAATGTGCTTCCGATACCAGCTGATCTATCCGACTATAGAAACAGTGTTATTGCAACAGTGACTCCTGACACATTGATCAAGGTTTCGGAACAACTCACTTATCGACTCGATATGTGATCGCTGTTCACACTGAATTATTGTAAGAAAAACTGTTTGTGTTTCTCTTTCATTTAGTGTATTATTTATAATTGTAAAGTGAATGAAATTGTAAAGTGAATGTGCTACAAAGCCTTAAAACCCGCCGGCGGGGGTGGCCGAGCAGTTCTAGGCGCTAGAGTCTGGAACCGTGCGACCACCACGGTCGTAGGTTCGAATCCTGCCTCGGGCATGGATGTTTGTGATGTCCTTAGGTCAGTTAGGTTTAACTAGTTCTACGTTCTAGGGGACTGATGACCTCAGAAGTTAAGTCCCATAGTGCTCAGAGCCATTTTGAACCTTAAACCCGTATATTCATTTTGAAACACACAGTACAAAGCAGGGGATTAGCGCAGATTCAACCCGTCTGCTTTGACCCATCACATCATATGTGGAATAAACAGCGTAGTTTACACTATTGGCTAAGACAACCACAGATAACATTTAATAACAGGTTGCTGACATCCTCTAAGTTGGCGACCACAATGTAGACTATAAAGCAAAAAAAAAAAAAAAAAAAAAAAAAACACTCGAAAATCTGCTATCACCTAATGAAAGGAAACTAACGGGACAACCGCGAGAATTATGCACTTTTGGCCAGGAACAAACTAAAAATACTATAGTAAGACTAACACCATTCCAAGACACCCACTTTAACGAAAAATAACGCACACAAATTCTACCGCAATATACCGAGCAAAAAATAGAAAAAACACAATAGCAATTCAATATTTCACTTGGCCTACATCGCTCGAACGAAGAGAGCGATATGAAACAAGACACACAAAATCACAATACTTAGTACCACAAATTTAGCTTCACAACAACACACCCCCTACGAACAGAACCTACTTCATAAACGCCGCGACTCCATTGCATCACATTCGAAAAAAAATACAAATATTCGTAAGATCCGGGAATATAAATATGATCACTACTCGTTTTACTCGTGACTATCTGAACTGTATTCTTAGGTTTCTACCTAATCTCGCTCTCGAAAAATGAGCCACATTCGAAAAACACCCAAATATTTGTGAGAAACAAGATCAAAAACACAATCACTAATCATTACACTCGCAAGAATTTAAGCAGGTTCCTGTCTCCCCTTTAGTCTCGGAAATCGTGTCACATACGGAAAGAAACAACTGAAATATTTGTGAAAACCAAGATTATAAATACGGTCGTTACTCGTTTCTCTATCAACGATTTGTGGTGGGATCCCGGATTCGCACCTAACCACACCCTCGAAAATCACAACATACATGGAATAAACAGCGTAATTTACACCAGTTATTAAGACAACTACAGATAACATTTAATAACAGGCTGCTTCCAAGCTTCGCGTCGTAAATTCATGACGACACACAGGAAGCCACCGTTCAAAGCTGAAGTGTGAAATCGGACCTTGCGCTTGACCGCAAAGCAGAAACATTTAGATGTACAAAACAGGTGATGTCTCAGAAGTAGAGGTAGTAAAATTAATTGCCATTGTTGTGTAAATTCTCAGACGAAAGACTCACCTTTCCGGGAAAGATGCCTCCAAAGCGAACACACACAGCCGCTCCGCAAAAGTCATCGACGCCATAGCCGCGTTGCCGCTGATAGAATTCCGTAAAGTTAATCAGTGTCCCTCCGTTTAAACATCACTTTAAACTGCCCAAAATCATTTGAAGTCAACGAGAAGCAGCGTCATTTGCGGAACTGTAGTGCCAGATACTTATGCTGCAGACGTATCTTGCCCTACGTTGCCGCAGAAACGGCTTACGAGTTGCAACTACAAACAATGTTCTTCGAACTTCTTTTGTTTCCAAAACGACAGCGATTTGAGCAATATGAACTGTTTTTCATCTCTCATACTGTGTGCCCGGTGTGCACTGTAATACCTTTTTTATTTCTTAGTAGACAAACATATGCAAAGCAGACGCATTTAGATGTACAAAGAGTAAGACATTTATATACACAATTTGGCTGAAATTTCTGCAGGCGTTCGTGAGTTATGCTGCCATGTCATCCGTTCCTCACTCGCACACTAGCCCTACGGGAGGTACGTGGTTATTATCCCCTGAGAAACCTCCGCAGTTGCGCATACAACAAATCACGTAAGTTTTATTACATACAGATGAATGATATAGGAACGCATACAAGACAAACAAATTTTGGTTTGTAAATATTGGATAGCAGTTATTACCGGTTTATGCCATGTATTGACGATCTCCAGATTTAAAAAAAATTGTGAATGCAAAAATAGTGCAATAGAATTTTATCTCTTTTTAAAGTAATTTGTTGCAAATTTTAGTGGATATTTATGTGTCACTTACACTGAGGTGACATAAGTCGCCAGCCGCGGTGGCCGAACCGTTCTAGGCGCTTCAGTCCGTAACCGCGTGACTACTACGGTCGCAGGTTCGAATCCTGACTCGGGCATGGATGGGTGTGATGTCCTTAGGTTAGTTAGGTTTAAGCAGTTCTAACTTCTAGGGGACTAACGACCTTAGTAAGTCCCATAGTACTCAGAGCCATTTTGACATTGGATAGCGATATGCATATGTATAGTTGGTGGTAATACCTCGTACACAAGGTACAAAAGGGCAATGTATTGGCGGAGCCGTCATTTGTACTCAGCTGAGTCACGTGAAAAGGTTTCCGACGTGATTAAGGCCACACGACTGGAATTAACATACTTTGGTCGCGGAATAGTAGATGTGGTTACACGCAAGGGACATTCCATTCCTGAAATCGTGACGTAATTCAATATTCCGAGATCGACACTGTGAAGAGTGTGCCGAGAACACCACATTTCAGGCATTACCTCTCACCACGGACAGCGCAGTAGCCAACGGCCTTCACTTAACGAACGATAGAAGGACGCTTAAGTAGAGTTCTCACTGCTGGTAGACAAGTAACACTGAGAGAAATAAGCGCAGTAATCAATGTGGGACGTACGACAAACGTATCCGCTAGGACAGTGATGCGAAATGTGGTGTTAATGGTCTATAGCAGCAGACGACGGAGGCGATTGCTTTCGCTAATAGCACGACATCGCCTGCAGCACCTCTCCTGGGCTTGTGATTAGATTAGATTAGATTAATTATTCATTCCATAGACCCACAAAAGAGGGGATCCTCCTGGATGTGAAACATGTCAGATAAACACATTACAAAAATGAAATTAGAAAAACTTGAGTTGCATTAGTTTTAATGATCCTCAATCAATAAACAGTAAAATTATGTACATGAATTAAAATTAAACTTCTAATATTTACAGTTTAATACTTACATCTGCTTTCATTAAATCCATCATTCACACAGTAGCTAGTTACTTGGCTATTACAAGCAAGTATTGTCAAAAATTAAAGTAAATTATTCATTTCAATGATCCTCAGTTAAGAACAGTCAATTATGTACAAGATTTAAAATTAAATTTCCACTGTTTAGACTTAAGACTTACATCTGCTTTCCATACATCCATCATTGACACAGTAGGTAGTTACTTGGCTGCTACAACCAAGTACTGTCAGAAATTAAAGTATAATAAAATTTTATTAAAATGTTCTACTGCACTTGTTGAGAAATTCATTGATGGAATAGAAGGAGTTGGCCACCAAAAATTCTTTTGAATTATGTTTAAATTGTGCCTTGTGAGAAACTAAACTCTTAATGGTTGCTGGTAACTTAATGAAAATATGCGTTGCTGAATACTGGAGTCCTTTCTGGGCAAGAGTAAGTGATTTTCAATCTTTATGTGTATTGTTCGTAATCCTAGTATTTATACTGTGTATTAACCAGTTAGCTGGAAAAAGAGATGTATTATTTACAACGAACTTCATTAAGGAATAAATATACTGAGAAGCTGTGGTTAGTATGCCTAATTCTTTGAATAAGTTTCGGCATGATGTTCTGGGATTTACACTACACATTACTATTATTATACGCTTCTGCACTCTAAAAATTTTTTCTCGGTGTGTGGAGTTACCCCAAAATATGATACCATATGAGATCATGGAGTGACCATATCGGCTGGACTCTAGACAACTGGAAAATCGTGGCCTGATCAGACGAGTCCCGGGTTGATGGCAGGGTTAGAGTGTGGCGCAGACCCCACCAAACCATTGAGCCAAATTGTCCAGAAGGCACTGTGTAAGCTAGTGGTGCTGCGTAACGCCAAGGGCTGTTTTCATATGGAATAGACTCTGTCGTCTTGCGCGACTAGAAATAGTCATGTTCGCCTACTCGGAGTCCGTTTCACAACCATTCACGGACTTCACATTTCCAAACAACGATGGAATTTTCATAGATGAAAATGCGCCATGTTATCGGGTCACAGTTGTTCGCGACTGGTTTGAAGAACATTCTGGACAATTCGAGAGAATGACTTCGCCACCCAGATCGCCCGACACGAATCCCATGGAACATTTATGTGACGAAATCAAGAAGTCACTTCGTGCACAAAATCATGCACCGGCAACATTTGCGCAATTATGGACGGCTATAGTGGCAGCATGGGTCAGTATTTCTGCATGCAACTTCGAACAACTTTTTGAGTACTTGCCACATCGAGTTGCTGCACTGTCCCGGTCAAAAGGATGTAAGGTGTCAGGCAAATCCAACACCTTCCATAAAAACCCTGACATGATAAGCAAATCTACATCCACATCCATACTCCGCAAGCCACCTGTGGTGTGTGGCGGAGTATGTCACATAGCTCCGAATAAAACGTGACATTAAATTAACCAAAGTAATACGAGTAACGAGTGTGCAAATGGAATACCACAGACTAACACAAGAATGCCTAAATGCATGTCATACCTTCCCACCGTGAGATAGACGCAGGTCCGAGGGGAGAAACGAGAACAGAAGCCGAGAGCAGAACCGTGTTAAGCTAGAAGGCCCTACGATAAGGGACGGACTGGACACCCACGTCGCCAGCTAACACAAAAAGGGCCACACCACCCGCAAGATTTGGCGTGAGACTTTTTCGCGTCTCTGCTACGTTGCAAACTTTAAAAACATTGCCCCACCATGAAAAGTATAACGTTTCTCATTGGATGGACAGAATTTTTGTAGGCAGAGCTTAAGGTTAACATTGAGACCCTGATTGGTCAGATGAAAACACAGCAGATAGTTTTTTTAAAAACCAACTTCGGTAAACCTTAGTAAGGAGAAGTTAGGAGAGAGGAGTTACTTCGGAGACGGCGAGGTGAGCGGAGCTGCGCCGGCCGCGCCCCCCTGACGAACACCGACAAGGTAATGAACGCACGCGATGCCGCATAACAGCGCATAAAGCTTCACTCAGAACTGCAGAAGTCTCATCGGTTACACCCCCTTTTGCGTAATACTAGTCTCGATCGTAAATTAAAGCTCGTGGTGTTCACATTTGCCACTTGAAGTAAAAATCTGAAACACGATTTTTCTATTATATAGTTATTGAGAAGCCACATCAGCCACTGTAATTTACGACAAGTTAGATAGGTAATTAAAGATAATTTAGGGTCACTGTAGACCATTTTGATAGTTTTCTCTTTTGTGAAACTTAATTTAAACCTAGATTATAGATGGGATACGGCATAGGTCATCCTTCGATCCATTGTAGAACTTGGAAACCCATTCAGGGAATATTCGTTCACATTTTTATTGAACGCAGTTGGTTTTTACCATCCTGTATTAAAACACTTCCTTTTATAAATAGTGCAATTTATAAACAATGTTTTGTGTGTAGAATAAAATTTCCGATGGTAAACTTAACTGCTTTTTCGACGTTATTTTACCAGCTAACTAAAAATAGGAAAGCCTTGAACTCCTTCCACTAAATTTAGTTAGTATTAAGATTCTTTTACAGGGAGTGCAGTGGAGCTTACGCTGAGATCATTTAGTATTTGGTTATATCATCGCTAGTCTCACTCAACTCTTCTGAATTCTACATGTCATGTGTGGTCTGGCGTCTCCTTACCAGCAACAGGTCCGAGGTTCAAACTAGTCAAGTCCCTAAAAACACGCTCAGAGCGTCGTTGCGCGAAAGTGGTAGGGAGACACGATATAGAACAAACAGACACCACTATGAATGTTTAGAAGGATATCCGACACGAAATTAGGAAGTGTCCCACAACTTTTGTCGCCTCAGTGTATATCTTCTTTCACCTCTCATAGTGTTTATTGACGTGGAAGCCCACGTGAAACTAGTTCACCCTATAACAGCCTGTATACAACAGATCAAGGGTCAAAGGAACGCAACGGCATGCGACCTACAATAATAGGAACATACGTAATAAACTACTATAGTGTCGGAACCAACCTTCAAGTTGATTATAGCCTTACTTTTCATACATTTTTGTGTTTATTCCTTCTTTCGCTGCTGTTGTTCTTAGATTTAGTATAACGCTACATTGATTCCCAAATGCTACCTATGACGCATAGATATGAATCGACTGCATTTTTAGTTTTATTTCACGTTAATTACAAGCAGAACGGGTAAACTTTTTACAGACGTTCATTTTGTACAGTTGCTTTCATCTATATGCACAACTAAACGATAACACTGGAATTCACAATTAAGTGCCTGGCGGAGGGTTCATCGAACCATCTTCTAAGCTACTACCCTACCATTCCACTCTCGAACAGCACGCGGGAAGAACTAATACTTAACTCTTTCCTTCCGAGCTCTGATTTCTCTTATTTTATTATGATGATCAGTCCTCCCTATGCACATGGGCGCCAACAAAATATTTTCACCATATGAGGAGGGAGCAGGTGATTAAAATTTCATGTGAAGGACCTGCCTCAGTGAAAAACTCCTTCTTTTTAATGAGTACCACCCCAATGACATCCGTCGCTCTCTCTTCCCTATTTCACCATAATTCAAAATGAGCTGCCCTTCATTGGGTCTTTTCGATGCCTTCCGTCAATCCTATCCACATTGCACAGCAGTACTTCAGAAGAGGGCGCACGAGCATAGTGTAAACAGTCCCTGTGGTAAACCTGATACATTTTCTAAGTGTTTCGCCAATAAATCGCTTTACTTTCCCTTTAGTATTATCACTGTTATCGTTCCAATTTAAGTTATTCGTAACTGTAATTCCTAAGTATTCAGTTGACTGTACAGCCTTTAGACTGGTAAATGACAGTATCATCTGCAAACAATCTAAGAGGACTGCTCAGATCGTCTCCTAAATCGTTTAGGTATTTCAGCAAGAACAGAGTCTGCCCTCGGTAGCTGAGTGGTCAGCGGGACAGAATGTCAATCCTAAGGGTCCGTGTTCGATTCCCGGCTGAGTCGGAGATTTTCTTCACTCAGGGACTGGGTGTTGTGTTGTCCTTATCACCATCATTTCATCCCCATCGACCCGCAAGTCGCCGAAGTGGCGTCAAATCGAAAGACTTGCACACGGCGAACGGTCTACCCGACGGGAGGCCCTAGTCACACGACATTATTATTAGCAACAACAGAGATCCTATAACACTTCCTTGTGGAACGTCAAAATTCTGTTTTACTCGATGATTCGTTTATTCCCCTGTTGCACTCGTAAAATCAGAAGATGATCAATGCATGGTCGAGAACGATATGTCCATTGTGCCATTCCAGCAAACTCTCTGTGTACTGTTGTCAGAGAAGGCTTGCTGTGAGTGCTGTGTGGCTGGAGTTATCTGGGGCCAAAGAGAAAGTCGAGGCACCGTCAGCTGGTGTGGAGTCCCAGCAAGAGGCTGCCTAGGTACAAGGAAGTGAATATACTGTCTGCTGGAGAGGGTCGGCGAGCAGCCTGTCTGTGTATGGTTCAAATGGCTCTGAGCACTACAGGACTTAACATCGGTGGTCATCAGTCCCCTAGAACTTAGAATTACTTAAACCTAACTAACCTAAGGATATCACACACATCCATGCCCGAGGCAGGATTCGAACCTGCGAGCGTAGCGGTCTCGCGGTTCTAGAACCGCACGGCCACTTCGGCTGGCCCTGTGTGTGTACTGCAGTCACGGAGGCGCGACTGCCGAGTGACGAGGGCGGTACCGAGCTGGATTAGCCGAGCGGTCTAGGCGCTGCAGTCATGGACTGTGTGGCTGTTCCCAGCGGAGGTTCGAGTCCTCCCTCGGGCATGGGTGTGTGTGTGTTTGTCCTTGGGATAATTTAGGTTAAGTAGTGTGTAAGCTTAGCGACTGATAACCTTAGCAGTTAAGTCCCATAAGATTTCACACACATTTGAACATTTCTTGGTACCGAGCTACAGTTAACGACTGCAGGCTGTCTGCCCGTTTCCCTTTCTCGCCGCCGTCTACAGAGTGCGGCGCCCTGGTGCATGCTGTGCCTGCCTCGTTCCGACAAGGAGGAATGCGGAAGTGACGGAATTATGCTAGTGTGGTTCTCAGCTGTATTCATAAGATGGTAAATAGCAGTCACGCCAGTGATCGCCAGAGCCGAAGTTGTTGTCTGTTTTGCCTTGCTTAACAACGCATTCTGTTCTGATAGTGGCTATTTAGTATGTTCACCTTTTTCTGCTGTTGGATGGTGCACCAATGTGACAGGTACGTGAAGTGGGATACATCGGTGTTTCAGCGACTTTGTTTGACAGACATTGTCATTGATCAGTATTTGAGTGACATTGTTTGTCAAACACTATGGTTGCTCAGCGTATGACGGACGTTGTTTTAAGCCGTCGTTGAGGTTTATTACGGCGTTGTTCTTTTTAGTGGCATCTCTTCTGGCACGTTTTATCGTGGACTGGAACGGTTGCCTCCTAGCATGAGCCCGTATCTTTCAAACTGTACATGTTAGTGTATTTGTTTCTAGTATACGTGAGGCGTTTGTTATGGATTCATATTCGTTAATCCCCTGTTTTAAATTAATTTTATGTTTGGCTTTTCTTATTTGTTAAATGCGTTGTATCTGTGGGTCTCTTAAGTGATAGAAAGGAATGTGATATTTGACTGAAAGTCTGCCTTATGAAGGTTGCCACCATTTGACTGCTTTTAAATAGTTAGTGCTCTAGCAGCGCCGAGATTGCACAACATCTAATGAAATATATGTGAGAGCTACTTATATAATTTTCCACTGTTTAACTGTGTTAAAGTTTGGTGTGCCAGTTGTCCTACAGCTACGCGAAGAGTTCACTATATGTGAAGCCAGTTGATAAAAATTTGTTGTGTATGTTTTTAGAATTGTGTATTATTAAAGAGCGATTTTAAAAGAAATTCCAAAAAATTGTAAATGTCGTTAGTTATTCGTAAGGATAAAGATTTGTTTCCTCTATTCAAAAATGTTACGATACGCAGATTGCCTTTAAACTGTTTTATGATCGATGATTGTGAAATTTCTCTGACTTTACAGTGTAATATACTTATTGCACGTTTATCATGTTTATCAATAAATGATGATTTCAGTTATGTCCAGTGAAATCACCACCACGCAGGCGGTTTGGTATGGCTGATACACGCTTTGACCGAAACCTACGTCTGTTTACCTCAGCACTGCCTAATTTAACATCATATTTTTAATCAGCTGTGCATATAAGATGTCTCAAAAAGTTTGCAAAGAGTGAATTAGTGATTTCAGTCCACCGTGTTTTTCGTTGGCTTATTGGGACTGATCTGCCTGCACACAAAAACATTCGTCTTTGGTATCGCTAATTTGAGTAGACAGGACGCTTGCGCAAAGCTAGGAGACCAGGTCGACCTTGCACTTCTGATGACTTGGTGGAAAGGAAAACGTAGTGACTGGAATGAGCTGTGTTCAAATGGTACAGAATCGGCTTTTTCAACAACTTCGGGAGGATTCCAATGACTTCATTTTCCAACAGAATAGAGCTCCACAACATTGGCACAACAACATACGTCAGTTTCTCAATGATACACTGCCTCAACGCTGGATAGGGAGCACCGGACCCCGAGACATTGCCCTGCATTCTTGGCCTCCAAGATCGCCAGAAATAACCCAATTGGATTTTTTCTTCTGCGGATATGTGATGGAAAATGTGCTCATCTCCCGTTTACTTCATGGCATTGAAGAACTGAGGAACAGAATAACAGTCGCCATAACTTCTGTAAAAGCAGATACACTGTGTAAGGTTTATGACGAATTTAGCAATCGACAAGACGTTGTTCGTGATGCTGCTAGTGGGCACACAAATCATCTGAAATAGCACAGCTAAAACTTTGCAGATATTTGTATTTTGCAATCTGTCCCATCTATGTAATACGTATTTATCAATAAATATTCAGTTTTGAAATCAGGTCATTCCTTTTGAAACACACTGTACTTTCAAACTCCAAACAGATTATTGAAATATGATGCCTTCTGCAGGGTTCTAAAGATGCTTTTGCACCAACGTCTTTCAAATCACATGTTCGTGTGCTATGCAAAAGTCACTTGTCAACTCAAAGACGATGCGACCCTAGCCGAATCTTTCTGCTAGAGGGATGCATTTTTCCAAAGGAATCGGCAGTTATCTCTTAGCGACACACACAGGCTTTGACAGGTGCCAGCCAATCAGAGTGGTGGGATCCTGTATTTAGGTTTGGACAACCAGTGCAGTTTTGCCATAAAGCACTCTGATTCCTAGTAGCAGAAAGAACAGACTTGTTTTACACACCTGACTTACGCTTTGGAGATGGCCACTTGATGCTGACAACTTACAGCAATATGATGACACTGCAGCACGCGACAAGTATTTCCGTCACTTTTTCGTGGTTGGAATGGACATTTGCTTAGAGGTTATGCAGAATTGTGTTCTTATTGCGTTGCATTTTGTATTCAAGCATTATGTGCTGTCGTGTCTAGTTTGGATATGGACTATGGCGTAAACCGTACAACTTGAAATTGCTGCAGGCGTTAAATTATAATGATAACCAGAGTCGCCACGAGTTCTGTATGGAGATGATTAACGGAATGGAAAACTAAGATAATTTTCTTGACAAGATAATATTCAGCGTTAAGTTCACATTCAACGTTAGTGGAAACGTTAACCGCCAGAGTGTGTGGATATGCGGTACACATAAACTGACTGAGATCTTGGAACACATACGAGACTCGCAGAAAGTTAATGTATCTTGTGCCTTGGATTCCGTCAAGTGTATTAAACATTTTTTTCGTTTTAGTAGACTGTTTCGCCGGCCGGAGTGTCCATGCGGCTCTAGGCGCTACAGTCTGGAACCGAGCGACCGCTACGGTAGCAGGTTCGAATCCTGCCTCGGGCATGGATGTGTGTGATGTCTTTAGGTTAGTTAGGTTTAATTAGTTCTAAGTTCTAGGCAACTGATGACCTCAGAAGTTAAGTCGCATAGTGCTCAGAGCCATTTGAATCATAGACTGTTTCTGGAATTACATTTTTAAATACACTCCTGGAAATGGAAAAAATAACACATTGACACCGGTGTGTCAGACGCACCATACTTGCTCCGGACACTGCGAGAGGGCTGTACAAGCAATGATCACACGCACGGCACAGCGGACACACCAGGAACCGCGGTGTTGGCAGTCGAATGGCGCTAGCTGCGCAGCATTTGTGCACCGCCGCCGTCAGTGTCAGCCAGTTTGCCATGGCATACGGAGCTCCATCGCAGTCTTTAACACTGGTAGCATGCCGCGACAGCGTGGACGTGAACCGTATGTGCAGTTGACGGACTTTGAGCAAGGGCGTATAGTGGGCATGCGGGAGGCCGGGTGGACGTACCGCCGAATTGCTCAACACGTGGGGCGTGAGGTCTCCACAGTACATCGATGTTGTCGCCAGTGGTCGGCGGAAGGTGCACGTGCCCGTCGACCTGGGACCGGACCGCAGCGACGCACGGATGCACGCCAAGACCGTAGGATCCTACGCAGTGCCGTAGGGGACCGCACCGCCACTTCCCAGCAAATTAGGGACACTGTTGCTCCTGGGGTATCGGCGAGGAGCATTCGCAACCGTCTCCATGAAGCTGGTCTACGGTCCCGCACACCGTTAGGCCGTCTTCCGCTCACGCCCCAACATCGTGCAGCCCGCCTCCAGTGGTGTCGCGACAGGCGTGAATGGAGGGACGAATGGAGACGTGTCGTCTTCAGCGATGAGAGTCGCTTCTGCCTTGGTGCCAATGATGGTCGTATGCGTGTTTGGCGCCGTGCAGGTGAGCGCCACAATCAGGACTGCATACGACCGAGGCACACAGGGCCAACACCCGGCATCATGGTGTGGGGAGCGATCTCCTACACTGGCCGTACACCTCTGGTGATCGTCGAGGGGACACTGAATAGTGCACGGTACATACAAACCGTCATCGAACCCATAGTTCTACCATTCCTAGCATTCCTAGACCGGCAAGGGAACTTGCTGTTCCAACAGGACAATGCACGTCCGCATGTATCCCGTGCCACCCAACGTGCTCTAGAAGGTGTAAGTCAACTACCCTGGCCAGCAAGATCTCCGGATCTGTCCCCCCTTGAGCATGTTTTGGACTGGGTGAAGCGTCGTCTCACGCGGTCTGCACGTCCAGCACGAACGCTGGTCCAACTGAGGCGCCAGGTGGAAATGGCATGGCAAGCCGTTCCACAGGACTACATCCAGCATCTCTACGATCGTCTCCATGGGAGAATAGCAGCCTGCATTGCTGCGAAAGGTGGATATACACTGTACTAGTGCCGACATTGTGCATGCTCTGTTGCCTGTGTCTATGTGCCTGTGGTTCTGTCAGTGTGATCATGTGATGTATCTGACCCCAGGAATGTGTCAATAAAGTTTCCCCTTCCTGGGACAATGAATTCACGGTGTTCTTATTTCAATTTCCAGGAGTGTATATTTAAGAAATTCAAGAGGGGCTTCTCCACATTGCCACCGAGAAATCACAGCATACCTATCTCACACGCTACTGTTTGGGTTGAATAAAGTGGGAACATAGCTAAGCCACCGAGGCCTCCAGATCAGACACCCGTAGACTTTTGTCTGTGGGATATGTTAAGCACAAGGTGTACATCAGTCCACCTCCTTCAACCATCGACGAGCTTTGCAACCGCATCAGTAGTAGGAGGTACATGCTGACCCCTGGCATGCTCGCGTGTATCTGTGATATATGCTGTGTGACGAGAGGAAGTCACAAAGAACATCTGTGGAAATAAAATTGATGTTCTGTCAGTTTCGTGAATGAGAATAAATTCTTTCAAGTAGGTACATCTGCCGCGCTATTTAATTTTACCTTTAGGTAACTAACTGCACCTTTAATACGTTTGGTCTTTGCTAATTTATTGTCTTGCACCTTTTCCTTTATTCACGAATTTCACCATTTATTCCACATATCTGTAAGTGAATACTTAAGATCCGTTTCACAAGGAAGTGCTCCATTTGCTTTCTTTGAAATTAATCCAAGAATAACGGAGCATGAAGCGCAGTGTTTGCGTGTACCTTTCATAAGAATTTTACAACCCCACAGATAAGACTCTATCATAACGTACTAGGAGACTCGTGTCGGAGGAGATGTGTCATCAGAGCTCCCCTTCCTTCCACCATTTGCAGGTTGTTAAGCAATACACCACATTAATGGCAAAGATACTTATTTTTCCTGCAAAAGTTGGACCTACTAAACCAGAAGCAGTGCAGTACACTGTCTACAATGAATGTTTTAGTTAAAATCCTAACCTTGTTACTTCCGTCTGCGCTGTGCTTCACGGAAGTTTTGCCATCTCCAACACATCACAATACTGGTCGTAATGTTTCATTTGTAGGACATGCTCGGTGCCTGCGGGTATATTTCAGGGCAGAAATCACGTTCGTAATCATACCTAAACATACACGTTGAGCTACAAAAGGAGTGGCAGGCTTTCAAAATTTAAGCGTTATCCTCGTGAAAAGAAATATTTTCGTGCTTAAAGTAAAGACTAAAAAAGCGCATAGTAATTTATCTGTTTACGTTATCCAATACAGCAAAGCAGAGTGAATGAACAAGCGCTCAAGACAGTGATTTGAAGGTGAGTTTATCATGCAGGAGCGCCTCAAAGGAGGGATGCGAGCTAGAGAGAGAGAGAGAGAGGTTCTAATTAGTTTCTCTGCTGGCCCTCCCCAAGAGAGGAAAGAGGCAACCCTGCGTCCAGCAGTAGCGCTGCGCTTTTTTAAAATTTTTTTATTGCCGCTTGGTCGTGTTGGAAAACGGAGTATTAGTTGCCCTGTAAAACGACGCCTCCATTTGAAGCAGACATAAACGTGTCACTAAGTGTACGGAAATACGGTTTGGAAAGGATGTAAAATCAACAATGGCCTGACAGTGGCTCGACCCAGGAACCAGTGGGAGGGTACGGAGGTGACAACAGGGGAACGAAGTGTGTAGCCCGTGTCACACAGCACCGCACTGCTTTCGTCGCGTCACACCCTCCACCTTCAGACGCTGCGAGAGCTGAACACAGCTGGCGACCGCCGCGCTCACTGACTTCACTGCTTCCCATAGTAGCTTGACAGGTGAGAGGCGAATGGCTAGGACTAAGCTTCCTGAATTACTTGTGTATGTGGATGCACTCGCAACAAACCTAACTTTTATTACGTTTTTCCTGACTGAACATTCACATAAATCTGCATAACAGCAACCAAATAAAAGAATTCACTGATGCTGATAAAGGCATGTCACTGTTTATTTTAGAACAAGGTAACGTGAACAGTCTTTTCGACCCCTATGATACTGATTGACAACCTGCCTCCCAATGCGATGGTCTTCAATCGAGTAACATACCTAAAAGACTAAATGAGCAGAGAGAGAGATCAAATAAGTAAATGCTTATATAGAATACCAACTTCTATAACATTTTTCGCCACGCGGGGTAACCGCGTGACTCCCCCCCCCCCCCCCCCCCCCCCCGTCGGAGGTTCAAGTCTTCCCTCGGGCGTGTGTGTGTGTGTGTGTTTGTGTGTGTGTGTGTTTGTGTGTGTGTGTGTGTGTGTGTGTGTGTGTGTGTGTGTTGTCCTTACCGTAAGTTAGTTTAAGTTAGATTAAGTATTGTGTAAGCCTAGGGATCGATGAGGATCGATGACCTCAGTTTAACCTGAGAGCGGTGTCGACACGCAGTAAAGGCAACATTGCTTACCTTCAGGCTTTGAATGGCCCAGTATCTAGCCTATCAGAGATCAGTAAGCAGGCGAACATGTCACATCTTAGTAATGGGAAGAATAATCAGTAAAACTAAGACATTATTATTCCATTCAGAAAACATTCCATATCAAATCGGAATAACGTGTTTGCAGTTCTGGGAAGAATAGGCACGAAGTATACGAACAGAAGAGTTATTCACAACATGTACAAACCAATGGAGTACAACAGAGAAGAAAATCTCAAGAAGCAAGCCGATGATAATGACGTTGCCGTGTAGGTGGGTAAGTTGTTCAACTGTAGAAACAAAGAAAGGAGTGATACGAATGTGAAGAACAGGAAGACAAATCCATCGGGACACAAGTGTGGAGTTCAGCATCTGAAGGCATTGTCCTTTTAGATCAGCGTACTAAAGACTCAAAATTAATACGCCAGAATTACAGAAACTTATAACTGATATTACTATCGAATGAACAAGGCAAACGAGTCAGGCGAACAGCAGGGCAAACGAGGATTATAAGCTGGTAAAAAATGTAATTGGCAAAATAGCTGTAGAAAAATAAGAAATTCAAACTGTCTGATACAAGCAGAAAGTTTTAAAAAATCAAACCCTTTAAGCTAAAGAACGGACTGAGCTTAAACAAACAGCTATGATTAATAAGGGAGTTTCTGAAACTATGTATGCAGAAGGATATCAGAACAAAGGGCGAAACAGGCAGGTAACAAAACAAAAAACAACGACGTCTATAAAAAGGTGTACTCAGAAGGAGGATTTCTAGTAATAAATGCATCGGGAGAGAGGAAGATAGCAGTGTCAGACGATGAGACCAATCATGCACGACATTAATCCTAACAGGTGTGCAGGGAAGGAAAGATAATTACACAACATCTTGAAAATGAGGATCACATCGAACGAGTAGAACAAGATTTGGCTCAATATGAAATATTTCGGAATGACTGGTACCGTCAGACAACGACACGATTGCAAAAGCAGCATCATACCTTTCGTATTTACATCTGCAAGTAAAAGTACTGAAAACTCAAGAGCTTTCAGCTTCACCTGTGACTAATTAGGATTCTATTGTTGCAGAAGATTTAGCAAAATAAGATATGTGGGGTTCTGAATGAGACTATGTAAAACTGAACATTACGGGCGATTTTGGCAATGACAGGTATTTCATTTATTTAGTATGGTAAATAACTATCGACAACCACAGCCCACTAAAGTTCATACATGACAAAAACACTGCATAAGTAAAATACTTGTCTTGATATCAGCTTTCAGGCGTTTGCGAAAGCATGGTAAAATCTGGGTCAGAAATTAGGCATCAGCTGAACCTGACTCCAACGAAATGAACTATATTGCTATCTGTGTCAATATATAACATTTATTTTCAAATCATATTCTACAAATATTGTTACGCTCTTTGAGAGGTCACCGAAGTTGACGTTGAAGATAAAACCAATCGAAACTCTATACGCAGGGAGATTAACTTCAGAAATACTAGAATAAAATGGTATACTGCAATAAAGAGTAAAAGTAGTGTCATTTGGAAATGACAAAGTTCTTGAACCAGCCAAAAGGCGCATCCTAAAAGTAATGATTTCTGCAAATCATTTAATTACTTACTATTTTTTCCTTCGTTGTTTTTGATGGACTGTTGAAAAGTACTTTCGTATACAGAACGTGACATTTGTTTGGAGAAAGAGGCACATTCTCACATTTCAGACTTCAGACACAGATTGTACTGCGTCATTTGCTCCGTTTATATAGGAACATAGTCTGGATCTTTGACGACAGGAGAGCTGAATCTAATCGAATCCTCGCCAACTTGTTCTGTTGCCAATTCTGTATGTGCTTAAGACCACTGTTAAAATTTAAAAACTTTGTAGTGTCTGCTGCACCTGTTCTGTTTGCCTGTCCGCTCCAACTTTTATAGTAGCTTCGAGGACTATTATCACGGTTGTAAAAGCGGGCTTTCGTTTACGCGCTTTAAGTATACTGCATAAAGGATATTTCGTAGCTGCTTGTACTATGGATAACGTCGCGAGGACAGAGAACACAGCTCGCCATTGCTCTCACAGCTTGTCCATATAGATCCAAACACGAACAGTGACGCACATATATATGCTCACGCGTCTACTTTTTGTTCTTTTTCTGCTACACAAAAATAGAATTGTTAGCAAGAAACCTCATAAATAAAACTGGTTATAATTTATCCATAACTGTTCATCAACTCCTACATCTTCCATTCCACCACAACACCCCTTCCCCCTTTCTCTGTTTCATCAGCTTCTGTCCACAGTCTGTCACCACAGCGCACGTCTATTTACACCCAGGCAACACACCACACTAAGCCTCTAAAATGTGCAGAAATTGGCAACTGTAAGAAAAACAAGCACACCGTCAAACAATTTCATGTGTCGTGGATTTCACACTATACCGTCCCAGAACTGTTCGTAAATTTTATGATGCTATCCATAACCTACGCGTATTGTGACCAACTGCTGTAATAAAAGGAAAAGGAATGTGCCATTGTGAATGTAGGATTAACAGTAAAAGTATATGTACAAATAAACTGTCGCAAGTTAACAACCCGAACGAACTGTTTCCAGACTAAAAAGCAAACAAAGAATTGCAATATATGGTGAACAATAGCCACAGGATGAGGTTTACACCAGAGATTTAACTGAAGGCCAATGATTGCCATTTTGGAATAAACAGTAAGGAAAAGAAAGATTATTGTGTACATCTCGTCGACGACAAGGCCATTACCGACGCAGCACAGACTCGGATTGAGGAAGGGAAACAGCTGCGTCCTTTTCGAAGGAATCTTCCCAGCATCTGACTTCAGTGACTTAGAGAAACCAGAGAAATTTAAGTCTGAGTGGCAGGATAGGGATCTGAACCGATGTCCTCCTGAATACGACACCAGTATCTCACCACTGCACCACCTACCTCATTCGATTTCGCTACACAAGTGACGACACCAAAACCCCAACGATTAATCTCTCTCTTTTAACTACTAAATGAATACAAGGAATTTATGTGAAAGTAGTCAAGAAGTGGCATTCTACAAGTGGTGATTGCTGCAAATCACTGGATTACTACGCTGGTTTACCCTCATTGTTAATGCTCGAGTACAGCTAATTAAATTCACTTGGACAATCATAGATCTGGTTGGCCAAACGGATATATTATCATATATTTGGGACTTAGGACATAGACTGTATTATGTTATTTTCTACTTTTGTGTGGAACACGGCCGGCCGAATTGGCCGAGCGGTTCTAGGTGATACAGTCTGGAACCGCGCGACCGCTACGGTCGCAGGTTCGAATCCTGCCTCGGGCATGGATGTGTGTGATGTCCTTAGGTTAGTTAGTTTTAATTTGTTCTAATTTCTAGGGAACTGATGACCTCGGCAGTTAAGTCCCATAGTGCTCAGAGCCATTTTTTTGTTCTTTTGGAACACGGCATTTAGATAGGACAATGGATGTAAATAACACTCTTTCAGAGAATAAGTGATACATCTCTTGACTGAGCGTCAGTCATATCAACCAAATATTTACGGCAAATTCTGTGCATCTCAGTTTTTTCGTCCCAGTAAACCGAGCATTATGAAGGGACCAAAAGAAGAAGCTTCTTCATTCAGCACAGAAGTTTTGCGTAGATGTCTTAAGAACTTATTATTGAGAAACGATTCTGAGTAAATTTAGAGGATTGTTATGACCGACCATAAAATACTCACACAGTCTTCTAATATCAAACAAGGCTTCAAAAGTGCTAAACTAATCAATATCACTCATGATGCCTCTATTATTTCATTTTTATTATTAGTGTTCCTATCATCATCATCTTTATTATTACTATTATGGCCAATAATAATTGCTGTTAATAATTCAAATTATTGATATTGTGGTTGTAATGTAATCTTTTGTATGTGTTGTTCCCGGTCAAATGTAAGAGAGAGCCTTAGTGTCTTAACCTGGTACCGCAAAATAACTTATAAATAAATAATAATCTCACACTCAGAGCAAGCAACGCAAGAACCAGATGACGTTTCTTACTAGTGATGTATAAACATAAACTCACACTACTTTTCCACCAGAGAGATGTCATTCACCAGTTTTTTACTAAGCCAGAAGTGTTCTCAGAAACTGAAGAACGTTGCTTTGAAATACACGTTAACCATTTTTCCCCAGAATCGTGTATTCCTACCGTATGCTGTTATAGAAACATTAAAAATCATTAGATGAAGTTATTAAGGGCGCTTGAAGACTGTAGGGTAAAAATTTAACAGACGATAGAGGATGCTAAACTTAGAATAAGGAACCAGAGGTCGTTGAATGTTTCAGGCGGTACGACACCTTGAACGTGGAAGGCTTACAAACTACAAATGTTTTACAGGAAATCACAGCCAGCAGCACAGACGCTGGCGGTGCTGCCTTGAAAAAGAGGGCACACATTTGTCTGCGACGGCTCCGCGCTGCAGTTTACCAATGTTTACAGTACCTGACTCGTCGTCGAAGGCAAGGCGTTACTTGTTACTGGAACTTGTATGATACAGTGGTTGCACTGCTCGGAAGATTGAGTGAATTGTCGGACAACAGATTCGTAAAAGACATCACTGTAATTGGAGGAAATTTTTATCACTGTTCACAAAAACGTTTGAGAAAATAGATCGACAAAACCACGGGGAGCTGGTCGAGACGCTCGACAAAGAATTCTTTCCACGGCAGGAATGCAGAAGACAGTGTTGAATTTTGTGGGAGAAGATTTATCAGTAAGCATCCAGCAAGTTGCCTGTGAAATATGCATTTCAGGCAATACAGTCTGGTCAGAGCTGGTAGAACAGTTAACAACCCTCTAAGCAACAACATGTTAAAGCAGAAGTGCCAAATTGTTGTGAACAGAGAGCTCAGAACTGTCAGTGGATTACGTTGTAATGCATGCATCACTTAGCACAGGTGCCATGGGCTTAAGTTATTGGCGTATGTGATTCCTGTCAAAAAAAGAAAAAGAAACAAAAGGACTCTTAGGTTCATTTTCGACCATTCATTCCTTCAGTAGGGGAGAGTGTTGTAGCTTGGAACACTTTTCTGGCTTTCGCTGTTGACCACCCCTGCAACAGAAATTTAATCAAAATTCACATTCCATTTTTAAATGGAGGCATTCACTTTTTTGTGCTGCAATCTTTTTCGGATGCTATAAAATTACTCCGGAAAATTAAGGTTCTTCCTAATGTGAAAACATTTACCAAGGAACAAATATTCTAATTTAAAAGTGCTGAAACCGAGAAAATCTTGTGACTACTGTATTTAATCGTCTATCTGCCGAATTACTCACAAACGAACAATCAGTAAATGAAATCAAATAAAGCAGAAGTATCATCCAAAAACAGTTACAGGTTAAATACGTTTGGGAACAGAACCGTTTGGAAACTAACACAGTTTTCCATTTTCAAGATAGAGAAAATTGTTAAGCTATTAAAGAAATTCAGTTCATTTGAAAGTATCACATTTTTTATGGTAAAATACCTGTTTCTGTTTCAGGGTACAATACGATGCACGACTGGCGAAGTAGGGCTTAACTGACCGCATTTTATATAAATAGTTCTAAAAACATTTAGCATTTTCTCCACTATCCCTGAAAGTTCGTAACAAAGCGGAACATCTGGTATATTCGATCACTGAAACGATCCTCTGGTCCCTTGGGACCACCCACATCCGACCTAGGAACGTTGAACAGTGAGTACATTTAACTCCGAAAGTCACGAAAACAGGGAATTGTTTATTTCTAAGCGAGAATGCATCGAAACTGTCGAGACAACTTCTTGCTAAAATACCGCTTCCTGCTAGATAAAGGAGACGCACGATCGGAAATCAAATAGGGGTAGGAGTGAAGGGGGGAAATGATTCAGACGGGCCGCGTAATCTTCGCCATACACTGTCCGATACCTTCACAATACCGGTCTTACCGCACGGCGGACGAAACTCTCCTAGCAAAAGTGTAAACGACAGTCTAGATCGCATTTAAGTGGTGTTGCTGGTTCATTAACAGACCAACACACGACCAGACCTAGGAGGGAGCATGTCGTGGCGAAAAAGAATGGTCGCTGATCTGGTGCACGTTTCACCCTGTTCAGGTGAATAAGGACCAGCTATCCTATTTCAGTCCAGAAACACAAAACAAAAATAATTTAAATAGGAAAGCACACACAATAGAGTCTGTAAGAGTCGCATGTAGATAGAGTGCGACATTCAGTTGATCGAACACACACAAAAAACTCGTTGTCAAACTATTCCAAGTACACACTATGTTTCAATGTACTTGTCGCTTAAATCACCCATTTCGCTCAGAACGACATACAGGCAACTTAGCAGCAACTGCAAGACCCACAATGAATGACCTATTAAGAGATGTAGATTAAGAGATGACCTATTATGAGGATAAGCACACGAAACCACAAGCAGAAATGCTTTTGATATCAACGTTCAATCTGGCTAAGATATCAGGCTAAATAATTCCACGACTTAGCATAATTGGTAAAGGGACATGTTGTGTACATAGTTCCGCGTAGTCAGCGCGTACACAACTTTCCCACTAGAGCGCGCCCCGTTAAGCACAACAGCGCAGGCGCAGCGCTCGTGTGGATCACACTCGCGCAGTGATACATGAGAGCGCGAGGTATTATAACGAGTGTACTGACCTCCGATAAGTCAGTCTGCATTTGTCTCCACCAGTCTGTACGAGTTCTACATATGTCTGTACCAGTCTACAGTCAAGTTTCAGACTGTGTCTAATAAGATTACCATATTACTGTACATAGCCATGAAGATAAATGTATAGACACTTTTGTCAAGTATCAGAGATATATTTCAGAATAAGATTAACGTACCAATACCAAAGGAACTGTAGTCGAATTAAGTTGGGTGATGCTGAGGGAATTATATTAGGATATGAGACACTTAAAGTAGTAAAGGAGTTTTGCTATTTGGGGAGCAAAATAACTGATGATCGTCGAAGTAGAGAGGATATAAAATGTAGACTGGCAATGGCAAGGAAAGTGTTTCTGAAGAAGAGAGATTTGTTAACATCGAGTTTAGATTTAAGTGTCAGGAAGACGTTTCTGAAAGTATTTTAATGGAGTGGAAGAGAAACATGGACGATAAATAGTGTGGACGAGAAGAGAAGAGAAGCTTTTGAAATGTGGTGCTACAGAAGAATGCTGAAGATTAGATGGGTAGATCACATAACTAATGCGGAGGTATTGAATAGGAGTGGGGAGAAGAGGAGTTTGTGGCACAACTTGACGAGAAGAAGGGATCGGTTGGTAGGACATGTTCTGAGGCATCAAGGGATCACCAATTTACTGTTGGAGGGCAGCGTGGAGGTTAAAATCGTAGAGGGAGACCAAGAGATGAATACACTAAGCAGATTCAGAAGGATGTAGGTTGCAGTAGTTACTGGGAGATCAAGAAGCTTGCACAGGATAGAGTAGCATGGAGAGCTGCATCAAACCAGTCTCAGGACTGAAGACCACAACAACAACAACGAAAGGAACTTCAGATTGTCAATTGTAAATAGCATACAGAACCAAGTTAAGCAATTTTTATGCTTGTTATTACTTTAATAAATGTGTGTGAAAATTAATCAAGTGCTGTTTAAAGTTGGTCACCGTCAATCTGCTACTCTAAGCGAGCTAGTGGCATTTCTACCATCTGACCTGACGGCAGAAGATAAACACGCCACGATAAGACCACGAGACATATTGCTGACACTCGCCTACTTCGTTAGAGCAATAAGTCAAATAATCTGATGGTGTGTGGACTGAAGGTCTTACAGTATGCACACCACAGGACATCTGTTTGTCATCCTCTGTTAGCTGAAAAATGCAACAATGTATGAATTTCCATGTGTCTGGTATACTAATATTCTCCTATATGATTAATACGTACGTGATAATGGCGAATCGACTATCGCCTACATCATTTGCATTTTGTGAAAAGACGTTACAAGATGAACACCAACAAAAGTAAAACGGGTGTTACGGAGCGTAGTCGAATTAAATCAGGCGTTGCTGAGGAAAGTAGATAAGGAAATGAGGTTCTAGTGTACCTGGACTTGAAAGTTTTAATGTTAGAGATGTAATTGCCTATCGTACCTATCATATGTTTGAAATTGCTAATAAAGACTTTGGTAAATCTGCTTATGATTCTACTTCTCCACTTGCATTGTATACACGTAACAAAAGAAAACTCAATCCTAATGAATCTGTATTTGTTTGGATAAAAGGTAAAGGTGTATGTGAATATGTAAAATTTGTTGGTGATTTTACTGTATATTTTCATAAATAAAGATCTGTAGCGTCAGCCACTAACCGGACAAGGGTACATCTAGAACCGGGGCCTCAACGATGCAACAGTTTTGTTATGTAAACACTCTTATCGCTTGGCGTTGGTGGAAAACTAAAAATAGTAGATGAGTTTTTCTATATGTAGATCGACATTAACTATCTACAGCTAAAGTAGACAGGATATAAAATGCAAAGTAGTAATAACAAGAAAAATGTTTTTAAAGAAGAAAAATATTTTAAGATCTAATATAAATTTAAATGCTAGGAATTCTTTTTTTGGAAGTTTTTCGTCTGGATTGCAGCCGTGTACGGACAGTGAACGTGGGTAATAGAGAATACAGATGAGAAGACAAAGAATCTTCCGTCATTTGGTGATACAGAAGAATGCCGAAGGTTAGATGGGAAGATCAGATAACTAGTGAAGAAGTAGTTACATTCATCACAATAAAGGGAAATTCTTTCTACCAAGGAAACACCCCCGAATTGACCTCATACTTTAAGGGGACAAAAGCGCAGTAGCAAGAAATAAGCACCAGCAGTCGATCCCACCCGAAAATTTAGGCCGTAATTCTTGCTGTAGGCAGTTATGACTTCTGAAAGTACCGTTTGTAAACTAAGGCGGGCGCCGGTTGTTTGTCACTCGATCCGCCCCTCTGCAGCCTCCTAGGTCCCGGGTGCGAAGTTCTGTACAGTAGAGTGAAACCCGAGACCTCCTATTCGCAAGATGTTGAAGTCGATGGAGGAAGATGGATTAGGTGTGAATATCTGACCAACTCTTTTTTAAAAGAATCTTGTTCGAGACTAACGTGATTCTACGCGAAAAATAGATAAGTAAGACGACTACGTAATTCCGCAACTTGACCCACATGTACGCTCAATATTATTTTAATAATATCCTCATATTGATAGATATTGACATTCTGCAGCTATGTACATTCCTCAACAACAGAATGAATTGAACTAACCAACTGAAGAATTATTACGAAATGAAGTTACTGATCTTCGATTTACAATTTAATCATGCGAATAATGCTGAAGAACAGCGCATCTGCTGCAAATATACCTCACTTCAACACTGTTAGCTTTAAAATTCAAAGAATTTAACGTACAATAGTTGTTTTAGTAATGAAGCAGTGCTAAGCCACTTATTTAATAACACATCATTCGTTTCATTCATTTACACTGCATTTGTAAAACGCAACATAAATATGTTCGAAACAAACTGGTCTCTGGCACCACATGCAGGTTAGCAAACGCACACTTTGACACAATGAACAAAAAGTATTACCAACGTCAAAACAATATTCCATCAACGTTTTACTCACTTCACTGTACAGTGTTTCGTGCTCAGGCATTAAGTGGCTGCAGTGGGGTGGAGCGAATGACAACCGCAGCGCGGTGTCATTCAACATAGAAAATGTTGTGGGGAAGGCTAACCAAAGACTGCTTTTTATTGGCAGAACACTTAGAAAATGTAACAGACCTACTAAAGAGACTGCCTACGCTACACTTGTCCGTTCTCTTTTAGAATACTGCTGCGCGGTGTGGAATCCTTACCAGATAGGACTGACGGAGTACACTGAAAAAGTTCAAAGAAGGGTAGCACGTTTTGTATCATCGAGAAATATGGGAGAGAGTGTGTCACAGAAATGATACAGGATTTGGGCTGGACATCATTAAAAGAAAGGCGTTTTTCGTTGCGACGGAACCTTCTCACGAAATTCCAATGACCAACATTCTCCTCCGAATGCGAAAATATTTTATTGATACCAACTTACATAGGGAGGACCGATCACCACGATAAAATAAGGGAAATCAGAGCTCGTGCGGAAAGATATAGGTGTTCATTCTTTCCGCGCACTATACGAGATTGGAACAATAGAGAATTGTGAAGGTGGTTCGATGAACCCTCTGCCAGGCACTTAACTGTGAATTGCAGAGTATCCATGAAGATGTAGACGTAGATGAAAGGTATACCTTCGGAAATCTATAATTGCTAACTACCATAATTATGGCCAAAATTTTCGCTCGTGATCTAGCAAAGTGCTTTTTAAAATATGAGGTCAAGTTGGTGAAGTTCAGTTGTAAGTCATCATGAAACCTCCCATTGTCACTCAACGACGAGACTGTCCTGTGCACTACATCGTCGTCAGCAAACGGTCTCATATTGCTGCTCACCCTACCCGTCACAGAGGAGAAGAGCAGTTCTACCTCACTTCCTGTTGCACTCCTAACTGCAGCCTCGCCTATGATGAACACTGGCCGGCCAGAACGACGTTCTTGGTTCTGTAAGTTAAGAACTCTTCGAGCACTCACATTTGTATTCTCGGACCACCGTTAACAGTCTGCAGTTACGAAGAAAAATCGTTTGACATAGTAAGCCAGTATTTCGGTACACTCCATTCGAAGACTGTGACTCCCGTCGAGAGGTAAAGAACGTATACACTGAGGTGTTAGAAATCATAGAATACCTCTTAATGTCGTGTCCGATCTTCTTTTACCCGTTGAAGTGCAGCAACTTGATATGGCATGGACTCAGCAAGTCGTTGGAACTCCGCTGTAGGAATACTGAGCCATGCGGCCTCTATTGTTGTTGTGGTCTTCAGTCCTGAGACTGGTTTGATACAGACGTCCATAATTGCTTAAGTGTGCCGGTGCAGGATGGTTGTGCAGGAACTGACCCCTCGATTATGTTCCATAAATTTGAGATGTGAGTGGCCAAATCATTCATTCGAAATGTCCAGAATATTCTTTAAACCAACTGCGGACAACTGTGCCCGGTGACATGGCGCGTTATCACCCATAAAACTTCAATTCCACAGTCAATGGTCGGTTCAGTTGTACCAGGGGACTCAGTCGATTCTATGTAAGCACAGCCCACAGCTTGCACAGTGCGTCGTGACAACTTGGCTCCACGGCTTCGTGGGGTGAGCGCCTCACTCGAACCCTCCCGTCGGATCTTAACAACTGGAATCGGAACTCGTCTGACCACACCACAGTTTTCCAGTCGTCCAGGGACCAAACGGTATCGTCGCGGGCCAGAGAGGCGCTGCAGGCGATGCAGTACTCCTCACAGAGGCACTCGCGTCGGTCGTCTGCTGCCATAGTCCAATAACGCCAAATTTCGGAACACTCTCCTAAAGGACTTGTGTGTCGTAAGTCCCACACTGATTTCTGCGGTTATTTCACGCAGTCTTGCTTGTCTCTTAATACTGATAACTCTACACTAACGCTGGTGCTCTCGGTCGTTAAATAAAGGCCATCGGCCACTGCGCTGCCCGTGTTGATAGGTTATGCCTGAAATTTAGTATTATCGGCACACTATAGACACTGTTGATCTCGGAATCATGGACTCCCTAGCGAATTCCGAAACAGAATGTCCCATGCGTCTAGCTCCAACTAGCATTTCGCGTTGAAAGTCTGTTAATTTCCCCCGTGCGGCCATAATCTCGTCGACAACATTTTCACATAAAATGTAAATGTCGTGCAACTAAGGCCTCCCGCCGGGTAGACCGTTCACCTGGTGCAGGTCTTTTGATTTGACGCCACTTCGTCGACTTGCGTGTCGACGGGGATGAAATGGTGATGATTAGGACAACACAACACCAAGTCCCTGAGCGGAAAAAATCTCCGACCCAGCCGGGAATCGAACCCAGGTCCTTAGGAGTCACATTCTGTAGCGCTGACCACTTTTTTTCCATTTTGTTCGTTGTAGATCGTTGTGTTTGGTCGTTGCGGACGTCACAATGACATCCGTTTAAGTTCGTTTGTTCATCGTGGCACTCAGTTTTTTTTTTTTTTTTTTTTTTTTTATTAAGAAGGCCAAGCGGCTCTCTGACAGAACACGCTGATCGACCGTGCCGGCAAAACAAACGATTTACAATCTGAAACGCTAAATTCTGTCAATCTTTACCTGAGGGCTGGTTTGGGTTGTTTGGGGTAAGAGACCAAACTGCGAGATCAACGGTCTCATCGGATTAGGAAAGGACGGGGAAGGAAGCCAGCCGTACCCTTTCAAAGGAACCATCCCGGCATATGCCTGGAGCGATTTAGGAAAATCACGGAAAACCTAAATCAGGATGGCCGGCCGCGGGATTGAACCGTCGTCCTCCCGAATGCGAGTCCAGTGTGCTAACCACTGCGCCACCTCGCTCGGCCTTAAATTCATTTTGTTCGATTTTGTGCGTTGCCTTTGGTCTGGGCGGACGTCACAAGACATCCGTTCAAGTTGATCGTGGATTCTTTGACTCCGTTTTTTTTCATTTTTTTATTACAGAGAGCACTCAGCGCTGTGACCGAACACGCTGAGCTACCGTGCCAGCGTGGCCATGCTAATCTTCTCTGTATCGTTCCAATTTTAGTATATGTACCGCGAGTACGTCACTCAGCTACCGGAGACGGACAACATTTTCACATAAATCATCTGAGCATAAATGACAGCACCGCCAATGCGCTGCCCTTTTATACCTTGTGTACGCGACAATACCTCCACCTGTGTTTGTGCAGACCGCTATCTCATGATTTTTATCACCTCAACGCGAAACCGATGTTGCTTCAAGTGACTGCTCTCCCGGCCTGCCACGGCAGTACGGAGACGCGGGGTTGGGAAAGTGAAGGCGACAACTGGGTGCCCTCAGCGCCCGGGCCAGGTGCGTGCTGTCCGGCTATTGTGGGGCCCTGCCTCGCCTCGCCTCGCCTCGCCTCGCCTCGCCTCGCCTCGCCTCGCCGCGCCGGTCCAGTACTGGTCCAGCAGATGGAGAGCCAACCCAGCCTCCCAGCGCCACACCGGTAAGGCGGGACCGCTCACGACCGGACGCCGGCCACTCGCCGACACACCTGCTTCAAGCTGCGCCAGGCGACGCGTACATCCCGACCCTCACACACTCTACACTCAGAGCCACAGTTCGGCACTAGTGGACTAGTTTCATAATCCGCAGGGCGTGGCTGGATCCTCAAATACATTGCCCGAATTGTTTTCTCACTTTATTTGTTAAGATTTATAAGTGAATACTGAATTGGACCGATAGCTACACCGCTGGCTGTTAAAATAGCAAGACCTTAAACGACGGCGTCCAACAAATACGAGGGAAGTTCCGGTCAGTTGCGAAATGGAAACCGCAGTGAAAACCAGAAACGTTTTATTCGCAACAGTTACGTACACCATCCACCTACTTCTCTACATAGTCGCCGCACGAGCTTCGAGTTTTGTCGTAGTGTTATATCAAATTTCCAATATCCTCGTCATAGAAAGCAGCCGCCTGTGCTTTCGGCCAGTTATCTGCACTGGTCTGCAGTTCGTTGTCAGTGGAAAAAAATTGTCTTCATAGTCAGCGGTTCTTGTGAGCAGAGAAGAGATTTAGGGGAAGCCAATTACGGACTGTAATGTAGGTCATCAAACACTACTCATCGCAAACGCTGCAGGAGCGTCTTCATTGCCACTGCATTGGCATGAAGAAGGAATTGCTCGACAAACTGCATGACGAAGCCGAAATCTCTAACCAGGCCCTCATACTTGGCGGGTGACGCTATTCCCTACGCTTCTTTACATGCTCACAGTTCACTCAAAACTGAAAAGAGCGACGCGACACGATCGCCGGGCATACTAGAGACACTGCCCAACACATCTGTGCAAAGCTTTACCAGATTTTCCCAGTGGTTTCCATTTCGCAACCGATCGGAACTTACTTTCTCGACGACCCTCCTATTACGCTGGCATGAATTGTGCAACATCCTTGGACAGGCAAATGATTTCCGCACAAAGTCGGTAGGAGTGACACCATCCACATTCTGCATATGGACAGCACTGCACTGTAGTTCCTTCTCTAAATAGATGACAGAGGGATAGAGAAACAATTAAAATCGCTCAAAAGAGAAAAGGCCGCTGCACCTGATGGGATACCAGCTCGATTTTACAGAGTACGCGAAGGAACTTGCCCCCCTTCTTGCAGCGGTGTACCGTAGGTCTCTAGAAGAGCGTAGCGTTTCAAAAGATTCGAAAAGGGAACAGGTCATCCCTGTTTTCAAGAAGGGACGTCGAACAGATGTGCTGAACTATAGACCTCTAACGTGTGGAAGACTCTGCAAGAGAGACGCTCAGTAGCTCGGTACGGTCTTTTGTTGAAGTTTCGAGAACATACCTTCACCGAGAAGTCAAGCATTATATTGCTCCCTCTTACGTATATTTCGCGAAGAGACCATGAGGATAAAATCAGAGAGATTAGAGCCCACACTGAGCCATACCGACAATCTTTCTTTCTACGAACAATACGAGACTGGAATAGAAGGCAGAACCGATCAGCGTACTCAAAGCACCCTCCACCACACACCGTCAGGTGGCTTGCGGAGTATAGATGTAGATCAGGAAACGCAACGGGTTTCTCATTCATTAATTGCTTATAAACATTTGCTATTTGTGAAACCAACTTGTTTTGCCTCGTAAAGAAACAAGAAACGTCCACTAGATGATGACGTTTCAGAGTTCGAGACTGGCGACATCCTGGCCTATAGAGACTGCTAAATTACTGCTCGCACTGATCGGATCCCACTACTGCCAGGCGAATATGAAATCGGTTGCTTCAGAACAACCCCACACGACTAGCACCCGAGAGGACAAACATATTTTTCCATTACACCTGCAGGATTGTACAACAAAGTCAGGAACTTTGAGTTAGGAAATGCACTTATTTGCAGCAAGCCAAGAATCCACAAGGACTACAGCGCCACGGGCTGTTAGTATGGCATCTGTTGTTGTGGCTTCGCTTGTAGCGCCAGCAGAGAGAGGCACATCGAAATACAGAGGCCCCTCTTCGCCTTCTCACACGTCTAGATTCCATGAGTGCGATGGGCTTATCCGTGTTTGGAGGCTCCGAGGAGAGCGAAAGTTGCCGGATTCCACCTGTCACTGTCACGTGTGCCCAGCGCCTAGCGTGAATGTTTGGTCTACCGTTGGATGCAATCCACCATCGCGTGCAGTTCGCATAGCCGGTAAACTGGACAACAGACGTTACATTTCTAGTGTGTTAAGGACACTTGATGCGGCCTGTCTCCGAGGTCTCCGTCACGTTACAATTCAACAAGACAACGCAAGACTGCATGTTTCACGCGCTGCCCTGATCCTGTCGCTCTGGCCACCACGTTCTTCATATCGCTCACCCACTGAAAACAATTCTTCAACATTCGCCAGCCGCTATGAATGATGAGCTGTGGTATAGAGCTGAAACAACAGGCAATGACTCACCCGCACCCTGTACACCTCCAAATCATCTAAAGATTTACTCATGTATTCTTCCTACTGTACTGTACATGCACAACACTCTATATTTCATTGTTTGTCATCCTATCCTGCTGTTTCAATTTTAATGGTCAGCAGTGATTTAAATAACAAACCGCAATCCTCTGTAGTCCCACAGAGGTGTTTTACTGTACTGCTGCTATAATCCAACACTATCGATCTACTTCTCCTCGACTTACACTACTGGCCATTGAAATTGGTACACCACCAAGATGACGTGCTAGAGACGCAAAATTTAACCAACAGGAAGAAGACGCTGTGATATGCAAATGATTAGCTTGTCAGAGAATTCACACAAGGTTGGCGCCGGTGGAGACTCCTACAACGCGCTGACATGAGGAAAGTTTCCAACCGACTTCTCATACACAAACAGCAGTTGACCGGCGTTGCCTGGTGAAACGTTGTTGTGATGCCTCGTGTAAGGAGGAGAAATGCGTACCATCACGTTTCTGGTTTATCGTATCGTATCGTATCGTCACAATGCTGCTCGCGTTGGTCGAGTTCCAATGACTGTTAGCAGAATATGGAACCGGTGGGTTCAGGAGGGTAATACGGAACGCCGTGCTGGATCCCAACGCCCTCGTTTCACTAGCAGTCGAGATGACAGCCATCTTATCCGTATGGCTGTAACGGATCGTGCAGCCACGTCTCGATCCCTAAGTCAACAGATGGGGACGTTTGCAAGACAACAACCATCTGCACGAACAATTGGACGACGTTTGCAGCAGCATGGACTATCAGCTCGGAGACCGTGGCTACGGTTACCCTTGTCGCTGCGCCGGCCGCGGTGGTCTCGCGGTTCTAGGCGCGCAGTCCGGAACCGTGCGACTGCTACGGTCGCAGGTTCGAATCCTGCCTCGGGCATGGATGCGTGTAATCTCCTTAGGTTAGATAGGTTTAAGTAGTTCTAAGTTCTAGGGGACTGATGACCACAGCTGTTGAGTCCCATAGTGCTCAGAGCCATTTGAACCATTTTTGAACCTTGTCGCTGCATCACAGACAGGAGCGCCTGCGATGGTGTACTCAACGACTAACCTGGGTGCACGAATGGCAAAACGTCATTTTTCGGATGAATCCAGGTTCTGTGTACAGCATCATGATGGTCGCGTCCTTGTTTGGTGACATCGCGGTGAACGCTTGCAGCGTGTATTCGTCATCGTCATACTGGCGTATCACCTGGCGCGATGGTATGGGGTGCCATGGGTTACACGTCTCGGTCACCTCTTGTTCGCATTGACGGCACTTTCAACAGTGGACGTTACATTTCAGATGTGTTACGAGCCGTGGCTATACCCTTCATTCGATCCCTGCGAAACCCTACATTTCAGCAGGATAATGCTCCATGAATACTGTTGTGGCTCTGAGTGTTAACCATCTTCGCTTCCTGTGATATACTGTTCTTCCAAGATGACATTTTTATGCCGTTTGTCTTCCAGTTCGGCACATTTATATCAAGTGTTCGTCGAACAATATGATTCAGCTTTATACAGCAGCTCTCCCATTTGTGTTTAAGTACGAGTATAAGCCAGCATTTCATTTTTCAAGTACTATATCAATGACAGTGTTCTACATTTACGTATCTATTTTGGATGTCGTCGTACGTTGAGTGGGAAGCGTAATGAACCAATACAATTCAATTGCCCACTCCTAGAACCATTCGCAGATGGTGAATGGCAGTTACGACTCTTTGTACTGATTTGTATGTTCCGAATTTCTTTACTTTACAACCGAAATCTATACGTAATATGTTTGTGGAAGAAAGATATATGTTTCTTGATTCTTCTACACACATTAAAAAAAGTTTTGCATGACCTCGGTTCCGAGAGTTCCGGAACCTGTATAGAAAATTGGAATAGAGATCAACATCATTTCCCCCCTTTTTATTGCTCATGAAAACCACTCATTACATGTTGTAACACACCGGTACCTCTAATACCCAGTAGCACGTCCTCTTGCATTGATGCATGCCTGTATTAGACGTGCCTTATTATCCACAAATTGATCAAGGCACTGCTCCTCAACGGCGATTAGGCGTAGATCCCTCAGAGTGGCTGATGGGTCACATCGTCCATAAACTTCCTTATCAATCTATCTCAGGCATGTCTGATAGGGTTCATGTCTGGAGAGCATGCTGCCCACTCTAGTCGAGCGATGTAGTTATCCTGGAGGAAGTCATTCTCAAGATGTGCACGATGGGGGCGCGAACTGTCGTCCATGAAGACGAATGTCTCGCCTATGTGCTGCCGATATGGTTGCACTATCGGCCGGAGGATGGCATTCACGTATCGTACAGCCGTTACGGCACCTTCCATGACCACCAGCGGCTTATGTCGACCCCACATAATGCCACCCCAAAACAGCAGGGAACCTCCACCTTGCTGCACTCGCTGGACAATGTGTGTAAGGCGTTGAGCCTGATCGGGTTGCCTCCAAACACGTCTCCGACGATTGTCTCGTGGAAGGAATATGCGACACTCATCGGTGAAGAGAACGTGATGCCAGTCCTGAGCGGTTCATTCGGAATGTTGTTGGACCCATCTGTACCGCGCTACACGGTGTCGTGGTTGCAAAGATGGACCTCGCCATGGACCTCGGGAGTGAAGTTGCGCATCTTTCAGCCTATTGCGCGCAGTTTGAGTCGTAACACGACGACCTGTCGCTGAACGAAAAGCATTATTCAACATGGTGGCATTGCTGTCAGGGTTTCTCCGAACCATAAACCGAAGGTAGCGGTCATCCACTGCAGTAGTAGCCCCCGAGACGCCTGGTCACTTCCCTTGTTGAGAGCCCTTCCCGGCACAAAGTAACAATACGAACGCTATGGAACCGCGGTATTGACCGCCTTGGCATGATTGAACTACAAACAACACGAGCAGTGTACCTCCTTCCTGGTGGAATGACTGGAACTGATCGGCTGTCTGACCCCTTCCGTCTAATAGGCGCTGCTCATGCATGGTTGTTCACATCTTTGGGCGAGTTTAGTAACGTCTATGAACAGTCAACGTCTCTTTTCATGAGTTCTGGGAACCGGGGTGATGCAAAACTTTTTTGACGTGTGTATATATGACGCACAAAGTCCTCCCCGCATCTTTCGCACTGTATTCTGTTCAATATTTCTGTTGCGTTCTCCTGAGGTTTCCCAACCGGAAAGGCTGTTGCTGTGCACCAATGAAATGGTCGCATGGAGAAGTAACATGGGCAGTGCGCGTAGGTGATATACAGTACAAGATTGAGAAGTGTTGTGTCATTTTTATGTTATCAGTGATGATGAGAACGGAAGGATGAAACTCGTTGTCGCCACACGGCATACTCTCTTGAAAAATCACAAAAGAGATCAACGTTCATATTCGATAGGCGGATCCTCATCCTTCGACAAAACACTGCGAAGAGGTTAGAAACTTAACACATGATGTTGGTATCAACTACAATATGAGGAAACTTACCAATCCACGGTCCCCCCCCCCCCCCCCCCCCCCCGTGCAGAGGAAATATTGCTGCTTCTTCCGCCACCACAAATAGAGTACAATCGGATACCTCCAAATCGAGTCTCCCTGTACAAGAGTGATTACCGACCCCTGAAACGGAAGAAAACACCTAAACTTACCGAATGGAAAAACAGAGAAAATAACTTTGTGTGTAACTGGTGAAGGGAATAGCAATAGAAGGTCACTTGAACAACAGGGCACAATGTGCACTGAACGACAAAAGATCATGGGAAGGCAGTGGGACAAAAGGATGTCGGTGGCTGAAGCCAATGCCATGCTCTTGTCTCCAAACTATCCTGGTAGAAAAACGTTCCTGACGGCCCTCACTGAAATCGGCGGTGATCTGACTCAGAAAATACCGTCGATTGCCTCGTATGGCTATGAGGAATCGGCGTGACTTCCGTTAATCAAACACGTTTGGTCATCCTACGCGGCAGTTGAAGCGTATGGAAGCATTACCTAAATTACTAAATACCCACACTACACCTCAGAAAGTCGAATTCTTCTGTAATCTGCGATATGCTATGGCTCATAGTGGTCCCAAAGATTAGCATCCCGCGCTCAGAGTCAGTTAACTTGCGACCTGCTACCATCTCTACTATATTCTTTTCTGCAGTGAAGAGAGACCCCTGCCTTGGTCACTTTCACCGATATTTGGACTACCAACCTCGACCTCAGCTACAGGTTGTCAGCCGTCTGTTATAAACGACTTGTATGTTATGTGTCAGTACACGAGTTGCGAAGGACTCATATGATAGAATCTACAATCAATGTTTTCGTTTAAGAAATGCAACGCATGTGTTTCGTCAGCAGTTTCAAAGTGGGGTCTAGCTGGCCAATCACGTTGCGTCGCAGCGAGTTTTTTTGAGTTCAGTGGTCAGCGCGGTCCGCTGGACACTCGTTTTTCACTCTTAATTTCCGCCCGAAGCTACGAACATCGTTGTGGCTGTCGCCGACTTGTAAAGTACAGTCGTTTGTCTTGTGATATTGAATTGTGCTTTTTGCAGCTGCGTCGTCCAGTATCACTGGGGGGACTGTTGCTTCTACTGAACCGGTGGAATTCTCCGTTACATGACTTTAGGTTCAATTGCAGAAAGTACTTTGCAATTGCGTATTTGTGTAAGCAATGACAGATCTCTCTTCGAATCGCAACTTTATTGCAATGCGTAAGACCAAATATCTATTTTTAAATGAGTCATCCCATGATATCGGTCAGTTTGCCCATTATTTCCCACTCTTCAAACAATTTCACGGGGCGTACCATGAATGTGTAGTTATTTTTCTGTCTTTTTTCTAAATGTGCTGTTCTATGCACCCACGAGGTCTGCAAGTTGACACCTGCTATTCATGAACCTTTGTGTCTCCTTTCTGAATAATAACTTAGTTTCAGTTTAAATCTCTTGTCAGTTATTTTCCTCATGAAATCATTTTTCAATCATCTGATCTTTGAGTTCCTTTTGCACATATACACATTTAACCTTTGTTCATAGATGCAAGACGCTCGCATACCATCAATTTGAAATATTTATTGATCTGTCCTCTACAGAAACAGAATTTTAGAGATCGTCTACAGCAGCAATATTATTTTCTGATTTAGATGCAATTTTTAGAAAATTCAGATAAGTGTGAATCACAGTAACCTTTAAGACACGTATTGCAGCGAAGAATAGCCCACTTCAAATGAATTATGTTCCATCTATTACGCACTGGGACATACCATGTGCAGTTTCATCTGCATTGCATGTATCTCTCCTATGACGAGTGATATACTAACACTAAATGGCAGTATTAGGGCAGTTGAAGATATTAATTTCATTTTATTTTTATTTAACTTCCGCTAAGGGCCATTTTGCTGTTCCATCGCATTATGGAAGTTGTTTCATTACCTCATATTTGTAAAAGTAGTCAAATCGCGATGTGGTTCATTTGTGGATCAAATGCCATACGGGGCATCGAAACCAGAGATAATATTACGTTTACTCAAAAGTTGTAAGGTAGTAGCAGCATTCAAGGCCATCTGAGGCTCTTATCCAATTACGCCAAACCGCATTTCGTCAGCACGAGGAAGATTCAGTTCAGGTTTCAACTGAAGATGCATCCTGCTGGCGAAATGCTGTTCCAATAATTTGACGTGGATATGAAAATGACCTGTAAAGGAGACCGAAATCCGAAATTTGAGTACAGATAAAAAGTGACCCAAAAGGTGCCTTTCTTTATCGTATTAACCGTCAGGGTGCCTGAGAGTTCGCGTGTTTCAGTAATAGACTTCCCAGATATGGCAATTAAACTCCCGCCCTACGCCGCATCCATAAGGGTTGGACAAAAACGTGGGAACACGGCGCGAAATGCAAGATTGACCATAAATGCAGATGCTACCCAAGCATGCAGGTTGCGCTGTTGTATTTGAGCACTAACAGCACCTATGCAATGTCCCCAATAGGTTGCTAGTGTCAGCCGTGGTGGAAACAGTGTCATGTGTAGATGTGAGTGCGATACTTCGGAACTAAGTGAATTCGAACGTGGGCAGATTGTTGCTTTCGTATGGTAGGTACTTCTGCAGTCAGCGAAGTCGAAGTGCTTGGTGTTTAGAGAGGCACCGCATAGAAGGTTTATCGGAAAAACATCATCCTCGTAAGTTACAATGCGGAAGAACCTATGTGTTGAGTGATCGTGACAGACGGTCAAAAAAATGGTTCAAATGGCTCTGAGCACTATGGGACTTAACGTCTGAGGTCATCAGCCCCCTAGAACTTAGAACTACTTAAACCTAACTAACCTAAGGACATCACACACATCCATGCCCGAGGCAGGAATCGAACGTGCGACCGTAGCGGTAGCGCAGTTCCAAACTGAAGCGCCTAGAACCGCTCGGCCACTCCGGCAGGTACAGACGGGCACTGAAGAGGATTGCGATGAAAAATGAAAGGACGACAGCTGCTAAAGTCACTGCATAACTGAATGTTGCACTATCAAACTCTGTCAGCACCAAAACAACGCGAACGGAGCTCGGGAAGCAGAGAATTGCAGGACGAGCTGGATTTCAAATGTTGAAATGTGTGTGAAATCTTATGGGAGTTAACTGTTAAGGTCATCAGCCCCTAATCTTACACATTGCTTAACCTAAATTATCCTAAGGACAAACACACACACCCACGCCCGAGGGAGGACTCGAAACTCCGCCGGGACCAGCCGCACAGTCCATGACTGCAGAGCCCCAGACCGTTCGGCTAATCCCGCACGGCGAGCTGGATTTCCAAAACTACTCATCACTCATGGAAACGGCCGCAACAGAAAAAGAGGATGCCGAAGTTATAAAACCTGAGATATGGAGCAATGGAACTAAGTGATTTGGTCAGACGAGGATTGTTTCAGAGTGTTTCCAATTTCTGGAAACATGGCGGGGATTCGATGTGATTTGGGAATGGTGATCCATGGACCTCATGGTTCATCTACAAGCTCACGTTTCTGCCAAGGATTATGGAACCATTTTGGCTGACCAGATTCGTGCCACGGTACAATGTCTGCTGCAAAATGACGTATTCCAAGACGACAGGGCCCCTGTCCACGAAGCCAGAACTAGTATTGTGAGCACTAGTATGAATGGTTGCGTCTCTCCTAGTCGCCATACTCACAAGTTCTCGCTATTGTTGAACCCTTGTGGTCTACTTTGGAGAAAAGGGCGTGTGGTCGCTAGCCGCTGAGCTGGTGCGTTTCTGGCTCCAGTTGCCATCGATTCTCATTTTCATCTTTGAATCAACTTCGATGATGATTGTTCTTCTTCATATCTTTGGCGGCGGGCATGTAACTGCAGTGCTTCCGCTCTGCTGGGACTGTTGTGTGGGTATCCTCGGTGTGAGGTGCTGTGACGTAGGACTGGGTACGTAGGCAGCACGCGGAGAGGCCGAGTCGGCATGACGGAGGAGCGTGGCCAGCCGCTGCGGCGTGTTGAATCGTGCAACGCCGATCCATTGCCCGCGGTGATTTGTTTCCTTCGAGTCTGTTACAAGCTACTCAGGCCGAATGAATTGGAGTCGTCGGTTTGCTTCTGTGGGTTGCGTGCATCTTAACTGAACATGCTAGTGTACTAAAAACTATTTGGAATTGTTCTAGTTGTTTATCACGCAGCTCAGTGTCGTGACTTGATACTTGACGGCAGTTAAGGAAGTGTGGCTACGTCCAACAAACCGACATGAAGCATGGCTAAATACGTAGCTTGAAGTGCAACGAGTAGTGGCGTAAGTCGTTGTCTGGCGTTCCAAGTCATGCCGAGATATTTCTTCCATCCTACCTTGTCGTTCATTATTGAAGTTTGGCGTTTAAATGTGTGCCGATATAATTCTTGACATTTTAACTTTATGACATTACTTTAGTGGTCCTTTTGCAAATTATTTAATCAAAATTGTAAGGGCCGTGACTGGCCAAGTAACTCACGGAGGCTGATTTCATTGAAAGTATTGATTACCTGTTCTCTATACAAGACTGTGTACCTCACGCCTCAGAATACTGTCCGCCGCTGATGTGTTTTGTGTTGCAGATAATTGGCAGTGGTCGACGCGAGCAAATTGGGAGCAGAGTACCACGGTGACAGAGTGATATTTAAATCCCCGCCCCCCTTTCACATCTCGGGTTATGTTGTTACTGTCTTGTGATTCCATCCTTCTCGTAAAGAGTTATGATGTCTGAAGTTCAATTTCAATGCAAATTTGAGTACATTTCTGTTTCATTTGCTGTCTCGTAGATCTCTTGTATTGATTAAAATCCTTTGGTGTGCTCGCGACTATCACTAATTCAGACGCAGTATTGAAGCGGCCTCATTTTAAGGGCTATTGTCGTATGGTCATCTTCTAGTAGTAATGATTATAAGAACACTGTTGATTAATCAACTGAGTTAAATAAACTTGAAAATTTGTTTGGTCAAATTAAAACACCTCCTTAGTCGTGGGAGTGATATTTATTGTAATAAAGCTTTTAGGAATAGTGTTTTATTTAGGAAAGTCACTAGCCAAATCTTACAAGATCTGTGTTCTGGCACTTAATGTAGTCTTTAGCTGACTGGAAGTCATTAGTTTCGACAGGAGTCGTGTGGATATTAGTTCTATCCAAGTAATGAATTTTATCTGACTTAGTACAGCTAGTTCTATTCAGTTTTCAAGTTTTTATGGGTCTTGTTCTAGTTTAAGAAATTTGTTCGTCATTTATCCAAGTGATCTGGCTTTATAGGGCAATCGCCTTTATTATTGTGATTGTGATTTCATTATGCTTTATGATTGAATAAAAAAGTGTGTGGCAACTACAACGGATTACTATTGTGATTTCGGTGTGTTCTTATGACCCACACCCCAGCCGCCTGCATCATCGTTATCTGAAATCGTCACTTTTGAGCAAGTATCATATAAAAACCCCTTGAAAACAATACAGAACTTGTATTTATCCATTCCGACTAAGGCTGTTTCGAATATCAATGGGTTTTCTACAGAGTAATTTGTTCTGTTTTTGATGTTTCCGCGATTTTCCCTAGCCCTGAAGCAGCAACATTTTCTGGAGTCATAGGCGGGGAAGGCCCCGGGAGTAGACAACATTCCATTAGAACTACTGACAGCCTTGGGAAAACCAGTCCTGACAAAACTCTACCATCTGGTGAGCAAGATGTATGAGACAGACGAAATTCCCTCAGACTTCAAGAAGAATATAATAATTCCAATCCCAAAGAAAGCAGGTGTTGACAGATGTGAAAATTAGCGAACTATCAGTTTAATAAGCCACACTTGCAAAACACTAACGCGAATTCTTTACAGACGAATGGAAAAACTAGTAGAAGCCGACCTCGGGGAAGATCAGTTTCGATTCCGTAGAAATGTTGGAACACGTGAGGCAATACTGACCCTACGACTTATCTTAGAAGAAAGATTAAGGAAAGGCAAACCTACGTTTCTAGATTTTTGTAGACTTGGAGAAAGCTTTGGATAATGTTGACTGGAATACTCTCTTTCAAATTCTTAAGGTGGCAGGGGTAAAATACAGGGAGCGAAAAACTATTTACAATTTGTACAGAAACCAGATGGCAGTTATAAGAGTCGAGGGACATGAAAGGGAAGCAGTGGTTGGGAAGGGAGTGAGACAGGGTTGTAGCCTCTCCCCGATGCTGTTCAATCTGTATATTGAGCAGGCAGTAAAGGAAACAAAAGAAAAGTTCGGAGTAGGTATTAAAATCCATGGAGAAGATATAAAAACTTTGAGGTTCGCTGATGACATTGTAATTCTGTCAGCGACAGCAAAGGACTTGGAAGAGCAGTTGAACGGAATGGACAGTGTCTTGAAAGGAGGATATAAGATGAACATCAACAAAAACAAAACGAGGAAAATGGAATGTAGTCGAATTAAGTCGGGTGGTGCTGGGGGAATTAGATTAGGAAATGAGACAGTTAAAGTAGTAAAGGAGTTTTGCTATTTGGGGAGCAAAATAACTGATGATGGTCGAAGTAGAGAGGATATAACATGTAGACTGGCAATGGCAAGGAAAGCGCTTCTGAAGAAGAGAAATTTGTTAACATCGAGTATAGATTTAAGTGTCAGGAAGTCATATCTGAAAGTATTTGTATAGAGTGTAGCCATGTATGGAAGTGAAACATGGACGATAAATAGTTTGGACAAGAAGAGAATAGAACTTTCGAAATGTGGTGCTACAGTAGAATGCTGAAGATTAGAAATTTGTGGCACAACTTGGCTACAAGGGCAAATTCTGAGGCATCAAGGGATCACCAATTTAGAATTGGAGGGCAGCGTGGAGGGTAAAAATCTTAGAGGGAGACCAAGAGATGAATAAACTATGCAGATTCAGAAGGGTGTAGGCTGCAGGAGGTACTGGGAGATGAAGAAGCATGCACAGGATAGAGTAGCAGGGAGAGCTGCATCAAACCAGTCTCAGGACTGAAGACGACAACAACAACAGGCGGCACGTCTTCATATAGAAGCATCTTTCCGAATACTTTAGGCCATTCAGTTTCATGGTGTTGCTTTAGCGCAGGTGTACTGCTTAAGTAATGCGCCGACTATTGTGTCAGCGTCATCTTTATAGATTTTAAGATGGTCCGCTGTCGGTCGTGGCGGCGCGCAGGAAGCGCATCTTGCCGGCCGGCAGGGGCAGAGCAAGTTATTGGAATTCCCGGGTGGAAGCGGGAGCGCCCCGCGTTTCTTGACAGGGCCCGCTGGCTCGTTAAACGGGGGAACAATAACTTAATTAAGGAGCCAAGGAAGGGCGGCGCAAGTTGGCGAGCCCACGGCCGGGCCCTGGCCCGGCTGCGCCACGCCCAGGCGCACGCCCAGCGAGCTGCGGCGCGTCTTGGCCGCCTCTTGCCGAGGAATGCGAATTAAGCCAATGCTCGCCCTTTGGCCGTCGCGTGCCGCCGTCCTGCTTTGCAGCGCTTCCTGCCTCTGGCAACCGGCTTTCTGCACCTCGGGCGGCGCTGCACCCTCCTTGCTCTGTTACGCGGCGAGCAAAGTGGCGTAATCTTCGTGCGATGGACTGCCGCAGTGGTCCGTTAGCGGTAGAGTGGATGACACAGCGGTAAGAAGGGACGCTATCGTAAGGTGCAAGAGTCTCGTACATCACCTTCTTCACTCTAAGAAACAGCACTGATTCAGAACAAAAAAACATTCGCATGAAAAACGTCTTGTTTAAACATACACGACATTGCAAACAATTGTTGGAGACGAACAAGTAGATTGCGTCTTCGCCTGACTCTGTTCCACACCATGATTACTAACCAAGTACGGAGCTTTATCGCAGATGTGTTACTGGCTCGAGAAATATTTGACTAATAGAACCCACACGTTATATTGGACGGAGAATAGTCAACAGAAATAAAAGTAGCATGGGATATGCTCCAAGGAGGGGTAAAAGGAGCTCTGATGTTCTCATTATACAGGGTGAGTCAGAAGCTACGCAAACAGAGATTCCAGAAATCAAGTTTTTATTAATTTACTTACAAACTGTGTGTGTCTAGAGCTTACAAGCGGTCAACGCCGAGGAATGTGTTTATAAACAGGCAACTCTTACTACCAGTCCGAAAATTGAGCTGTATGGAGTAGTGATCAGCTTTGAAATTGCATTATAAATGAAACTGGGATTAAGCTCTTAATGTATTAATACCGTTTTAGTTGCAGAATGATTGTAACTACATACTAGCCTGACGAAATTTTTGTTTGATACATTCTTTGAGACATGTGGAAAATGTTTATTGATGGGATTGTAGTGTGCGAAGACTCATGTTGAATGTATCATATTCTCTTTGTTGTTCAGACAAATGCTGTTAATATTCAGAGAGGAGGAGTTAGGTACTGAAGGATCTTAAGTAACTTTTCAGTGCAGACTATTTCTGCACCGAGCTGCTATGATGGATGAATGTATCGAAGCAGAAGATATTTTCTTCATGGGATGGCCAACGGTGCTTCCCGATCTGAATACTGCAGAACATGCCTGGAATACATCGGGGAAACTATCTGCAGTCCATGATCTGCCGTCAGGCACTCTTCCAGACTATCAGGCAGCTGTTTCTGACCAGCGTACTCGACTAACGATGAACAGTTTAGCAATGGGCACGGTACTAACTCCATTGTAGTCACAAGTACAGGAAACACAAATCTAATTTTATGCTCCCTCGCAACAAGAAAACAATTCAGATTCCAAAGGAGGTTATTACGAGAACCGTTTCCAAGCATAGTCTCAAGTAATACGCAGTACAAGCCCAACGATAATGAACAAGCTGACAAACACATTATCAGTGGTGGCAGTCATTCATTTATTACGATGGAGGCCAACGGAAACTGAAGTCGTCGGAAACGTCATCTGCAGGCTGTCTGCTTCAACAGGAATACACACCCACGCCCTGCCGTCGAATCACTACATTGTGTACCGTGATTCGTCACTCCACACAACGTTTTTCCTCTGTTCAGCCATCCAGCTCTTTACACCAGGCGAGACGTCGGTTGGCATTTACCGGCGTGTTGTGTGGCTTGTGAGCAGCCACTCGATTATGAAATCCAAGTTTTCTCACCTCCGACCTAACTGTCGTAATACTTGCAGTGGATCCTGTGTATATAGCATGGTATAGGGATGTAGACAGTGCTACATATGGAAGTTTGTGTCGGTCCGGTAGGTGTGCACAGATAGCCTGATAGTTACGGCGATCGCTTGCGATATGCGGGAAATGTGGGTTCGAATCCCAGTCCGGCAGAAACATTTTAATATGCCACCCACTAGTTGATACCACATCTATACCTGTTCAAAATGGTTCAAATGGCTCTGAGCCCTATGGGACTTAATTTCTGAGGTCATCATTCCTCTAGAACTTAGAACTACTTAAACCTAACTAACCTAAGGACATCACACACATCCGTGCCCGGGGCAGGATTCCAACCTGCGACCGTATCGGTCGCGTGGTTCCAGACTGTAGCGCCTAGAACCACTAGGCCACTCCTGCCGGCCATCTATACCTGTCACAGCTGAAGTACAGCTATTCGCATTCAGCGAATATCTTTCGAAATAAATGTGGTTGACTGGACGGTGATGTGAACCGCAATCCTTCCTAATACGAGTGCAGTGTCTTAATATTGCACCACTTCACTTGGTATTAACCTGTGCGTGGCTCAGAACATCCAGCTGATCGTAGATAGCGCTGTCTGCTTTCTCCTCATTCCGCAGCAATCGACTCGTGCAGACCGTGGCCGCACTCCACCCGGAATAATTCCCAAACTTGCTGAACTCTTTCTCGGAGGTAAACAGTCCGGTCCGTGTGAGAGACTGACCATGTGTGGCTGTCTACAGCTACAACTAGCACAGCGAATATTATGAGCTACGTCCACCGTGAATTTGAATGCCGCCTGATACCGCTGCGGGCACATGACGCGGTATGAGAAGTTTGTAAATGGAGCAAAGAAGAATAAGGAATCACTCTAGCAACGATACGTGCTGCAAATGGGGAAAACCACGACAAAAGCGACCTTGATGATGGGCAGATCGTTATGGCCCGACGCCTCGGAACGAGGATTTCGTAAAGGGAAAGCTCGTCGGCTGTTTGCGTGGTATTGTCATGAGCGGCGTCTGTGGAAAGTGTTTAAATTATGAAACCACGAATAGATTACAATGTGTTGGACGTCCACGTCTCTTAGAGCAGGAGGGGCAACATTCTGTAGTTGGTCTGACGGCAGACTACAGTGTCGCTGTAGGCACAAGTGTTGAGGCACACAGTTCAGAGCACATTGCTAACATTGGGGATCCTTAGCAGATGAGCCCTACGAGTCCACGTGTTGACCCAATGACATTGTCAGTTACGACTGCGATGGTCACGAGATGGTCGAGGTTGCACCGTCGATCAGTTGAAACGCGGCGCCTTGTCGGATGTATCAGTAGTAGTCAAATGGAAAGCGAACACTAGCCACAACGAGATCTTGGAAAAGTTCTGTTCAAATGTAATCACCAAACGCATTAACACATTTATCGCCGGCCGCGGTGGCCAATCGGTTCTAGGCGCTTCAGTCCGGAACCGCGCGACTGCTACGGTCGCAGGTTCGAATCCTGCCTCGGGCATGGATGTATGATGTCCTTAGGTTAGTTCGGTTTAGGTAGTTCTAATTCTAGGGGACTGATGACCACAGATGTTAAGTCTCATAGTGCTCAGAGCCATTTTGAAATTTATCCCTCTGGGAGACGAGACGGTCAAATACTGTTTCGTAGAACGCGGTCGACTGCTGACGGATCCACAATCGCACCCACCCTTGCGCTTCCTAGTCCGACTGAAATGGACGTCCATGCATGTCTTGCTTCATGTCGCCAACGATGCGAGAATCACACTGTCAAATATCCGGGATGTACGGAGGATGGTGCAGTGTTTCCCAGCCAATTCACTGAAGCGTTGCCTTCGTCCGATTGCCGGCCGCTGTGGCCGAGTGGTTCTAGCAGCTTCAGCCTGGAACGGCGCTGCTGCTGCGGTTGCAGGTTCGAATCCTGCCTCGGGCGTGGATGTGTGTGATGTCCTTAGGTTAGTTAGGTTTAAGTAGTTCTAGGGGACTGATGACCTCAGATGTTAAGACCCAAAGCGGCTGGCTCTGAGCACCATGGGGCTTAACATCAGAGGTCATCAGTCCCCTAGAACTTAGAACTAATTAAACCTAACTAACCTAAGGACACCACACACATCCATGCCGAGGCAGGATTCGAACCTGTGACCGTAGCGGTCGCTCGGTTACAGACTGCAGCGCCTAGAACCGCACGGCCACTCCGGCCGGCAGTCCTATAGCGCTTAGAGCCATTTGAACCATTGTTTCGTCCCATTGCCAATGCAGTGGTGGGCGTTATGTGCAGCAGAATGACCCCGTTGGACAGCATTCCTGGGCGTTTTGACTTCAAGGCACGTCGTAATTTCTGCAAAGTGTCTTCATGGCACTGCACAATGATTGTGGTTCCACATTCGAGGACCTCGACGAACAGAGGGTCCCTGCACTCGAAGGAGGAGGTAATAATGACCTTACCAGAACTAGCTTTGGATTACTTTGGAAGAGGAGATGTGGGATGTTGGCTTTGCCGTTTACCCTCTGGCTGTCAGGATGCTGCTGGACGAAATCATCCCGATAACGGCCACCTCAACGTTGCCAAGCGGACAAAGGCTACGCTTCATCGATTTGGTTAGGGAAGTTTGCTACATCCTCCATGCTACCCGCATATTTCACCGTGCAATTCCACGTCGTTAGTGACATGAAGAAAGAAATGCTTCGATGTCGGTTTCAGTACGACGAGGGGGTGCAAGTATGGGTGCGGTTGTGGATCCGTCCGCGGCTGACCGCTTTCCGCGCAACAAGAATTCATCCCTTAGTATCTCAGTGGTATAAGTGTCTTAACGCGTGTGATGATTACTTGTGAATTGAAGCACCCTATGGTTCAATTGTGGCGGGTGTTCGGTATTATTTGACAGCCCATCATATCACGGTTGTTGTTACACCATCGCGACGGCCGTGTAGGATACGCCATCATACAAATGAACAGCTGCTCGAAACATGTGGAGCCACTCGGGTGTAGCCCGGTGGGGTAGTATTATGTTACTGGGGTCTTTCTGCTGTGGTGGTAATGGAAGGAAACCGCGACGACTGTGGACAACGTGAACATTATCGCGGACCACAAACATCCAGTCACGCTTGATGTCTTCCCCGACGGCGACGGCATAATATCACAGGATAATTGCCCCTGCCAAAATACCAAAATCGTGGTACCATGGTTTAAGGAACGTGATAGTGATGTCTTAGCCACTAATTCGCCTGACCTGAATCCGTGAACACACATGACACGCTACTGGGCGCCAAGAACGTACCCGCAATCTACTTAACAGTAATATAGGTGAATTGACAGACCTGTGCGTATGCATCCGGTGCCACATATCCCCGGAAACCTACGGAGAACTTCTCAGCTCCATGGAAGGCAGAAATAGTGGTGTATCCAGTTTGAAAGGAGGACCAACACAAAATTATGTGGATGATCATAACATTTTGCTTATCAGCATATATATTCCATAGATGGCTATACAGTGCGTAGCGCGGGTACTAGGTAGAAATATTACTGATTTTCTGTCCTACTGCCCTGACGTAATGAGCGAGGGAGAAATGACTGTCTTGCACTATACGCATCCTAATCTCATTTATCTCATTTTCATGACCTTTTCGTGTGATATACGATAGTATCAGCATAATGACCGTGCAGTATTCTTCGAATACAGGTTGTCCAAACGGATCCAACAAGCCGAGAACTATGTCATCTTACTTCAAGGCTTCCCATTAAATTACCCGAACATTCCTGGCACACTGCCGCATGATTTATATCCTCCTGTAACGATCCTAGCGTCACATCTCTGTATTCGCTGTATGTCTGTCTTCAGGAAAGGACTCCAAATTCCAAACATGCGATTTACTTTATAGATGCACTGCAATTTCCTAGAACCCTTACAAGAAATCTACCCCAGTCGCCTCCCTGATACTGATTTTCCTATTTTACTATAGCATGTTGGAAATTGAGTTTCCTACCGGTGAGAATGTTTGTATTGGCAGCAGATGACGCATAGCACGTAATATCCAGGACGTTTCTCGCATTTTGGACGCCAGTATTGAGTAAGCTGCGTGGGAACAGAGCTGTGTTTTCCCAGGCTGGACACGTGTTCATTCCTGAGAGTTACTTCAAATGACATCATTTCTTAAAATGTCAGAAAGACTTTAAGATAACTTCTCCTGAAACAATGGTGTCAAACAAATCAAAAATTTCACGCATAGTCGCTGGTTTCAGAAAAACTGGTAATTTGAAAGCATGTGAGCGTTGCGGCCAACCTTCGGTGTTAAGTGATGTCCCATTGGAAAACATCCACGAATCCTTGCTACGTTCACCAAGAAAGTCGATACGCAAACTGTCAGCAAACAGGAATATCTTACAGTAGCTTTCGCAGAGCCACAAAGAAGCTAAAATACCTTTCGTACCACAATCACATTGTGTATTAACTTCGAGAACCTGATAGAGGTAAGAGAACACATTACTAACAATGGTTTTCGTGATTTATTCGTAACAGTGTTCGAGTGTTGAATTAGTTTTTTATACTCAGATGAAGCAAGGTTTAGTCTAAGTGGCTGTGTAAACAGCCAGGAAGACAAATCTTAAGAGTTCAGAAAACTCACGTGTGTTGCATTAGACACCATTACATTCACAGAAGATTGCAGATTGGTGTCCAATTTCGAGCAAAAGAATTGTAGGCTCTATACTTTTCTCGGAAACGACAACAGCTGAACGTAACCAGGCCATCATCATGGAATTTGTAGCACTGTTAGAGGCTGATGAGCGACACTGCTGGTTGCAACGATATGTTGCAACAGCGCGCATGGTGAATAATAGCAGGATGATGCATGAGTTGTTTAGAGGACACATCGCTTGACATGACCTGTGGCCATCTCGATCCCTCTATTTATCTCCCTGCAACATTTTTTCTTTGGAGGCATCTGAAAGATAACAGGAATAAGAACAATCCTCACACAATAGACTGGCTGAAGCACAACATCGAAGACGAAATATCCCGCATAAATGAAGAGACTATCCAAGAAGACGCAGTTAACATGAAGAAACGAATAGAGGTGTGTGTTGCAGCACATGGGGGATAATTTCCAGTAGCTGTTGCGAGAAAATGTACAGGGTGTTTGGAAATTCCCGTTACAGGCTCCTAGGCCTCGTAAAGGGGAGTGAGTACATAATATTTTGAATAGGAACCCATGTGCGGAAACGCCATGGGGGACCCAGTACCGGATAGGAACGTGTCGGAAGTTATAAGCGAAAACCGTTCTGAAACTGTTCAAATGTGTGTGAAATCTTATGGGACTTAACTGCTAAGGTCATGAGTCCCTAAGCTTACACACTACTTAATCTAAATTATCCTAAGGACAAACACACACATCCATGCCCGAGGGAGGACTCGAAGCTCCGCCGGGACCAGCCGCACAGTCCATGACTGCAGCGGCTCAGACCGCTCGGCGTTCCGAAACTTCTAACAGTGGAGTACATGTGCTGGTACTGTTGCTGCTAAGATTGTGGGGTAGATAACTTTCATATGTGGTAGTATCGAACAGAACAAGATAAAACGTATAGTAAACATGGGCTCTAAAATGCATGTCTTAAGAACTTTGAGTATTTGTTCAATAGAGGAGATGCGTTTCGCTGTAGCGAAGATGTACATGTGCTCATAGCTCCTCGCGTATACATTTTAGAGCCCATGTGTAGTGGACATATTTTTTTTTTTTATTTTGGTCTCTACTACCACCTCTGAAAGCTCCTCGGGTATACATTTTATAGCCCATGTTTAGTGGACATATTTTTCTTTATTTTAGTCCATACTATCACCTCCGAAACTTACCTGTCCGACAATCTCAGCAACAATAGTGCCAGTACATGTATTCCACTGTCACAGGTATCAGATTGGTTTTCGTTTATAACATTCAAGTCTTTCGTTTCCGGTACCGGGACCCTTACCTCAAACGCATACATTTATCCCTCTCGATCATCGCAGAACATTTGTAACATCATCGGGGAATCACCCTGTATGTACATACATTAACAGGCGCCGGCGCCTTAACTTCACGCTCTGTAGCATCGTTGGATAACGTTTCCGGACAAGGGGTCCTAAACAGGATACTATATACTCAGTCCCTTCTACAACTCTTAGAAGCCTGTAACGGGAATTCCCGAGCAAGCTGTATATTGTGCGTGTATACGAACCAACAGATCAGCAGGCGAGGTAACTGCATCGTATGAGACAGCCGTAACGGTTCTTGCAATCATCACTGTATTTCTTGTGTATTTAAGGTCAGGTATCGGTGTTTTTATAATGTCATTACAATGAAGTTTAAGCGGCCTACAGCGAACGTTCTCTGCATTATGGAACTGTTCCCAAAGCCTTCAAATGTCACGTCGTAGCACATGTACGGCTTCCCTAGATTCCTATCTACACAGGGTGAATCACCTAAAACTGTTACTGATGTGTGGTTTTTGCAGAATGGATTAGTAGTCAGGGGCTCTTAAGGTTAGCCAATCAACAGACTGTAACAAGACCTAGACATGTATTTTTTGTCTAAACGTACACTTTTTTAAATGGAAAAAAGCCTGTAGGCTCTAACAGACCTAAAGTAGCGTAAATTATAATCTCAGTGGTGTTTGTTGTAGGAATATATTTTTACGAAATATCTTACTTTGAAATATATCGACACCGACACTTGTACCATACCTATGGCATCACACATTAAAGAACAACACAAGTGTGTACACTAGTTATGTGGATTCTGACGAGTAACGAGACAATTGCCTGCCACACGTTGTGTTCAAAATGACCACCGGCAGCGGTAACACACGCTTTCAGTCTGGTATGGAACGACATCAGCACACCTGTTAGTATTTCAGCGCAGATGTCCGAGCAGGCTGCAGAAATATGTCGTTGCATATCAACAGATGCAGTTGGTACGTCCTTGTAGACGGCATCTTGTAGCTTTCTTCACAGAAAAAAAATCTACAGGTGTCGAATCCGGAACGAGCTGACCAAGGTACAGGTCCTCCGTGTCCAGTCCAACGATTTGGAGGCAATTTGTGAAGACTCTACAATACTTCGAGCACTCTGGGCTGGACAGCTGTCACGCTGGTACGACAGGGTCCTAATAGTCTGCAGAGGAAAATCTTTTAGCATCCGTAGAAGGAGACTGCGACACTTGTACGCGTTCAGTGTTCCATGTATGAAAAAGGCCCTATGAACTGATGACTCACTATCCCACAGCTCACGTTTACACTCCATGCACGTTGACGTTCCACCTGACGATGGGATAGTCAACAGACCAATAGCCCGTGTTTCAGCGCGGTTTATCTGGCCATGGTTTGTAAATGTGACTTCATCATTAAACAAAATACATGATACATCGGGAGTATCCTGTCTTAATGCCCATGTGCAGAAGTTAATACGATTCTAATAATTATTTCCCGGCAGCCCTTGATGGAGAGAGATGCGATAGGGACGGAACCTATACCGTTGCAGAAAGCGTAGGACACTTGCCTGTCTCACGTCACTTTCTAGGGCGATTGAGCAACAGCTGACGTGTGGATCAACTCCAATGGCAGCAAAAACATTAATTTCCCCCTCTTCTGTTACCATTTGTTTCCTTCGGTTACGTTGTCTAAGTGTAACACTTGCCTCATACACGTACAAGAACGTGTATTCCTCCTACACTCTGCATACATCTTGAGCACATCAGCTTTTTCTGCGTTGATAATCCAATCGTCCACTCAGGATGGATTGCCACACATTAACTGACTAGCAAGTTGGAATGCACACAAAGAACGCACAAGCACATTGTAAGCAAACGTAACATCATCGTACCTAGCAAGTACGAATGGCAATGGTTTGAAAACATCACACTTTACGACATCTCGTAAACGACTCCCACTTGACTCCTGCAACCGACACTAATTACATTGTAATTTTCCCTGCTTTTAGTCTGTTAATGGGCAATAGGCACTGTTCCATTTCAAAATGTGTTTGTTTGTGTGTGTGTGTGTGTGTGTGTGTGTGTGTGTGTGTGTATGTGTGTATGTGTGTGTGTGTGTGTGTGTGTGTGCACAAAAATGCAGTTTATCAGTATTAATGCGATGTATTTATTGGCTAAAAGTACGAGCCCCCAACTACCAATCCGTTCTGTGAAAACCGCACATGAATAGTACGTTTCACTTCCGCAATATCTGCGGTGCAAGTGATTCACCCTGCATATCACCTGCGTGAGACATCTGAAAAACCTGCTTCTCAAAACAGAGCCGTTTTACGCTGTAAACTACGGCTAAGAGCTACACTCTGCTCGCAACGTAATGAGAAACTTGGCGTACGCATTACAACTGTAATGCACTGCTTTTCGATAACTTTGAAGCACATGCCTTTTCGAAGCAGAGAATTTTCGTTTCCTATGCGTTTTCCGATAAGTGTAGAAATCATGGTTACAATCTATGTCTAGCAGGGGCGAGCAGCCGGCCACAGGGGCCGAGCGGTTATAGGCCCTTCAGTCCGGGACCGCACTGCTGCTACGGTCGCAGGTTCGAATCCTGCCTCGGGCATGGATGTGTGTCATGTCCTTCGGTTAGTTAGGTTTAAGTAGTTCTTAGTCTAAGGTACTGATAACCTCATATGTTAAGTCCCATACTGTTTAGAGTCATTTGAACCATTTGAAGGAGCGAGCAACGCTTGTGGAGGGAAAGTGGTCTTTCCCGGAAGGGCAGCACAACTATCGTGCAAGATGACTGACAATATAGCAGTTTAGTGTAGCGTGCAGTCACTTGCACTGATTCTGTTCGTGTACATTTTTTCTTTCAATAACATTAGTTGCTAATTTCTGTTTTCCATGAGTATTTCCTACGAATAAATGAACAATGCGTCGTCTCTGATTTAACATACGTGCGTTTGGTGGCGGAGCCCTTCCACGTCACAGATCGCCGCGAGTATTTCGGAACGGTGCTTGTCGACGTCAGCAGCGCGTGCAACAGTGTGTAGCATGATGGCCTCTTTTTCAAGTTACACCAGCATGGGTGTCGGTGTAAGATGTCCACCTCATCCGCTCCTATCTGAGCGACAGGACGTGCCACGAGAGTGCTGAATCTGGAATGTCCACAGTACGTCGGATCTCTGATGGCGTGCGATAAGGTTCGGTGCTTGGACCGATCTGGTCTTGCGCTCTGCGCTGACTATACATTGATCTTCACCCGTAGCGCCAGCCACAGTGGCCGAGCGGCTCTGGCGCTTCAGTCCGGAACCGCGCTGCTGTTACGGTCGCAGGTTCGAATCCTGCCTCGGGCATGAAAGTGTGTGATGTCCTTAGGTTAGTTAGGTTTAAGTAATTCTAAGTCTAGGGGACTTATGACCTCAGATGTTAAGTCCCATACTGCTTAGAGCGATTTTTTTTTTCGCCCGTAGCCTGATTGACAATACTCTGCAACGTCGACTGCAGCTCGACTCTGACAACTTACACACCTGGCTGTCAAGTAGCGCCTTAAATTAAATGCTACCCAGACTCAGTGTCGTCCAGAGATCGCGCTGCTACACGAAAGCTGGCAAGGTGAATCAGTACCACAGAAATTAACGATGGCTTGCTGCAAAGCACAACATCCAGTGGGAGACCACGCCCCGCTCTCAGTATAGCAGCGGCCTACGCTGAGATCAATATGGTGTTCAGCATGCAAGAGCTCCCCCCAGTTCGTCACCTCATCTGTACGAGACCCGCCCTGTTAGCCGAGCGCTCTTAAGCGCGGCTTTCCGGGCGGGAAGGAGCGCCAGTCTGTGGCACGAATCCGCCCGGCGGACTTGGATCGAGGTCCGGTGAGCTGGCCAGTCTGTGGATGGTTTTCAGAAGGTTTTCCATCTTTTTCGGCGAATGCGTGCTGGTTCCCCTTATTCCGCCTCAGCTCCACTATGTCAGCGATTGCTGTGCAAACAAGTTCTCCACGTACGCGTACACCACCATTACTCTACCACGCGAACATAAGGGTTACACCTGTCTGGTGTGAGACGTTGCCGGACGGCTCCTCTGGGGGCCGAACCGCACAATAACCCTGGGTTCGGTACGGGGCGGCGGAGGGGTGAAGTGGACTGCGGTAGTCGTCGTGGGGTTGTGGACCACTGCGGCTGCGGCGGGGACGGAGCCTCTCCCTCGTTTCTGGGTCCCCGGTTAACATACAACATACAACATTTGAAGAGTCAACGTCATACTGTAGGACCAGAGAGCTGTTAAAGTTTCTGTCAAATTGGTACTTTACTAAATGCTGAATACTCTACCTCATGAAAACCGTTCGATAATTAGTGCACGAAGAGATGTTTTGCTAGGTAATGACAGTTATAAATTATCGACCATTCCTATGCCAAAGAGCTGTGCCAAGTTAAGTAAATCTTTTTATCCTTTATGTAATAAAGTGAACTACATATTTTTATGAGCTCTAGTTTCCACACGCCAGCTCACCGAACAATGAAACAACCCACAATTATGGCCAGACGCTTGTAGTTTCTTCTGGTCGCAACATTAGCGCCACGCTAGCCCGCCGTCTGCCGTGCCATCATCACGGCCGAGACGTCAGGAACAAAGCTAATGGTCGATTCATCAATATGACCCAATATCTGTATCCATCTTTCATCCTACCGCCGTAGCTGCTACGCCCTGTACTAGAATACGCTTTCGTGGTCTGGGGTGACGTCTACCAAAGGGACATAACGCGCAAACCGCGCTCTACATCTGCCTAGGATCTTTGCACGAAGTGACTGAGGTCCACGTCTAAGCGACCGTTTTAGAGCGACTGCGCGCAGCTTCTATTAGAAAATGCGGTGGTCGCATCACATGAATACTCAGGTCCTATGCCGGAAAATTCAGAATAGCGTCCATACAAGACGACCTGCATAGTACAGCTACAACAGATTCAAGACAAATGGGATAAACACGAAGACTATCATAACTGATGTACACAAGACAATCAACAAAGACCATGAGGAAAAACATTTGAATCTTGTGAACTACAAAGGTAGCACAAGATTAATTAGGCACAACTCCATCAATATCTGTGCAACATGACAGGTAAGTTATAACGTGTGACTGCTGCTGGTTAGACAGAATGAGGACACTCCCAGTCGCTCTTCAGTCTGTAGACAAACTATAAAACTTCGATTATATGAATACGAGGGGCCTGTTCTTTCGGATATGCGGCAGATATCACAAATCCACTAACTGATTCTCCTCGACGGGCAGTGAATCCAAAACCATCATCGAGGATGCATATTTACGTTCGATCTCCAGAGTGAATCTTAAACTAGAGAGCGTGGCAGGCATGGACGGGGACTATAGATAGGTGGAGCTAGTTGGGAATGTGAGATACTCCGAATTTGCTGTAAACACTGCGTCCGGGTGGTGCAGTGGTTAAGCAACCGCTTAGGAAGTAAGAGATCCCGGTTCGAGTCCCGGGCTGGCACACATTTTCAACCGTTGCCGCTGTCCCGCATCAAGATTCAATGGAGCTGACTTTATTAGTTCTTCCCGTCTCCTTCACCCTCCACCTTCAATTTATATAATATTCACTACCGGCCATTAAAATTGCTACACCAAGCACAAACGCAGATGATAAACGGGTATTCATTGGACAAATATATTATACTAGAACTGACATGTGACTACATTTTCACGCAATTTGGGTGCATAGACCCTGAGAAATCAGTACCCAGAACAACCACCTCTGGCCGTAATAACGGCCTTGATACACCTGGGAATTGAGTCTAACAGAGCTTGGATGACGTGTACAGGTACAGCTGGCCATGCAGCTTCAACGCCATACCACAGTTAATCAAGAGTAGTGGCAGGCGTATTGTGATGAGCCAGTTGCTCGGCCACCATGGACCAGACGTTTTCAATTAGTGAGAGATCTGGAGAATGTGCTGGCCAGGGCAGCAATTGAACATTTTCTGTATCCAGAAAGGTCCGTACAGGACCTGCAACGTGCGGTCGTGCTTTATCGTGCTGAAATGTAGGGTTTCGCAGGGATCGAATGAAGGGTAGAGCCATGGTTCGTAACACATCTGAAATGTAACGTCCACTATTCAAAGTGCCGTCCATGCGAACAAGAGGTGACCGAGTCCTGTAACCAATTGCACAACATACCATCCCGCCGGGTGATACGCCAGTATGGCGATGACAAATACGCGCTTCGAATGTGTATTCATCGCGATGTCGCCAAACACGGCCCGCATCTCGTGGTCGTGCGGTAGCGTTCTCGCTTCCCGCGCCCGGGTTCGATTCCCGGCGGGGTCAGGGATTTTCTCTGCCTCGTGACGGCTGGGTGTTGTGTGTTGTCCTCAGGTTAGTTAGGTTTAAGTAGTTCTAAGTTCTAGGGGACTGATGAACATAGTTGTTAAGTCCCATAGTGCTCAGAGCCATTTTGAGCCAAACACGAATGCGACCATCATGATGCCGTAAACAGTTCCTGGATTCATCCGAAAAAATGACATTTTGCCATTCGTGCACCCAAGTTCGTCGTTGAGTACACCATCGCAGATGCTCCTGTCTGTGATGCAGCGTCAAGGGTAACCGTAGCCACGGTCTCCGAGCTGATGATAGTCCATGCTGCTGCAAACGTCGTCAAACCGTTCGTGCAGATGGTTGTTGTCTTGCAAACGTCCCCATCTGTTGATTCATGGATCGAGACGTGGCTGCACGATCCGTTACAGCCTTGCGGATCTCGGCTGCCAGTGATACGAGCCCGTTGGGATCCAGCACGGCGTTTCGTATTACCCTCCTGGACCCGCCGATTCGATATTCTGCTAATGGTCATTGGATCTCGACTAACGCGAGCAGCAATGTCGCGATACGATAATCCGTAATCGCGAAAAGCTACAATCCGTCCTTTGTCAAAGTCGGAAACGTGATGGTACGCATTTCTCCTCCTTACACGAGGTATCACAACAACGTTTCACCAGGCAACGTCGGTCAACTGCTGTTCGTGTATGAGAAATCAGTTGGAAACTTTCCCTATGTCAGCAAGTTGTAGGTGTCGCCACCGGCGCCAACCTTGTGTGAATGCTCTGAAAAGCTAATCATTTGCACATCACAGCGTCTTATTCCCGTCGGTTAAATTTCGCGACTGCAGCGCGTCATCTTGGTGGTGTAGCAATTTTATTGGCCAGTAGTGTAGAATTTCCACTTACTGGTCATCTTTCCTCTGTAAAGCCCTGTGCTCGGTCAGTGCTACAGACAGAGCGCAGTCACCTGGCGAGGAGGTGTCCCGCGGCGGCCAGGAGACGCACCACGGCTGTGCGGCCGGCAGGATGCCGGCGGCTCCGTCACGCGAGACGGGTCGGGCTGCGAGGCACGCTGTAATTTCCCCTCACAGCGCTACGCGCCGGCCCGGGCCACCCAATATAATCCAAGTTAAGTAGCCGGGCCGGCCGTAGCCATTCACCCAAGTTTACTTTGTGTGTGCCAAGGTAGACACGGCCAACATTCAGCCCTGCCGGCCTGCCCTGCGCCGGTAAAGTCTGAAGGCATTAATACCGCAAGTTGGCTAACTATAGTTGGCGAACAGGCGCGGCGCGGGCGCGAGCCGGCCCGCCGACTCCTCCCGCCGCTCGCCGCTGCCTTCCCTCCCCGGGGACAGCGCCCACCTCTCCCCTGTCTGCGCATGCGCCGCCGTCAAAAACGCGACGCCCCCTCCCCGTCTTCGGCAGACCCCCTGCTTACCTCTAAGAACCAAGACGTTACACAGGTCCGCCCTTGTCCTCGTAAAACAATGTCCCAGGAAGAATGGTCAGTATTCAGATATATGGCATGAACCATCATTCGAAGCAAACAAGTCTAATAAACATGCGCTCTAAAATGAATAACTTAACCAAGAGTACGAGCACTTCTTCATCGTCAGTACTGCGAAACGAATCTCTTCTACTACAAACTTTTTTTTTTCAGTGTTATGGAAAGCGGTAGTAAAGACCAAAACAAGAAAAAAATGTCTAGTAAACTTGCGTTCCAAAACGCATACCTTAAAGAATGTGAGCACTTCTTCATCTTCGCTACTGTGAAACACATCTCTTCTACTGAACAAGTGCTCATAGCTCTTAAACTATGCTTTTTCGAACCCACGTTTACTAGGCAATTTTTTCTTTGGTCCATACTACCACCTCCCAGAAAACAGACAGCAAAGACCTTGCAGTGGAAGACATTTGTTTTACAATTTCAAAGATGAAGGAGTGTTCATAGCTCTGAAGGAATGCATTCTAGAGCCTATGCTTACTGCCCCCGTTTTTCTTTTTTTTCCTTCGAATTATCATTCCTGTCAAATATTGACCATTTCTCCTGGGACTTCTTGTAGAGTGACGTTGCCACATCATCTTCATACACATTCTGCAAACCACTGCGAGAGCGCAGTACGGGGGTCAGTCAGAGAGTAAGGCCTCCTTCTTTTCTTTTATTTAAGAAGGAAAAGTAAACCCGATGTACACACACGGTGCAGTCGCTTTAATGTGACCACCACCTATGTTCGACGTAAAAACGTAAATGTCGTGTAACTAGGGCCTCCCGTCGGGTAGACCGTTCGCCGGGTGCAAGTCTTTCGACTTGACGCCACTAGGGCGACTTGCGCGTCGATAGGGATGAAATGATGATGATTAGGACAACACAACACCCAGTCCCTGAGCGGAGCAAATTTCGCCGACCCAGCCGGGAATCAAATGGTTCAAATGGCTCTGCGCACTATGGGACTTAACATCTATGATCGACAGTCCCCTATAACTTAGAACTACTTAAACCTAACTAACCTAAGTACATCACACAACACCCAGTCATCACGAGGCAGAGAAAATAGCCGGGAATCGAAACCGCCCCCCCCCCCCGCCCCCTTTTTTTTCCCCTTAGGATTGACATCCTGTCGTTCTGACCACACAGCTACCAGGGGCGGACTGATCGACGTCGACAGGTAACAATCATTCATATATGTCAGGTGGGTATATGACAGCATTAGCAGTGGATGGCATATAAAGCGTGTCGGGAGGACGCAGAAAACAGTGCAGTCGTTTTCGTAATGAGGAAACGCAGCGATTTATCTGTCATCCAAAGGTGAATGATAATTAGCTGTCGGACCAAGTGTGGAAACATTTCCGAAATGGCTAAGTTTGTAAACTCTTCGCATGCCGCCATGGTTAAAGTATATCGTGCATGCCAAAATGGCGCTATTCCAGAACGGGAGGCGATGTAACTGCAGTGCACCACGGGCCATACATGACAAGAGTGAATAACGGCTGCGAAGACGTCTACGGGCGAACAGAGGTGCACCCGTTATGGGACCATTGCTTTTCACAATATAATAATGACGTAGTAGATAGTGTCGGAAGTTCCATGCGGCTTTTCGTGGATGGTGCTGTAGTATACAGAGAAGTTGCAGCATTAGAAAATTGTAGCGAAAGGCAGGAAGATCTGCATCGGATAGGCACTTGGTGCAGGGAGTGGCAACTGACCCTTAACATAGATAAGTGTAATGTATTGCGAATACATAAAGGATCCTTTGTTGTATGATTATATGATAGCGGAAAAAAACACTGGTAGCAGTTACTTCTGTAAAATATTTGGGAGTACGCGTGCGAAACGATTTTAAGTGGAATGATCACATAAAATTAATTGTTGGTAAGGCGGGTACCAGGTTGACATTCATTGGGAGAGTCCTTAGAAAATGTAGTCCATCAACAAAGGAGGTGGCTTACAAAGCACTCGTTTGACCTATACTTGAGTATTGCTCATCAGTGTGGGATACGTACCAGATCGGGTTGACGGAGGAGATAGAGAAGATCCAAAGAAGAGCGGCGCGTTTCGTCACAGGCTTATTTGGTAACCGTGATAGCGTTACGGAGATGTTTAGCAAACTCAAGTGGCAGACTCTGCAAGAGAGGCGCTCTGCATCACGGTGTAGCTTGCTGTCCAAGTTTCGAGAGGGTGCGTTTCTGGATGAGGTATCGAATATATTGCTTCGCCATACTTCTACCTCCAGAGGAGATCACGAATGTAAAATTAGAGATATTCGAGCGCGCACGGAGGCTTTCCGGCAGTCGTTCTTCCCGCGAACCATACGCGAGTGGAACACGAAAGGGAGGTAATGACAGTGGCACGTAAAGTGCCCTGCGCCACACCGTTGGTTGGCTTGCGGAGTATACATGTAGATGTAGATGTAGAACAAGAAAAAATTGTCTACTAAACGTACGTTCTAAAATGCACACTTTAAGCTGTAAGACCACTTGTTCATCTTCGCTAATGTGAAACACATGTCTTCTACTAACCAAGCGCTCGTAGCTCTTAAAATATGCATTTACGAACCCAAGTTTACTGGGTAATTTTTTCTTTGATCCATACTACCGTCTACCAAAAAATATGGAAAGCAAAGAGCTTGCAGAGAAGAGATTTGTTTCACATTATCGAAGATGAAAAAGTACCCATAGCTTCTAAGGTTCGCATTTTAGAGCCTATGCTTAGAGTACTTTTTATGCTTGGAATGATCGTTCCTGTCAAATATTGACCATTCATCCGGGACACCTCGTAGAGTGACGCTGCTACATCTTCATCTTCACCCACACTCTGCAAAACCACTGTGCTCTGTATGACGGAACGTACAACGGCCAGTTCGAAAGTAATGCCTCCTGTTTTTTATTTAAGAACGAAAAGTAAATCCCACGTACATACGCAGTGCAGTCACTCTCATGTGACCACCACCTATAATCGCCGCGCGGGATTAGCCGAGCGGTCTAGGGAGCTGCAGTCATGGAGTGTGCGGCTGGTCCCTGCGGAGTTTTGAGTCCTCCCTTGGGCATGGATGTGTGTGTTTGTCCTTAGGATAATTTAGGTTAAGTAGTGTGTAAGCTTAGGGACTGATGACAGCACTTAAGTTCCATAAGATGTCACACACATTTGAACATTTTTGAACCACCTATGTTCGACGTGAACGGGCAACAATCATTCATAGACAGCAGGTGGGAGAACTAGCAGTGGATGGCATACAAAGCGTTTCGGGGGACGCGGAAAACAGTGCAGTCGTTTTCGTAATGTGGAAACGGAGCGTTATCTGGCGTCCAAAAGTGCATGAACACTGCCTTTCGGACCAAGGGTGGAAATATTTCCGAAACGCCTAAGTTTGTGAACTGTCGGCATGCTGCCACGGTTAAAGTATATCGTGCATACCAAAATGGCGCTATTCCAAAACCGGTGTCGAGGTAACTTCGGTGCACCACTGGCTATAGATGACAGGAGTGAATAACGGCTGCGAAGACGTGTACGGGCGAACAGACGCGCAACTGTTGAGAAACTGACCGCCCAGATAAACTAAGAGGCTACCAACAGTGTCGTCTCAACGAAGTTCTTGCGATCAGTACTGCATAAGGGCCTCCTCGGCAAGCGCCTGGTTCGTTCATTAGTGACGAAGCCTGGAAACTGATCGCCATTACCGTAACTGGACGTTCACCGACAGGTGACAGGTTTTAAGCTCCATCGGATACATGGCCTTTGGCGTGTACATCGTGAATCGGTTCAAAGGAAACACCTTGCAAAAATCGTCGGAAGAGTCCAGGCGGGAGGAGAGAACGTTGTGGTCTGGGGAATGTTTCTATGGCATTCCCTGGGTGATATCGTCGTTCTGGAAGGCGCTGTTTATCAACGTAACTACACATATATCCTTGGAGACCGTGTCCACCCCTATATGAGGTTTGCTTTCCCTGGGCACGATGGCATTTACCAGCAGGACAAAGCAATGTGACTCACAGGTTGGAGTGTACGTGTGTGATTCGAAGAGCTGCAGGTAGAAATCATAATCCTGTTTCCTTCAGCCACTGGAATACAGAATTTTTCGAGATCTCTATACCTTCGAAGTGACGTACCCGATGAGCTTCTTTGACTGGACCGAACGGCAGTGAACATTCAGGCGCGGCAACAGATTGGAGCAGTTGATTTCTTTGTTTGTTTATCTGGGTCGGTAAACATTTTCTGTACCCATCGCGCACAGATCTCGGAGGGCCAGTTTTCCAATAAGATCTGTCACACTGCCTTTACTAAAAGATACCCAGCAGTCGTCCGTACGATTCACTGACATCGTTCGTAACATCTCCACATACTTTCCCGAGCCTATCATAAATGCGGTTCGGTGTTTCACCTTCTGCAGTAAGGAATTCAATCACAAAACGCTTATACATAAGTAAATGTGAGCCATTTTCTAAACTTACACAGTGCTGCCATCTGTCAAAGTATGGCGCTGTTATTGGAATGGATGTAGAAGGTTTACGGAAGTGCGTAAAATCATGATCACTACATTACCATCTTAATTAAGGAAAAAAGAGGGAGTCACTAATTTATTACCAGCTCTTGTAATTCCTGTTGCACTACGCTAGACTTTCTTCCCGTTCCGTTCGCGTGCGGAGCGCGGCAATAATTACACGCTGTGCAATACAGTGACCCATAGTGTAAAGCAGCGTAGAGCGCTACCCACTCCGTGGACGTTCACACGTGTTGCCGAACCCGCTGGAGGAGCAATATTTTGTACAGGAACCTAACACCAGTATCATTTTATACAGAATTAACGACTGTTGCCATATACTTTTGCTTTATTGAACTACTAAATAAAACCTGGTTCGTTTCAACGGAAAGGTACGCGCACGGTGGCGGCGAAACCGATGTGCCTCACTGAATTACGAGGCATGTTAGAGTTTGCAAACATTTCCTTTCCATGAACTGTCCGGGTGTTTTCCCGGCCGCTGCGGCCGAGCGGTTCTAGGCACTTCAGTCCGGAACCGCGCTGCTGCTACGGACGCAGGTTCGAATGCTGCCTCGGGAATGGATGTGTGTGATGTCCTTAGGTTAGTTATGTTTAAGTAGTTCTAAGTCTAGGGGACTGATGACCTCAGATGTTAAGTCCCATAGTGCTTAGAGCCATTTGAACCATTTGATCTGGGTGTTTTGATGCAGTCCACCAACAGAGTTTGCAAACTACGTGATGCAGAATACTGTTGCACAACTGGTTAATTCTCGGCTTATTTATTATCGTAAAGTTAGGTTTAGACCGAGTAAGACCTACTTCATATCGAAGGTCGTAGCTATCACTGGAACGAGAAGTGAGATGAGCTCGTATTTAAACATCCTACGTGAGAATAAACTCTCTAGAACTCACGCTCTTCAGTAAGAACCTAATGGATCTTCATTTGGTATCTGTACGTCTGCGCCACATGGTTTACACATCTCATATGTTACCACAGAGAAAATATCGGTCAGTGAACAGTGAGTTCAAAATTACTGCATTAAGCCGCAACTAACTCGAAAGCGTTTTGGAACTATCATTATTTCCGATAATGGTGCTCTCGCGAAGACGTCCCACAGTTTTACTCTTTAAATACTTTATCACTCGTTGTCAAGTTCGGAATTTTTCCTTATTCCTCGACCGGCATAACGGCTGCTGTACTTTCGACCTTATTGAAAATCTTCTGACGTTTCGTCTCTGAGCCCGAGGAAACGTCACTCAACTGTAGATAGGTAGTGTAACAAGAAATGACAGTAGCAAAATATTCAAGGGAATAGCATTTACTTACTTTGTTATGTTCCTCTGGATTCGTGTAAGAAATTATGGTAGCAAAACCTTCAAGGGAGCATTGTATGTTCATTTAGCTTGCGATTGAGGAACCTGACCTCAATACCTCGCTTTAAACTCTCTGTACTGCGCAATACCTTGCGCTAGGAACAGCAGCTTCACAGTTACTGGAAATGTATCCTGAACTACGTGTGAACATAAATGCATTTGTACGTACTGCTCGTCAGTCCCAGGCGCGATTGCGAGTACAGCCAACAGGTCACACTAAACGTAGAAGGCAGACAGGGGAAGTCCCCGGCCACAGCAAAGCAGCGGCCTGGGGATGCCGTACAAACACAAGCCGGTCGAAACTGGTTCTCTGTCGCCACCACCAACCTGTTGGCAGCGTTACGTTCCGTCTCACGTGGACGGGCCTTAGCCACAACACATGTATTGCATCTCATTTCAGTTCCACACAAGACAGATAGCTGAGGGCGCAGAAATAACACTATATCACCTCCGAATTTGTAAGAAAACTAGAAACAGAACTTATATGCTCGTGGTTTTGAAGACTGGTTCAGACTTATTTTTCCTAAGCACAAAGCAGGAAAGGCAAGAGTTTAACAACCTGGTCAGAACGAAGCCGCTACAGACGGATGCATACACGAGCACCGGACCAGTAAGCAGTCACTCGAAGTGTCAACTAACGGAAAGAAAACGGTGCAATGCTACTTCATATGTATTTCTTAGAGAGTAATTTGTGACGCTATCATCGCCTCTGGGCGTAGCTTTGCTATCTATGGGAACGCGCTCACATTACGCACGGTACTAGCCACTCATGGAAGACGAGAAGTTGGTGGCTGTAAGGATAAATAATATCTTACCAAGCACATGCGAGCGATGTATGTGGGCAGATGAATTAAACTTCAAATTGCATAAGGCGTCCGTCCCGGTATTGTGCTTAAGTAACCAGTGTTCTCGTAACTATTGGAGCTAATGGAGTATTGTCGTAGACCCAGACATAGAGTCTCAGCAGTGGGTTTCGCTGAAAACACGAGACATGCAAAATCTTAACTTTCTTTTCTTCTCATCTGCACTAAGGTCCTTCAACTTTCCTTTTTTTAGTATAACCGAGGGTCGATAGTGAATATCTAATCTGTCGGTTAATGAAAGGTATATATGCCAGCTTTGTGTTGTTGGAAAACGGTTTAAATTGTTCAGCTATAGCGTCTCAGTCGTTCAAACTTTTAATATGACAGTAAGAGAGAGTGAAGATGATTACATTGAGGAGACAAAAGGCATGAGATACCTTCTAACATCGTGTCGGGCATACTTTTGGCCGGCTTGGTGCAGCACCTCAACGTGGCATAGACTCAACAAGTCGTCGGAAGTCCCCTTCAAGAATACTGAGCCACGCTGAGTGTTGGCGGTGCAGGATTTTGTGCATGAATTGACCTCTCGATTATGTACCTTCGCTCGAGTTGTCCAGAGAGTTCTTCAAACTAACCGTGAACAATGGTGGGGCCATGACATAGCGCATTGCCATCCATAAAACTTCAATTGTTGCTTGGGAACATGAAGTCCACGAATGGCTACAAATGGCCAATGGTCGGCTCAGTTGGGCCAGAAGACTTACTCCATTCCACGTAAACACAGTCCACACCATAATGATGCCACCACCAGCTCGCACAGTGCTTTGTTGACAAACAGGGCCAATGGTTTCGTGGGGTCTACAGCACACTCTGGCCCTACCATCAGCTCTTACAGATTGAAGTCGGGATTCATCCGACAAACCACGGTTTTCCAGTCGTCTAGGATCCAAACGATAGGGTCAAGAGTGCAGGAGGGGTGCTGCAGGCGATATCGTGCTCTTAGCAAAGGCTCTCGCTTGGGTCGTCTACTCTCACAGCCCGTTAACGCCATATTTCGGTGCACTGCCCAAATGGATACTTTCGTCGTACGTCCTACATTGATTTCTGCGTTTATTTCATGCAGTGATGCGTGTCTGTTAACTTGACAACTCTACGCAAGCTGCGGTGCTCTCGGTCGTTAAGTGAAGGCCGTCGCCCACTGCGTTGTCCGTGGTGAGAGGTAATGCCTAAAATTTGCCATTCTCGGCAAGTTGTTGGCACTGAGTATCTCGGAATACTTAATTCCATAACAATTTCCGTAATGGAATATCTCATGTGTGTAGCTCCAACTACCATTACGCGTTCAATGACTGTTAATTTCGGTCGTGAGGCCACGATCAAGTAGATCTTTTCACATGAATCACCTGTGTACAAATGATAGCCCTTCCAATGCACTGCCCTTATACACCCTGTGTACGCGATACTGCCGCTCTCTGTATATGTGCATATCGCTGTCCCACGACTTTTGTCACCTCAGTGCATAATTTGAATTAAAAGTACTAGTATAGTTATAGAAACATAATTTAAGTGCAGTAATGTTGCCTACCTAAATCTGTTTTCGGTAAATTATTTTTTATTTCTCAATTGATTTTGTGAAAACTTTTTGCGTTTCTTGCCTATTGGTTTGTATTACTCCAATTTTTATTATTATTATTTCATGCAAAGAGTATTAAATTAATCAAAACAATGAAATTCTGTGTTGTCTGTTTGTGAAGCTGATGTTGACCGCAATACAGAGAGCTTATCGGCCAATCAATTCCGTGCCGATTACTTAAATCTTCTTTTCCAAATTATTACGTTTTTTCTTTAATATTTTAAAACCATTGTTAACATTTTCTCTTTGTTATTTAGTGAAGTGATTCGGTTGTTTTCGTATGCGTACACTTTCATCAACAGACGTTTGTTGACATACGTTAAGCAGTGATTACTGTTCTGATAACCAACTGGTTAATGTTAAACGGGCGTCCAATTGGGATGGCGAACGAATTTAGAAAAGATTCCATCGATTTTATGGGGTTTACTCAAAATTTTGTAGTATTTTTCGTTGTCTTTGTTGAGTTTGATTTGCATTGCATTATAAAGATCATACAAAGTTTACGTACGAAGAAGGTGGAATATATTTTTTGTAAAAGTTACTTGTACGCTGTCCCCAATAATGAGTTATTATATCGGTAACGATTGCCTTAATTTTCTGATCCGATTACGCTCACAAAATCACAGTAATTTGCATAGCCGGTTGGAGCGGGGAAGCAATACCACAAAGAGAACATATATTACAATTTGTGAAATTCAACTCCGTGCACAAATGTTACCAAGTCATGTCGTGTAAAAATCATAATTCCCCAGCGAAAAGTCCGTGTGTTGATTGAATAGGTGACCGTTAATGGATATTTTAGGGGCATGGGGGATATATCCCGAGATAAAAAAATGGTTTTTATTTTGGTATGGGCCGTTTTTATGCAGGTGATCTTTCTCCGATTTGTAGATTATCTCAAGAGCAATTATTGACTACCTCCAAAATATGCAGCTGAGGCTATCGCAAGTTCCTCACTACACGCAAAACTTTTTAGAGCCGTATATTTTAATTTGAGGAAGTAGATGGAAGACAAATGGTAGCAAATGTGGTGGATGAGCGAACAATTTCTTCAATTTTTACATTGCCTTACCGCCTTTGTGGGCAGGTGAATTGTCATACGGAAAATGTTAGTTTTCCTGTGTCAAATTTTATCAGTCAGTTGCTGCAGAATGCTTGCTTAGTGTTCACAGATGTTGTGTTACACTTTGCGAAATAATTAATAACAATAATGACATTCGCGTAACAGGAAACAATACGCCTCCTTTTCGATAAATAGAATCGACCACCTTTTTTGTTATAGGAACAAAGGCTTATACCCTGTTCTTTCATTGCTGTCTTGTTTTCTGTCATGAAATGATGAAGCTATACCTCAGTCACAGTAAGAAATTTTCGCACAAAACCTAACGATTCTTTCAAAAGTGGACCAAACGTTTCTCCGAAATTCATTTTACTTCTGATTTTGGTCAGCGAGCAACAAAAACAGCACGCATCTTGCTCAAAGACGTCTCATAAATGATTATTCGATTGACATGTACCGTACTACGTCTTTGTCCGTGCCAATAATGGCAGATGTATCTATCATACACCTATAATCTTCGGGACCTTCGAAAACTGTGTGTATACTATCTCAAAAGTTTTGATAGTATTTCAAAAAATTACTGCTACATATTTCAGTCACCCATATTTTGTTTAAAAATGATGGAGCACAAAAATTACGAACCCACACCAGTTTATGACTGATTTCTACTGACGATAAACAACCCAAAACACATAATTTTACGACTGCAGTTTATCCATTGGAACGGAACTCACACTGCAAGATTACTTTAAAAATCCGTAAGACTAAAACTACCTTATTTGACAGATCGTTGACACTTAATTTAGGTCTCAGAAAAACTATTTTACGTACACAAAAGGCTGTAGAGTAGCGCTGAACATGGTGCATTGTTATCACTAACAGCGGACATTAAAGGCCAAATTACGGGCAGTAACGGCACCTAATGGTCGAACTTCGTGAGGCTGTTGTAGTTATCATGAAGTTGTCTTCTGACTGGTTTAATGATGCCCATTGCGACTTCCTCTCGTGTGCCATTCACTTCATATCAGACTACCACATACACCAGACGATTATTTGTTGAATTTATTCCGATCTCCGTTTATTCTTACAAATGTTACCCTCTACATCTATCTAGAGCATCATGGAAGATATCCCCTGGTATCTTTACACATATCCGATCTTCCTGCCACTCTTTACTCTCAGTGTTCGCTATATTTTCCTTTCCTCGACGAATCGGCAGATAAACTCCTCATTTCTTATGTTATTAGTCCATCGTATTTTCAGTATCCTTCTACAGCACAATATATCAAACGCTTGGAGTCTCTTCTTTTTCGGTTTTCCCATAGCACACGATCCACTACCATACAATGCTGTGCTCCAAACGTAAATTATCAGAAATTCCTTCCTCAAATTAAGGCCGATGTTTGATATCACTGGACTTCTTTTGATCAGTAGAGCCCTCTTTACTTGTCCTAGTCTGGGTTTCACCTTTTACTTGCTTTGTCCATCATTATCTTGTTCACAAGGTAGCAGAATTGTGGTCCCCAACGTTGGCGTTAAGTTTATCACTGACCTCGGAAATGCTACTCCTCATTTGTTTTATACTCTTTAGGTTGTTCAATCCACTCAACCTCTTATAGTCCTTCACCTTCACTGAGGAAAAAAATGTCATCAGCGAATCTTTTCATCGATATCGTTTCATGTTACTCTTTGACATTGTCAGTGGGGGGAGGTATGCGAGCTGCTGATTTAAGACATGTTGAATAAAAGTGTTACGACAAGATCACAAATTTCCTTTATTGACTACCGCGACATATTCAGATCTAAACATACAGAAAATTGTATATAAAAAGTGAACAGTAAAAATACATTCACTACTTGAATTTCCATTATGCAATACATATCTGTCTAAACTGTCGTTCACTTTGTGACACTCACTATACATCGACGAATTTTTTAGAGCTAATTCAGCGTAGTTAAATAAACAATCTTATATGCATAACAGGAAAATATAAAAACGTGACATAATTAAGTACAAAAATGTATGGTGAGTTACATGAAGTACTTTACCTAAAATGAAAATCTTAGTGTGTAACGAGTGTCACACAGTGCACAACATTTTAGGTTGGTACGTATTAAGTAATGGAAATTCCAGTATTTAGCGTAATTTTTATTGTTCGCTTTTTATGTGCAATTTCTGCACTTTTATATCTGAAGATGGCTTGGTACTGAGCCGAAACCGATAATCAGTAATGGAAATGTGCGATCCTGATGTAGGATTTTTATGCACACTTGTTTTGATATCCTTCCACCCTGAATTTTAACCCCACTTTTCTTTCATTTCCTTTACTGCTTCTTCGACTAAGAAGTAGCGAGTAACTGCATTACTGTCTTACACCCGTTTTAATCCGAGAATTTTGTCCTTGGTCTTCTATTCTTGAAGATTCGCCCGGTATCTGCATATTTGTATGTCAGCCGTCTTTTCCTATAACGCTTATTTTTCTCAGAATTTTAAACTTATCGCGCCATTTTACAGTGTTGAACGTTTTAAATCCATCCATCCAGCTTTTGACGATGAAGATGATACAGTAACGGCTGTGTGTTGAGCAGAAAGGCTGATCTCTAATGTTGAGTACTCGTTGGAACATCGTTATACGTGTGCCACTGCCCACTATCAAAAGTAGGCGCCATAAAACACGTAGACTTACTCCCATATGTGGGATTCGCTAGAAGTTAAGTCAAGAGCTGTAAAGATTTTTCCAGTACAGTACGCACAACCCGCCTTTCTCCTAGTTTATTTGGGTGTCAGTGATATCTGACTATATGTGAGCCGAAAAGCAAGACCGTCTCTCAAGGAGAATTGTTCAGTTTAGTACGGGGCAAATACCCTACATGTCCTGAAATATAATTAGTTATCATGTTAAACTACAGACAATCCTGAGGATTCCGTCCTAGGTCTTAACACAAATAAATTACATCATAATACCACCGGAAGTAATGCACAGCACTGAACTCTTCCCTGGATATCTTTAAGGTCAATTGAAGTGCAAGTGATTAGAAATTAATTTAAAAGAATATGCAGGGTGTTTCAGAATGAGTATATACGTTTTAAGGTTTGGTAGCATCTATTACATTCGACTTACACTTAAAAGTAATACATCAAATAAAAGAGCAACTCAAACTATTTTGTTTGTATTCCTGCGCGCAAAGGGAAGAGTACAGAATTACCAAGAGTAACTGAAGATGTTGAACGAGTGAGAGTCTTTCACGTGTAGCCCCCAAAGAATAAGTTTGGAAGGCTAGTTGTGAATTAGCAGTGTCAGTGAACTCTGTGTTGAGACTTTTTTGAGGAGACGCCTACAATTGCATCTTATTGTTTGCAGTTGTTACAAGCTGTAAAGTCTACAGAGTAGATTTATGTGTTGACTTTGCAAAGGAAATGTTGCTGCATGACGATGAAGATTTACCTGGAGTGTGTCGTCTGCAGTGATGAATGAACAATACACCTAAGTGGAAACGTGAACACATACAACGTGCGCATCTGGGTGTCGGGAAATCCACTAGACGTCTTATAGGTCCAATGAGACTCCCTAAATTGAAAATTTTTGCGCCATATCCCGTCCAATAGTTTATGGACCTTTTCGTTTCGGTCAAGCAACTGTAACTGCTGTGATGCGCTAGAACTATAGCTCTTTCCTCAACTGAAAGAGGCAGAACCGCAAAAGTTTATTAGACAGCAAGACGGGGCGCCGCCTTTCTGTCTCAGCTCAGTACGCAGTTGGTTAAATGACGTTGCAACCGACGTCTGAATTGCGTGCAGGGCGCCGGGTCACAGCTTGTTTTGCATGACCTCCACGTTTACATGCGATCTAAAAAAAATGGTTCAAATGGCTCTGAGCACTATGGGACTTAACATCTGAGGTCATCAGTCCCCTAGAACTTAGAACTACTTAAACCTAACTAACCTAAGGACATCACACACATCCATTCCAGAGGCAGGATTCGAACCTGCGACCGAAGCTGTAGCGCGGTTCCAGACTGAATCGCCTAGAGTCGCTCGGCCACAACGGACGGCTTACATGCGATCTGATGCGACTTTTGTCCTTGGGAGTTTATAAAGAATCATGTGTATGTGCCTCCGCTACCATCTGGTTTACACGACTTTAGAAACAGCTTTGTTGCAACGATTGTTTCAGACACACTGATCAATATTTGGGAAGAATACGCCTATCGACTCGATATGCGACGAATGGCACTCACACTGAACACTCTGAAGAAAAGTGGTTTGAGTTGCCCATTCATATGATGTATTATTGAGAACTGTACTTTGAACGTAATATACGCTACAAAGCCTTAAGATACTATATTCATTTTTAAACACCGTATGTAATAAACAGTTACTTGCACTATGACAAGACCAACGTGGAATATGTGTCATTATTATTATTATTATTATTATTACTATTAGCATTATTAATTTACTTACTTGTTTAAGGCTATTGAGGAGCCCTACAAAGTCAATCTAGTGACCATCTTCTCCCATCATACAACAAATTTATTCTCAATCTTAATCACAATAATCACTTTTTATGACCGATTAACATTATTAGTACCTGTAACGAGGCAATCGATAACTAACATAGAAATGGACCGGAAAGTGACTAACTTGCAGCAAAAACTAGTCGTACCACATTTTAATTGCGATCGAGAAAGTTAATTATTTAAATAATTAATTCTGTATAGGAATCTGGTGTCTAATTTACAAACGGTAAAAATACTATCGCCTTGGAATGCATAACTAATGAGTGACAACCAGCATATCAAAACAGCTGTAACACTTCCTGCTCAGATGTTGGTAAAGCAAAACGCCGGTCTCTATTTATTGGAAGGCTACTGCGAGCCAAGTGGTCTGAAAAATGAGTCGCTTACAAAGTACTTTTATTGCCTTCACCGTAATAGAACTTTACATCAAGTCAGACTAATGGAAGCCATCGAGCAAATACAAAGCACTGCAGGCAAGTGGTGCCAGGCTTGTTTACCCCGAATCAGAGTATAACATAAAGACTGGAAAATTTCTTCTGCTACATGCAGTACGAAAGGGCCTAACATCTCACGAAAACATAAATATAAATGTGTAGTAAGTGTCATCATGATCTCTCCATTGGCATATGATTCCGGAATAGCCTCCCCTTAGGATCTCCGAGAGGGGACAGCCAAAGGAGAGGCGATCGTGAGAAGGTTAAATAATCAAGGAAAGGGTAACGTCTTATGAGTCGGAGCGTAGAATGTCAGAAGATTTAACGTGGTAGAGTACATATAAAATATGAAAAGGGAAATGTTAAAGCTCAGTCTAGATATAGTAGGGTCAGTAAGCGAAATAGAAAAAAGACAAGGATATCTGGTCAGGTGAGTATAGGGTAACATCAACAGCAGCAGAAAAAGGTACAACGGGAGTAGGATTCGTTATGAATAGGAAGGTAGGACAGAGAGTGTGTTACAGTGAACTGTTCAGTGATGGGGTTGTTCTTATCAGAATCGATAGCAAACAAACATCGACATCGATAGTTTAGGTATACCTGCCGACGTTACAATTTCAAGAAGAAGAGACTAAGTATATGAGGATATTGAAATGGTAATACAGTACGTGAAGGGAGTTGAACATCTAATAGTCATGGGGAACTGGGATGCAGTTGTAGGGGAAAGAGTAGAAGAAAAGGTTACAGGATAATATGGGCTTGGGGCAAGGAATGAGAGAAGAGAAAGACTGAGTTTTGTAATAAATTTGAGCTCGTAATAGTGAATATTCTGTCCAAGAATCACAAGAGGAAGGAGGGAGGATGTATACTTGGAAAAGGCTGAGTGATACGGGATAATTTATGTTAGTTTACATCATGGTTGCCTCCAAACAAGTCTCCGACGATTGTCTGGTTGAAGGCATATGCGGCACTCATCGGTGACGAGAACGTGCTGACAATTCTGAGCGGTCCATTCGGCATGTTGTTCGGCCAATTTGTAACGTACTGCATGGTGTCGTGGTTGCAAAGATGGACCTCGCCATGGACGTCGGGAGTGAAGTTGCAGTTGCAGTATCATGCAGCCTATTGCGCACAGTTTGAGTCGTAACACGACGTCCTGTGGCTGCACGAAAAGCATTATTCAACATGGTGGCGTTGCTGTCAGGGTTCCTCCGAGCCATAAACGGAAGGTAGCAGTCATCCACTGCAGTAGTAACCCTTGGGCGGCCTGAGCGAGGCATCTCATCGACAGTTCCTGTCTCTCTGTCTCCTCCATGTTCGAACAACATCGCTTTGGTTCACTACAAGACGCCTGGACACTTCTCTTGTTGAGAGCCCTTCCTGGCATAAAGTAACAATGCGGACGCGATCGAACCGCGGTACTGACCGTCTAGGCATGGTTGAACTACAGACAACACGAGCCGTATACCTCGTTCCTGGTGAAAAGACTGGAACTGATCGGCTGTCGGATCACCTCCCTCTAGTAGGCGCTCCTCATGCATGGTTGTTCACATCTTTGGGCGGGTTTAGTGACATCTCTGGACACTCAAAGGGACTGTGTCTGTGCCACAATATCCACAGTCAACGTCTGTCTTCAGAAGTTCTGGGAACCTGGTTGATGCAAAACTTTTTTTGATAAATGTACTAACATCATTTTCATTGTACTTTTATGAGAATCTTGTGATATTTTAACATTTCTAGTACCTTCCTATCTGAGTTTCGCTGTAGGCCTAATTTCATTCAATGTTTAATCATTGTGGCATGTGATAAGGTGCCGATCACTGTACTTCATTCTTTGAAACTCCATATGAGCTCTCATTGTGCTAGTTGTACTTCTGGAAGCACTTTGGAACCGACAAGTGATTCCTTCTGCCAATTTCATGTGATTTTTTAAAGCCACCCTCCACAATACTTAATTTTTCCTCCGTCACGACACGAGACGTTCCTAGTCTTGGTTCAGTTATGATTGTTCCTTCTAGTTTCCACTTCACAGATACATCACCAGCAGTCGACTCGGGCATATTCAGCAATATTGAAACGTCCCTGTGTATTGGCTACTCAGGTGACAATGGCTATTCCACGTCCGAAGTCACTGGGCTACCCTGGCGGGTCCATTCTGCTGCTATCGCTTCTCTGCTGACAACACAGTACTCCTGCCTTCTTCTATATTGGTGGGTCCACCTTTCGTGACTGCTGGTGGCCAGTTACATAGAAGTGTCCTAATACCTCTTATCAGAGAGTATATATATATTACGCCAAGTGATGGCTGAACCCTAAAAAGCATGTTAACATGAACAAAGCTACGCTGTACATGAATGTTGAGAAATGTAAACTCTGTAGTTCAAAAAACGAAAAACAATCGTAGTATCCTGTAGTACAATATCAATGAGTAACGCCTGGATTCGGTCATCTCATACAAGCACCTGTGTGGAACAGTTCGTAAAAATACCGGAAGGAACGGTCACACACTCAGTCGTAGATACAACACGTGGCAAACTTCCACCCATTGGTAGAATTCTAAGGAAGTACAGGCAGTCTACAAAGGAGATTTTTTACAAAACACTCGTGCGTCCCATCCTAGAATATTCAAATGGCAACAACAGGGTATAGAGGGTGAACCAGAACTCTGCCGACAAACTTTCGGAAGTGGGGATTTGGACCAAATCAAGACAGAAATGTTTAGTAAACGTGGGCTCTAAAATGCAGACCCTTAGACCTAAGAACACTTGTTCAACTTCGCCACTGTGACATCTCTTCTAATAAAAGCTCTTTGCTTTTCGTATTTTGAGAAAAGTTAGTTTGGACCAAAATAAGAAAGATATGTCGACTAAATGTGGGCTCTACGGTACAGACTTTAAGAGCTACGAGCACTTGACCATCTTCGCTACTGTGAAATACATCTCTTTTACTCGTAGCTCAAAGTATACAATTTAGCCGTTGTGTTAACCAGATTTTTTTTCTTTTTGTTCCACGCTACAACCTCTGAATGTTTGTCGGTGGAGATCTGGTTCACTCTCTATTGAGCGTATACGTCGGAGGACACCAGGACTGGTACACAGGTTTGTTTGACACATGTGAGAGCACCGTGCAAGATGCTGAAAAGCTGAATGGACACACACGTGAAGACCTACTCACAGAATTTCAAGAACCAGCTTTATGAAATGAGCGGTTCTAGGCGTTTCAGTCAGGAACAACGCGGCTGCTACGGTCGTAGGTTCGAATACTGCCTCGGGCATGGATGTGTGTGATATCCTTAGGTTAGTTAGGTTTAAGTAGTTCTAAGTCTAGGGGACTGATGACCTCAGATGTTAAGTCCCATTGTGCTTAGAGCCATTTGAACTTTAAGGAATTAATCTAGGAAAAATGTACAACCCATTATGTATCGTTCCCACACTGTTCGCGAACACAAGACTAGATTAGTTAGAGCGCACACAGTAGCGTTTAAACTAACATTCTTCCCTCGTTTCATACGATAATGGAACGGGAGAAACCCACATTACTAGTACATTGGAGAGTGTCTCCTGGCATGCTCTTCACTGTGGTTTGCAGCGATGCAGATGTGAATGATAAGAGTGGTGGTTGCTGTATTCTTCAAGTAATTCAATCCACAGTCACGGAGCTCAACCACGACTGTGGCGACTAAATTAATAAGTGATATGGATAAAAACGAGATACCACCAATTCTTGCACGATTTTAATGAGGTAACTAAGTCGTGTGTGGGTGAAGAGTCTAATACGCAGGCTGTATCTTGGCTTTTCCGGACGGGTTTGATTTAAGCTGAGAATAAAAAAAATACAGTTTCCATACTGAGATGGTAGGGCATGTTAGCTCTTCAGCGCTGTCCGTCAGTCTGCACCATGGCGATGTTCCTGCCGGTCATATATGGGAAACGTTATAAGATTCTGAGGGATTTCAATAGATGTAAAGAGCTTTTACGATTTGAACTGAAAATGTCGACTTTTTAACTGCAGAATTTATGCCAGTACGTGATGAAACACGTGGAGGACCCTTGACTTCACGAAAACGGATGGAGATACTTCTACGTTGTATGGGCGATCCTGGATTCCAGATTGGTATGATCGAGGATTTTGGAGTCGATGTGAGAACATTGTGTGAAACAGTGAATGATGTTAAGGATCAGATAATTTTAAAAACTCACGACTGGATTCGGTTCGCATATAAAATGCAGGAAATTAATACGGCTAAGTTAGAATGGCAAAAAAATATTTCGATTGCCAACTTTTATGGGGGCTTTGCGTCGTAATTAAATAAAATTTACAAAACCAGCATTACATGGTGAAGAATACATCAGTCGCAATGGTTAAGCCTCTATTAATGTGCAGGCAACCGAAGATGCTCGTGAGAAATTTACTAGCATATGTTCAATATGATCTGGTAGCGTGCATGATGCAAGAGTATGGAGACGTAGCCCTGTTAGAAAAATAATTTCAGAGTACAGTAAGGTGCTTCCTTTCTTGGTGATTCAGGGTATAGAATATCACCAAGATTAGTCACTCCATTTATGCCAGCAAAAAATGGCGATCAGCGGTGATTCAGTTTGGTCCATGCCAGAGAAAGAGCAATATTGGAGAGAGCCTTTGGTCAGTAGACGCAATGATTTCCGATCATCGGTAGCTGTGTACGACTTTCTTCAGACAGAGTTTCCAAACTAATAGTAACATGTGTTGTATGGCACAACATCTTTAAGCACCAGAAAGATCACTGTCAACATTGCGAAATGATATAGACGATGTTCGTAAATTCCCGTTATAAACTTCTAGGACTTGTAGAGAGGAGTGTGTAAACAATATTTTGTATAGGAAGCCATGTCCGGAAGTGAATCGTTCTCGTTCTATGACGGTTTCAATCCAAATGTGTAATGCTTCCACGTCCGGTTCCAATCAAGCTAACTGGTCCTGCATATCTGATCTTCCTACAAAACGTATTGGACTCGTTCTTGGAAGCTGTGCCATTGATTGTCTGTGAGTAAATGTGGTTTCAGCGTGATGAAGTGCCACCTCATTTCTCATGCGCGACTCGGAGACATCTCACTAGACGATATTGTGGAAGATGGACAGGCTGAGGTAGTCCAACCACAAGGCCGCCGCGGTCGCCAGATTTTATTCTTACGGACTACTTCTTGCGGGCTCGCATGCCAAGTTTAATTTACGAGACTCCTGTAAGATACAGAGGAAAATGTTCAGGCACGATTTCTGGTCAACGCACTAGAAACTGAAGACACATCCGGTGGGATGGAGACTGTGTGCCAGAACATGCTACATCTACATCTACATCTACATCCATACTCCGCAAGCCACCTGACGGTGTGTGGCGGAGGGTACCCTGAATACCTCTATCGGTTCTCCCTTCTATTCCAGTCTCGTATTGTTCGTGGAAAGAAGGATTGTCGGTATGCTTCTGTGTGGGCTCTAATCTCTCTGATTTTATTCTCATGGTCTCTTCGCGAGATATACGTAGGAGGGAGCAATATGCCGCTTGACTCTTCGGTGAAGGTATGTTCTCGAAACTTCAACAAAAGCCCTTACCGAGGTACTGAGCGTCTCTCCTGCAGAGTCTTCCACTGGAGTTTATCTATCATCTCCGCAACGCTTTCGCGATTACTAAATGATCCTGTAACGAAGCGCGCTGCTGTCCGTTGGATCTTCGCTATCTCTTCTATCAACCCTATCTGGTAAGGATCCCACACTGCTGAGCAGTATTCAAGCAGTGGGCGAACAAGCGTACTGTAACCTACTTCCTTTGTTTTCGGATTGCATTTCCTTAGGATTCTTCCAATGAATCTCAGTGTGGCATCTGCTTTACTGACGAGATACAGTGTCTGTAACAGTGTTGGTGGTCGACACATCGAGCTGCTGTTTTAATGCATCAGTTCCGTTCTGTACGTACAGTACGCTGGGTCATTTTTGTTTTTGAATAGTGCAAATACGTAATGTTTAAAGTTCAATACAAAAAAAATGTACTTACGTGATAAATGGATGTTTCGCTTTGTTTCCTTTCCAACTCTTACCTAATAACAGTACTGCATCATTCCTAATTCGTCAAGCAAAAGTGGATGAGTTAAATGTTTGAACTGAACCCGACGCAGAACGGAAACTGTTGGTTTCCTATTCCTATTCAAAAGATTATGACCTCACTCCACTCAACAAGTCTTAGAAGTTTGTGAAGGGGATTTCCGAGTACCCCTTATAAGAGATTTTCGTGGCAAACGCTGTGTCGGGTGTTTCCCATACAGGCTGACTGCAATGGCAGAACAGCCCATCCGTGGAAAGGGAGGAGCGGGAGTGTTTCGCCACGTAAGTGAAAAACAAATATTTACCTCCTCTCTGTTTGTCATTCTCATCGAAAAGTTTTATCTTTTCTAGATGCTCACTAGTGCGAATGAACTGCGTGCGAGTTAAGTAAGACGTCAGTCGGTAACCCCGGGATCCTTATTTTCTTACTCGTTCCGAGAGGAAGAGGAAAGTCAACAAAGGTCGCAGTCCGCACAATAAAAGAAAATAGAGTGGCAGAGGCAGGGGGCATTAGCGGCGGCGGCGAGGGGCGGCGGCGCCAGCCAATACGGCGGCGCTCCCTGGGGTTCCTCAAGGAGGGGCGCGGCCCCCAGCCCCGGCCCCCCAACGTCGGCTCCCCCAGCCGGGCCGGGGCTTTGAGCGCGATAACGGCCCCGCCCGCAGCAAGACGCGCCAAGTCTTGCCCCAAGTCCGCCGCCGCCGCCGCTGTTTACTATTCATCCGTGTCCGCCTCAGATGTTGCCGGAATACTAATGCCCGATAACTAGACTGCCGCTACATGCTAATCTGCTCGCAATCTAGCGCCGGCCGCAGCTCGCCAACTAAATGTTTCCACCGGGGTCGCCTCTGCCCAGTGAGCGGTCACCCGCACGTGTTCTCCGCTCGCTTACCCCAGATGCGATCGCGCTTTCCTAACACACACTTCACGCTCTGCCTCCAGACGGGACTTCTTTGCGCCGGGGCGACGGTATTGTAGGATGAGGCTGTTGTAACTGTGAACCGGGGAGCATCTTCCTCTAAGCGTAACTGCACGTCGGCGTATGTTGCTTTTTACAAGATTAACGCCAGTTCGTTTACTGTCTCCTCGTTGATTCAACAAATGCTACTGGACTGAAATGTTTCCCACACCATACTGTACACGATATAAATCCTCTACATTTACCAAAACGGACCTAGTGAGTAGCGTCTTATTTGATCGTCGCACGTACTTTTACGTGACAATACATTGAAATGACAAAATTCACGGGATACCTCCTAACACAGTGTCGGACCTCCTACTCGGCACAGTACAACAAGTCGACATGACATGGACTCAACAAGTCGTTGGAAGTCCCCTACAGACATATTGAGTCACGCTGCCTCTGTAGCTGTTCATAAATGCGAATGTGTTGCCGGTGCAGGACTTAGTGTACAAACGGGCCTCTCGATTATGCCCCACGAATCTTCGATGGCCAAAACATTCAGTCGTATTGTCCAGAATCTTCTTCAAATCAGTCACGAACAGTTGTGGCCCGGTGACATTGCACATCGTTACCCATAAAAATTTCATCAATGTTAGGGGAAATGGCTGCAGATGGTCTCCAAATAGGCGAACATAGTCATTTCCAGTCAGTGATCGGTTCAGACGAATCAAAGGAGACACTGATTCGTGGTAAGCTCAGCCAACACCATCACGGAGCAACCACCCGTTTGCACAGTCCCTTGTTGACAACTTGTGCAATTGGTTTCGTCGGGTCTACATCACACTCGAACCTACCATCAGCTGTTACCAAATGAAATCGGGACTCACCTGCCCATGTCACAGTTTTCCAGTCGTCTAAGACCCAACCGATGTGGTCACGATCCCAGGAGGGGTTCTGCGGGCGATGTCGTGCTGTTAGCAAAGGCACTCGCACCTATCATCTGCTCCCATAGCCCACTAACTCCAAACTTCACCGTATTGTTCTAACGGATAAGTTCGTCGTATCTCTCACCTTGACTTCGGTGGTTATTTCACTCATTCTTGCTTGTCTGTCAGCACTAAAAACTCTACGCAAACGCTACTGCTCTCGGTCGTTAAGTGAAGACCCTCACCCACTGCGTTGTCCGTGGTGAGAGCTAACGCCCGATATCCGATATTCTTGGCACACTCTTGGCAGTGTGCATTTCGGAATATTAAATTCCCTAACAATTTCCGAACTGGAATGCCCATCCGTCTAGCTCCAACTATCATTCCGCGTTCAAAATCTGTTAATCCTGTCGTGCTGTCATAAAAACGTTGTACACCTTTTCAGATGTATCACCAGAGTACAAATGACAGCTCAGCCAGTGCTCTGCCCTTTCACACTTTGTGTACGCGATACTACCGCCATCTGTATATGTGTATACCGCTGCCCCACGACTTTTATCACCTCACTGCATTATAGAAGTAAGTTATGTTGGTATTAAAAATAAATTTTATTCGGTCAACACGTTAAATGTCGCTGAACCTAATGGGGTACCTCTTCGATATTACGGGGAGGACAAGAAAGAACCAGGTTTTTTTGTATGCAGTATTATGTAACTGCGAAATGTTCCCATTTTCAGGTACGTCTATGGGATAAAGGCGCGGAACTGCAGAGTGCCAGCTGTGGCTAGTGTGGCAATTTGAAGCGGTAGTTGCTGAGCACCATCGGCACGAGCCTCTGACCTATTCAGCCGCCAGCGTATGGCGGGTAACGTACAGCTGATAGCCATATGAAAAGTAGTACACGACAAGAAAATACTGCCCAGTGCGAGTCAATTGTCAGAAAATAATCGCTGATGCTACCGGCACTCGTCAAACAGGTATTAACGTAAGCAACTGAGTGCACCTTCAGGACTTCTTCGCGTCAACACAAACTCTGCCGTTACTAGGGCAGCAAGTGGTCGAATGTTCCAATGTTTTCACAAATAACGAAGAAGCTATGATAGAAAACTGTGGTCCAGCACGTTTCTTCAACTGCGTTTTCAACAGCATTAATCGTTCGCCTCGGTAGCTGTGCGGTCAGAGCGCGAATTGCTAAGCAAAGGGACTCGGGCCAGGTCGGAGATTTTTCTCCGCTTGGGGACTGGGTGCTGTGTTGTCCTTACGTTGGTATCGTCATAACTGACTTTTCACTGATGAGATCCATGTATGCGCACGTCCTAAAACGAAATTTTAAGAAAGCAGCAGATCTGTCCAAAATGGAATTGATTTCTGAAACACTTCCAGCATGTGCAGGCATGGACGCAACTAAAAGATTAGAAAAAATGTTGGAAAGTGCAAGAAGGGGATAAAGAAACAGGGCAGGAAATTGTAGCTGATTCTTAACACAAACAAATGTAACGTATTGTGATTAAATAAGTGGACGTACCCATTACTGATCGACTGTTGTTTCGGGTATCAAGCGCTGGGTATAGTCGTAATCGTAAACTGCCTAAGAGTGCGTGTATGAAATATTATTGGACTTAACTGCTAAGGTCATCAGTCCCTAAGCTTACACACTGCTTAACCTAAATTATCCTAAGGACAAACACACACACACACACACATGCCCGAGGGAGGACTCGAACCTCTGCCGGGACCAGCCGCACAGTCCATGACTGCAGCGCCCTAGACCGCTCGGCTAATCCCGCGCTGCCTAAGAGTATTTTTGGAGTGTTTTAAGGTAGAGCGGCCACATAAAACTAATTGTAGGAAAGGTAGATGCCAAACAGATTCATTGAATCAATGTTCATCAGGCTGTGATGAGATCAATCACTACAGCTATTACAAGAAACGATAATACAGGTAGTAAAATATTTTTAGTCAGCCAGAGTGACTGGAATTAGAACTATGGAATATCTAACTGTAAGCAGTCGACTTGAAACATTCAGTTCTGAGGTCGAAGATGTGGAGCACAAATGGATAAAAATCAAATGAGATGCAAGATAAAGAGGTGTAGAGTTATGTGATCTTCCCGATGAATGTACATTGAAAGCTTTTACGGAGGATACTGTTTCAATATTGCCGGTAATTCGCAGGTTTCTCTCTGGTCGGACCTTCTGGTTTGCCAACTGAAAAAAATACGTAAAAAAACACGAATGCCCGTCAGAAGATTAAGTGTAGCTTCGTCGTTTAAAAATGCAACTGCGAAACACAAGTGTACATAGGCGTAAAGCTCGTAAAACGCTTTAGGGAAGGACTTTAAAAAAAAGTAAAATATTAACTGTCTCGAGAGCGGATAAGTGAGCAAATTGCTCTAGAGCAATATTATGTTTTACATTATATTAACTGTAATTGCGTAACCTTCGACTAAAGAACGCACGTGTCACGTTGGAGCCAAGTATGTCGTAATGCAATTGAAAGCAACGATGACTGAAAAAAATGTAATGATACGATCGCAGAAGTTAAAAGGGGACGAGCTTTGCTTCACTGCTAAGATATTTAGAAACTGTTTTTCATCCATCAGTGAGAATATATACAATGCACTCGCATGAAACTGATTGGATTATTACCGCAGTGTGTGGTATCCATGTAAGGCCGAAGAAACAGAGGAAATTACACAAAGAAACACAGTACAGACAACCATATGTTTGTTCAGCCACCTGAGAGCCTAACAAAAATATCGTACAATGTGAAATTGCATGCGCTCATAGATAGTCGCCGAATGTCTTATAAAGGTAAAGCTACAATATTTCGAAACCTAATTCAAAAAAATCCGAGATTACCTGCTCCTCACCCATATAATTCAAACAGTGATTATGATGATAATTTTAGGAAATAGGGCAAAGAGCAATGTTAGGTCGCGGTGTACTGGGTGAAAATTGTCACTCAGCTGCTGATAAATGCTTTACATTCAATGTCTAGCACTGAAGGCTTGTACACAGTTTAAATTTAAATCATTGAAGAGTATTTATTTATTTATTTTGGTACATCTCCTTTCTGTATTTAGTTCAGAGACTGAGCGCTATTGTCTCCGCTTACATCTCCTTTCTGTATTTAATTCAGAGACTGAGCGCTATTGTCTTCGCTACAAGAATAATTCAAAAGTTTGTGTCCTTTGTTTAGTTTCATTCTGTTATCTGTAGCGCTATGATGTTCTAGGGTGAATTTATGCGTTCACAAAGGATATACTGACTCCAGAAAACTATCTGCGGTGTCAGTTTGTGAATTCTGTACCTGCTACTGTTCTAACGTCTACTAAATGTAACATTGCCACCCTAAGTCAATTATTCCTAATCATCAACATGGACTCATTTAAAAGATATCAAAGCTTTTAGTTGGCGAAAATTAGACAGAGAAATACCTTGCAATAGAGCCTTAACCAGTGACAAAAGACGTGCGTTTTTATGCACGTTGAATTTTCAAAATCTTTGAGCTGAAGCAAAAGACTTGAAAGGTAAAGCTCATACTCGTTAGCCGCAGTTTCTCATAATAGTTTATAGACTCTCACTGCAGTTTAGTAGTCATATGTACAAATGGGTGGCACATAGTAAGTTGCGGTTGCAGTTTCTGCCTGTCCACTCGCCTTAATGACCATCCAGTAAAACTTGATCAGAGAGACCACAGCGAAAGACAAGTAATGGCAATTGTGCTACAGCGAAGTAATTCTTTATATTGCGTACTAATATTCACGGCAGACATTACTAACAGAATTGTCTGCTTCTCAGGCAGAAATCGTTTGACACGCACTGTAGAATATAACACAGTAACATAGAATTCAGTGAAGTCAAAGTTCACAAACTAAATTCAGGTCCATAGAATCCACAACACGAGTCTTTTCGGTCGTGGAGGCAACTTTAAGCAAGTTTGTAAATCGTTCTCAGGTATTTAGCGTTTAATATAACTTCATAAAACGCCAATAAAATAAAAAACCTGCACTTGTTTCAAACGCGGCCCTCCAAAAGTAACAGATCCAACAAAACAATAAATATTCAAAACGTAAACAGTAAAGGTAAATCACAGTAGAATTCTTGGGAAACATTATTCAGTTGAGAATATGATGTGCTGCGATAGGTCGCCCGGAATGTTCCATTGACGAAACCTACCAAATTGCAGTACATGCGCTACATGTGAGACTAGAGCAGTAAGTCGTTAACTCTCATTTTTTCTCTCTGTGTTCAGTAACTGTCGGTATAAGAAAAGTCTGTCAGATTTTACTGGGGCGAGACAGGGGTTTTGGTGCCTATGGCTGCTGCCTTCGGGGGGTGAAGATGATCACGATGAAAAATCAAACCTGCGATCATCAGAAGCATTTAAGTCGTTTCAGCATGAATTCCTTGGAAGAACAGATGTTTCACAACTACATCATCGATGTTCTAGTACCCAAAAGTATTATGAACTACTTTGCAAGATATCATTATCAAAGGAGACGTCAAACAGCTAAGCTGATATTATGCATAAATTGATCACCCGCTACGACATGTCTCTCAATAAAAACAATAAAGTACTCGCCTATGAAAGAAATCGAAGTTTTACGAACTGGGTATTTCTTCCACAACGATTCAGGCATATAAAAAATTACTAACAATAATCCACAGATATGTTCTATTATAATTTTATGTAACGAAAGTGGCGACATGTCTCCCAATAAAAACAATTAAGTACTCGCCTATGAAAGAAATCGAAGTTTTACGGACCGGGTATTACTTCCACAACGATTCAGCCACATAACAAATTACTAGCAATAATCCACAGATACGTTCTGTTCTACTTTTATGTAACGAAAGTGTTGCGCAGCACTCAGAAGAAGTTATTCATTAGGCCGATAAATAATGAGTAGAAAGAATGAGTAGAAATGAATCACATGTGGAAGTTAATCTGCAGACGGTTCAGTAGTAATCAAAACGCAGACGAAATTGTCATCTTTGCTTGATGCGATTCAAGGATGTGTTGGGACAACCACAAGTTAAAATGTCTTTAAAGAAAAATCGAATTCCGTTATTCTTGCTGCGTGCAGTATAGCTGAACCAAAAAGTGATAGAATTATGTCGTCATAATTTTCGAATGCGAAGAGTTGGCAGTGATTGAGCGCATGTATCATTAATGAGGGGCATAGAGGCATAAATTTGGTTTACCAGTATTCTCGACAGCTCAGGATAAGAATGATTAGAAACGAGGATGTATCATATAGATGCTCACAATTACCAAAAAGTTTTTCAAAGCAGAAGACAAAGATAATAAATTAAAAGGAAAGTAACTGAAAAGTTTTCTTGTTAACGCTTCGCATGTTTTAGAGGTGCGCCTACTTTCCAAGATAAAGCCACTGAGAAATAAAGAAGCTGTAATGTATCATACGAGTCTTTTGAACTCGCTCCCTAAGGCAATAATTACGGTAAGAGCTGAACAAGAAGAGAGAGGTGCAAGAAATGGGGTAGTTTCCTGCTTGGCTTTCAGCAACGTTGAAAGGTGCATCTGGTAGAGTTGCGTGATTTAAATCCTCGCCAACACAAGCGTTGTTAAAAACAAAAGGTTTTCCAGCAAATATTATAACATTCAGCAGAGAGAGACTACGAGGTCTACATGAAACTGAAGGTGCAGGTCCACGTCGAATCGAGTTCGTGATTTTGAGTTCTCTTTGGGAGTTATCTACAGTATCTAAATACGGTGGGGCATCATCAGGCTGTATACGAATACTGAAACGGTTGCCCAGCGTCTAGTGATGTGATAGATGGCTAAGGAAGTGGAATGCCATTCGAGAAGAGCAGGGTTCATTTCGTCGACCACAACTTCATAAATGGATTAAGACGAATGCTAGGACTTTTCCTTGAAACGAAACGACTTATTTTCTTTTCTGTTCTTGTTCTACCTAACCTTGTGCTTCTTCGCTCATGATGTCGACAGGACATTAAATTCTAGCCATTCTTCCCCAGATACTTCCTAAATTCAATGTAAAAGATCCTAAATTCGATTGGTCATTGTGGGTTCTAACTTAAACTAGATCGTTTCAGTAAGCTAAAGCAGAAAAATGAAGGAAGCATCGGTAGGACAGACTGCTTCACAGGCTGAGATGTCAGCATGGCTGACTACTATAGGGAGGATTTCGGTTCGATCTTGGGGAGGGCTAAGGATTTATTCTTCGTGGAGGGTCTGGTGTGGAAGTCATTCATCCGCATGAGACGGTTAACAACTATGCCTAGGAGAAGCATCGACTTTCATTTCAAAAGCACACGACTGGTAGGGCGGTGTGCTGTCCACATACTTCTCTACTGTTTCTCTCGACTGGACATTCACGTAAAGGTTGGAGCAGCAGTGAGACAAGAAAGGGCAAAGTCCAATAGTACAAGAGCATAAAATCTTCCTTCAACGTGCACATTTGCGAATTTGGACACACATTTAGCAACATCAATACAGATCTTGAAATAGAAAATTAACGAAGGATATAAAACGAAACTATTTAAAAGGATAGAAATGTTGTGTAATAGTTTACTGAACACACATAAAATACTGGACGTAAACGTTAAGATGGATTCAACTGATTTCTTCAAAACTTTTGCGCCACTCTCGGAGCTTTTTCGATAAATGTGTTAACTATAACATGTTATAGTTACAGGACTCTAAGCAAAATTACCCTTTTCCTTGAAAAGCTGATATATAACGTAAATTGTGTTGGTGCCAATGGATCCACCCAAATCGCAGTGATTTATATAGTGCCACTTGGCTTGACATGTAGCTCTTACCTGGCCGTTAATGAAGGATTTTAAACGCTTCTAATAGTTCAATTATCTCTTTTGTAACCACAAATCCTAATGGGACCTCATTTTAGTCTGCCTGGCAAATAATGTTTCGTACCAGTACTGGGAATCGAAGCTAGGTCCTCCGCGTGCCACTCAGACCCACACCTCTACAGTGACTTCTTTTAGAAAAGAGAATTAAAGTTCTGATAGAAGAAACAAAAATTTTGTGTTTTACTGATGACATAGTAGTTCTGCTAACCGGGAGACTTGCAAGATAAGTTTATCGGAATGGATTACAATCTTGAAAACAGGAACACCAATAAAAGTAAAATAATGATAACGGAATGTAGTCAGATTAATTTAGGTGACGCTGAGGGAGCTAGATTAGCAAATGACACACTAAAAGTAGTAGACGAATTTTACTATTTGAGTGGCAATATAAATGACAATGGCCGAAGCAGAGAGGATTAAAATGCAGACTGGTGATAATAAGAAAAACAATTATTTTCTTGTAAATTCTTTAAAGAAGTTCATCTTGTTCAGCCATTATAATTCTATTTTATGAGTGCAATGTCGGCATTAAGCCATTTTCAAGCACATGATTTTGACATAAATGTGTAAGTCTATATGTCAAAATCTTATGCGTGAAAACGGCTTAATGCCGAAATTTCAGTCACAAAATAAAATTATAACAGCTGAAAGCAAGATGAAATACTTTAAAGAATAAGAAAAGAGCTTATGAAAAAGATAAGCATGCTAATATCGAGTATAAGCTAGGGAGTGTTTTCTGAAGGTGTTTATCTGGAGCATTACTTCGTACGTAAATGAAGCATCGACTATTAACAGTTCACACAAGATGAGAATAATAGCTTCTGAAATGTGATGCTACAGAAGAATGTTGAAGCTTAGATGGACAGATCAATTAACTAATAAAGAGGCTTCTGGAAAGACATCAATATTTTGCGCTGGCCGTTCGCATTAGGATTAAACCATCATTTTATTTTATATTGTTCACTACTGCTATAATTGACTATGGCTGTGTGACCATTCTCAAGTGTCTGCAGTACATACCATATATCATATGAATAAAATAAAAAATACAAAGTGTTGAACTATTTCGGCAGGAGGTAGTAATGGTAAAAACTAGAAGAAATGGTCATGTACTGAAATGTCTGGAAACCAATACCGGTTGAGACATACTCCTGACACATATTCCACCCCTTCTTCGCAGCGAATCACGCAGTCTTCCGAATACATCTTGGCTCCGTTCGGACTGCGTCACATGTATTGCTCACGCGCTCCTGTAACGTTTGCACACGGTGTCGATTAGTTGGGCATACACCAATACCTTTAAACGTCGCCATAGCCAGAAATCCAACGAATTCAGGCCCGGTGAATGGAGAGGCCTCTCCACGGGGCCTTCTCGATCTATCCGTGGACTATGAAACTTCTGTAGAAAATGTGTTGGTGCCCTGCCGTGCATAAACCACAGTCGTCTTTCTGCAAAGGTAACTTTCACCAAAAAGCGCTGGCAAGTTATCCTGAAGCTCACTGCAACAGTAAGACTGGATGCACCACTGAATGCTTGACTACTTGTCACAAGAAAAACGGCCCATATCTCAATATGTATTGGTTTCCGGGCACATAATTTTCTTCTACTTTTGACCAATATAGGAATACGTGCAGTCACCTTACTTCTCTACGTCACGCAACTGTAGGTGCAGGGGTTGACTACGTAAGGAGGTTCAAACGGTTTTATGTTGCTAAAGCAACGAAGAGGTAACGAGATTTGCACAGGATAGGCTAGGGTAGGAAGCTTTATCAAACCGGTCTTCCGGCTTAATGCCACACCAACAAAAATAATTTATGGCTTATAACTGCTAGGTTGTAATTGATCAGTCGTGGCAATACGTGTTAGCGTCGGTGTTGTTAGTCATCTGCCACATATTTTCTACGTGCTCCGAAGAAGCTATTCGCAGTCTTCAAGAGCAAGTAAGATGTGTATAACTGTAATTTCTGTTTCTCAACAGTTTCATCTCCGAAGCGAACCCTGCAACTGAAAACAGTACTTGGCTACTGAAACAGCTATCATTTGAACATGTTTGAACGTAAAGGCGAATTAGACGTCTTACTCCTTCGGAAATTTCTTGGTTAGGATAAACCGTAGCCTAGGGGATACTGGAACCTGAAACACCTAACAGGTTACATGTGTGACGTCACTAGCTAGATGTGCCCTATGCTTTCAGCAGCTATCCAACATGCGTGTGAGGGTCATGGACAGCTTTTGAATTGTGTATCCAGCCACTAGTTGACCGGTTTGGCGTGGCAATAGATGGCAGCGAAAGGAAAGCTTAAGTTTTAAACTCAGAAATCATTCACGCAGGAGGATCGTATAAATATACCGTCGTTTGACAGTTGCACAGTCTCACACATGGAGGCCACAGTAATATGCATCCCTGGCGTACAGAAGCAGATGAAGGAGTTGAAAAGAAATGAGACGCCATGTACGGATGGAATCCGAATTCAGTTTTACAGTGAATACTCTACGGCAATGGCTCTTTAGTTTATCGGGAATAACGGCAAATGACTCCTTTGTATAAGAAGGGTAAAAGAACAGACTCTGAAAATTATAGAGCAAAATCCTTGGTCGTTCGTGCGAAACTCATCTTTCCCTTTTCTCACATGATATGCTGCAAGCTATGGATAAAAGGCAACAGGCAGACTCCATATTCCTCGATTTCCGGAAAGCGTTTGGCACGGCTCCCCACTGCAGATAGTTAACGAAGATACGAACATACTGTCTCCGTTACCTTTTAAGTAATAGAACCCAGTGCGTTGCCGTCAACGGCGAGTGTTCAACAGAGACAAGGGTATCGTCATGACATCGTGACGGAAATGTGATAGGGCCGCTATAATGTTATTGTAAATGAACAGATGTATAGGGTGAGCAGTAGTTGGATGATATTGTGGTGTATGGAAAGGTGTCGTCGTTAAGTGAGCATAGGGAGATACAAAATGACTTAGACAAAGTTCTGGTCGGTGTGATGAACGACAGACTGCTGTAAATGTAGAAAAAATGGAAGTTAATGCAACTCGAATAGAGCATTAATCGTGTGCTGCTTGACGCCGTGACGCCGATTAAATATCTGGGAATCGCGTTGCAAAAGTGCGTGAAATGGAACGAGCGCGGTAGGCCAGCAGCAGAGAAGGCGAATTCTTGACCTCGGTTTATTGGTCGAATTTTAGGAAAGAGTGCTTCATATGTAAAGAGACCTCGTATAGAACACTAGTGTGACCCATTCTTGAGTACTAGCCGGGCGTTGTGACCGAGCGGTTCTAGGCGCTTCAGTCCGGAACCGCGCCGCTGCTACGGTCGCAGGTTCGCATCCTGCCTCGGGCATGGATGTGTGTGATGTCCTTAGGTTATCTAGGTTTAAGTAGTTCTAAGTCTAGGGGACTTAAGAACTCAGATGTTAAGTCCCATAGTGCTCAGAACCATTTGAACTATTTGAACCATCTTGAGTGCTGCTCGAGTGTCTGACATTCCTACCAGGTCGGATTAAATGAATACGCCGAGGCAATTCAGTGGCGGGATGCTAGTTTTGTTGCCGGTAGGTTCGCTCACCAAGCAAGTATTACGCAGATGCTTCGTGAATTCAAATGGTAATCCATGGAGGGAAGACGACGATGCGCTTTTTGCGGAACACTATTCAGATCATTGAGAGAATATGCACCTGAAATTGACTGCAGAACCATTCTATTGCCGCAAACAAACATTTCGGCAAGGACCACAAAGATAAGATGAGAGAAAATTTTCCCTCGTTCTATTTGCAAGTGGAAGAGGAATATCTAGTAGTGGTTCAAGGTACCTACCGCCATACACCACACGGTGGCTTGCAGATTACGTAGATGTAGACGTAGATGTTTGAGTTCGACCTATTAAAATGTCGTGTAACTAGGGCCTCACGTCGGGTAGACCGTTCGCCGTGTGCAAGTCTTTCGATTTGACGCCACTTCGTCGACTTGCGTGTCGACGGGGATGAAATGATGATGATTAGGACAACACAAGTCCCTGAGCGGAGAAAATCTCCGACCCAGCCGGGAATCGACATTCTGTCGCGCTGACCACTCAGCTACCGGGGGTTGACAGTTGGACCTATTAAAAGCTCAACACTGCTCTCGAGATTCGTAGCACCTACTAACAACGTAAAAAAACGGTATAGTGTCAATAAATAAGAATGTCAAAGTGTAAGTTTCGAATATATTGAGTCATTACATTTTCTGAGAAATCGCAGTGCAACTTGATGCCGGAGGTTGTCCTCGAGGGTGTTTGCTTCAGTTAGTTGTACACTCCGTGACAAAAATTCGTGTAACTACAGAAATAACTTGAAAACAGATTAGTATGTTTTTGCTCAAAGCCAAAAGTTCCCCCTTTGATAATAACATAAGCTGCCAGTGTACCGAAAGGACTTGAGGAAGCGCAAAACAAGCAGCTCGCACAAGGAGGGCTTCTTGTCAGATAAGGAGCGGGAAGGCACAAAGGGGGAAGGGTGACGCCCCTGCTTCCTTGCTATCTAAGACGGCCTCTGAAATGAGAGGCAGATTGGGGGGAGGGGAGCGGGAGGGGGCAAAAACTGACCCCAGCGACGCGGCGCGGCGCAGCGCGGAATTGCGATGGCCAGATAAGCGGCCCGGGGCAATCTGGCCGCCAGCCTGCGTCTCGATAAACTGTAATCACGGCAGTCGGCCGGGCTCTGAGCTCTGGGCGCTCCCCCAGACTCTGTCCAGGAGCCCCGAACAAAGAGCGGCGCCAGGTAAACGCCGCACTGCAGGAGCGCGTTACTAACGGCTTCCCAAGAATACCTGTTTATTAGCGTTTCTTCCATGGACGACGCAAACTTTGAGGACTACGTATCTTGTTAATTCGAGTCAATAACCCCTCCCATTACCCCTTCTACTCATAACGCTGTCTCTGTCCCTGTCTCCGTGTTTTTCCATTCTCTAATGACGGTGATACCACTATTAACAAAACGTATTACTGTGGTGAAATTATGGCGTGACCACCAGCAGAATATATACTGACGTTCCAAAAGTCGTGGCATCCCTCCCAATATCGTGCCGTACCTACCTTTACCCGGCGTAGTGCAGCAACCCGATGTGGCACGAAGTCGTTTGCAAGTCCCCTGCATAAATATCGAGCCATGTTGCCTCTATAGCCGCCCATAACTGCGAAAGGGTTTGCGCTGCAGAATTTTGTGCACGTACTGACCTCTCGATTATGTCCCAGCAATCTTTACAATGAAATGAACACCCTTAGCTGCTTACAGGCGCTGACAGACGTCAACGAGGACTGATGAATATGTGTGCCCCGACCGGGACTCGAACCCGGGATCTCCTGCTTACGTGGCAGACGCTCTATCCATCGGAGCCACCGTGGACACAGAGGATAGTGCACTGTGGCACGCCTCCCGCGAAACCCACATTCTCAACGTATTGTCTCGCACTACATTCGTAGGCCCCCGCCCATTATACTCATTACTCGCGGTGCGTTGCCGATTCCCGAAAGAACCGATACCACCTTAGTATATACCAAAAATGTTTGATGGGATTCAGGTCGGGAAATCTGGGTGGCCAAACCATTCGCTCCTCTGTAGAATGTTCTTCAAACCAATCGCGAACACTTCTGATCGGGCGACACGGGGCATCGTCATCCATAAAAATTCATCTACATCTACGTGGATACTCTGCAAATCACATCTAAGTGCCTGGCACAACGCTGATCGAACCACCTTCACAATTTTCTATTATTCCAATCTCGTATAGGGCGAGGAAAGAACGAACACATGTATTTCCGTACGAGCTCTGATTTCCCTTATTCTATCGTGGTGGTCATTTCTCCCTATGTAAGTCGGTGTCAACAAAATATTTTCGGATTCGGAGGAGACAGTTGGTGACTGGAATTTCGTGAAAAGATTCCATCGCAACGACACAAGCCTTTCTTTTAATAATGTACAGCCAAAATCCTGTATAATTTTAGCGACACACTCTCTCATATCTCGCGATAATACAAAACGTGCTCCCCTCTTTTGAACTTTTCCAATGTACTCCGTCAGTCCTATCTGGTAAGGACCCCCCCCCCGCGCGGCAGTATTCTAAAAGAGGACGGACAAGCGTAGTGTAGGCAGTTTCCTTAGTAGATCTGTTAAATTTTCTAATTGTCGTGCCAATAAAACGCAGTCTTTGGTTAGCATTCCCCACAACATTTCCGATGTGTTCCTTCCAATTTAAGTTGTTCGTAATTTTAATTCTTAGGTACTTAGTTGCATATACGGCCTTGAGATTTGACTGATTTATCGTGTAATCAAAGTCTAACGGATTCCTTTTAGCACTCATGTGGATGACCTCATACTTTTCGTTATTTAGGGTCAACTGCCAATTTTCGCACCATTCAGTTGCCCATCGTTGTTTGGGGTTTGAAACCCACGAATGGCTACAGACGGTCTCTAAGTAGCCGAATATACCCATTTACAATCAGTTATCGATTCAGTTGGATCAGAGGACCCAGTCCATCCCACGTAAACACATACCATGACATTACGGAGCCACTACCAACTAGCACGGTACTTCGTTGGCAACTTGGATCGATGGCCTTGCGTCACACTCGAGCACTACCATCGGCTCTTATCAAATGAAATCGGGACTCATCAGACAAGGCCGCGGTTTTCCAGTCGTCTAGAGCCCAATCGATATGTTAAAGAGCCCAGGAGAGGCGCTGCAGACGATGTCGTGCTGTTAGCAAAGGCGCTTGCTTCGGTTGTCTGCTGCCATAGCCGATTAACGCCAAATTTTGCGGCACGTTCGTAACGGATAGCTTCGTTGTAGTCTCACTCTGATCTCTGCTGTTATTTTACTCAGTGTTGTCTGTTACCAATGACAACTCGGGGCAATCGCGGCTGTTCTCGGTCGTTAAATGAAGGCCGTCGGCGTATGCGTTGTGAAAGATAATGCCTCTAATTTGGTATTTTTACACAGCCTTGGTACCGTAGATCTCTGAGTACTGAATTCCCTAACGATTTCCGAAATGGATTGTCCCATGTGTCTCGCTCCAACATTCCGCGTTCAAAGTCTATTATTTCCCGTCGTGCAGCAAACATCACGTCGGTAACCTTTTCACATGAATCGCCCGAGTACAAATGACAGCTCCGCTCGCTCGCTGTAAAACGCTGGCAACATATGCCAGGTGTAGGGGCAGGTTAAGCAGCGGGGCTGCTGTTCCTGCAGTGACATCTTCAGGGTGCGGTTTGTCCTAACGGAGTGAGCTGTCCTCACTAGGCGTCAGTCATTGCGACGCCATAAAATGACAGCTCCACCAATGCACTGCCCTTTTATACCTTCCGTACGTGATACTACCGCCACCTGTATATGTGGATATCGCTATCCATGACTTATGTCACCTCAGTGTACAAGATGTTTGAGAAGGTATAGTAAATGTTTTTATAGCACTGACTAAATGGAATATAACATTCCATATAACATGTGTCCAATTTTACATTATTACAGCGTCAGTGAATACGGCTGTAATAGGAATACGAAGAAAAGTTGGCAGTTTTTTATGTTTAGCAAGACCGACAAGAAACAGGTGTTAGATTACCTGACAGGTCAACATGGAACTTTCATCTCCCGCACTAACAATGTTGAGCATCAATGGACAAAGTTCAAGAGCGTTGTATATTACGCCTTAGACAGGAATGTGTCGAGCAAAGTTGTGAAGAATACTAAGGGCACGCTGTGACTAGACAACCATGTTAGAAAGGTGCTACGAGAGTAAAGAGAGCTTCACTTTACATTTAGTCGTAACCAGAGCCTCACACACAAACAAAAATTAAACGAGGCCAAAGTTAGCTTCAGGTGTGATGGCTCTCGATCTTCCACCATAACCGAGTCCATCAACATGAGGTCGCAAATATGAGGTAGCCAAGGAGGTTGAAACGTGGGTTCTACTATGCCAAGACTGCTCGTTAGCTACAACAGGAAAACATAATTAATTAGTAGGAGTATAAAATAAGAAAGTATTTATTACTTAACTTTGCTGTAGTCCATGATCAGTTGGTTGACAATTATAGAAGACGCGACTAGACTTAGCGTCTGTAGAATGACATAATTTACAAGTCACAAATCTTGCAGTGACGAATTAATCTCTCTTAATCTTGAATGTCGAGTCCGGTGAATTTGAAGACGAACTTGGAACGGAGCTACAAAGACTTGACGGCAGCAATTACTGAGCTGCAGACGATGACTAACATCGGCGCTGGCTGGGTCTTTCGGTAAGCGGAGTGTTTCTGGTGATCGGTAAAAAGCACGGGTCATTCCCATTTCAAGAACAGTCGTCGAACAGACGCACTAAACCGTACGCCTATATCTCCGATGCCTGACATTTCTAGAATTCTGGAACGTGTTTTATGATCGGGCATTATGACATTTCTGGAGGCCGAAAATCCCCTCTGTAGGAACCAACATGGGTTCTGAAAATCTTGTCAAACTTATCTCGCTCTGTTCGCCCACGAGACCCGGAAAGCAGTAAGTACAGGCGCCCAGGAGGGCTCCGTGTTCCTTGACTACCAGAAGGCATTCGATACGATTCCGCACAGCCGCCTAGTGAACAAAATACTAGCGTACGGAATATCAGAGCAACTACGTGATTGAACTGAAGACATTCTGGCAAACACAGCATCTCATTCTCAATGGAGAAGAGTTTTCAGACGTAAAAGGAACTTGAGGAGTACCCCAAGGAGTGTTTTAGAACCATTACTTTTCAGTATACATATAAATGACTCAGTGGATAATATAGGAAGTTCCTTGATGCTTTTCGTGGATAATGCTATTGTATATAGACACTATAAAATTGTAGCGAAATGCAGAAAGACCTGCAGAGAATTGACGCTTGGCGCAGGGAGTCTCTATTGACCCTCAATGTAAATAAATGTAGTGTATTGCGTAGTCATTGTAGAATTACACGGTTGCAGAAGGTGTTACTTCCATCAAATATGTAGGAGTGTGCACATGGAGCGATTTGAAGTAGACCGGTCACATAAAATTAATCGCGGATAAGGCAGATGAAGATGAAATCAGAGAGGTTCGAGACCATCAGGAGGCTCACTAGCAATCGTTCTTTCCGCGAACCATTGATGACACTGGTACAAAAGTACCCTCCTCCACACATCGTGAGATGACTTGCAGGGTATATATGTACATATAGATCAAGCGAGGGCACTGTGTCACAGAACCGTGAGTTGAATTGTGGAGCTGTGATACGTAACAAGTACCCATAGTTAAGAAGAGAGAAACCATGCATGACAACTTACAGAACTGAACCCATTCATTTCGCTAGGTCTTTTGGCCACACGTCCAACAACAAGACAATAAACTGCATATTAACTGTTCCGATGTTCCTATATTCGCCAACCATCTGTTGTCTCTAACAACGTATAATCCACAACTAACCTCACTGATATCTCGGCTGTGATATTGCTACAAACGCTGTCCTGCAAGCCTTCCAACACTAAGATCACAAAATGCCATTCACAATATGCATGTCGAGAACAACATCGACCGAAGCCTAAGTAATGCCAGACATTGCGTCTCGTCAGCAACTTGGTGCTGTGTCTATGCTTTCAATAAGCATTCAGCTTTGTTAAGCTTTTCTTGAGCTGGAAAAAGATCTGTAGGCGTGCGCAATTCGCAATTCATTCAGATATCCTTTTCATGTGGACTGTTGTGAATTTTTCTTGTCCCGAGACTGATTTTCTCTACAGGGATATGTTGCAAGAGTCACTACATAGTATTGATGATACAGTATTTACTACTTAAGATTTTTTATTAAGTCTTTAATGCATTCCAAAAGTTTATCACCACCTGCACAATCCATTAAGAATAATGCAAAATTAGTAGTTGATACCTTCTTATCCTTTCTTTATTCAACAAGTATAAGCATCTATATCATTCAGTATGTTCCTAGTACCTTAGTCATCAGCAAGAAAGGCAATCCAAACTGTCATCTAAACATGAATGGTAAACTGGAGCACAAGGAAGGGGCCCCTACGCGTACACTATCTAAAATAAGAGACAATAAACATTTATCAGATAATTCCCGGCGTCCCCTGGAATCGTCGTTATAAAAGACAATGTCCAATCCTTCCAACACCGAAAAGCAAGAAGAAAAATCACTTGTAAGATTCAACTCGGACGAGTACAAGCCTAATTGTGGACAGTATCACTAAAAATAAACAACAACTTTTGTCAGAACTATGCCGCATACATAAATGGAACGTAGTGTGTTTCCAAGATACGCGCAGAAGAGAACGGGCAATAAGACCAAAAACAGAGAGAATGGATTAGATTAAGAAAACCCAGATCCTATATATGGCACCGAGATCTTTACAAAACTTGAGACAGCGATAACATCGATCAACTGAACCACCAACAACAACATAGAGCTACTGACTGTTAAACCTTTACTATAACATCAGTACACATCCCCTCTGTAGAGAAGCTCCGCCTGGCCTTATCGCCAAACATCTACAACCAGAAAACACAGTTAACCTAAGGAGACTTTAACTGCCACAGCACATCATGGGGCTACACAAATACAAATGACAGCGGGTATCTATTAGAGGACTGGGCGGAAATAAATAATTTATCTCTTCTTCGTGATTCCAAGCTACCACACTCATTCAACAACAAGGTCTCGAAGCTTGAATCTGAATCCCGATAATTGTTTTGCACGCGCAAACGTGGAATATCGACGTTTAGAAACACTGTAAGCAATTCTTACTACAACACAACAACGGCCTATCGGAATGCAAATAAATGCTTGTGTGAGAACAACACAAATAACATTTCGCAAAAGGTTCAACTTTAACTGGGGTAATTGGAAGATCACGGTGAGGTACTTGGTGCAGAAATCTCTGCCAGGCCAGGAAAAGTACAAAACCTTCGTAGAGACGTTCAAAATACTTCTAGGAGATACATACCAGGAGGTTACACTGAGCGTTTTATCCCTATCCTCTCCGATGAATCAAAGAACATCCTGAGGATATACGAAATACTTTACGAACAGGGGCATTTCGGTGAAGATGTAGAACTATGTGGAGAAATACTAACAGAAATGTTTAAAGAGTCAAGGTAAAAGGGTGGAAGCAATGGAAAAAATGGATATGACCGACAGCAGTAAAGTGCTGGAATCTGGTCAGAAAACTTAACTGCGACCCTAAGGAAGTCAAGCAACTCCACACAGTAACACCAAACTGCCCACCAACTCCTACTAAATGGAAAATCCAACAAGAAACGCCAGGAAATAAAAATTATCAGAAGGCAGAGCCAATAATGGAACATGTTCGAAATATCATTTGCTAAAACTTAATCACGGTCTGAATTCAACGAAAAAGAGAAAGCAGCTGGAGTCGATGATATATGCGTGGAACAGATCACACACCTCGGCCACAGCGACAAACAATGGATTTTATAACTATTTAACCACTGTCTAAAAAAGTTCATGGTCGCAAAGCTGTGGAGGAAATCAAAGATAGAAGCGCCATTGAAATCTGAGAGAGACGCAGGCCAACAGAAGAGTTACCGCCCAATAGAGTGCCTACGCCATCTGTGTAAGCTGTACGAACGAATGACATTAAATCGCATCGCAAATGTCACTGACAAAATCTCATTCCCCAACGGGCTGGATTTAGTCCCAGAAAACTGTGCGGCAGTTAAATCGTGCCCTTATAGAACACGTAGAGAAAGGGTTTGAAAACAAACAAATAACAGATGTAGCTCTGATAGATTTAAGTTCTGCATATGACACCATCAGTCATGGAATACTCAAGAAAAAATTCTGTATCATATTTAAGGACCCTCAGCTCAAAAAACTTATTGAACCTCCGTTACAAAACAGTTTTATGAAACATTGGAGGGTAGGGAAAGATGATGTCGGCAAAAGAACGCTCTCGCCCAGGGCAGTGTCCTGGCCCCCCTTTTGTTTAATCTTTATACAAATGATCAACCAGATCATATTACCTATTTCTTGTAGGCCGATTACCTCTGTATTACCGCACAAGGAAAAAGCTTTGAAAAAGCAGAAGGGAAACTGAATAACTTAACAAATATTATGTCTGAACACCCTCCAATAAACCCCTTGAAAACACAAGTGGGCGCTCTCCACATTCGCTCAAAACAGACACCAGAAAGCTAAACGATACCTGGAATGGCAGCAACCTGGAACACACAGATAAATCAACATACTGTGGATATACTTATATGGATATGGTGTCTGTTCTTTCTATCGATATAAGTATACAGTTCTTGCAACACCGACCATGACCTTCTTCTTTTGTGCGGATGCACACATATTTCCCGAACTCTTACGGGACTTGGTAAGAATGTCTTCCACGAGCAATGAGTGTGTTGGGGTGGGACACTACGAATGTAGTGTGTGGACATACAAGGTGAGAATGTGGCTTCGCGGGGTGTGTGCGCGAGATAGTCCCTGCTGTCGCGCTATCCTCTGTGCCGTCGGTGGCTCAGCTGGATACCGGCACTGTAGCTCAGCGTGTTCGGTCAGAGGGTTAGCTGCCCTCTGTAATATAAAACTGAGTTAATGGATCAACGACGAACAGAAAGGGGTGTCTTGCCATGTCCGCCCCGAGCAGATGCAGCGAACAAAAGCGAGCAAAATGAGATTAATATCAAAAAAATGGATAGAGCGTCGCCATATAAGCAGGACATCCCGGATTCGAGTCCCGTTCGGGGCACACATTCTCACCTGTCCCCGTTGATATATATCAACGCCCGTTAGCAGCTGAAGCAATTCTAACATACTGTGGTGTCTCGCTGGTCATCACATTTTTCATTATTGAAACTCAATACAATATTGAGATTTCTATACTGACATATATTTCCCATCCTTTTCTGTGGAGTTGAGACCGAGACTTCCACTGAGACGACGGGACAACAACTTGAGGCATTTGAGTTGAGGCTGTATAGGAGAATCCTAAGAATATCACGGGCAGAGAAAGTTCTCTGCAATGTGAAGAAATTATAAGAAACCCTAAACACAGAGGAATTCAGAAAAGCACGATATCTCTACCATGTAATGAACAATGGAAACATGTATAAACTGCTGCAGAGCATTGTTCAAGGAAAGATACCTGGTAAAAGAGGGCGAGGAAGATGAAAATCTTGGCTCGAAAACTTAAGGACATGGAATTGACACAAGAGAGAGGAACTTTTTCCAACAAGCAAAAGTGGTTTAGCTGTGATGATCACCAACATCCGAAAGGGATAGACTCTAGAAGGAGAAATTAACTGCTATACAGACCTATTATGAAGCAGTTTCTGTCGATATAGAAAAGTATGTGCGGCATGTTATCATTTGTGATTTCCGGAGGCCTTGGACTCTGAAAAGAAATAAAGTAAGCAAGCCATGAAAAACGATATCTACTTTTTTCTATATTTAACTTGTCATTGAATACTCTTGATGCTCAAATTTGTAGTAGATATGCTGTTTATTTTAGGAGTTTATCTATCATATTGTTTATGAAATCTGTGAGTGGTTGTGGACAATAAAGCAGATGTTGTCAACGGTAAAGATTGTACTGAAAATGTGGTAAGTAATTGTATTAGTCCATACAACTCAGTTTGTGCAGAAGCGTCTTAGTGCTGTCTTTTGATTTCAATTTTTTGAATTGCCATTAAAGGATACTAATTGCTGCATACAGCTATAGAAAAACGATTTAATATGCCACTACTGAGATATGTAAATAAATAGACAGATTTTAAAAATTCGCTGCAAATGACTGGTTGAAAGGCGCCTTCCCTCGTCTTCTGCGATGTGCTGTCGCGCGTAAGACGATGCGCGTCCAGGGCTGGAATCCTCGCCGATGTGCGACGCGCGAGCGAAATTATATGGCGCATTACATCACTAATGAGAGAAGATCATTTTTATGGAAGATCCCCTATGAAATGTCCGCACTACTACAATTGCAAAATAGTCTTAATAAGCTCCACAATTTCGCTTTGATTCGGAAAACAAGATTGCAGCCGGATGGCATCGATACCTCGACGCGATAGTTCGGCTGACAACCAGGCAGCCATCTTCAGCTGAGTTTTACCGTGGAGACTGCTGGTGCACGGTTCTGAATTTAAACCAAAAACTAGCTCGGTGATGTGTGCGCAAAGGTCTTGGCTGCGTGAGTGACCTCTCTCGGACGAGTTTTGAGTCCTCTTTGGCATATTGTTCTATCTGATGTGGGAAGGTACTTGGGTAAAAGTGTTTTTGCTTGTATGTCCTCTGTCGATGTTTTACGACTTTTTACTAGTTGGGAGTAAGCATTTTTAACCTGTAACAATCGAAAGAAAGATAATAGGAAAGCTTAGGACTTAACATCCGGTTGTCATTGTTGTCTTCAGAGGCAGAACACTTGCGTAGTTGGAAATGGCTTCACAAAAGTAATCATCGCATCATTCACCTGGAAGCAATTACAAAACTCCCTGAAAACCTAGCTCAGAATAGCCCGATGTGGATTTCAACCCCCACTCCTCTCTAATCAGTATACTGCCTCACCCTGTGTAACAACTAATAGTCCACTAACAACGTGAAGTAGATTTCAGCATAAACATGAATTTTAAACGTTTTAATTCGTGTAAAAAAAAGTAACAAAACCTCATCAAATTACTCAGCATTAATACCTGAACATTATGTATCTTACAAAGCTTCAAATAGTGAGCACTAATTCTTTGTTCAATCAGCCAAACTCTACTGATTTTCCATTGACGGTAAGATCAAATGAAACGGGAATTCCGCTTCTTCTTGTTCTGAAATAGGCACTAGTTACGCAGCAGAGATTGATTACATCAAATATCGAATCATCATCATCGGCTGTCCACTCCAGTTGCCCGTATGTAGTTTATGAGCGCTCTACACCTGCGTCTGTCTATATACTATTGTGCTCTCTGGACTCTATCCCACTTGACTCCTCTTGTTCCTATGTCTTCCTTTAGTTAGTGCAGTCATCTTTTCCATGGTCGTCTTATTGGTCTTCTACCGCATCAGTGTGTAGCCATTGGTGCGCTAAATTTCCCCTCGTCCATTAGTTTTACATATCATCTCAAACAGGCCTGTGTCACTTTTTATTTTATTTTTATATATATATATTATCTTTTTTTTTACGGCGATGTGTACACTCCAGTTTCTTCCCTAGTCTCTTCATTTCTTACCCTATGCTTCCTAGTTTTTTTGCATCGTAGTTCGTAAGGACTTCATTTCAGCGGCTTGGAGTTTGTTGTCGAAGTGCTTGGTTGATATGCAGGTTTGTAGGCCAAGAATTATTATGCGGATAAAGTATGACTGAAGGCGAATCTGGTTTCATCTTAACGGGACTAATTTGTTGCTCAGTCGGCTCCGAATTTGTTGATAGAAATAAGCTGATTTTCGAATTCTGCTTCATTCCTTTCATAATTTCACCCCACGAGAGTGATAAAAAGCAATGGGGGCAGTGCATTGCCTCGTTGAAATTCTTTAGTTGTCTGAAAGCAATCATAATTACAATTTCCTGCCTGTACCCAACTGCAATAGCCTTCTTAATCATTTCAACTTTCTGGGTTAGTCTTCTGGCTACATTTTCTTTCTTAGTCTCTACCATATGGTGTTCTTTGTAACACTATCAAACACTCTTTGCTGATCTAAAAACACAAGTGTTAAGTCTCTGCCATTCTTCCAGGGCTTTCCCATCAGCATTCTAAGTCAAAATATGAGATCTATAGTGAAAAAATTGTTGTCAAATGATCGATATCTAAAAATTATTGCTGTTTATTTCGGTTTCGAAGAACTAATCAGAAACTACTTGCAGATGCAATCTACACCAGTAAAAGGATAAGAACAGATTTGGCGATGATGTAATGAAGAAGAAATGACAGTATGGTGGGAAGAGGCAGACCATGTAATTCGTAATGTGTAAAGAGGTTTAGAGGTTTAGAGCAGGGCTTTTTATGTAATAACAGAGGAGTCGTCAGCAGACAAAGAAGTAATTTCAAATAGCCTCCAAAAAATTATAGATCCGTAAATTTTAATGATTTAGCGGATAACAAAAACTGCAATTTCAAACTTCTCCTGCTTTAAGGAAGTGCGATCCAGTTACAGAATTTTGCTCAGGCTCCATTATAGACCGTAAAGAAATAATTGCGTTGATAACAACAAGCACAGAGGGGTACAAGCACTCATCCTTCCTACACTACGTCTGTGAATCAAACGAAAGAAGCATAATCTGCTGGGAGCTTTCTCAAGGAGCTCCGAAAGCGCAGCCCGCTGCCTCTGCAGTCTTCCCTACGGCGCATGCGCGGCACGCCGGCGCCCTTGTGTTCCCTCTCACAAACGCAGTGGCCGGCATTTCACCCCCGGCGCCGATTTGCTGATGTATGCGTCTTCTCCCTTCCTTATCCCCCTTAGTCCTCCTGAATAAAAATTTTCTCGCCCCCGCTTGTCCCTCCGTAGATGGCACAAAGTATTATGCGGACTTAGGAGAGATCCGCATACAAATGAGTGAACACCCCGGACATTTACGGACGGCTAAAAGTTGCAAATACAAAGCAAAAGCTTGCCCTCGCTTTACACGCTGGTAGATCCGTGTTGTGAGCGGAGGGCTGTGGTAAACATATGTGGTCATCTGATGGGGTTGGGAGTACTGTCGACAAGTCACTAGCGAGCTCTCAGAAAAAAAAAGAGTCATTGGGGTCATGCCCCCTTATTCAAGACTTCAGACAGTCAAACTGATGGAAACCGTGGACAAAACGAGTGTCTTGAAATTGTGTCAACTACCAGAGCATAGGGGACTTGAAATGTGACGATAAGATGCAGTTCTCTGAATATCTAGTCCTGTACCTTTGGGCGGAACTCTGGCTTTCCACCAACAACGATGTTGTTCTCTGTTTACTGTCTGGCAGAACTAGCGAGATAGTTAAGGAGGCTACTTAAAAGAACATCATATTGGAGTTTTGAGCTTATTCCCGTGCTTGCAGAAAATAATAATGAATTAAAGATGGATCCCCCTTTTCGCGATTACGCAAAATTATTGTTTAACACCCAAACACATTTCACCACAGTAGTGGCATCGTCAGTATGGTTTTTTTTTCTTTTATTTTCCTGAAATACACACGTACAGATTATGTTTAGGTTAGCGATTCAATATGTGTCCGACAGACATGTAGCAATTTCAAGATAAGATGCTCAAACGATTTAAGAACACTGAAAAACGACAACACACATTCTAGATTTGCAGGCCACCTCATCAAAAACAATCATCACCGCAGTGGCGTAGAAACAGACCTCCAAATCCTAAAACACAGTGATCATTTACACCACTTTCTAACAATAGAAGAAAATTACCACACAGGGCAGAAAAGTTATCAGACAGTAATATGTAATAAAACACTCTTCAGCACTCTGAACGAACTATCGGACAACGCACGCTGAATGAAAACAAACAGATTCAGTGTTCACGGACGTCAAACCAAAAAAGGACAGTAAACAAACGACAGTCATATGCGCACCATGAACGTAAATTTGTGCATTTAAATGTGTGTCCAAGCCACAACAATGTAACAAGACGCAGTATTCACAAATGCACAGGAGAAAATGTGAGTTAACACTATCCAATTACGAAAGGTAACCATAAATAACAAACTATGCGAAACAGTTCTCCTTACCTAAGCTTGACAAAATTTTTACAGATTTCCGCAGGTCATCCCAACTACATAAGAACAAGTTTGACACACAAAAACAAACATGCCACAGCTCGGGACAATCAAAATACTGTGAAAGTAAGGCCAAAAACGGGCATATGCCACGATTTTTACCTGAACATACATTTTAAAGATTGAATTATAAACAAAAAAAATCAATGCAGGCTGTATCACACGTTTGCAGATGACACGGTGTACTAATTTAGATCGTTGGCTTACTTTGGTTGGCAGCCACAGGACACACACAACGTAAAATTAATGCGCATGTACAATTTAAGTATCAAGAAAACCCCGTGTAATATTTTTCTTAACCTATATATAATCTTTATGTACGTGTTGAAGGAAAATAAAAGAAAAAAATTCGCTGAGGACGCCACAACTGTGGAGCATGTTTGGGAGTTAAAACAAAACAATAATTTTGTGCACTTTCAAAAAGGCGGACCCATCCTTAATTCAGTATCACTTAAAGGCATCTTTGCATGCTCAAGCGTCAAGGTCGTTGGTGGAGGCGCCATAATGGCGGAGGGGCGTTAAGCGTTGTTATTGCATATGTATGTGCTTGTAACTTTCGATCCATTGTTTCCCTTACATATCGAAACTTAATTTGAAAGAACAAGAGGTTGCCGAGAGCTTCAAAGGGAGCATTAGGGAACTATTGAACAGGCGAAAGAAACGCAATAGAATACAAATGAGTAGCCAAAAAGACAAAACCTAGTAGAAACCCTTGGACAACTGACGAGATATTGATTGTGAATGACGATTGGAGAAAATATAAAAATGCTGCAAATGAAGCAGACAAAAGGGAATCTAGACGAATAAAAATAAGATTAACAGAAAGCGTAAGAAGGCGAACTGTGCATGATTAGGAGAAAGATATATGCGCCTATATGAAAATTAAAGATGCTTTTGGAGCAAAGAGAAGTAGCCGAAAGAATGTCAAAAGCAACGATGGTAAGCCAGTACTGAGCAAAGAGGGTAAAGCTAACAGGTGACAGAGATATATAGATGGGCTATAGAAGGGAAATGAACTTAACGACCACGGCTTCATCGAGTGGTCTCTACCGTTTAAAAGCGAACTAACTGGCTGGGACACGGTTTAAGTCTCTGTAAAGCTATTAGAATTCGGCAAAATTTAGTACTGCACACATTATGAAAGACAATTGCATTCGAAAGTTTTCCATGGTATGTGTAGGGCACGAAGAATATTTCATAATGTTCTTTATACTAGAAAAATATTCATCATGAATGAGAGTAAGATCAGGTTTATTTCAAGGAAGCATAGGGGACGAAAAAATGGTTCAAATGGCTCTAAGCACTATGGAACTTAACATCTGTGGTCATCAGTCCCCTAGAACTTAGAACTACCTAAACCTAACTAACCTAAGGACATCACACACATCCATGCCCGAGGCAGGATTCGAACCTGCGACTGTAGCGGTCACGCGGTTCCAGACTGAAGCGCCTAGAACCGCACGGCCACACCGGCCCGCCATAGGGGACGGCTACAATGCTTAAAAGATAGTCGGATAGGGTTAGCACGCTCACTTTGGTTCGTTGACGAAGCTGCTGAGTACGGGGAAGCGTCCCCGATGGAACATATGTGGTAATTGCCGGAAGGACGGTAAAATTCCCAGTATACTCTGCTTGGCTTATTTCGCAGGCGAATAATGAAAATAAGGTAAATACAGGGAGTGGACAAAAATATGGAAACACCAAAACACAGCACTGCACCTTGCCTAATACGGTGTAGTAAAACTACTGGTTTTCACAACAGCTTCCAGTCATCTCGACATGTATAAATACAAACCTGGTACGATTTTCAAGGTAACCTTATACCATCCGCCCTGCAAATTAGTGGCACGTTCAGGTCACAAAGTAGACCACAAACACACAACATTATTGTGATGCGTTGACTGTGGCGGCCAAGGGATATGCGACGCACTATCTTGGTGCCCATAAAACCACTCCTGCACGACGAGAACTTTGTGAATAGGCATTCTGTCCTGTTTGAACACAGCATCATCATTGGGAAAACAAATATTGTACTGTGGGATGAACCTGACCAGCCAAAATGGTCACATGACCTTTGGCAGTAATGTGACCTTCAGAGGAACCATGGGCCCATGAATACCACGATATGGCTGACCAAATCAAAATGGAATCACCACCACGTTTCTCTCTCGGGATGCAAGCTCGCTCAGAAATTGCAAGACTCATCCGACCAAATGACTTTCTCTCGTTGTTCTATTGTCCAGATTTTAAGGCTTCGGCACCACAGTTTCCTGTTACGAGCATTTGCATCACTGACGATTGGTTCTGGGATTCCAGCTGGCCCTGCAGTTCAGAAGTTCTGCAGCTCCCTTCATGTTGTTTTGATGCTGACAGAGCTTGTGAGTGCGACATTCTGATCTGCAGTGAGTTTTGCAGCTGTCGCTCTCTTATTTTTCATCGCAGTCCCCTCCAGTTATCCAGTTACAGTCGTCATCATCGCTCAACGTACGCTTTCGTCCACGTCGTGACTATAGCGGATGATGTTCTTTCACTTTCGCTTCATGCGGTATAAATCTTCCATCTCCCTTCAGTTACACTGCCAGAAGCACAGCTCGTTTTGTTTGCAGGTGACACAAGTATTTGCAATAAATAGTATGTCGAGTGTAGTTCTAGAAAGATCTGCTAATGGTATTTTCATGGATATTAATAAGTGGTTTAAAGCCAACTCACTGACTTTAAACTTCGAAAAGACTCACTATATGCAATTCAGAACCTGTAAGAGGTTCCCACCCAGCATATGCATAAAGTATGAAGAAGAGCAGCTAGAAGAGGTTGACAGTCTTAAATTCCTGGATTACAACTTGATAATAAATTCAGTTGGGAGGAGCACACCACAGAACTGCAGAAGCGCCTTAACAAATCTATATTTGCAATTCGAGTATTAGCAGACATAGGCGACATAAAAATGAAAAAGCTTGCATACTTCGCCTACTTTCATTCCATAATGTCATATGGTATAATATTTTGGGGTAACTCTTCGAGACAAACAAAAGTTTTCCGAGTCCAAAAGCGGGTAATACGTATTTTTTGTGGAGTAAATTCATGGACGTCCTGTAGAAACCTCTTCAAAGAACTAGGTATACTAACTACTGCCTCCCAGTATATTTCCTCCTTAATGAAATTTGTCCTAAATAATATATCTCTTTTTCCAACAAACAGCTCAGTTCACACATACAATACCAGGAACAAAAATGATCTGCACAAGGACTTAAAAGCACTTACTTTAGTTCTTTAAAGGGGTCCACTACTCAGGAACACTCATCTTCAATAATTTTCCAGCAAACATAAAAAATTTAGTTACAAATAAAGATCAGTTTAAAAGGAGCCTGAAAGACTTACTAGTGGCCAACTCCTTCTACTCAATTGACGATTTTTTTAAATAGAAACAAATGATGTATATATTCATACTATTAGTATTGTTATTTCAGCTTAAAAAGAAAATTTATATGTTCCACATCCACGAGGACCTCCTCATCACGGATCTATGGAACGAAAAACTAATCTAATCTAATCTTAATCTAATCTACGGGGCCTCTCCAACTTCGGCTACAGAAGCACACATCACGCAAGCTCCCTTAAACTGCCTACACTCGAGTTTACTTAGCTCCGACGTAATGCGCCCATAACTAAACAGAACACCGTTGTCACCAAGCCTGACAGTCACAACGTGTTGAGGACATTGAGCAGGTGACTTTCGTGCTCAAATACAACAGGCAATATGGAATCTTGGCTAGCATCTGCATTTATGTTCAAACAAGCCTTTTTATGGTGTTTCCACGTTATTGTCCAATCTCTGTATGGCGAATCAAATAAGGCAGGAATGTTTGGTACTGGCCGATGTCTCCATCATGGTGGTTGGGTTTTATGTAGCTGTACAAATTAGGTCTACCTTTTTCATTTACTTTAGTTAAAAGCTTGTGAAGCATAATGTATTATCTCGCGTATTTTATTTCCTGTTGGCGTTCGTGTTACTATGTGCCGAAATGTTAAACAGTGCAATACCGATGCTATATTTCTATATACATACGTGAAAGGCCGTTGATGAGCGAGAAAGTGGAATACTCAGAACCCTGGTACTCGTCACACATTCTCTAACGTCGGCAGATTCGTAATTGCTCTGATGGCCTCTCATGCAACTGTAACTGCTCAACATGAAGTAATCATATAACACGTGTATCATTTACAAAGGGATTTCGTACTATGAGCGAAACTGATGTAGTTATATCATTGCTAGAGGGTAAAGGAAATCGAGACCAGCTTCCTAGCTCTAAAGCCTATAACACTTGGTTGTTAATTTTTGAGTCGCCTCATTGAGTGGATCATGTGCAATGCTGTAGTTCACCGGTTTTTCGTGGGCCTCACCTGACCTGGGGGTAGTGCGAAGTTAGTGTTCCCAACTTCAAAGATAGATTGATAGTATCTGTTGCATAAAGTATCTATGATCTCCTAAAACGGCGTCCTTGTTCGTAACTTGTCATTGGAGACTCAGCTATGAACGATATTTTTTTTTGTTTACAAGGATCAAAACCTGTCTTACTGTATACTGAAAATAAAAGTGAATACCGAAAACTTCGATGAAAACAGCTTTCCGCTTCCGGAACAAAATAAGCATAAGAAATGTGAAGAGAGTAATTACACTGGACAATTTAAATAACGAGACTGTGAGGGCATGTAAGAGAATTATTGTGGAGAAGTCCGCCCCTGGTAGCTGAGTGATCACCGCGACGGAATATCATACTTTACGGCCCTGGTTCGATTCCCGGCTGAGTCGGAGATTTTCTCCGATCTCGGACTGGTTGTTGTGTTGTCCTTAACATTATCATTTCATCTCCATCGCCCTCAAGTCACCAAAGTGGCGTCAACTCGAAAGACTTGCACCAGGCGAACGGTCTACCCTACGGGAGGCCCTAGCCACACGACATTTCCATATTGTGGAGAAAATTAAGTTCTTTCACAAGCATGAAGGCTGAAGCATTCGAAGCGAAAGCAGGATTGGAAAACTATTGACACACATGATGTAGCGTTTGGAGAGGACAGGCGATGCACCGGCACCTAGTTTGTCCTCTCTTTCCGCCCTTACATTCCCGTAACCATTCTTAACGCACAAAGACAGCAGTACGTTACACTGTAAAAGTACTCATCAGCGTGATACAGGTACACATGTAACAGACCGTAAGCTCGTCGGAAGATTGCAACGGCGAACGATTTCTACTGGGACAGCAATGTAAATCGCTTCCTGGTTACTTACAAATCAACTCACTGACCCGTCTCTGTAGCAGACATCGAAAATGTACATTCGTGCGGTGGCGCTAAGCTATTCAAATCCTGCCATTGGAAGAGATTTCTGAAATTATTATGTCGCTGGAAAGGCGTGGAGAGATAGTGAAGTGCTACTGACCAACAGGTTGCATTATCTTATCCCGACTTGAATTCAAATCTGTCTGGTGTGTTTTACAGAGTTACAGTACATGACACTGTTCATCGTGATAGAGACGTTGAACACGAATTATTCCCGTGATGCTATTATAGGGACTCAGTTGAGCCTCACCATCGAGTTTCAGAGCCTCACTTCCTTTCATTTCCATAACAATGCAAATACAGCACGACAGTACCCAAGCGGTCATCGTAGTAATCTGACCAGGTATTCGACCACCTCACTGAGGAACTATAGTCATTTTAAGAACAGTAACAATGAAAATGTAAATAATTGGGTAAACGACTAGTCTTGTGGTTAAGATACAGTGGACACAAACTAACACACTGGTAAATACAAGATTGTTCATAAGTAGCTCTAGAGTTTCAGCAAACGAGCGAGATGGTGCGGAAGTTAGCACATTGGAATAGCTTCCGGGAGGATGGCGGCATAAATCTGCGTCCGGTTATCCACGTTTAGGTTTTCTGTGATTTTTTTAAATCGCTCTATGCAAATACCGGGATGGTCTCCTTTAAAGGGGCATGACAGATTCTCTTCCCCACCTTGAACATTCCGAAATTGTTCTCCATCTGTAATACCTCGATATCGATGAGACGTTAAACTCAAGTCTTCTCTCCATCCTTTTCGAGTTTCAGAACACAACTGCACAAACACTACAAGACATTCAAAAAATGTACACATAACAATGGACAGAGCATCTATCCAAATTTTTAACTGACATTACACTTTCGTGACGCAGAAAAGGTCAGCTTGTGTGTGTAGAGTTGTAAAACTACCGTAGGCTACCACAGTACTCTCCTAGTAGCTTTCATCGGTTAACGTCGTACCTACATTACCTGTTCATTGCATAACTTACGAAGGTTAGCTCATAATGATCACTTTCCTTACGTATGCGATCAGAATCTTACAAGTTGTGAACCGTTTACAAACTGAGGGACGATATATAAAGGGCTGGGTAGCCTATAGAACAGTTTTGTTCTCCATAGTTACTTACTGCTACTTACAAGTAAACAGCATTTACAGTAAAATTAAAATTGTCAATGTTCAATTCAAGTTTTATTCGAAAATTGTTGATCTGTAGCGTGAAACAGTACTGAGTTATCATACAGCGCTATAAAACGCAACTTCCTCACTAAAAAGTAACATAGAAAAGCAGCTAAACAGAAATACAAAAAGTAAAATAGAAAAGCAGCGAAACAGAAATACATCAAACATCGCTTCAGTACTTCATCGAACTTATACAAACAAGTTCCCTTTATTTATAAACAAGTTTCGCATTTATCAGTAATAATAGGAAATTCTTGCCTTCCATAATATTTTATATATAACTGTTCTTGCATTAAAAGTAAGAGGCTTTTGTTACATAAAAACGCAGAAGTTACGCGATCAACTACACTACTGGCCATTAAAATAGTTACACCAAGAAGATGACGTGCTACAGACGCGACATTTAACCGACAGGAAGAAGATGCTGTGATATGCAAATGATTAGCTTTTCAGAGCATTCACACAAGGGTGTCCCGGTGGCGACACCTACAACGTGCTGACATGAGGAAAGTTTCCATCCGATTTCTCATACACAAACAGCAGTTGACCGGCGTTGCCTGGTGAAACGTTGTTGTGATGCCTCGCGTAAGGAGGAGAAATGCGTACCATCACGTTTCCGACTCTGACAAAGGTCGGATTATAGCCTATCGCGATTGCGGTTTATCGTATCGCGACATTGCTGCTTAGGTTGGTCGAGATCCAATGACTGTTAGCAGAATATGGAATAGGTGGGTTCAGGAGAGTAATACGGAAGGCCGTGCTGGATCCCAACGGCCTCGCATCACTAGCAGTCGAGATAACAGGCATCTTATCCGCATGGCTGTAACGGATCGTGCAGCCACGTCTCGATTCCTAAGTCAACAGATGGGGACGTTTGCAAGACAACAACCATCTGCACGAACAACTGGACGAAGTTTGCAGCAGCATGGTCTATCAGCTCGGAAACCATGGCTGCGGTTACCCTTGTCGCTGCATCACAGACAGGAGCGCCTGCGATGGTGTACTCAACGACGAACCTGGGTGCGCGAATGACAAAACGTCATTTTCCGGATGAATCCAGGTTCTGTGTACAGCATCATGATGGTCGCATCCTTGTTTGGTGACATTGCGGTTTACGCTTGCAGCGTGTATTCGTCATCGCCATACTGGCGTATCACCTGGCGCGATGGTATGGGGTGCATGGGTTACACGTCTCTGTCACCTCTTGTTCGCATTGACGGCACTTTGAACAGTGGACGTTACATTTCAGATGTGTTACTACTCGTGGCTCTACCCTTCATTCGATCCTTGCAAAACCCTACAGTTCTGCAGGATATTGCACGACCGCATGTTGCAGGTCCTGTACGGGCGTTTCTGGATACAGAAAATGTTCGACTGCTGCCCTGGCCAGGACATTCTCCAGATCTCTCACCAATTGAAAACGTCTGGTAAATGGTGGCCGAGCAGCTGGCTCGTCACAATACGCCAGTCACTACTCTTGATGAACTGTGGTACCGTGTTGAAGCTGCATGGGCAGCTGTACACGCCATCAAAGCTCTGTTTGACTCAATGCCCAGGCGTATCAAGGCCGTTATTACGGCCTGAGGTGGTAGTTCTGAGTACCGATTTCTCTGGATCTATGCACTCAAATTGCGTGAAAATGTAATCACATGTCAGTTCTAGTATAATATATTTGTCCAATGAATACCCGTTTATCATCTGCATTTCTTCTTTTTGTAGCAAGTTTAATGGCCAGTAGTGTAATTTGTGTTACTTATAAAAAGCAGTTTATAATTTGGTAGGATATAAGATACACAGTGACGACACAATGGACTAACGCTGAATGATGTGCGGCTCTAAATATGTGCAAAACAAAGAACCAAACAAACAAAGAAGTCGTCGGTTTCAAGTTTCTCCGTTACTGATTCATTCATGTTTCTTACCCTACCAATGCTACCATTACTACCCCTAATTACTACGACATTTATACTCATGCTAACCGTAGTTTTAGTAGAACGCTACTCTATGCGTGTGCAACTCACGGAAGTCCCGGTGCCAGGCAGGGGCAGCAGCAGCCTACTTTGGAAATGTATTCATCGGGTTGCCTGTCTGCAGGCGCGAACTACTTCGCTGCGACAATACGGAGACAGTCCATTCGCCGAATATCCTCTCGTTCCAAGAGTTCCATCACCTGCGCAGTTCGATGCGGTCTCTCATTGTCATCCACAAAAGTCAGGACTGAATACAACCCCGAAAAGACGTTCAGGTGAGGGAAAACAGTGTCACGACAACGTTGACCAGTGAGTGTAGCTGTTCAAAGATTTGGAGAGCAGTACGTCCACGCCACATTGTGCCTCCCCACACCATAGCACCTGGACTGCCAAAACGATCGTGTTCGACAGTGCTGGAAGCACTCTCATAATGGCGAAAGGTGAGACCGTGTAATGGACCCAGGTACATAGTCGATATACATATCACCATGTGATGTTTGATGTGGGGGGGGGGGGATAGGGAGGGGGGGGGGGGGAGAGAAATAGTATCACCATTGCAGAACAGAGTTTTCCTGTTTTTCATTTACGAAAGTGTAACTTTCTAGTCTCAAGACTGACGCTGGAACCAGTAGTGTAGAACTACACTGTCCAGTCAGTGTGATGTGACCACCGGCTGTGCTACACGTCGACGTGCCATGACCACTCACAGGCGGCAGTTGGCAGCACTAGCAGTGGATGGCATATAAAGTGTGTCGGGGCGACAAGGAAAACAGTGCAGTCATTGACGTAATGTTGAAAAAGTGTGATTTATCTTATGCCCAAAAGGGGATGGTCATTGGCTACCGGGCCAAGGCTGGAACCATTTCCGAAGCGGCTAAGTCTGTATACTGTTCGCGTGCCACTGTGGTTAAAGTACACAGTGTGTGGCAAAATGACCCTACACAAAAACGACGCCGAGGTACATGTGGTGCGCCACGGACCGTAGAGCCGGCCAGCGTGGCTCACCAGTTCTAGGCGCTTCAGTCTGGAACCGCGCGACCGCTACGGTCGCAGATTCGAATCCTGCCTGGTGGCAGGTTTCCGAGGTGCTGCTTCTTCATTCCTCTCGCCTGCGTCCAAGATTTTCGCAGTTTCAGAAGTATAATCCTTCCAGTTCGGCTACAAAATCGGCCGGTCGCAACTCTATTGTGCTCCAGCGCTTTGGTGCTACGACGTCAGTCTTGCTGTTTCCTGTGTTTAAGCAGGACCAACACACCTGTAGGGGCCTTCCACCCAGGGCTTGAGTTCCGCCTGCCGTTTCATTTCCACTGGCGTTCCAATCTCTACTAGTATAAGAAATCATTCATAACGCCGTTTTTATCATAAAGACACTCCGTCACCTTTCATGCAATAAGCGTTGACAATTATTTACAAGGTGCACGTGACAATGTCAGTCTCCTTTATATATTCATATATACGATGTACAACCTGTCACATGATACCTAATTGTGTTTGTAGATCTCGACAAAGTACGTGGATGAGTTCTTGTAAGGTGTGAAGTTATAGCCACCTTACAAAGTAGTCCAGAACGTCCATCAAACCAGTCGCAAACAATTGTGGCACGGTGACATTACGCATTGTCATCCGTAAAAATTCCATCCCTGTCTGGAAACATGACGTCAATAAATGGCTGTAGATGGTCTCCAAGTAGCCGCAGATAACCATTTCAAGTCAGTGTTCGATTCGGTTGGACGAAAGCAATCCATTTCGTGTTAACAAAACCACACCATTCTGTAGCCACCACCAGCTTGCACAGTACCTCATTGACAACTTGGGTCGATGGCTTCGTAGGTTCTGCGCCACACTCGAACCCTGGCGTCAGCTCTTATCAAATAAAATCGAAACTCATCTGACCACGCCACGGTTTACCAGCCGTCTAGGGTCCAACAGATATGGCCATGAGGCCAGGAGAGGGACTGCAGGCGATGTGCTGTTAGCAAAGGCGCTCGCTTCGGTCGTCTGCTGCCATAGTCCATTAACGCCAATTTTCGCCTCGCTGTCCTAACGCATATTTTCGGCGTACATCCCACATTGATTGCTGCTTTTATTTTACTTAGTGTTGCTTTTCTGCTAGCACTGACAAATCTACCCAGACGCCGCCGCTCACGGTCGTTAAGTGAAGACCGTTGGCCACCCATTTGTCCCAGTGTGGCTCTCTGAATACTGAATTCCATAAAAATTTCTGAAATGGAGTGTTCCATGCGTCTAGCTCAACTGCTATTCCGCATTCGAGGTCTGTTGATTCCCGTCGTGCGGACGTAATCGCTTCGAAAACCTATTCACGTGAATGATCTGAATATGAGTACAAATAACAGCTCCGCCAATGCACAGCCCTTTTATGCCTTGTGTACGTAATACTACCACCATCTATATATGTGTATCACTGTATCAAGACTTTCGTCACTTCGGTGTATATACGTGGGCAACGCCGGGTTTCTCCGTTAGCTCATTTTATAAAGTCGTTATTATTATTAAATACTATGTGCTGTGAGTCGTTTAAGTGTGGTGACGAAAGTTATTTTTAAAGGGGGCTTGGAGGGGACGTGGGACCAGGGTGGAGAAAGTGACGGTAGCACGTTGTAACCCACTCCAGATCCAAAATCTGTGTCAGTGCCTGGACGTGTATCAGCGACATAGCGACATAATCGACTGTAACTGACGTCAGACCACTCTTTCGAATTAGCACTCGCGACGCCTCCAGGGGGAATTACGAAACGCTTTTAGGCGATAAAAGTTCAAAGAACTGTCACGGGAGATTATCTTTGTAAGGTCTCAGGCCGCCTCTTCCACCCGGCAGCAGTAAAACGTAGGGCAATATGAAAGAGAATCTGCGAGCCTCCATCTCCGCGCCTGAAGTTTTCGCACGAGAGAGTTGTGAGAAGCCACTTAGACGATGCCTGTGAGAAATTACGCGTTTCCTTTTTTTAGCCGTCTCAGGAGGTGGCCGGCGGGCCGCGGCGCGTGCCTGCCCCGCAATTAATGAGGCGGGGCAGCGCATAATTAGCCGGGCCTTTGTCCCGTAATCTGCGGCGCTGACGCGGCGGCTCCTTGGCGGCACGTGGACACCGCCCCCGCAGCCGCGCCGCGACACGTGACCTGCCGCCGACGTTCCCGACCTCCTGCGGCTTCGTTCACGAGGCCGCCGCTTTCCGCCATCAGCTCTCGTGCCTGTAATTATGTGGGCAGCCCACTGCTGCGAAAGGAACGCTGTCTCGGTTGGCGCTTGTGTTATTTTCCGCACAGCAGTGGCCACTGCTTTCCCGGGAACGTTCATCTCTCTGCCTTCAATGGAGATTTCTTGGCGAACGAGACATTCGTTAGAAAGTGTCCAGCACGTCCTGCCCCCTGTGTGTCTCCATGTAAAGAGAACGAAGGAAAAGAAAAAGAGGAAACCTAACAACAATTATCAACAGAAATAGAAAAAAAGGAGATAGTAGAAAGCCGATAAGAGAAGAAAGAGAGTATATTACACTACTGGCCAATAAAATTGCTACACCACGAAGATGACGTGCTACAGACCCGAAATTTAACCGACAGGATGCTGTGATATGCAAATGATTAGCTTTTCAGAGCATTCACACAAGGTGCTGACATGAGGAAAATTTCCAATCGATTTCTCATACACAAACAGCAGTTGACCGGCGTTGTGTGGTGAAACGTTATTGTGATTCTTCGTGTATGGAGGAGAAAAGCGTACCATCACGTTTCGGAATTTAGTAAAGGTCGGATTGTAGCCTATCGCGATTGCAGTTTATCGTATCGCGACATTGCTGCTCGCGTTGGTTGAGATCCAATGACTGTTATCAGAACATAGAATTGGTGGGTTCAGGAGGGTAATATGGAACTCCGCCCTGGATCCCAACGGTCTCGTGTCAGTAGCAGTCGAAATGACAGGCATCATAACCGCATGGCTGTAACGGATCGTGCAGCCACGTTTCGATCGCTGAGTCAATAGATGGGGACGTTTGCAAGACAAAAACCATCTGCACGACGTTTGCAGCAGCATGGGCTATCAGCTCGGAGACCATGGCTGCGGTTACCCTTGACGCTGCATCACAGACAGGAGCGCCTGCGATGGTGTACTCAACGACGAACCTGGGTGCACGAATGGCAAAACGTCATTTTTTTCGGATGAATCCAGGCTCTGTTTACAGCAGCATGATGGTCGCATCCGTGTTTGGCGTCTTCGCGGTGAACACACATTGGAAGTGTGTATTCGTCGTCGCCATACTGGCGTATCACCCGGCGTGATGGTCTGGAGTGCCATTGGTTACACGTCTCGTCACCTCTTGTTCGCATTGACGGCACTTTGAACAGTGGACGTTACATTTCAGATGTGTTACGACCCGTGGCTCTACTCTTCATTCGATCCCTGTGAAACCCTACATTTCAGCAGGATAATGCATGAACGTATGTTGTAGGTCCTCTACGGGCCTTTCTGGATACAGAAGATGATCGACTGCTGCCCTGGCCAGCACATTCTCCAGATCTCTCACCAATTGAAAACGTCTGGTCAATGGTGGCCGAGCAACTGGCTCGTCACAATACGCACTAGGTTCCTCGACTGAGGACCCATTTCGCGAACAGCCTAATCGAGATGGTCCCACAGATTCTCGAGTTGGTCTAAATCAGGGGGAGTTTGGTGGCCAGGAAGGAGTTCCGATATACTCATCACGGTGTTCCTCGAACCACGCACGTACATTGCGAATTGTGTGACACTTCACATTGATTTGCTGACAGATTCCTTCATGCCGAGGAAAAATAAACTCTGTATAGCGGTGGACATGGTCCCCAAGGCTACATGCATCGATTGCGCCATCCAAAATGACGAGACACCCATGCGATGCCAGTAAAACGTTCCCCAGACCATAAAGCTGCCTCCTCCGCCTGGACCCTTATGACGACTGTTGCAGGGTATTTTCTTTCAGACGTTTCACGCCATATATTCAGAAGGCTATCTGTCCGATGGAGTATAAAACACGATTCATCTGAAAACGCTATCTGTCGCTACTAATTGGACTTCCAGTTGTGGTACTGTCGTGCAAATTTCAGCCTTCTTAGGTGACCAACAGCACTAAGCACGGGTGCATGAACCAAGTGCTTGCTACGGCGGACTGTACGCAACAACGTTCGCTGCAATTTCCTTGAGGATTCAGTCGCTTAACACGTCTGTTCACCCCTGGACATCTGCTCAGCCGTCGTTCACCCCCTCCATCTACGCTCCGTTCAAAATGGTTCAAATGGCTCTGAGCACTATCGGACTTAACGTCTGAGGTCATCAGTCCCCTAGAACTTAGAACTACTTAAACCTAACTAACCTAAGGACATCATACACATCCACACAACGTTTTTCCACTGTTCAATAGTCCGATGTTCACGCTCCTTACAACAAGCTAGGCGTCATTTGGCATTTACCAGTGTGATGTGTGCCTTATGAGCAACCGCTCGGCCATGAAATCGAAGTTTTCTCACCTCCCACCTAACTGTCATAGTACTTGCAGTGGATCCTGATAACTGTTTGGAATTCCTGTTTGATGGTCTGGATAGACGTCTCCCTATTACGCATTACGACCCTCTTCAACTGTCGGCTTTCTCTGTGAGTCAACACACGAGATCGGCCTGTACGCTTTTGTGCTGTTTGTGTCCACGTTTCTACTTTACTATCACATCGGAAACAGTGGACCAAGGGATGTTTAGGAGTGCGGAAATCTCGGTAAAGACGTATGGCGCAAGTGACTTCCAATCACGTGACCACGTTCGAAGTCCGAGAGTGCCGCGGAGCGCCCCATTCTGTTCTCACGATGTCTAATGACCACTGAGGTCGCTGATATTGAGTACCTGGCAGTAGGTGGCAGCAAAATGCACCTAATATGAAAAACGTATGTTCTTGGGGGTGTGCGGATACTTTTGATCACATAATGTATCACAGTTTATAAGTAAAAGAATCCCAATAGACAGTGAACATTATTAACAACATCAATATATTTCATAAATTTCTTTTCAATTTCGAAACCAAAATATATAGATAGAACAGGTATGCAAGATGACATCATTTTATGTCCTATTGCATTTTCGTAATTCCGATGACACTCCATACCAGCTTCTTGTGCAGTAACTAACTTTAGTTTTTGGTGAACGCCTGATGATACATGTCAGCTACTCTTTCGATTTCATAGCTTGAACATCATCACCCTTCTCTTTGAATTCCATTTAACGGTAAAAAAACGGAAATCCTAGGATTTGGCGTGAAAGACGAAAATTAGTGAAAATATCGGTGTGGTGGTTTCAGAGATAAGTAATGTTCAGCATAGGGTGCTCAGAGAGCTTGAACTAGGTGAACATACCAAGACTACTTTTTAAGTAACAAACCAGCTAACCAACTAATTTAGTTCAAAAATGACTCTGAGCACTATGGGATTTAACTGCTGTGGTCATCAGTCCCCTAGAACTTAGAACTACTTAAACCTAACTAACCTAAGGACGTCACACACACCCATGCCCGAGGCAGGATTCGAAATTGGGACCGTAGCGGTCGCGCGGTTGCAGACTGTAGCGCCTAGAGCCGCTCAGCCACACCGGCCGGCAACTAATTTAGTTCTCCTACACATTGTGACAACTGAGATGGAAGTGCAAATGCTATTTCGTAATCATCATAAAATATATTCGGCCAAGTGGTATATATTTATTTCCAGTTTAAACAGGCCGGTCACCTGAGATGAACCGGCCTAACACTGCAATGTGTATCACGGGCTTCGGGTGCGTCCTAGTTCTGCCTGCTCTGGTCCATGCCTACAGTTCTAGAACTGCAGCTACTCGAGGACACTTTGGACCAACTATAATGAAATTGCATCCAGTAACCGTTTTATCGCTGACATCCATATCAAATGAGAAAACAAGAAAATAAATTTCACCTGTGGTGTTACGAGGTGTACATCTATTTTCAGGGCAACGGATGCTTCTCTGCTAGAACAGAACTTCATGAAACTATTTATGAAAATGCACTATTTGGACGTCTATCATGTCTTGGTGCAACTGCCATTATGAGTGCTGGAAATTCGTAACATCTGACATCGAAGTAAGAATAATTCATGTAATGATTTATTATACTATAAGCTTTATCCTATTTGATCCTTATCGAATAACTATTCATCCGACAACGTATTTCTGACAATCCAAGTAGAGTGATTAACTGACAGATTTAAAAAAGCTTACGGTAGCAAATGCACAGCCTTTCAGTATTATTACAGGAAGAGGAACGCAAACCACTCGTTGAAATCGGTCTGAGATGTCGAACATTACTCAAGTGCTGGGATTCCGACTATCACTGATGTTTGGTGTTGGTGTTCACGTGGGGTACACCAGGATGTGACGTCTCAAAAACGCAATTTATCGAAATTTGTAGCGAGGTGAAACATTCGTAGGATAGATATCTTTAGCGTGTAATGTAAAAACCATTGGTGTCCTACACTGTAACTGCACAAGTGTAGACGCAGTTTAAATAACAGTGTGTGTCGGAAGAAAGAGACTTCAACATCGTCCACAAGAAACGAATGCTAGCAGTCCATCGGAATAAGTGACAAAACGTAAATGACCTGCAACGAGTCTCTCAAACAGCCATCGGCCGCAGAACATCAACGCAAAACTGATCACATTTGTGTTCAAGGGATCTGCAGGAAGTTCAAAGCTTAATGTTCCGTCGACGAAGTGGTCATTAGTGACTGAGCCCAAGATCGGATTACGGAAGGAAATCGGACTGTCCTTTCAAACGAACCATACAGCTTTCACTTTCAGAGCTATTTAGTATCGAGACGGAAAACCTAAATATGGATGGCTGGAGTGTAAGTTTGAACCGTCGTCCATCACAGTACCAGTCCAGTGCCTTACGATTACTCCACCTCCTTCAGTAAAAGGGTAATTCGCGAAGTCTTAGGTTATAATCATTACAGAATAGAATCCATAGAAACAATTGAAGAGGCGCTATTTAGTGTAGTAAATTTAGTGTAGCAAATGGAGTACGTCTGGAGAGAGCGAAGAACGTGAAACTATACAGAGAGGAGCAGGGCTGGGAGGGATGATACTGTTACGTTGAGAACACTGACGCGCAGACACCCTAAAACTCGTGTATTAAACTGAATGTGTGAGTAGATGTCATTATTGTCGGACGTACTAACTCCACATCTTTCGAAACACTTCTGAGGCGAGTAGGAGCTGTATGAACGAAATCATGCGTTCTTTTGGTCTTCCATACGCTACTACAATTTGAGGTTTTACATTGGCCAGTCCACCTACCGCGCAGGTGGTCAAGGTGCCACTACTGTTTAGTTTAGTTTTAGTTTTAGTTATGTCATGTTCCGTAGATCATTTTCCCGATTATTTTATCGATATGATGTGGAATAGGTCAGATTACAAGATATATATAGACACATGAATAGTTATAATATTAACATTGCTGAAATTTTTACTTCTACACATGCAACTACATTTAGAGGTAGGTACAATCTTATTTTTTTGTTTGTTTTTTTTTACCATTTCTGAAACAGAAAATCGTCCATGGAGAAGAAGGAGTTGTCCAAAACAAATGATTTTAAGCTATATTTAAAACTTGATCTGCTACCTGCCAGACACTTTATGTTGTTGGGCAAATGATCAAAGATTTTTGTTGCTGAATAATGCACTCCTTTTTGAGCAACTGACAGCTTCAATAATGGATAGCAAAGATCATTTTTCCCTCTAGTGTTGTACGTATGAACATTACTGTTCTTCGCAAATTGAGATGGATTATTTGTAAGGAATTTCATTAGCGAATATATGTAATCTGGTGGTGCAGTTATAAAACCTAACTCCTTGAAAAGGTGCCTTCACATCATCCTTAGGTGAACACCACTAATTATTCTCACTGCTCTCTTTTGTGCAATCAGTACTTTATATCTAAGTGGTGAGTTACCCCAGAAAACTATTCCATGGAATGTAGCATGTAGTTGTTTGAGAAGCTCAGTAACATGCTTCTTCCAATTCAAGTTGTCATCCATGTGAACACCCAAAAATTTGGAGAAATCTACCCTGTTAACTGAGCCCTGTTCATATGCTACATCATATCTGTATGACTTTATTCGGTGTACAGAACTGGATATAGTGAGTTTTTTTCAAAATTAAGGGAAAGTCCATTTTCTGAGAACCACCTAATAATTCTTTGAAAGACATCCTTAACAATATCTTCAGCTGCTTTTTCTGGAATGGGATTTATTATAACACTCGTGCAAAATGTACTAGTTCTCCTTTCTGAACGTTAAGTAGGAAGTCATTCACATGAATAAGAAACAGCAGAGGACCTAAAATTGAACCCTGTGTGACTCCCTTTTTTTTATAACTACCATTCACTAGAATTTACCACCCTCCCAACATTATTTGTGCTATTCATCACAACTATTTGCTTTCTGTTCATAAAGTATGATTCAAATAAGGTGTGTGTATAGTCTTTAATTCCATAAAACCTGAGTTTTTCTAAGAGTGTGACATGTTTCGTAACAAGAGGCGAGCCGTGTAGAACATGCGTGGATTTAGAATTACAAACGTACTGTTAGGCCATAGATTCTCATTATTGATCCAGAGTTGATAATGAAAATATCCTTGAGGTGCTCAGAGGGAATAGAATTGAATCCATTACTAGCACTTCCCCTGTTTCTGAATTGCTCCAGAGGTGTAAAATTCTCTCGTGTTTGGCGGCATACAGACCAGGTCTACAAATAACCTACTTCGGAATATGACAGCACATTATAGTGTTTATAAATGTTTATCTCCCCTATAAATGATATCATAATGAACTAAAACCTCGTCATTCATAATGCGTGCTATCTGACCTATTCCGGTCAGTCTAACTAATACCCACTGTAGCCGGACGACTATGGTTCCAGGTAAAGGTGATTCTTTGCCAAGAGAATGTCCAACGAAAATAAGCCGAGCAACAGACTAGGTTAATCCCAATGCTGCGCAGACGCTCGAGAAGTTGAATAGTTCGTCTCCCTCGCACAAATGATGCATGTTTAGTACATTTACTTTTCTGATAGTCAGCTCTCCCGAATCTCTTACATTCGCCGCTGTCAAAGATAGTCGTGTTATCAATTTATAAAGCAACCAGCTGTGTCTCAGTACTTCATAGCTTACCATTTATCTCCATGTATGCTTTGTAGATTCCTTGCTGTAGACATGAAACGTCTCCCGCTATTTTGTTGCACACCATTTGTTGACACGTATATTATTTTACGTTTCATAAATTAATACTGGCTACGATTCAATAAGGTTTCCGTCGTCCGGCTACAGTGAGTATAAGTTAGACTGACCGGAATACTGACAGAGGTCAGATAGCACGCATAATGAATGACGAGGGGTTAGTTCATTATGATATCATTTATAGAAGAGATAAACATTTATAAACACTATAATGTGCTGTCATATTCCGAAGTAGGTTATCTGTAGACCTGGTCTGTATAACGCCAAACACGAGGGAATTTTACACCTCTGGAGCAATTCAGAAACAGGGGAACAGCTAGTAATGCATTCAATTCTATTCCCTCTGAGCTCCTCAGGGCCATTATCATTTTCAACTCTGGATCAATTGTGAGAATCTATTACTCTTTTAGGACGGGAGAGACACAACAAGCTCTGAGAGTGGAAAGGTGGGGAAGATTAGTGGCCGTGTCCTTCTCGAAGGAGACATCCCCGAATTTGCCATAACAGGTACAGAGAAATCGTGAAATACCTTAAACTAGTTGGGGGAAAAGGGTATTTAAAGTGCCGTCCCCCGAACGTGACACCAGTGTTGGAACCCTGGGTCACCTCAGTCGATTTTTCAGTTTTAGATGTTGTGCAATGGAAGCTACAGCTGGCTACGTGAAGAAGGCCTAAAACTATCGTCAGTGCCTTATCTTTGTTTCACAGTACACAAAGAACAACTCGCACTGGCACAATGAACACGTAATCTCAGCTAAGGTTTGTCGCTGTGACAAGTAACTGAAAAAGATAAGAGGGGCGGAATGCTACCGAGAATGTTCGAACTGGAAGGATCGGTCATTGCGCGTTAGCCTAGGAAAATTTCTCTGAGCGTCTCTGATCGCGCATCACATTTGTACGTGGTGACGTCAACCTGCAAAGTTCAAACTACCATAAATGCTGTCTTTAACAGAATATTTCAGAGTGTGATAGGTACTGCAGCTAAGACGGATAAATTCACTATACATAGATAATTGAAGAGAGTGCAGCTACGTTACTGCCTTTGTGAGTACTTATGTAAGTATAATAACAGCATTAAATTCATCACCGAGAAAGTCATTGTAATTTCATATATGCGTGGGAATTGTCTTTTCAAAAAAGAATAAAGTAAGAACTTCGAGCAACCACAATGAATGGTACCACGAGTACATTCGGCGATCCTAATTACAGGTAAATGATAGATCGATTTCCTTCACATCGTGTATATGCTTTAGATGGGTATTCCAAATTGTGATTCATTAAATTACAATAGCAATGCGAAACTGTAGGTGCCGTGGTGTGAATTTGTTTAACAGTGAGCGTCATTTACGTATGTGGAACATTTAACACCAAAGATTTATGTCAGTTTTTAACACGGTGAATGTTATCAACCGTTTGACTGGCTCCTGAATACCTGTCTGAATATGTACGCCTGTCAGAAATACAAAGATATGGGCACGAGCTCCATTATACAAGATGTTGGTACGATACTGAACACATTATTATTCACTCTGTTCATTCTGAAGAAAGAATGAGAAAAATGAGACAAGCTAACCGTATCAGAACTATTAACTAACTAATCTTACTACTATACCACGGTGTTCCGTATGTTCTCCAATGTTAGTTGCAAGCCGTTTTTGTTGGTCAAACAGTAAGAAAAATTCACAAGAGCAGTAATAATAGTGGTTAAAAATACAACTGACACAAAAGTTGAGTATATCATTACCAGAGTATTGTTGCACTATTAAACTCTACGTGTGTCGCCTGTACGTATCTGAGAGCGCAGCGGCCGCTGGTGTTACGAGAGTGAGAGGAGACTTCTGCATCAGCGAGTCTGGCCGAATTGCGTCAAGGCATCATTTATTTACCGGCCAGACTTCGAACTGAGGTCCGTAGGCAGAATGGAGGCGGACTCTACTCGGACAGAAGTGGTCAGGAGCTAAAAGGTCCACGTTCAATTGTTAATAGACTAGGAACGGTATCTAGCAAATACCGCATGAAAGCTATCTTAGGCGTCGTAGCCAACGCTGTAAGCGTTGCTCATCACTAGTCACAACAAAGCATTTGTAGAGGGCACGCTAGCATAAGCACCGGTTTACATATCAGGACTATTGTCTGACGAATCCTGGTTTATCCTCAAAACATACTTTCGTGTCGTAGTCTGACACGTAACTGCTGTGGACCACATAGCGTGTGTCTCGATGACTGAAAATGAAGCAGAGAGCGAAGATTACGACTACTGTAACGTGAGCCCAATTCTGTATCGATGAACAATGCCAAAACAGTTTTAGACAACAACATACAATAAAATCGAGTTCCAGTTAAGTCCAGGCCAAAAATCAAGACATCAGTTTTATTCGAGAATTGGGGTAACGAATCCTTCCATGACGAGGTACTCAAAGGCCAAGAGTTTATTTCCTGTAGAGGGCAACGGCCGTCTCCATGTCACGAATATGTCGCGCCGCCTAGATCCATGGCTGCCGAAGACGGAACTAGGCCCCGAACAAATAATATCGCCATCTTTCTCGAGCCAGTCTCCTTATCTCTGGTGTGGCGGAGTAGTAGTGTGACAGTAAACCTATTTCGATGTGAAGAGAAGACGACTCCATCATCACGTTCATGTAGCTCTCGTCTCTTATATCAGTTCAGTGCATCCAGTTGGCATCTCGGCCTCCAGGTCTCATCAAATAGAGAATGTTTACCATACTAAAGGGAGACTTGTTGCTTGCACTGCCTTCTCCTCCTCCTTGACAACGCAACAGTCTTTAACTGACAGGTGGGATCCGATTCTGAAACCTTCGTTATACGTGGTAGCAACAATGTCCTCAGACCATGAAAGTCGACCCAAAAAACCTTACTTCCCAGAAAGCGGCACCGGAATGTGAATAGCATTCAGCTCCTGTGGAACTCAAAAGCAACACTCTCATGGGCACTGTCTTTCCTTGCCCTATACCAAACACACATCACGATTTCGTACATTTATAACATATCCCAACTCTAAACGTACCTCTATCTAGTGTAATTTGATTTTCGTGCTTTATTTGAGCAGAATGATGGTGGAGGAGTGGTCAGATGCCCTAGGGGTGGGAAACTGCCCCTAAAAGACTGATGCATCAGCAGCGACCAACAGCGTCAGGTGAGAATGCAAAAGGTAATGGAAGTCACCGCATTAAAGACACATATGTGTATCCGTATGACAGAATGCCACGGGAAAGGTGCGCATTAGAAGAAGATGGCATAACGAACGAAACGGTAACATTCTACGAATCGGGGCGTGAAATGTCGGAAGTTTGAACGTGGTAGGGAAGCTAGAAAATTTGGAAAGGGAAATGTTAAGACTCAATCTAGATACAGCGGGGATCAGTGAAGTGCAACGGAAAGAAGATAAGGAAGTCAGTCTCAACGAGTATCGGATAATATAAGCAATAGCAGAAAATTGTATAAAGAGAGGAATCGTTATGAGTAGGAAGGTAGGGTAGAGAGTAATATAGTGTAAACAGTTCAGTGATGGGTTTGTTCTTGCCACAATAGACAGCTAACTAACGCAGACAACAATAGTGCAGGTATAAATGTCGACGTCGCAAGCAGAAGATGAAGAGATAGAGAAAGTATAAGAGGATATTGAACGAGTAATTCAGTACGGGGAAGAAGCACAAATTACAAGAGAAGAAGGTATATGTGGGAAAGGCCCGGAGGCATGGAAAGATTCCAGCTGAATTACATCGTAGTCAGGTAGAAATTCTGAAATCAGATTAGAATTGTAAGGCGTACCCAGGAGTAGATACGAATTCAGATCACAATTAAGCAATGATAAAGAGCAGAATGAAGCTTAAGAGAATCGTTTGGAAGAATCAGTATGGAAGGAAGTGGGATACTAAAGTATTCAAGAAGGACGAGACGCGTTTGAAGTTCGTGAAAGATGAAGATACTGTAATGAGGAATAACGCAGTATCCAGTTCAGTTTAAGAGGAGTGAACGTCTCTAAATGGAGCAATCACAGAATCTGGAAAGACAAACATAAGTATTAGGTAGGCAGCTGCGAACAAACCTCGGGTACCAGAAAAAAACACTTAAAGTGTTTATCAACGATTCTGTTACCACTTGAAGTGTTGCAAATAATAATAAACGCGTTAAGGAATTTAAAAAAGTTGCTGGCTCTCTGTCAACAAAATGTGAGAAACTGAAGAACAAGTACTTCAATTGATCCACGAATGAAGAATCTGCAGAAATATCCAGGGAAGGACAGTAATACAGCAATACATATCACTTAGGAAAGAAATAATTACGAAGTCTAGGGAAGCAAAGGCGGAACGGCTGTAGGAAAAATGTGGGAAATAGAAAAAGAAGTGATCGTCGGGCGGACTGGCTCAGCATGAAGAAAAGTCAAAACAGTCTTTTGTGAAATTAAAAGTAAGGGCGGGAACATTAAAGGTGCAATGGGAATTGCATTGATAGATGCAGAGGAGAGAGCGGATAGTTAGAACGGAGACATTGATGGCCTATATGAGATGGAGGAATTGTCTGATGACGTGATAGAAAAATAAATTCAAGTTAGTATGGCAGAAATGTGGGATCTTATATTAGATTCAGAATTTAAAAGAGCTTTAGAACACTTAAGATCAAATATGGCCGAAGGGAAAGACAACATTCCATCGGAATTTCTAAAATCATTGGTGGAAATGACAACCAAACGACTATATCAATTGGTGTATAAAACCTGTGAGACTGGAGACTTACGGAGAAACATCATCCAACAATTCCGAAAATATCAAGAGCCTATAAGGCGAGAACCATCGCACAATCAGCTTAACAGGTCATACATCCAAGTTTCTAATAAGAATAATATGCACAAAAATGGATCCCATAGACGACGGTCAGTTAAGCTTTAGGAAAAGTAAAGGCACCAGAGAGGCAGTGGCGACATTGCATTTGATGAAGAAAGCAAAAAAGAAGAAAAATCGAGACACGTTAGTAGAGTTTGTCGATCTGGAAAAAGTGTCCGAAGTGTAAAATGGCGCAAGATGTTCGAAATTTTGAGAAAATTGGGGTAAGCTGTAGGGAGAGATGTGTAATATACAATATATAGAAGAAGTTACAGGGAACAATAAGAATGGCAGACCAAGAACGAAGTGCTCGGATTAACGAGGGTGTAAAACAGGCATGTAGTCTTTCACCCCTTCTGTTTAATCTGTACTTCGAAGAAGCAATAACGGAAATGAAAGAGAAGTTCAAGAGTGGGCATAAAATTCAGGATCGAAGGATATCAGTGATAAGATTCGCTGACGACAGTGCTATTGTCAGTGGAAGTGAAGAAGAATTACAGAATCCGTTGAATGGAATGAACAGTCTAATGAGTATAGAATATGGATCGAGGATAAACAGAAAAAGGTGAAACTTATGAGAAGTATCAGATATGTGATCAGCGATTAACTTCACATCGAAGTTGGGGACCACAAAACAGACGAAGTGAAGAAATTATGCTATCTCGGAAACAAGCTAGCACAAGTAGGAAGAAGCAAAGGTGACATTTGAAGCAGACGAGCAGAGGCAGAGGGGGCACTTCTGGCCAAAAGAAGCCTACCATTAGCAAACATAGGCCTTGATTTGTTGAAGTAATTTGTGAGGAGGTACGTTTGGAGCACAGCATTGTATGGTAGTGAATCATGGACTGTGTCAAAGACGGAACAGATAGAATCGAAGCGTTTGAGATGTTGAAACTTAGGTTGATTGGAATAAGGAGGTTCTCCGCACAAACGGCGAAGAGAGGACCGCATGGAAAACATTGACGAGAAGAAGGGACACGATGATATGAGATATATTAATATATCAAGGAATAACTACCATTGTACGAGGGCTGTCCAGAAAGTAAGTTCCGATTGATCGCGAAATGGAATCCACATTGAAAATCAGAAATGTTTCATTTGTAACAGTTAGCAACACCTTCCAGCTACTTCTCTACGTAGTCGCCGTTCTGACTCAAATATTTGTTGTAGCGTTGAACCAACTTTCCAATACCGTCATCATAGAAGGCAGCCGCCAGTGCTTTCCGCCAATTCTCTACGCTGGCCTAAAGCTCGTTGTCTGTGCCAAAATGTTGTCCTCATAGCCAGCGGTTCATGTGAGCAGAGATGAAACTCAGAGGGAGACAATTACGATTGAAAACGATGCAGGAGCATCTTCACTGCCCATGCAGAATCCTGCTGAGAATTGTCTTGAAGAAGAAAACGCGCGAGAGTTATGAAATGTTGGCTGCATAGCTTCAGGCGAAATTTCACACCAGGCACTTGTACTTGGCGGGAGACACTATATTCTAGACATCTTTATGCACTCACTGTGAGCTCAAAAACGAGAAGAGTGACGTGATCCCATCTAGGGTCGTACTAGAGATACTGCCGAACACATCTGTGCGAAGTTTTACAAGATTTTCCCAGTGGTTTCCATTTCGCAACCGATCGGAACTTACTTTCTGGACACCTCTCGTATTAGATGGAGCTGCAGAGGGTAACAACTGTAAGCGTGGACAGAAACATCCAAAAAATAATAGAAGATATTAGTTGGAAGTGCTACTATGAGATGAAGAGGTTCGCACTGGAGAGGTAGTCATGGCGGGCAGCATCTAACATGGTTATACGAATGTTTAAAAATATCTTCATTTGTTTGATAGTTCCTCTATTTCTAAAAACCAGTGTATTTGATACTGTGCATCATATTTTACAAAAAGATAAGCGAAAAATTCTTGTGATATGGTTGTATAAAGAAGTTTTACACAGCTGTTTAGGCAATTAAACTTTAGGATGTATTTGTATTTCGTGTCAGAAGCAAATTAAGACACACGCTAAAATATTTGCGATGGTTAGTCATAAAGTTTTAAGTTATCACCTCGAAGAACTAAAAAATATTCCTTGTTTGTTTGCAGGTACACGTCTGCTGCTTTGAAACACACTGAATATCCCGCACTGTAGTACCGTAGCTCGTCGCTGGAGGAGCCAAAGAAAATGGCGGAGCTCACTGATAAACTGGAATATCGGTCAGTAATTCGTTTTCTGCATTTGAAAGGGAACAACGCTGCAACAGTTCTTGCGGCAGACCAATTATCTGTGTAGAATCGGGAGTAGCCCTGTAAGTGGAGATCATAACGCTCAAATGCCAGAGTAACACAACTGAGCCGTTAATAGAAAAAAGTAAAAATCAGTCTTCTGCATCTCGGACGGCGCTTTGAACCTGGCGGGAAGGTCTCCGTCCGCAGGGTTCCGCAACTGCTCACGCCAGTTCATAAAGTCCGCCGATCCAAAGCAGCAGAGGAAATAACGTAACTTTGTCAGGCCGATCGAAGTGACTTCCTCAGCCGCATAATCACCAAGGACGAGCCGTGGGCGTTTCACAGTGACCCCGAGAGAAAGGAGCAAAGCGAGCAATGGAAAGATGTGGATCGGCCACAGCCGATAAATGTGAAGATCCAATAATAATCAGGTAAAGGCGATGCTGAGTCTTCTTTGGGACTTCCACGGTGTGGTGCTAACAGATTACGCTCGCTACGGGGCAAACGTCACGGAAGGGTACTATTGAAATCTCTCGTCGACGTTACAGAAGGTCGCCAAGGAGTGGTGTCGCAGCAAGAGGTCCAAGGGGGTGTTTCCGCTACACTGCAACGGCCTATCTCACTCTGCAGACGACACAGTAATAAGTGGTGCTTCTTGAGGCTATCAAATTTTGCTTCATCTTCTGTATTGTCCTAACGTGGCAGCCAGTGACTCCTCTATATTTCCTCGGCTGAAGACGTCATTGCGTGACAGGTATTTCTGGAATGATTATCGAGGAAGGACATTTCCTTAATAGCCAAAATGCAGACTTCTACAAGCAAGATCTCCATCGAGGCATCCATACTTGGCAAAAACGGGTCACGTTGAAGGCTGAATATGTAAAAAAGGACTAACACAAATTTTCATTTTCATAGCTTAATGTTTTCGAGGTTATAGTTAAAACTTTAAAATTACGACACATACAAGCAACTGTTCACAAAAAAATATAACTCAGCGTTGAACTAGTCTTCTCTTTGACCAAAATTTGGTCAATTCAAGAGCGTCCGGTGTATGAGGTGGTTTCCCAGTGCTTCTCCACTATCAGTGAGGCAGAGTACGAACTTCATTACAATAGATTGGCGTGGACTGGCGTACTCATACAGTGTGAGATTCGACATTGAAGTTCCATTTATCGGGAATGAATTTCCATCCTGTGGCACTTTCAAATGACCCAATCCTCTGTCTATCCGAAGGGAATATTCTCATCTGGGGTTATTAAATTTCTCGATTCCATCTCACCATTTTCAGATTCAAGTCTGCTAGGTGTCTGAGGTAGGGTTAGAAAATTACTGATTGATCTGAGCCACTGATGAACTCCATGATGTCCAGACTAAGAAGGGGGCTGAAATGCAAGGATCTTAGCAATTTCTCTGCTAGTTTCTAGTTCCGAACAAAGACCAGGTGGTGCAATGCCAGGTTTGCAGTGAAGTTCATCTAGTGCTGTAAAGCGTAGAGAGCCTCTGGTAATACGACTGGTGGCGTTTAGGGCAGAGTGTGCACAAAGTAACAGGTCCGGATCTGTGCAGCAGTGGAGGGGGTAACGGCAGTGATAGGACTCACTTGTGTAGGACTACCGCGAGACAGTGAGATAGCGCACAGAAGTACGTATATTGTGTACTGCTCGTAAGCCACAGCACAAGTCTGCAAATGATCGTATTAACAGGTCGTATCACTAAAACTAATAATTCTACAAATATGGACATCCAAAGTAAATCATTTTTCAAGGATCAATCAAAGTAAAATAAGTGCAACCACACACTGCCAGAAGGAAACTCTGTAAAACAAAAAATGGATAAAATTTGCAGTGTAGCCGACTACGTCGCTTACAAGAATACTCGTGATGTAAAATAAATAACGCGTCTCATGTGGAAATCATGTGTCAGTCCTCTGATAACCTGTTCGTTAACATTACCTCAACATAAAATTTTCTTCTGCTTCTTTTGCATTTCTCCTGACGTAGTGGAGTCTTGGAAAGTACTTATAGCTATGTCGCCCCCCCCCCCCCAATTCTCTCCTTTATTCTCTTCATTCTGAGAATAGCTATCAGTTCCTGCATCCTCTCTCTTTTTAGTGGGACTTTTGCTTCCTAGTTTGCTCTCTTCTCCTCTGGCATAAATTTAATAACACTGCACACCACACATTTCTAACTACAAAGTACTTTCCCCGCACCTATAGTGGATGAAGACTGTGGTGGCTGCTACACAGCAAAGAAACAGCAAAGAGAACGCACAAAGTGAACGGGTCGGCGAGCGACAGTCAATTGAGGTGGCCGCCACTTGGGGCCAGTGGGATGGAATCACCCTGCAGTCTGGGCTGCACACGAGCCATGTTATTTTGCAGGAGCCATAACACAGGTTACGTACGCATAGCAGGAAGTACTATGCATACGTTTTTTGGCTACATACTGACTAGCTGGCATCGGTCACGTTGCCCAGTTTTCAGCCTTCGAATATAACGATAAAAATTCACAAAAAATACAATGACAAGAATCAAGTATGATGATCTCAACGTAGATGAAATGTTATGTATTGTCTTGAAAGCTATATGGAGAATTACGATGGTGTTGTGGGCTCGTGGTAAGATTTATTAGGTAGCAGTTGGGATTGGAGAGGAAGTGAAATGAGATGACGCGTGAGCCCTGTATTGGGAAGTGTCAAGAAACGGAATGTAAGTCTTAGGAGGCTGGAATGAGTTATGCACTGGATGCTTCATTTGGAATGGAAGAGGGGTTAGGCTGATAAGATACGTAGGTCTCAGGAGTGACAGCACGGTCTGGGAGAGGAAGACGGCTGAAATTAGCCTAGGATGGAACGTGGAGTGTGTAGAAACGTCAGGAAGGTTGGACGTGGTGGTAGACGCGAGGCGCCAGGTCGGGGTTCTCCACGGCAAGAAAAGGAGGGTGACCTGGTACAGTGCGGTGTTGGGACCCGATTGTACTGGAGATGTTGGGTTGTGAGGTGTGCTAAATTAAACAACGGTACTGGTGGGGGAGGATAAACGTTACAGAAAGCGAGGTGGAGTACATGACGTTCAAGGATTTGGAGAGGACGTGAAGAACTGGGGACAGAGAGCCATTCAATATCTTGCGGATGAGGTGTAAGGGATGAGGGTCTTGCGCCTATAACGAGGTATGACAACTGTGGAATTAAGCGAATACGACTTGTAAGTGAGGGAGAGAGCCAGGATGGCACTTCCTTTGATGCAGTGCTCTAGGGTATGCTCCACTGATGTAGAGTGAAACGGTACCGTGGATTCGTATTTGAGAGCAACAGGGCTTGAATCCCTGTTTGGCTTTATTGATTTATAGGTTATCCACAGTTTCCCTCAATCTGTTTAGCTAGGTGCCGATATGATTCCTTAAGCATTACGAATTCTAATCCCCAGCATTAAGCTCTGAGTTGCGACCGTATGAATGATCTTGTTGTCAGCTGACAGCCAATTCCTGACATAAAAGTAACCAAAAAACAGAGTATGGGAAAGCTGTGACCATGCCCCAATATCACTCCCCTGAACACGGGAAAGCACTAAGGGTAAATTGACAACGCCTTCTGTCAAGCTGATGCGCCATTGTCTTGCGCCAATCTACTATCGCGAATCGGTTTTCATCGACGTTACACTGTCGGAGAAGGAGGAATTGGAGGGGGGATTAAAATTCATAGGGGGATTGGGGAGGGGGGGACAGGCAGTTGTTTACTGTCATCCGAGCTGTGGGCGTTGCCACCGTACTCCGATAAAGTGCGCGGGGCAACGCCAAAGAATAGCGGCAACACGTATTTAAACTATACTTGGATTCGAACCGCGACCTTTCACTCAGAAGTAAAGTACGATTACCATTCAATCTTTATTTACGTTCCCCTAAAGAAAACTATAAGACTGGAAGACCAAAACGAAGCACTCGGATTAAAATAGTATAAAGCAGATGCAGTCATTTGCCTCTACTGTTGAATCTATACATCTAAGGCACACCGACAGAAACAAAATGAACTTCAAGATGGAAAGATAAACATTTGCAGATGACATTCCTATCCTCAGTGAAGGTGAAGAATAATTACAGGATGTGTTGAATTGAATGAAGAACCTAGTGGGTAGAGCATATGGACCGAGAGTAAACCGAAGAAACACGCAATGAATGAGGAGTAGCATAAATGAGAATGTTTGTCAAGAAGACTTAACTAAAGAATCGCACATGACGGATGAAGCAAAGAGGACATATAAAGCAGACTAGAACAAGCAAAGGGAGCATTGCTGTCAAAGAGAAGTCTACTGGTATCAAACATAAGCTTTAATTTGAGGAAGAAATTTCTAAGCATGGACATTTGGAGCACAGCCTTGTACGATAGTGTACCATGGACTGTGGGTAACTGGAACAGAATCGAAGCTTTTGAAATGTAGTGCTACAGAACGATGTCGAAAATTAGATGGCTTGATTAGGTGAGGAATGAGGAGGTTCTCCGCAGGATCGTGAGGAAAGGAACATGTGGAAAACACTGACAACAAGAAGGGGCAGGAAAGTAGGTCAGATGTTAAGACATCAGGAATAACTTCCATGGAACTAGAGGAATCTAAAGAGCATAAAAAATGTGGGGAAAACAGAGGTTGGATTACACCCGACAAATAAATGAGCACGTAGTTCGCAAGTCCTGCTCTGAGATTAAGAAGTTGGCGCACGAGAGGAATTCGTGGCGGGCTGCATCAAACCAATCCAGAAGACTGATGGTTAAAAAAAAACTAAAAACTAAAAATCGTACGGTGGCTGGGAACAGCGATGTTGCATTTTTCCAGCCTACGAATATAATGACAAAAATGAACAAAATACAATGATGGGAATAAAAAATGATAATCTTAACCAAAATGAAATGTTAGTGATAATTGCGATGTTGAAATCTGTATGCATAAGTATATTGGTTTAGTGGACTCCATCTACATCTACATCTACATCTACATGACTACTCTGCAATTCACATTTAAGTGCTTGGCAGAGGGTTCATCGAACCACAATCATACTATCTCTCTACTATTCCACTCCCGAACAGCGAGCGGGAAAAACGAACACCTAAACCTTTCTGTTCGAGCTCTGATTTCTCTTATTTTATTTTGATGATCATTCCTACCTATGTAGGTTGGACTCAACAAAATATTTTCGCATTCGGAAGAGAAAGTTGGTGATTGAAGTTTCGTAAAAAGGTCTCGCCGCGACGAAAAACGTCTATGCTGTAATGACTTCCATCCCAACTCGTGTATCATATCTGACACACTCTCTCCCCTATAACGCGATAATACAAAACGAGCTGCCCTTTTTTTGCACCCTTTCGATGTCCTCCGTCAATCCCACCTGGTAAGGATCCCACACCGCGCAGCAATATTCTAACAGAGGACGAACGAGTGTAGTGTAAGCTGTCTCTTTAGTGGACTTGTTGCATCTTCTAAGTGTCCTGCCAATGAAACGCAACCTTTGGCTCGCCTTCCCGACAATATTATCTGTGTGGTCCTTCCAACTGAAGTTGTTCGTAATTTTAACACCCAGGTACTTAGTTGAATTGACAGCCTTGAGAATTGTACTATTTATCGAGTAATCGAATTCCATCGGATTTCTTTTGGAACTCATGTGGATCATCTCACACTTTTCGTTATTTAGCGTCAACTGCCACCTGACACACCATACAGCAATCTTTTCTAAATCGCTTTGCAGCTGATACTGGTCTTCGGATGACCTTACTAGACGGTAAATTACAGCATCATCTGCGAACAGTCTAAGAGAACTGCTCAGATTGTCACCCAGGTCATTTATATAGATCAGGAACAGTAGAGGTCCCAGGACGCTTCCCTGGGGAACACCTGATATCACTTCAGTTAAGATTTCTTAGGTAATGAATGTGTCAGACATAGGGATTAATTGGAGAGGGGGTGAAATGCGGTAAGACGAGAGATGAGTATTGGGGATGGTGAAGAAATGGCGTGTAAGTGGTAGGAGGCTGGTAGGAATGGTGCACTGGAGACCTCATTTGAAATGGAAGAGATGTTGGTTGATAGGATGGATAGGTCTCAGGAGTGATATCGTGATCTGGTATGGAAAGGCGACTGAGATGAACATATGATGGGACATGGAGTAGGTGGAAATGTAAGGAAGGTTGGGCGTGGAGGTAGATGCGCTGCACCGGGCCACATCCTCCAGGATAAGAAGGGTGGGGGGGGGGGAGGGGGTGAGAGTGGTTCAAAAATGGTTCAAATGGCTCTGAGCACTATGGGACTTAACGGCTGTGGTCATCAGTCCCCTAGAACTTAGAATTACTTAAACCTAACTAACCTAAGGACATCACACACACCCAAGCCCGAGGCAGGATTCGAACCTGCGACCGTAGCGGAAGCGCGGTTCCAGACTGTAGCGCCTGGAACCGCTCGGCCACACTGGTCGGCGGTGAGAGTGGTACCGTGGGATGTTGGGACCCGCTTTTGCGGCCGATGTAGGACTGTAAGGCTCGCGAACTTCAGCAGTGATACTGGTGGTGGAGGGCAAACGCTATACGAAACGAGGCGGAGTACATTTGGAGGGAGAGGTTAAACTTGAGATGGAGTTCCCTTCAACGTCTGTAGAGGTGAGGGCGTAATGGACGAGGATCTTTTACGTAAGTTTATGTATGATAACTATGTGATTCAATCCTTTTGTTCGGGCAATTAGTACTTTTATTCTTTTGTTGGCTTTCTTTTGAATGGTTAGTAGGTGCGGGGCTCCAAGTTAGTTTCTCACCAAGGTTTAGTTTCTGTTTTACTTACAATTTTTTCCATAAATATTGCCTGTTTTTAGAATGAATTGTGCAAAGACAGTACTGGAATACAGGAGGAGGTCAGATTATTGGAGAGGTAGTTGGCAATAATAGTAGCGGTAATAATGATAGTGGGAGATGTAAAAAGAATTTGTAGGTGTACAAAATAAAAGTTTTCTGATATAGCGAGTTGTGGAGAAAGGAAATTTAGGAAGACTACACTAGCGAAGAATACTTGGAAATGAGGAAGATCTGGTTGGAGAGAAGTACATAGGGGGGTGACGACAGTGAACAGTGACAATGGTAATCATTATTGTTGCCTTAGTAGATTGTCATCAGCAGGAGATGTTTCTCAATTCTCTGGTGTAACCCCAGGAGATTAATCCAGTGTCATGGTCGTGCTACTGAGGAGGCCTTGGAGAAAGTGTTGAACGATGGAGAAGGGCAGTACGGATTTTGGTCTGACAGGAGCAGGTGTTTTTGCCATGTTGTTCAGGCAAGAGCGTTAAGGCCGAAGAAGGATATGAGAGGCAGTGTGGACTGGTGAAACAGTAGGGTGTGGAAGTCTCTGCGCCAGGATAGCTGCGCACATGATGGTGAAATGTGATCAGAGAGACAAACATCACAGAAATAACTAACACAGGCACTCATAACCAGTTCCAGGTGCCTTGAGATTTCATGAGAAACACCTTGCAGGATAACATCGCTGTAATAAATAATTGGAAGTGTGTTTGTACAAGTTCCTTTTACAGGTCAAGAGGGAACCTCTTTTTGTATTTTTCTAGCACACGGAGAAATACTGATACCTTCCCGCAGTTACATGCTCAGTTCAATTTGGAATTTCATCTTTTATTATTCCCAAACTCGTTGCTGAGGATGAGAAGTTTATATTTGTCCCACTTGGATGGGTGATATTCCGGTCTGCCGAGCGCTGGTGGCGAGCAGAGTGCATTCAGCACTTATGAGGCAAACTGAGGAGCTTCTTAATTGAGAAGTAGCAGCTCCGATCTCGTAAACTGACATGCAGCCGGGACAGCGGTGTGCTACCACATGCCCGTCCATATTCGCATGCAGTGAAGCCCCTGGTCTGAGGATGACACGGCGGCAGGTCGGTACCTTTGGGCCTTCAAGGCCTATTCTGGCGGAGTATTAAACCTTGGCATACTGTTATTTGTGTTAGTCGTTAAGAGAGTAGAAGTAACAACTTAACTCATACAAACAGGAAACTGATGTAAAATAATAAAATGACTGGTGGAATGATAAATTTTTTATACACTGACTACTATAGTAAGGTAACAGTTATTTAACATCATCTATCATTTTTGACACTGGAATAACACATGCGCCAATCCCAAATAGTTCACATTTTCATCACAAATGAGGATTAGCTGTGTGCTTTTACCATGAGTGAAATAAATCATTTATTGCCTGCTCTTGAAATACTATGGGTATTTCATGGGTTCTTCAGGTAACGCTCTCTCGGATAATGTGAAAGATCCTGAAATTTTGTGGACTCGCAAGATACAGTACTACAGGATGGGTAAAAGGACCACGTTCGCTTTGCCTTCATCCCTATAGTTGGCAGAAGATATCATCAGAAAGATGTTAATTTGAATCAGTATGTCTGTACCAGCTTGCGATGTTTAACTGCGGTCACAGAGAACAACTGACTTACTATAAGGCGCTTTTCCCAGCACTAGTTCAATAACGGTAATCTGTGGCGAAACTGTATGTAGGAAAAAATCAATACGATTTTCCTGCTTTATGTTACACGCATGTAGTGTAGAAAGTGTGAGACATGGGATTACACGGAACACGCACTAAGGCAATATTCGAACAATTTCATTAGCCTGGAAGTAAAGTGATCGCAACATTTTAGCATATTCATTTCTAAAGTAGCACGTAAGAAAAATCTTAGTACATAATTACAATTGCCCGTAAGTATGTAGCGAGCGTGGTGCTAGTAAGCATAACCTTTCACCAAGATGGAACTAAATTTTGTATAAATTGAGCTATAAAGCCACCGTATAGAGCAGTTGTGAATGCGGAACTATCATATTGCAGTGATCTTTATACATATATGATCCCTCATACTTGTTATGGCTAAATTCAATGAAGACTAACGATTAGGTAACCAAGCGCCTTGTCAATAAAGATTGCACGTATTCGTTGCACAAAAGTAAAAAATAATCATTATTTCGATGAAACCGGTACGTATGTGTGAAACTGAATATTTAAAAACTACGAATTAAAATACAAAACGCCTTAGCAAACACCAGTTATCGGCCATTATGTAAGCAAAAGAAGCTGATGTAATTGAAAACAGCTCACAGTTGACATATATTAGGAGGAGTACTATTTTTGGAGTGCTGTTTAAAAGTGAAGAAAGACAGGGAGTGGACACTGCGCAGCGTTTTACGGTCGGCATCGAATGGCTCAGATCAATAACGCGATTGCGTCGCTGACGGTTGCCGCAACGGCCATAGCGCGAGTACAATTCTGTGGCGTCGAGATTCGACAGAAAGACGCCAAAGTGTCGCTACTTCACATCGCAGGAAAAGCAGAAACACACAAGACGGTGAGAAATACTGCTGCACGCGCCGCAGGAAAAGCGATACGAGTGACATTTGTGCGAATAAAAGCGGGCGGACGGCGGCAGCGGCCGACGCGCAGAGGAGCCATGTTGGCAGACGGGCGAGCAATCGATACGCGCCGACATCTCAAGCACGTCGCGCCTGCCTTCGCTACCCCCACTCCCTTTCTCTTGAAGATTCCGGCGGCTGCTTCGGCAAGATTCGTCGCGTGCGGCCTTGCCCGAAGCCGGGCCGCGCCGTCGGGGAGAGGAGGGAGGAGGAGAGAGAGAGTCGGCGAGAGGGGAAAGCGAGTCGGGCGTCCCGCGGCGCCGGCGGCGGCGCCGCATAAGACGAGCGAGGGCGAGCGAGCGGGGAGGTGTCGCGAGAGCGAGAGATTTCATTAGAGTGCGGCCAGGGGAGCGGAGGTAATCTTGTTAGGGCCGGGCCCCCACCGCGGCCGCCGGCGCCCACTGCGCAAGACCGGCGGCGGCGAGCCGTCTGAAGAACCACTGACCTACCTTTGAGAAGAGTCGCGCCGGGCCGCGGCTGCGGAGAGGAGGCGCAGACGGCCGGGACGCTCCACTGGGGCGCGGCTGCTGGCGCCTAGTTCGCGGCGCGACCGCGCGCGCGCTGGGGCCGCTGGCGTCGCGGGCGAGGCGCGGCCCGCGCGTGTCGTGTGTGCGGCCAGGTAGCGCCGGCATGACTGACGCGCCGCCACAAAAAATGCCCGCCATCGGCAGCCGCGGCCGGGGAGGGGCGCAGCGGCGCCGCGCCGAGCGCACGGAGCACGCGCGACGGCCGGGGCTCGAACCGACGCCCGCGCGAACGCGCCACCTGTCCGCACGCACGCCGCTCTCTCAGCTCTGCTCACACCACGCAATTCCTTCGACACTGAAAAACGTACACAAAAGAGTTGACGGAGGAACCACGAAGTGTTACGAACACGCCAACACTGTAACAAAGACTCTAGTGCGACCAAAATACTAAACGAAATTCAGATGACAAAAGTCATGGGAAATTTGGAAATTTGTGGTAAGATCGTATGGGACCAAACTACTTAATCTAACTTAAATTAACTTGCGCTAAGGACAACACACACACCCACGCCCGAGGGAGGATTCGAACCTCCGACCGAGGGAGCCGCACGGACCGTGACAAGGCACCCTACATCTACATACATACTCCGCAGTCCCCCATACAGCGCGTGGCGGAGGGTACCTCGTACCAGAACTAGCATCTTCTCTCCTTGTTCCACTCCCAAACATAACGAGGGAAACATGATTGCCTATATGCCTCTGTACGAGCCCTAATCTTTCTTCTCTTATCTTTGTGGTCTTTCCGCGAAATGGCAGCAGTAAAATTGTACTGCAGTCAGCCTCAAATGCTGCTTCTCTAAATTTCCTCAGTAGCGATTCACGAAAAGAACGCCTCCTTTCCTCTGGAGACTCCCACCCGAGTTCCTGAAGCATTTCCGTAACACTCGCCGGCCGGAGTGGCCGTGCGCTTCTAGGCGCTACAGTCTGGAACCGAGCGACCGCTAAGGTCGCAGGTTCGAATCCTGCCTCGGGCATGGATGTGTGTGATGTCCTTAGGTTAGTTAGGCTTAAGTAGTTCTATGTTCCAGGCGACTGATGACCTCAGAAGTTAAGTCGCATAGTGCTCAGAGCCATTTTTGAATCGTAACACTCGCGTGATGATCAAACCCACCTGTAACAAATCTAGCAGCTCGGCTCTGAATTGCTTCTATGTCCTCCCTCAATCCGACCTAATAGTGCTCGAGCACTACTCAAGAATATCAATATCAGCTGAGGGTTTCAGTTAGTCATCATTCACTCAAGAGTAGGTCGTATTAGTGTTTTATAAGCGGTCTCCTTCAGAGATGAACCGCATCTTCCCAAAATTCTACCAATGAACCGAAGACGACTATCCGCCTTCCCCACAACTGCCATTAGATGCTTGTCCCACTTCATATCGCTCTGCAATGTTACGCCCCAATATTTAATCGACGAGACTGTGTCAAGCGCTACACTACTAATGGAGTATTCAAACATTACAGGATTCTTTTTCCTATTCATCTCCATTAATTTACATTTATCTATATTTAGAGTTATCTGCCATTCTTTACACCAATCACAAATCCTGTCCAAGTCATCTTGTATCCTCCTACAGTCACTCAACGACGACACCTTCCCGTACACGACAGCATCATCAGCAAAACAACCGCACATTTGCTATCCACCGTATCCAAAAGATCATTTATGTAGACAGAAAACAACAGCGGACCTAGCACACTTCCCTGGGGCACTCCAGATGATACCCTCACCTCCGATGAACACTCACATCACTCACCCTAGACCACGCGGGTACCATGGGATACTTCCCAGTGTCGTGCCGGACGTATTTTCGTCCGGCATCTCCCAGCACCTCGATGTGGCAAGAACTCAAGAAGTCGCTCGAAGTCCCCTGCAGAAATATTGAGCATGCTGCCCCGATAGACGTCCATGATTGTGAAACTGACGCCAGTGCAGGAGGTTGTGCACGAACTGGTCTCTAGATTATGTCCTACATATAACCGATAGGATTCATGGCGGGCGATCTGGATGGCCAGATCATTCGTCCGAACTGTCCAGAATGTTCTTCAAACAGCCGCGAACAGTTGTGACCCGGTGACAGGACGGCGTTTTTTGGCAACGTGAAGTCCGCGAATGGCTGCAATTGGTTTCCAAGTAGTTCAACACGACCATTTCCTATCGATGATCGATTTAGTTTGACAAGAAGGCGCAGTCCATTTCATGTAAACATTAGCTTGAACAGTGTCTTTTTGACAGCTGGGGTCCATGGCTTCGTGGAGTGTGCGCCACACTCGAATCCTACCATCAGCTCCTAACAGCTGAACTCGTGACTCATCTGACTGGGCCACTTTTTTCCAGTCGTCTCGGGTCCAAATGATATGTTCACGAGCCGAGGAGAGGCGCTGCAGGCAATGTCGTGCTGTTAGCAAGGCACTCGGGTCGGTCGTTTGCTGCCATAGCCCATTAAGACGACATTTCGCTGCACTGTCCTGACGGACACCTTCCTCGTACGTCCCACGTTGGTTTCTGCGGTTATTTCACACAGTTTGCTTGTGGTGTAGGCGCTGACAACTCTACGCAAACCCCGCCGCTTGCGGACGTTAATTGTAGGCCGTGGCCACTGCGGTGTCCGTGGTGAGAGGCAATACCTGACATTTGGTAAATTTTTCCCACTCTTGACACTGAATATCTCAGAATACTGAATTCCCTAACGATCATCTAAATAGAATGGCCCTTGCTTCTAGCTCCAACTACCATTCCGCGTTCAAAGTCTGTCGATTCCCGTTGCGCGGACATAATCACATCGGAAACGTTTTCATATGGATCGCTTGAGTGCAAATGACAGCTCCGCTAATACACTGCCCTTGTGTACCCGATACTACGGCCACCTCTATATGTGGACATTGCTATCCCACGACTTGTATCACCTCAGTGTATATATAACCGGCTCTGAGGTGTAACTGAGGTCACGCCAAGACATGCCCTCCCCGCTTTTAGCTAAATACCAGTGAAACTGTGTGCAGAAACTGATTTTCCTGTTCTATCCTACATTGCCTGCCTCGGTAGCTGAGTGACATGCGTGACGGCACGATAGCGCACCGTATTCGGTCAGAGAGCTGGCTACTCTCTGTAGTAATAATAAAAAAAAGAGCTAGTGAGGGGATCAACGATTAACTTCAAAGAGTGTCACGTGATGTCTACCATGACCAAATGCGACGATCAATAACGAACAAAATGAAAGAAACGAAAAAAGTGGTAAGCGCGACTGACTTCCATCCGGGAGACTGGGGTTCGATCCCTGGTACTGTCAAGGATTTTTCCTTGGTGGGGGGATTGATCCGTGATGCACTCAGCCTCGTGAGGCCAACTGAGGAACTACTCGACTGATTAGTAGCGCTTTCAAGGTCAAGTAACCGTGGAGCGACCGGGAGAGCGATTTTGCTGAGTACAAGCCCTTCCATACCCCATCCGGTGACGCTATTGGTAGAGGATGACGCGATTCTGTCTAGGGGTAGAACACGGAACATTTTCTTTTAACTTCACCCTACAAAGACGTGGTGACTAACAAAAGCACAAGTGCACATGTCGCACGGGATTCCAAGGCACACATAACAGCGAAATATTCAAACAATTAATATCAATGTTGGAAGTAACAATGGCCACAAGATTTTGATGCATCTAGCAATGAAGTAGCAAAAGAGGAAAATTTTATTAGGCTTAATAGTAATATTACATACCATATAATAATTATAGTATCAGTAAGAGTAACCGCTCACAGAGAAATATTTAGTTTTTCATATATTGAACTCACTGTGATCGTTATAAATGGTGCCTTCCTTGCACAAAGACTGTAATGTAATCATTATTTCGATAAAACCAATACTAAACACGAAACGAAATATTGAATAAATTACACATTTTTATTAAAATGAAACTCCTCCAGCTGTACTTAAGGTTTTATATTTACTTGCCTACTAGTTTCGACGTTGCGTCAACGCCATCTTCAGGCCCCTACACTTTGATGAAATCAATTGTGTGTGGCTCAGTACTAGAAGTCCGCAGTGAGACCAACACGTGCTCCACATGGATGGCGGGCAATGAGTTACTTAAGTACAGCTGGAGGAGTTTCATTTTAATAAAAATTATACCAGCTGTGTCCTACCTTCATCAAATTTAAATATGGATGTACGAAATTTACACATTGTTCCACTATTTCGAGTCTCTGTCGAGTAGGTATACCAACACACACAACATCGAATAAATTCAGTGGCGTGATGGTAGAACTGCAAAAGAGTAGTATAGACCTTACGAAACTGTAACAGGAATGTTCGGTGAATCCCGTTCTATATATTTGGAGAATCGATATCCGAAGGATGCTGTGCCATCATTCTGCTGACTCCATTGCATAATTCGCTTAGGGACCATAAGAACAAGATGATAGAGGTTGGAGCGTGTAAGGAGGCATATAAACAGTCATTTTTCTCTAGCGCAATACCCGGACGGATGGGGAAATGAAATGGTTAATATTAGTACAATCTACCCTGCACCATGCGAAGTACAGTGGCTTGCAGAATATATGTGTAGATGTAGGTGCAGATTTATATGACTGAACAAGTGACCAAAAATAGATTGAAGGGAAATTCACAACTACCAAAATATCGACATTTTAAAGAAAATCCCATACGAGATGCTACTGCAACAAATTCTAGAACACGCTTCTAGCGTTTGGAGTCCTTATCAAAAAAGCATAACAACAGACAACGATTTAATTCAGAGACGTGCTCCTAGCGTCTTAAAAATCATTATACCGCGTACGAAATGTAGCAGAAATACTCGGGGAACTTCAACGGAAACTCTTGGAAAACACACAACGTAGTTCTCGTGAAACCTTGTTGGGTAAAATTAAAGGACCAATATTCGATGAGGACTGTACGATTTACGCTCTGACCACTGCGCATCTTGCAACTCAGTATCCGCATAGAATAGGAAAGTAAATCGTTAACACTGGCGCAGTGCACCAAACACCAAACACTGCGCAGTGGCTTGCGGAGTATTTTTGTGAATGTAGATTCCTTCAAGCGAATAAAAAAAGGGGTAGAGAGAGAGAATTCACGAAATCGTATCAAATAATCAATACTAGACGCACATGCCAGAAGACGAATGATGGACAATCGACAGGACGAGAGCTCGGGCAATGCTGTCGTGGAAACTGATGATTAAAATTGCAAATCCTTCTAAAGCGCATTAAATACGACCAACGAACGAGTGCGTAGTCTGTACCGCAGTTGAAGATTTCATCTGCATTATAAAGTGACAAATAAACCTGCCGAATGATAGAAGGCTTTCCATCTACGTCTACACCCTGCAAATTACTATAGAGTGCACGGTAGTGCGTACTTCCCATTATGACACATGAAAACATAGGAACATCAAAAACACAACACATAACCATGCCTAATAAGATGTAGTAAATCCTATGGCATTGAAAACAAATTCCAGTCGTCTCCAATTGGATAAATACAGGTCCCGAATGGTTTTTAAGGAAATCTTACACCACTCTTCCTCCATCTTACAATGATGGAGTTGAATAGAGATCAAGCACACTTCTCTCCAAAGTAGGCCACAAAGGCTCAATAATGTTGATCTGTGATGCCTGTTGCGGCCATAGGAGATGCAAAAATTCATTCTCGTGCTTACAAAGTCACTCCTGGACGATGCGAGCTGTGTAAGCAGGGGCCCTGCCGTCTTTGAACACAGCGTCGCCATTGAGGAACATACGTTGTACAATGGGCTGGACCTCAACAACCAATGGTCACATAATCGTTGACAGAATGCGACCTTGCAGAGTAACTACGAGACCCATGGAATACCACGACATGCCTGCCCGAATCATCACCGAACCCCCGCCGGTGTTCCATTCTTGGCAGCAAGCTGTCTGCATCGTAGGCTTGGAACTCGGCCAAAAGTTGAAGTCCATGTGAAACAAGACTCATGCGACCAAATGAGATTCTTCCATTGCTCTGTAGTCCAGATTTTATAGTTCTGGACCAATGTTTTTCTGTTGCCGGCATTTGAACCACTGATGAGTGGCTTTGGAATTCCAGCTCATCCTGCAATAGCGTACTTTTGGAGATCCCTTCGTGACGTTTTTGTGCTGAAAGAGTTCGAGAGTGCGACATTCACTTCTGCAGTGATATCTGAAGCTATTGTTCTCTTATTTTTTCGCCTCAATCGTCTTCAATGGCTGTCCGTCACAATTTTACACTTTCGTCCGCTTTGTTACTAGCGGATTCCTTGTATGCGGTACGAGTCTTGATACGGTGTCTCTTGGAACACCAGGCCCTTGGCTACCTCGGTTACGGAAGCACGGACAACAACCATTTTCAGCTGTCAAGAATTCTTGCGGGTTATATGGCCATGGTCCATGGAACTTTTCTATCCCCGACGTTTCGTCCAAAGCTACGTTGGACATCTTCGGAGGTGCTCCTGGTTGTACTGAGTCTTGCCAACTGACGAGTCGGAAGTCGAAGAGTGGCCTAAACACGGTGGAAAGTGGGCGTGGTCTGGATTTCACGTGATAAATCTTGTTAAGAATAAAATATAACTATCGCTCATAGCATGTCAAAGATGAAAACTTCTCATCGATTCTGTAGTGCCACTGTCCATATATCGCTGAGTTTCATAGCTTCTTCTTTTCTGTTAAAATTATCCCCATGTTTATATATTTCAATGGCTTCTCTATATATCTGTTGATAACAGTTCGTCATAGTACATAATTTTAACAGAAAAGAAGAAGCTTTGAAACTCAGTGATATGTGGATAGTGGCGCTACAGAATCGATGAGAAGATTTTATCTTTGACGTACTATGATCGATAGTTATATTTTATCCTTGACAAAGTTTATCTCTGCTATCACATGAAATCCAGACAATGCCCACTTTCCACGGTATTTAGGCCGCTCTTCGACGTTCGACTCGTCAGCCTGCAAGACTCAGCACAACCAGGAGCACCTTCGAAGACGTCCAAAGTAGCTTTGGACGAAACGTCGGGGATAGAAAAGTTCAAAGGACCACGGCCTCAACCCGGAAGAATACTCGGCAGCTGAAACATCCGGTCGTTGAAAGCCTTCATTGTGTGAACAGCAATTTTCCCACATTCGAATGCGCTGCGCTTTGAAACAATGCAAGCAGCAGCTTGCTTTACCATAAATGTATATCCAAGCGAAGCTAAATATTATTATCTTTACATATAGACAGCAAAGGGCCTGGAGGAGCAGCTGAACGGAATGGACAGTGTCTTGAAAGGAGGATATAAGATGAACATCAACAAAAGCACCAAAAAATGGCTCTGACCACTATGGGACTTAACATCTGTGGTCATCAGTCCCCTAGAACTTAGAACTACTTAAACCTAACTAACCTAAGGACATCACACACATCCATGCCCAAGGCAGGATTCGAACCTGAGACCGTAGCAGTGGCGCGGTTCCGGACTGAGCGCCTAAACCGCTAGACCACCGCGGCCGGCAACAAAAGCAAAACGAGGATAATGGAATGTAGTCGAATTAAGTCGGGTGACGCTGAGGGAATTAGATTAGGAAATTAGACACTTAAAGTAGTAAAGGAGTTTTGCTATTTGGCGAGCAAAATAACTGCTGATGGTAGAAGTAGAGAGGATGTAAAATGTAGACTGGCAATGGCAAGGAAAGCGTTTCTGAAGAAGAGAAATTCGTTAACATCGAATATAGATTTAAGTGTCAGGAATTCGTTTCTGAAAGTGTTTGTATGGAGTGTAGCCATGTATGGAAGTGAAACATGGACGATAAATAGTTTGGACAAGAAGAGAATAGAAGCTTTCGAAATGTGGTGCTACAGAAGAATGCTGAAGATTAGATGGGTAGATCACATAACTAATGAGAAGGTATTGGCGAGAAGAGGAGTTTGTGGCACAGCTTGACTAGAAGAAGGGATCGGCTGGTAGGACATGTTCTGAGGCATCAAGGGATCACCAAGTTAGTATTCGAGGGCAGCGTGGAGGGTAAAAATCGTAGAGGGTGACCAAGAGATGAATACACTAAGGAGATTCAAAGGGATTCCCCTGAATTAACCCTTTTTACAGCGCAACCAGACTTCGTTCACTTGAGCCATCAGTTGAAATGGGATTAGCTACGACCAGACACGCCACAGTCGATGGTTCACTGAGAGCAGGGAGTTAGGGAGTTGTGAATATCATTTAACAGCCCTACGCTGGTGCAGAAGTACTTCACCCTTTCCTCCTGATTCAGGCGACAGTAGAAGTCGGAACGGTTTAGGGGACGCGCTGAGCGCGGCGGCAGTTGTAGTGTCCTGAGGCGTCCACGAAAACTTGCAAACTACGGAGACTGGCGTTCTGATTATCACGACGCGGGAAACGCCCCTATCACAGCCCTGAAAGCCCGTCATGTTTCAGTGTGAAGTGCAGCCGTTCACAGGTCTGGCCAACCAATTTGACTCACAGGCACGACGGCGCATGCTGGAATTGTCAAATGTCAGGCGTTGGACTCAGGACGTGTAAGGTTACCCTCGTGACACACGATATCTCCGAGACGATACGCAATTCCACTGTCGGTACAGCTGAAAACCGCCTCTGGCTGTTAGTCCACCACAATTTGCATACCACAAGTCTCACCCACTGGGGAACGATCTGAAGTTCTCCACCAGGGGAGGATCAGAAAATGAAGAAGGCAAAGTATCACGATCACACTCCACCAAGTCCCGTACAGGAGCCAAATTAATAAAATAAACGAGCCTCTACGTTGTAAAAACCAATCGTTTACTGGGTCTCCCCTCTTATCTGTTGTGCTGGCATGGTAGACAATCCAGATACAGCACCAGATTTCCCAGACTGGGGGAGCAAGCCACTGCTTTGTGTATCTTGAGGGGGAACCAATCCGCGAATCAAAATCTCTCTTGTCTGAAAAAGAAGATTTTAGACTAGCGAGGTGTCCTTCTCGCAGTAAGAATGGCCATGTTTCGGCAATAAACGTCCACCTAGATGGGACCACAGTCATGCATTTACGAAGACATCTAATCTTCCCAGGCCGACCATTTCCAATTACTGAAAGAAGGCTGTTATGATCCCCAGGCGGTCGTGCATGTGAAATATATTTTTTCCCCTGCTCGCTAAAAGAATCGGGCAACTTCCTGGTGTCAGAGGAGTTACAGTCTTGCCTCCGGTATACATGTGCACCAGCCGCTCTGATCTTACCGTCCCAGCTTCTAACACGAGAATGCTTATAATTTTATGACCACCCCACCCTTTGCGCCAAAGCTCAGATTACAGCAGTGTATCTTAAATGGCTTCCTCCACCAACTTTCTGCCATCTGGTCGCCTTCGAGACAGACTGTCGCCTGGCCCAGGTAAAATGTTTGCGAGCTAGCGCCCACCTGCTCCAAACCTAAGTGGAAAGAGTGGAATGCCACAGCCCGAGGTCTCTCTGCAGGTACAACTCACAGAGCGCTGCTTCCCGAAACACTCGCACAGACAGGTCGCTTGACACAACATTTATGGCCTACAATTAGTCTTTCTCCCTGTTCTCCATTGCCTCCACTACGGCCCCTCAGGTACAAGTTCTCTACAAGCTACACAAGTAGTTATAAGAACATTCTGCTCAAAATTTCCTCGTGTAAACAAGTCATAACCCACAAATACCAAGTGTAGTACTGGGGACCTAAACTATGAATATCAATCTGATCGACAGAGTAGTTAAAGTGAGAGAATGCCGTGCCACCTATCAACAATACACTATCACATACAGACTACACTGCTCTGACCACTACTGACGGTCGCAACGTACAGAGGAAATCATACAGGTGTCGTTTGTAGTCGAATATAACAGTGCATTTTGCAGGCTTGGCTAGCACTGCGTTTAGGGTCAAGTATGCATTTCTCGTGGTGTTCCCGTATTTTTGTCCAACCCTTGTACTTTTTCCAGTTCTGTTTATGTGTGCGGGAAGAATGCTTAAGTGCCCTTGCGCATGCTGTAATTAGTATGATCTTGTTCAACCTTGCCGACTCCCAAGGGAGTGATTTGTAGGAAGTTGTAATTTATTTCTAGACTCCGAACTTAATACTGGTTCCTCAGACTTTGTAAATGGGTTTTTGCTGGATAACATCAAATATCTTCAACATTTCAGTGGCGCTCTCTCTTGGCTCAGCTGGAACATTTGTGCTGCCTTTCTTTCTATACATTCAGTGTCACCTATTAGTGCTATTTGATATGGGTCCCACAAACTTGAGCAGCATTCTAGGATGGGTCACACTGGTGTCTTATCAACAATCTGGTATACTGATCTTCAAATTATACGATAGTATATTGTTGTGTTCTTAATCGTTCGCAACAGGCAACAGAGACATAAGACAGTGCATATCTGATGAAGAGTTTGAACAGCATATAAACCACACATATGCAGTCTACAAGATCTGTTGGTCTCTTGTCCATCAACCGTTATCTAAACCGCATCTGCGTAATGTACCTAACACGCGGACGGGTATTTAGGCACTATTATCTTTCTAAGGCTCGTGTCACACCACGAATGAAAAACAGTCATCTAGACTGAGTTTCGAAAGTTTAACTGATTATTAAACATAAACAGAACATCTTCATGTTCCTGAAATATACTGATGAGCCATAACATTTTGACCAATGACACCTCGAGATCGAATGCTGCTTGGTGGCCTTACGGGCATTTGATTATGTAAGGAAAGCATATAAACGGAACAGAAACCAATGGAGATTCATTCTAGCGATGATACGGGTCGAAAGTGGGTTAATCCACTAATATAAGCGATTCTGCCAAACGACAGATTGTTACGGCCTGGCACCTGAGAACGAGCAACTCGGAAATGGCGAAGCTTGTCGGCTGTTCCCGTGCTGCTGTTGTGACCAACTATGGAAAGTGGTTAAAGGATGAAAGCTCGAGAGAGGAAATAGTGTTGGACGCTGTGGACTCATCACAGAACCTGGAGGTGGGAAGCTTGCTCGTTTTGTACAATAGGACACGCGGCGATCTGTGGCACATCTGGCGACAGAGTGTAATGCCGATGCAGGCACGAGTGTTTCGGAGCACACCTCCCAGTGCACATTGTTGAACATGGAGCTCCTTTGCAGACGACTCGGGAGCCTTCCCCCTTGACCCAAAGACGTTATCAATCAATGAACCACGATTCTTGTTACACCAGACCGATAGTCATGTCGGGATATGCGGTCATCCAGCTGAATGCCTGCTCGAAACATGCACTACGCCACAAAAGCTGATCCGGTGGGGTCGGTATAATGTTATCAGGGACATTAACCAGGACTTCCATTCTACCTGTAGCAGTAAGGTGCTTTGATAGCTGTAGCTGTAGACTACTGGACATTCTTGCGGTCCACATGCATCGCTAACCTCTCCCCTCCCCCATCCCACCCCCCCTCCATCCCCCAGGGCGATTGCATTTTCCAACAGGATAACTGTCCGTGTCATTAGGCCAGAATCGTGTAACAATAGTTCGAGAAGGATGCGAGTGAACTCGCTTTGATTTCATGGCCACCAAATTCGCCTTATATGACTGTTACGTAACACGTCTTGGGCGCTACGGGGCACCAGCTCTGCACCCGCAAACCACCGGCCCTGAAAGGGTGTGACCTGTTTACAGATGCCTGGTGCCACCTACCTCCTAAGATCTACCAGACTAGTTGAGTCCGTGCCATGCAGAATCGCTGCTGTATTTCTTTCCAAAGTTGGACCAACATGCTGTTAAGCAGCTGGTGAAAATGGATTCGTTCATCAATGTATGAGCTACTCGTATATGCAGTCTAGACGATCGTCCTTTCTTTTGTGTACCGTGTTAAATGGGTCTTGTAGACGACACACGACAGAGTGAATGATTTTCGTGGTCGGGTACAGTTAGTAACTTTTATCTGGACAGTAGGTACGCAGAGTTTCATACATGTCCGTACGTTTATTGGTTTTTCGTGCATTACCTAGTATTAGCTTTAAAATGCATGTCTATTGGACTCATTTACATTCTAGTCGATCTTTCTCTCGTTCATTTTCCATAAGGGCTCACGTGCAAAATAATTTGTTCCCAGAATGATAAAAAAGAACTCGAAAACATGAAAATAAGATATTACTTCCTGAAAGAGAAAAGAAATGTTTATATGTTTTACTTTATAGGTAATCATATTTGTAGCAGCCGTTGCATGACTGCTCACCAGTATTCAATGCCAGGTAAGCATCCCAATTCTAGCCTAGACGAACTTGCACCTGTCCATGGCTCTTAGGTTCCCCTTGATACACTGCGCTTGAATATCTGAACAATCGTTTAGACTGTGGTATAGCTGACGATTATACTGGTCTCCACCCACGCGGAACGCTGTATAAGAATTTGTCTACTGATTACTTTATACGCTATTTATAGTACCCGTTTGTCGTCTACTCAATCTTTTACTCCTCCAGTCGTGGAAAACTGGGTGAATTCCGTAGATGGACACTGTGATTCAGACACAGAGTATCAGAAGAAAATGTGAAAAATAAAAGGTTTGTTCCGGTATACACATATAACTAGTAATACAGTGTAAAGTGAGAATAAAAATTACGCTTCGCAATTAATCAGATCTGCAAAGTATTTGTAGATGACTGTATGTTAAAATCTTAAAGCCATAAAATATTTCGTAACCGGTCACTACAGTTGATAATAATCAATTACCAAGCATTCCGGAAGCTTTGTTAGACCTTCAAACGATACTATTTCATTTTAAATCGCCGGTATACATCTTACGAACACAGTTCCATTAGAATCTCTGAATTATTTTAGATGAATAATAAATTGTGTTAGATAGAGCAGCAATCAGTCGTAGAATTAAGTTGCATTAATATGACATTTATAGTCACACGCAGATCAGATTTCGACCTGTGTCAGGTCATTATCAATGCAGTGCGGAATTGTAGCAGTTGTTCGTGCTCAAGTGAATGCTTACACAGTTCAGTTGTTGAACTGTGTAAGCATTCACTTGAGCACGAACAACTGCTACAATTCCGCACTGCATTGATAATGACCTGACACAGGTCGAAATCTGATCTGCGTGTGACTATAAATGTCATATTAATGCAACTTAATTCTACGACTGATTGCTGCTTTATCTAACCCAATATAGCCTCAGTCGTTGCGTGTACCCACTCCATGGAGGTCAACCTGATGAATAATAAATGTTAAGATAACGGTATGTTATCTAGCTTTAGAAGAAAGCTTGGAGCCTAGCGTTTCTACGACAACCATGTCATTTAGAACAGGGCACTAACACAGTTTGGCAGGAAAGTGGGAAATAAATCCAGAGTGGTTGCGTTGAAGAAAGTGAACCAGGAACGATTTAGGGCAGTGCCGATAAATCGTTACCACAGTCGGGCGTGTATTCGAACCGTGATCCTTCGGAATTGCGCTGCAGAACTCCAACCTCTGAGCCCCCTCCAATGGTGGTTTATAGCAAAAGGCGCTAAATTAGTGCGAGGCGCTACGTGATGGAGGACTCCTCACACGTCACGAAAGGCTACTTAAGGGACTCTGAGATGGGATTTTCTAGTGGAATCTACGGTTCGCAAAGCTGAAGCATCGTACGCCCCATCAGCCAAGGGAATACGGTAAACCTTGACCATGTGGTACTGCAGGAGGTACAGTGTATGAAGTGCTTTGCAGTGACTGAATGTGTACACGGAGGGGACTGTAGAATTCCTGGATACAAGAAAGTCTTTTATGCTGGATTTAAAAATTAGAGGCTTGCTGCCCAAATTTTTCGTTTTAGTTGAAAGTCTATTGAAAACGAGCACTCATTGACGACGTACGCCATTCCGTTCTGACATTTAACGCTGATGTCTGACTACAAAGACTGAATTTGAGCAGTGGATAAACCACTGGTTTTGCATGAGGACGAAATAGCTTAAGATTGCCGGTATGCTTCCCTTAAAAGGTCGTGACCGATTTTCTACTCGATTTACTTCCAGGTTTCCTCCTTTCCTGGAGAAATCGACATTCGGTCGAACAAGATCCGTGACTGACAAGTTCTGTTCACTTCACACACAATCACATTCTACGACTCATGTGTTTCCGACACCCTTTAAAATAAATGCCTGACTCCTTCTCCGTTAGTCTGGAAAATTGTGCACACCAACAGAACAGTTAAATCGTAAAAAAAGGCACAGGTTATATTATTATTATGTGGCAGGTGGCGTACATCGTATGACCTCCTTTCTTTTATTCTTTTCATTTTGGCTACCTGCTGATCCTATTAATTCGAATTAGCTTATTTTCTTTAAGTCTTAACCCTTGTCTAGTATTCTTTCTCTGTCATACTTTGCAACGTTTTTCATTTCTCTGCCAATGGTGTTTTCATCCTGTGTCCACTTCTGCTCTGGAAACGTAGGTCAGATTCAGTTTGCGGTTAGATATTTGTATTCCCGACTCGGATCCCTTTCTTTAGACTGGTCTGAAATAACGCACGCCCAGTGGTTGATCCACTACGCCCAATGGGCTTCGGCAGGTTTCCCTCAAATAAAAGCAGAATAACGCCAGGGAACAGATTTAGAGACCAACGTTCTCATGTAAGATAGTTCGCACAGACGATGGGATTTGTGGATAGGATTCGACAGTTTAATAGAATCCACGTCAGTTCTGTGTCAAGGAACTGTGGAAATGTCAGTCATATCTTTAGTAGTCTTGTTGCAAAGACAGGCACCTAAAATGGTAATCTGTGCTAAGGTCTTATCGGACCAAACTGCTGAGATCATCGGTCCCTAAGCCTACACACTACTTACTGTAACTTACCCTAACTTACGCTATGGACAACACACACACCCCTGCCCGAGGGAGGACTCGAACCTCCAACGGGGGCCTAATACTTAACAGCATGCATTTCCTTAACCGTTGAAGACACTGCAACAAAGTTTTCAGCTTGTTAAAGTACGCAGAGAGTTATTGTTTTCTGTGTCTTCAATGATCGTAAGTTTACCGTCTATGAAGGTATTAAAGCAACTACTTATGCCTATAGACTATGTTCTTTGTAACGGCGTTCGAGTACCTTTGAAACGTGGAGTATTGCGACATCGCCCCTATTATGATTAGTAGTCAAACGTCTCGCAATAAAAAACAGAGTATGCTTCGCGCAATGGCAAAAACTGCCAGTGCAGGTCACTGCTACGTAGACGATACGCTATCCATAATTTTACCGCAACTGTGCTATACTAGTAGGCTAACATTTAGCCCTTTTCCCGACAATTCATGTGAAAAGTATCGTTACGATGATTGACATTTGCTGTATTACTGTACTGCTCTTAACTTATGCTAAGGAATTCTGTGAAAAAACTGCGTGTCCCATGTAAAGATGATTTAGTATTTTCACTATCTCCCTACTTAGCACTCATATACAACCGCTCGCTCGCCGATAGATCTGTACCTACAGATTGGAAAATTGCGCAGGTCGCACCAGTGTTCAAGAAGGGTATTAGGAGTAATCCATTTAACTACAGACCTATATCATTGACGTCGGTTTGCAGTAGGGTTTTGGAGCATATACTGTATTCAAACATTGTGAACCACCTCGAAGAGAACGATCTATTGACACGTAATCAGCATGGCTTCAGAAAACATCGCTCTTGTGCAACGCAGCTAGCTCTTTATTCGCACGAAGTAATGGCCGCTATCGACAGGGGATCTCAAGTTGATTCCGTATTTCTAGATTTCCGGAAAGCTTTTGACACCGTTCCTCACAAGCGACTTCTAATCAAGCTGCGGAGCTATGGGGTATCGTCTCAGTTGTGCGACTGGATTCGTGATTTCCTGTCAGGAAGGTCGCAGTTCGTAGTAATAGATGGCAAATCATTGAGTAAAACTGAAGTGATATCAGGTGTTCCCCAGGGAAGCGTTCTGGGACCTCTACTGTTCCTGATCTATATAAATGACCTGGGTGACAATCTGAGCAGTTCTCTTAGACTGTTCGCAGATGATGCTGTAATTTACCGTCTAGTAAGGTCATCCGAAGACCAGTATCAGCTGCAAAGCGATTTAGAAAAGATTGCTGTATGGTGTGTCAGGTGGCAGTTGACGCTAAATAACGAAAAGTGTGAGATGATTCACATGAGTTCCAAAAGAAATCCGTTGGAATTCGATTACTCGATAAATAGTACAATTCTCAAGGCTGTCATTTCAACTAAGTACCTGGGTGTTAAAATTACGAACAACTTCAGTTGGAAGGACCACATAGATAATATTGTCGGGAAGGCGAGCCAAAGGTTGCGTTTCATTGGCAGGACACTTAGCAGATGCAACAAGTCCACTAAAGAGACAGCTTACACTACACTCGTTCGTCCTCTGTTAGAATATTGCTGCGCGGTGTGGGATCCTTACCAGGTGGGATTGACGGAGGACATCGAAAGGGTGCAAAAAAGGGCAGCTCGTTTTGTATTATCGCGTTATAGGGGAGAGAGTGTGGCAGATATGATACACGAGTTGGGATGGAAGTCATTACAGCATAGACGTTTTTCGTCTCGGCGAGACCTTCTTACGAAACTTCAGTCACCAACTTTCTCTTCCAAATGCGAAAATATTTTGTTGAGCCCAACCTACATAGGTAGGAATGATCATCAAAATAAAATAAGAGAAATCAGAGCTTGAACAGAAAGGTTTAGGTGTTCGTTTTTCCCGCTCGCTGTTCGGGAGTGGAATAGTAGAGAGATAGTATTATTGTGGTTCGATGAACCCTCTGCCAAGCACTCAAATGTGAATTGCAGAGTAGTCATGTAGATGTAGAAGTGGAGAAGCGTGAATACTAACTACGCTGCAATTCAATCACTTCTATGTGTACTATCATTCGTCTGAAACATTGTCTCGTTATATGAACGTATTTAGTCTACGTTGCTTGGGGCAGTGTACATACGAGGAGGAAGATTAGGATTTAGCGTCTCGAGTTCGTCGGAGAAGCAGCGCAACATCGACTGGGGGAAGAGTGCAGAAGGAATTCGGCGGTCTCCTTCTCAAAGCCACAATGCCACAATTGACTTATGCGCCTTACGGAAGTCACGGATATTCTAAATCTGGATGGTGAACTAGGATATGTGAACCCAGTAATCCCGAACGCCAGTCTAGCGTCTCAAATACTACCAGTACACCACCTCGCTATTGGTGCGCTTTATGCCATACCCTGTGTATAGAAATACAGGCACGTAACCCTCAGAACACCCAACAGCAACGTAATACGAACTCACAGATAACTATTGTTTGAACACTTGAAAAGCACTGAAATTACTAGAGTGAGTCACGGTAGTGCTGTATCTCCGAGTGACTTACTGAAACGGCGTAAACTAAACCGACAGTAGCATTGTAGCAGTGGTAAAAGCAGACGCAAAGGACAGAAATTTAAGCTGATGGAGCTCTCATACAGGGAGTCCAACCAAAACTCACGTCCAGCACATTACTTAGGTTATGTTTCTGAAAGTCCCGCCAAATGGATTTGACTAAAAATATGTATTTAAAAGAAGGTTTGGCAATTCTTCAGAAGTTTGTCTTGTCAGAAGAAAACACCCACAAAATTGCAATAAAAACTGACAGACAAGTCTTCTTTGAGATGTTGTTCAACGTGTGTGTGTCACTTTGGTCTGAATGTCAATTTGTTGTCAAAGCGTTGACTCTTCATTTGCATTTCTGTACTTTGTCGGTTCGTGGTACGTTCGTATTGATAACAACAAGTCTCCCTACTCGTAAAGATTTTTTCCAGAAAAGGATCAGCGTTTTGAACTTCAGTCAAGTCGCGACAAGTTTTCAAGCTTTTTTTGTTTTCGCTCGGTAGTGAAAGTGTAGGAGACAAACATTGCCCACACTTTTCAGAGCATTCTGGAGAATGTCTTGAACGCTTAATTTGGAAATGTTCACCATAACTTTGACACGCTACAGTAACACGTCCATTATTTAACACTACCTGCTCACAACTGCACCTCTGCTGTTTACAGTTGTTTGGACAAACTACCACCATAGTCACTGTGCTGACGTTGTGTACGACAGGAATAAAATCAATCTCAGAACTTTCTGGACCGACGGTGTGGCCGAACCTATTAACCGACACCCCACGTTGGTCTGAGATGTACAAAGTTAGTTGTATTAATTTCAGCGTAGGAAGAATTAGACCACTCCACTATGTTCCAAAGAGGTATTCCCATAGCTGTGTCCTAGAGAACCTCAATAACTCTCAAAAATACACAGGAGCATCACATGTCCAGTTAAAAACTATTTACATCAACGAAGAAAACAAAATTAGTGAGTACTGACTTATCTCAAAACTGCTGGTAACATTCAACTAACACGTCAAGGATCAACAGTATCAAAAAAAGTAAGCTGAAATTCTTCACCATATTACACCTGTGGGCAATACCAGAACTCGAACCTGGACCCCGAAGTTTCACAAGAACCGAACACTTTATTGCTCAGTGAAAGATTCAGAGGACAGAGAAACTGGGACGGAACAAAATCATATGAAGACTGGAGGTTCGTAAGATGAAAATACCACCACCAATGTTATAAAGTTAATTACTCCATGACAACAACGGGCTAAAAATAGAAACTGAAATATCGAAGTGTATACCAGTACTGTCTCCTTCAGTAATAATCTACACTACAACTTATTAAAAGCAAAACATGTCTCACCATTAGTGATAGTTTATTTTGCAGAGGAGGACGGCAAATAAAGTGGCCTCGTATCTACAACGTCCCAAAAAATGGTTAAATTTGACAACAGTGATATACAGTTCATGTACATTAACAAAACTTTCTACCAACTACAGCATTCTCAAACAATCGAACCGTATTTGTATCTCATAGTTCATCTCCCAGCCTCACTGAATGAAGTATTTCACAAAGTCGCATTCACGACCACCGACACGTCTCAAGTTGCTTCAGAGGAGGACGGCAAATAAAGTGGCCTCGTATCTACAACGTCCCAAAAAATGGTTAAATTTGACAACAGTGATATACAGTTCATGTACATTAACAAAACTTTCTACCAACTACAGCATTCTCAAACAATAGAACCGTATTTGTATCTCATAGTTCATCTCCCAGCCTCACTGAATGAAGTATTTCACAAAGTCGCATTCACGACCACCGACACGTCTCAAGTTGCTTCAGAGGAGGACGGCAAATAAAGTGGCCTCGTATCTACAACGTCCCAAAAAATGGTTAAATTTGACAACAGTGATATACAGTTCATGTACATTAACAAAACTTTCTACCAACTACAGCATTCTCAAACAATCGAACCGTATTTGTATCTCATAGTTCATCTCCCAGCCTCACTGAATGAAGTATTTCACAAAGTCGCATTCACGACCACCGACACATCTCAAGTTGCTTCAGCTGCGATACGCAACACATGGTTCCCACAACAATCCCTCACTTCCCCACAAATACATTTCCTTCCCTCTTTGTCTCTTTCTGCCTCTGTAGGCGCTACTTAAGAAGATGATAATACATGACATGAAGATACACACACACACACACACACACATACATACACACACAGAAGAGCCAAAAAAAACTCGTACACTTGTCTCATATCGTGCAGGGACCCCGAGAGTACGCAGAAGTGCCGCAACACGATGTGGTGTGGACTCGTCTATTGTCTGAAGTAGTGCTGCAGCGGATTAACATCTTGAATCCTGCAGGGTTGTCCATAAACCCGTAAGAGTGCGAGGAGGTGGAGATCTCTTATGAAGAACACGTTGCAAGGCATCCCAGATATGCTCAATAATGTTTGGTGGCTAGCGAAGTGTTTAAAGTCAGTGTTCCTGAAGCCACTCTGTAGCAATTCTGGACGTGTGGGATATGGCATTGCCCTGCTGGAATTGCCCAAGTCCGTCAGAATGCACAATGGAGATGAATGGATGCAGATGACCAGACAGGATGCTTACGTACGTGTCACCTGTCAGAGTCGTATCTAGAAGTATGAGGCGTCCTTTTTCAACTGCACACACCCCACACCTTACAGAGCCTCCAACAGCTTGAACAGCCCCTGCTGGCATGCAGGGTCAACGGACTCATGAGGTTGCCACCATATCCGAACACGTCCATCCGTTCGATACAGTTAGGAACGGGGCTAGTCCGACAAGACATCACGTTCTCAGTCATCAAGAGTCCAACGTCTGTGTTGACGGGCCCAGGCGAGGCGTAAAACTTGTGTCGTGCAATCATCAAGGGTACACGAGTGGGCCTTCGGCTCCGAAAGCCCATATCGATGAAGTTACGTTGAATGGTTCTCAAGCTCACGCTTGTTGAATGCCCAGCATTGAAATCTGCAGCAATTTGTGGAAGTGTCGTCAAGCTGAACGATTCTCTTCAGTCCTCGCTGGTCCCTTTGTTGCAAGATATTTTTCTGGCCGCAGCTATGTCGGAGATTTTATGTTTTACCGGATTCCTGATATTCCTATGGGAATCAGGGTGAACTGCCAGTTGGAGGAGAATGGACAGGGATGCTACTTGCGTACGACTTGATGGGAATTTGGGTCGAATGGAAAGCATGCCTGGACACCCGAGGAGGTCAGGGCGGCCATTCGCGTTAAGCGGGAAGTCGAACACCGACACGGCACAAACTTTCATCTGTCTTTTCTGAATTTATTTAAACCACGAATACGGATGATGCCGTTGGTTTCTCTATTAATACATGGAGTTACCAAACGGAACCATCATCACGACTTTCGGATGAAATTTTTTGAGGAAAACTATGGAAAATGTGTGCTAGATTTCTATCCGAGATCACGATTCCAGGAAATCGTCAACTCGGTCAGAAACCCGAAAATATATGACTAGTTAATGACGTCGAGATAAACGTCGGACATGGGGACGTATTTTAAATTGATGAAGCAGGATCTAAACCACACTCCGCCAAATCCACTCCAGGGGAGATGTAGATGTATTAGTCCACTGCATCAACTAGCTCTGGACGTTTTGAATCACTGAAGAATTTTTCAGAAACACTGCGATGTAGTTAAGACGAACACCTACTATTGACACGAATTTTTTTTTTCGTGAACTCTATTTCGACATGGAATTAAGAAATATAAAACAGTGCCTTATATAATTTTGACTTTCGTACAGTTTGTCAAAAAATGTTACTGTAAACACATTGCACACAGAAAATGTGTGGTATAGCAGCTCCCTCCGACACGTTATTTCCAGAGTTTTTTTTTTTTTTTTATGGATGCAGATGGAGGTAATTCACAACTTTTAGGTGTTGTATATAGAGAATAAGGGGTGACATTTCACCATGCAGTGAAACGAAGGCTTAAAGTTTGTTTCACTTGTACAGGGGTCGGACAAAAATACGGGAACAACACGAGAAACCCATGCTTGTACGTAACTGCAGATGCTGGCCAAAACTGTACATTTCGCTTCTGTATTTCACCACGGACGGTACTCGTACGATTTCCTCAGTGCGTTACAAGTGACAGTCGCGGTTAAATACGTTGCAAGTGTCAGTCGTGATCAGAACAATGATCTGTGCGGTTGTGAGTGCTTGATGTTGGAGCTAAGTGAAGTAGATCGAAGATTTACACCGCCTACAGGGAAAGCGGAAGAACATCATCCGCAAAGTCACAACGCTGACGAAAGTCTGTGTTGAGTGGTCGTGATGGACGGTAATCGAAGAGGATTCTGACGAGAAACAGGAGGACGACATCTGTAGGAGTCACTACAGAACTGAACGTCGCACTTTTTTGCGAACCGTTTCAGCCCCAAACGGAGCACCACAAGCAAGGAATTGCTGGACAGCTGGAAATCCGAAATCAGACATCAGTGATGACTATTTTGGCTGATCAGGTTCACCCCATGGTACGATGTTTGTTCCCCAGTGGCGATGCTGTATCCCAAGACGACAGCTAGCATACCCCAGGACTAGTTTTGTGACCACGAAAATGAATCGTCACTCATATGTCAAGAAATGTTCAAATGTGTGTGAATTCCTAAGGGACCAAACTGCTGAGGTCATCGGTTCCTAGACTTACACACTATTTAAACTAGCTTGCGCTGAGATCAGCACACATACCCATGCCCGAGAGAGGATTCGAACCTCCGGCGGGAGGGGCCGCGCACTCAGTGACATGGCTCCTCTAACCATGCGGCCACTCCTCGCGGCAAACTCACATGTCTTCTGACCATCACAGACAGATCTCAGTCTCACTGAGCCTTTGTGTTCTACTTTGGACAGCACATTGCGAGATCGCTATCCACTATCGTCATCGTTCCTGAACTTGGCACTATTTTGCTGGATAAATGGTTTAAGATTCCCTTGAAAATCATACAGTCTAGGTAGTTATCCATTCCGAAGGTAATGGAAGCCGTCTGGAAAGGCAACAGTTTTGCTATATCATATCAGGAATGAAAATGTGATGTGTTTCCGGTTTTTCCATATTTTGGTCACCCCTGTATTTTCTTGTAGCACGAAACACTGGCCTTGCTAAAATTTAATTTCGCCCAGGAAGATCTCGTAGCGCTGAATATTGGATGCATCCGTTTGGTATTCGAGTAGGCTTTTTAAGTGCTCAGCTGCTTGTTATAAGTGAAACATTCACGAAAACGAAAGACACCTGAGAATTCCTAAGCTGGTAGCATTTCAAATCGCTTTACTGCAAAATGCAGAACGCAATAGGAATAAAAATGAAAGAAAAAAATTCCAGGCTTGCAGACCATACAGTAACAAAGAGAGACACTGAAACTTAAAAACTGTATGGTACAAAAGTGAGTGCCACCAAAAATCCAAACAACAATTTTTTGAAGGACATCATCTTTACGCCAGAGACAGTTATAAGTTTTTATTACACTACTCCAATTTCGGCCTTAGGCTGATATTACGGCTTTAAGCACTTGATAATGGCCTAAGGCCGAAATTGTAATAGTGTGTTAAAAACTTATAACAGTCATTGGCGTAAAGATGATGTCCTTCAAAATATTTTTCATAACTGTGAATCCCGGCTACAACAAGTGAACAATGAATGAGCTCACGAACATTTTCTAGCTTAGTACAAAATTATTGATAATGTACATTTCACATGGCGATATTAATGACGATGATTTCGCACAGTAAACTGAAACTAGCTGGTGACAGCAACATAAATATGTAAAAATTATGTGTGGATGAGCTTCGTTATTATAAGGAGTAATTACAGAAATTATGGCCCCGTCTTGACGTAAAATAGTTCCTGCGTAGTTTTGTCTTATCAGTAGGCTCTATCTGTACAAACATGAGAAATATAGAACTACGTCCAGTTATATTAAACTGATGTTCGATGGTACATGCTAAAATACTTCAAAACCTTTTCTTTTTCTCGCATATCACTTTACTGATTTGCAATGTGTTTCACAGTGCAGCATACAGCCTGCAACAAAACCCTTGTTATAACTTACATTTATCGATACATCGAAGTCATTAGAGACGAAACACAAGCTCCGACTGAGGAAAGATGGGGATGGAAACGGCCATTCCCTTTCAAAGGAACCATATTGGTCTTCCCCTTAAACGATTTAAGGAAATCACGAAAAACCAACATCTGGGCGGACGGGGATTTGAACCGTTGTCCTCCCAAGTACGAATGTTTATACATTCGGGTATGACATATTTGCTGCAACTAATATTAGACAAAAATCGACGCACAAATACTACATTCTTCTCTGCAAACAAGAAAAGAATGAGAGATGAGCAAAAGTGTACAATGATAGCACAAGATAGCGAAGCAAATGATACGAAACATGAATACAAAAAAAGTTTGAAGTTAGACGGCAAAGCCTGATTAACAGCAGAATGTTCTACCAGAAGTTGCAGCCCAACTGTAACGGAAGCCCAACGCCTCGGGGAGGAACTTGACGCATTCATAAAGGAATCTACGGGCGGCCGGCCGCACGTCACAACTTGCGCGGCCATCGTTCAGCAGCAGCGGGAACGTCAGACGCCGTAATCCGGCACATTAATATCGCGCCACAGTTTGTATCCCGGGGCTCAGGCGGAGGCCCGCAAGTTGGCTCGGCGGGTCGCGAAGTCCGGCCATTAAGACAGTCGATAACAAGGTCACAGCTGACCAAGATGGCGGCGCGGGCTGCCCCTCCGCGGGCGATACATTGTGTGCCGGCCTGCCTTTGTGCCGCATCTTTCCCCCAGCGCGAGGGCGCGGCCGACGGGGGCGCCATTGCACACCGACTTCCGCGAACTGCTCCACTCACGCTCTTTCCTCCTGCGCCGTTCCTCATTTTAAATTTTCTCAGACTCCCTCGAAAGCGCGATACCTCGGATTACTGAGCTAATGACTGAATTAAAGTACCAATCTATGCCACGCTACAGATTTACTACTACTGTAGAGGAAAGCGCTTAAAAAGATATCTTTTTCCAACTAACTGCTTAGTACACAGTACCAAAACTAGGAATAAGAACAATATACATAAAGATTTAAAATCACTTACTCTTGCCAAAAAACGAGTCCAGTATTCAGCAACACATATTTTCAATAAGTTACCAGCAACCATTAAGGGTTTAGTTTGAGACAAGGCACAATTTAAACATAATTCAAAAGAATTTTTGGTACTCAACTCCTTCTATTCCAACCATGACTTTCTCAACAAGTGCAGTAGACCATTTTAATGAAAATTTATTATACTTTAATTTTTGACAATACTTGGTTGTAAGAGGCAAGTAACTATCTACTGTGTGAATGATGGGTGTGTGGTAAGCAGATGTAAGTCTTAAGTCTGTAAATAGTGGAAGTTTAATTTTAAATCTTGTACATAATCTGACTGTTTTTAACTGAGGATCACTGAAATGAATAATTTTCTGTAATTTTTGACAATACTTGGTTGTAATAGCCAAGAAACCAGCAAATGTCTGAATAATGGATTTAATGAAAGCAGATGTAAGTATTAAACCTGTAAATATTAGAGGTTTAAATTTAATTCATGTACATCATTTTACTGTTTACTGACTGAGGAGGATTCCCTCTTTTATGGGTCTGTGGAATGAATAATTAATTTAATCTAACTAAAGAGATTTCAAATGGTTCCAATGGCTCCGAGCACTATGGGACTTAACATCTGAGCTCATCAGTGCCTTGAACTTAGAACTTCTTAAACCTAACTAACCTAAGGGCATCACACACAGTCATGCCAAAGGCGGTATTCGAACCTGCGACCGTAGCGATCGCGCGGTTCCTGAAGCGCCTAGAACCGCTCGCCCACAACGGCCGGCAACAGAGATTTCAAGTAACCCCCAGTTGTATTTGTTTAGAATTGTATTGCAACACACGAGTGTCATATGAAGAGTTCTGGACAACTCTGTCCTGAAGAACACAGATATAAGGAAAACTAAACATTAATAAAACCGCAAACTACTGTTAATTATCGGTTTCAACGCGTTAAAGCAGCATGCTCAAGTGATACCACATAGATAGGAAAGCATCCTTGTTATCAACACGATTAAAAAGTTAAAGAGACTCAATAAAAAGAAACCTAAATGAAAAATACTTACATTGGTGTCTCATAGATTAGCACAGGGCCGGCCGGGGTGGCCGAACGGTTCTAGGTGCTACAGTCTGGAACCGCGCGACCGCTACGGCTGCAGGTTCGAATCCTGCCTCGGGTATAGATGTTTGTGATGTCCTTACGTTAATTAGGTTTAACTAGTTCTAAGTTCTAGGGGACTGATGACCTCCGAAGTTAAGTCCCATAGTGGTCAGAGCCATTTGAACCAATAGCACAGGAAGACGCTCCTAAGGCTCGACAGAGCACTGGGACGAATAGTGCAGGGAACTGGGATTAACCTGTCAGATAGTAGGAGACCCGACTTAAAATGACAAACCTTGCAGTTATTTGTCGCGAAGCTAAAGCACAGGATGCGGTCAGCTGTATACAGGTGTTCGCGGTTTTATTTAAAGTACAATTTAACATGAATTTCAACGGCTCTGGCTGCTATCCACGATTCTGTTCTAGTGTGTGTTGTGTGGTGGGGGAAGGGGATAGGTCGCAGTTTGTTATTAAATTAATTACCCTTCCCCATGTTCGTCGCCATAATAACCGTGCATGTTAGCACGTCGAGGCCGGGATTCATCGTGGAGCGCCTGCCCCAGTCCGAATCTGCCCGACGGATTAACGACGACGGCAGCTATGCGGGCCAGCCTGGATGTGGTTTTTACGCGGTTTCCCATATTCGAATAGGGGAGTACTGACCGGCCTGTACCGACGTCCCGCCTCAGTTACACGATTCGAAAATAATTTGAAAACGCTCTCACACTTTCACATGGGATAACACTAGACGCAGACAGATGGGATACACAACTTTCGACCCTCGCAGGGTGCGGGAGCGCTAAAGAAGGGGTGGCGAAAGGAGGGCATCCGACCACCGTCTTGCTCTAACGTTGCCAAATCCATAAATTTACTTGTCGACTGAGTAGAGATGTGGGATGAACGGTAGGAAAAAGAAGAAGAAAAGAAGAACAACAATGTAATATACAGGGTGTTTCAGGGAAAATATATCTCGCTCTAACGTGTACATTGATAAGAGGAAGGAAAACTTATTTAAATAGGTAATCGAAAGAAATGTTACTCTTTCTGAGAAACTATGAACATAATGTGTTTTGTTATTTTCCTGAGCCGGGCGGGATTAGCCAAGCGGTCTCAGGCGCTGCAGTCATGGACTGTGCGGCTGGTCCCGGCGGAGGTTCGAGTCCTCCCTCGGGCATGGGTGTGTGTTTGTCCTTACGATAATTTTGGTTAAGTAGTGTGTAAGTTTAGGAACTGATGACCTTAGCATTTAAGTCCCATAACATTTCACACACACATATTTTCCTGAAAGTTACAGAAACGAGTTACATTCTTTTTTAATACGACATTATTTTTTCTATGGTGTAGCAGATGTATTTAAATCAACAGCGTACAAATCATTTCAAATCAAATTTTTAAAAATTTTAGTAAAGGTGCTACACGCCTTAAAAGTTTTAGGGGTAGATGCAAACTGCTGTAACCAGCGTACCTGGCTATGTTCGGACGGATGTTCCGGTAGTGGAATATTCATTTAAGTGAGGTGTTCAAACGAGTGCCCATTTTCCTGGATTCACAACTCAGTGCACCTTCTAAACGACTTGCGGATGAAATGTGATATTTGCAGTTGTCTGGCGTTGTAAATCGTTTTCTTCAAATGGTTCAAATGGTTCTAGGCACGATGGGACTTAACATCTGACGTAATCAGTCCTCTAGACTCAGAACTACTTAAACCTAACTAACCTAAGGACATCACACACATCCATGCCCGAGGCAGGATTCGAACCTGCGACCGTAGCAGCCGCGCGGTTCCGCATTTAGAGCCTAGAACAGCTCGACCACAGCGGACAATCGTTTACTCTTAAGAAAGTTACAGGAACTCTAGTAATCACAACGACGATGTAAGTAGAATAGCTGACCACAGGTGGCAAGCTGTTGTCTATTCTCAGTGCTATCCATCGTTTCATTTCTTTGATTCATAATTATATAACGAGCAGAGATCCAACACTCTCACAAAAATGCTCCATGCTTATTATCTGCGCAACACAAGATCAAAACTGCAACTGAAAGAAGGAACTGGATAACCTCTCGTAATGCCAGTTGCTTACACAGAATGTTTGTTCTCTTTTATGTGCATCTAAAACATTTTATAAATCGAAAACAGCAAAACAATACGTCAGTTTAGGAAACTAATTATTAAACTGCGGAATATACCCTAACTGATAATATCGCAAAGACTTTCTTGTAATTATTTATGTAACACATATAGTCTCTGTTTAATTAAATTAGCAACATTTTCTTAAAATCCATCAGTCGCAAACAAAAATATTCTTCTGGTTTACGATATGCTCTTATTACTTATATTTCTTACACGCCGAATTTAATTTTCGCGGCGGATAATGATAAAGGAAGATTAGAGTTCAACGTGCCATCTACATTGCGGTCATTAGAGACGGAGCACAAACTCGGATTAAAGAAAGATGAGGAAGGAAACCGTCAGTACCTTTTTTAAGGGAACCATCCCGGCATTTGCCTTAAGCTATTTAGGGAAATCACGGAAAACTTAAATTTGGGTCAGCGTGTGCAAGCACCAAGTTTCTCCCTCTGCCTTCTCTCATCATCATCATCATCATCATCATCCAACATAAATACACCACGCTGCACACATACAACCATTACATTGATCTACACTTGCCAGGTGCACTAAACACATGTAACTCTCATACTTTGCGAAAGAAAGGTGCCAATGTGAGCGAACGATAGGGAAAACCCTATCCAATTAGTAGGTTGGATCTGCACCACAGGATCTCCCAGCCAACTACGCCACACGACATTAGTTCGGTTTACCGAGTTCTTGGTTCAAATGGCTGTGAGCACTATGGGACTTAACATCTGAGGTCATCAGTCCCCTAGAACTTAGAACTACTTAAACCTAACTAACCTAAGGACATCACACACATCCATGCCCGAGGCGGGATTCGAACCTACCACAGTAGGAGCAGCGCGATTACGGACTAGAGCCACTCGGCCACAGCGTTAGGCTTACCGAGTTCTGCTAATTGTTGGAACTACTTGTCCGAATTTTCGCAACCACCACTGACCTGTTGAGAGAAACTGACTGCTACCTCGAGGGGTAGGAAAGCTCAGCTTGTCGCATATTTTCTTAATGGATATCTTATTGAATGTCCCCATGTTGCACAAGCGCCGGAAACTTCCGGATTCGAACCAAAGGCCATCAACCCGTAATCAGTTGCACTTACTACAGGACTAGAGGATCCCGGCTTTAGTTAATCATTTACATCTAAATTGGTGGAGTCATTGTTTTTTTTTTTTTAAATTCCTTAACTCGAAATATTCTCTTCCGAAGTTAAGAGTGTATATTCTCCTACTATTTTAAGCAAACACGAAACGCAGCAAGAAATCTGTAGAAACTGTAGCTACAAACAGCAAACTGATGACGAGTCCAAGCCAATAGAAGACGTTTGTCCAGTCCTAATCACTACGACAACTCGTATGCACCTGTTTTGCTTTTGTTATCAATTGGATTTTACGAGATCATATCTTCCGGTGTAATTATACATATTTACCTCGTGTTAAACTTCTCATTCACATCTTTTGCCCCTTATTAAAAGTGAAATTCACGTTTTTTGACGGTGCTCATAGTCAATAAAAAACCGTAAAAACGAAAGTGTCTGCGCGGCGGCCTATACGGCACATCTCGAATCTCAGCTATAGGACGCCGACTGATGAGCAGCATCTTCCGCATCTTTTTTCATTCACTACTTAATACATTTTTGGGTTAGATTTTTTACAAACAATGAACTTGAATGTTCGGCGGTATTTGAAAATAGTAGAGGGGAAAAATTAAACTCAAACGTGAGAATAAACTAAGGTACTAGATTCTTAAAAGTTTAGAAAACTCTTGAGAAGAGAAAACCAGTACTTGAATTAAATTGAGTCATTTTCATATTCAGTCTTTTTCTAACAGTTTTCCAAATAAATTGATGATAAAACACGATAATGTATCATTAGCTTTCATTTCGTCAATTGGTGATAAAACATACTTTTGTATCGTCAGCTTCCTTTTCGTCTTGTCAAGTTTGAGCGTCAATCCAAATGAAGTGAGTAGACAAAGGTGACTTTTCTGATGTGTGGCGTAAGGTACTAAGAATTAGATCCTAATTACATCATTTGGCAAACGCTGTTTTCTTATTCAATTTCTTTGCTACTATGTAGGCATTTGAACGCTTTATCGGGAGTTCTTGCATTAGTGCAAATAAGTACGTCACTGGGCCAGATTGTCTCGAGGTAATGCGAGGACCTCGAAACGGAGAGGTCGCAGGATCGAAACTCGGCCGGCCGACTGATTTTTCAGTCTTCGTTTTAACATAGCCAGCAACGACACGTAGTTCGGATTCCGCAGTACACTGTAGATGCCCTTTCCCCGGTTGGATAAATGGGGTAGGTTAGGGATAAGAAAGTCGCTGGAGTGGCGTTGAATTAAAGCACTTGCGCTATATCATTGAGCCACTCGAAATTATTATTATTATGATAAAAACTTTCAAGTAGCACTGAGAACCGCTCTAGAAGAAAAAAAGTTGTGAGCAATTTATCTGAGGCAATAGAATTGCATTACACTTAGTGGAAGTTAAAGTGCCCTCATACTCGTACATTAATGTTAGCTGTACATTTGAAGGAAGCAAGCTTCGGGTACAATCAAATGGTTCAAATGGCTCTGAGCACTATGGGACTCAACATCTGAGGTCATCAGTCTCCTAGAACTTAGAACAACTTAAACCTAACTAACCTAAGAACATCACGCACATCCATGCCCGAGACAGGATTCGAACCTGCGGTCGTAGCGGTCGCGCGGTTCCAGACTGAAGCGCCGAACCGCTCGGTCACTCCGACGGGTACAATCCAAAGAGAAAAATGCTTTAATGACTCCAGGGACACATATCATTTCTGTTGTGACTGAAGTATTATCCTATGGTCTATGTGTACCACTGCATGTAACACGAACCCGATTACATATGATTCTAGGAGCCCACTTTTATTCCTGGTTTCAAACGGTTCCACGGAGTGAACAGTGTCTCCCTTCTTGGTGCGTTCAGTCTAATATTGAGTTCTATAATCAATTATTTCACCAACTTCTGATCGAGGGAAGATAGCAGTTATTTTAAAAAATGCAAATATCGTTCAAGAATAAGAAATTTCCTTCATGTTAAAATATAAGTTTTGTCCCTCACGCCGTCAGCTTCCAAGGATGAAATGTATGCTCATTGAACATTTTTTTGAGTCTACTTAGGACGAGAGCAAAGAGCGGTACATCTTTCAAGTATTTTTTGAGATACATTATTGACAGTACCTGGTTACCCCTTTTTGACAGTAGAAGCATAATTGCAAATAATTCGAGTTTGAGTTTATGAAATCCGTCGACGGTAAAAGCTTGATCGTACGCTTTACGATGCAATTTCGCACTGGCAGCTAGTGAAAGACAGGCAGGGCTTCAGTTCCGTCAACTGGCACATTAGGTGGGGACAGTCGGTCTGTAGGCGACGCTCTTTCGGAGATCCGTGAGCCGATCAATACTCTGCCGCGAATCGTCGACGACGCCTCTGGTCACCGGTTCACAGCAGGCCGTAGCAACCCATTTACTGTCTGAAACATCATCCGTCTGTTACGTCTTAACGGTACTAATATTGTGTAAAATATTCATTAGGAATCAAAAACTTCGTGCTAGCAGCATCCATTCTTTAAAAGTATATCAAAGATATCCATGCTACAGGTAAACTGATTAATTGTATAATATTTAAAAGCGTTCTTTTAAAACGAAAGACTTCGCCTTCCTAAAGTAGTTGCATGCCAGTGTAATAGCTGTGAGTGAATAATACCAAACATATAGAAGATTGGGAAAATTAAACTAGTTAAAAATAGGTATGGTGACCTTTTGCTTGATATCCGGGAGTTCTTTCCATGTCAGCTTAATGAAAGAGATATTTATACATACAATCAACTGCTGTGGACCATCTTTTATCACTTTATCGACTTCTCATCTTACTCTCTTAGGTGTTATGCTTAGTTTTTTTTATGTTGACTATGTTTAATGCATCAGAAAGAAAGATATTAAAACAGCTTTTTGTTCAATGCCAGAAGGTGGTTCACATAGACTGAACTACTAACACATTTCAATAAATTTTACTCAACAGCTGCTGATTGTGGTTACGTACATGTCTTTCGTTAAAGATATTACAGTTGTGGAGGAGCACCTTCTAGAAATATGTATATCAGTTTAACGTAGTAGCTGAATGTGCCGCTTACTACGCAAAAAAGTTACGACGTACATCAATTATGCTCCTCATACGACGTACATCAATTATACTTCTCCTATAGCTGCGAAATAAGTTTCTCTCACTGTCTTTACTGGAAAAAAATGATTGAAGAAAAATGTAAAGTGGTTTGTGCGGTGTATACCTTATGTGAAGATGTACAAGAGAATTGACCCCTGTTTGGGAAGAATGGGTTCAACTTTCCGTCCGACTACCTCGTTTAACTATACCCTGGTCTCTTTAAACCACACCCGGTGAATGCTAGGATGGTTCCTTAAAAAGTCACTGCCGATTACCTGGTGTGATTCGAACTACCGCTCTGTCTCTACTGAACGTTGAGGCGTCGGGTAGTAACACACTAAGATGGCTTCGTCCCAACTCCCTTCTATATCGAACCCACTCAGCGCGATTTTCGCTTTTTTCAAATCAATGGTGCTTCTCCCGGCGAAAGTAAATAATTAATGTTTAGACATGTTCGATTGGTTCAAATGGCTCTGAGCACTATGGGACTCATCTGCTATGGTCATCAGTCCCCTAGAACTTAGAACTACTTAAACCTAACCTAAGGACATCACACACATCCATACCCGAGGCAGGATTCGAACCTGCGACAGTAGCAGTCCCACGGTTCCGCCCTTGCGCGCCTAGAACCGCGAGATTAGACATGCTCGGAAACTGGGTCTAAATATTAAATCATGATAGAGGAACTATGTCCATATTTTCTAGCAGGTCAACACAGCTCGAGCAAGTTTCTCAAATATGAGCTGTACAAAAGTTACATATCCCTTATTTTTTTGTCTCTTAATAATCGGGCTGACGGTAACATAATTTTAAGAGAGCTTTATTATGCTGAAACTAATCGGAAACAATGTTGAGGGTTATTATCGTTTATATTGAGAATATGGAAGCACAAGATGTGAGCGAAAGTTTCCTCAGCGTTCATATGCAACTTCGCATTCTTCAGCGGGCTTTTTGACACAGTTAACAAATATTTCCACAGCCAAATGCAAGGACCTCGGTCCTGGACGCTTCGCTATCAACTGATAGCATCCTGGTAACGCAGCACAGCATCCTACAGATCTCCGCTGTAAAATATCAGAATGTTTCCCCGTGTAAAACAAAAATATTAAATATGTTTTTAAAGAACGTAAAATTATAAGATGTATCAGAATGGAACTTCAATACTGCAACTGAATGTACCCTAGAATAAAAACTTAGTAACATATTGAAAATGTGTGCCACATCTTACTCCACATTATCCCGTTTCAAAGTGTGCCTACCGTCTCTAATGACTGCATAGTTGACTGAAAGAAATTCCCAATATTCGTTCAAGTAACGCTAGTCCATCAGCGAATTAAGGAATCTTAGGCAGAGTCTGTAACAGAAGGAAAGAGGTATTGGAGAACTTAGGCATTTTATCGAAGCATGGGGTAAGTTTGGATGGCGCACTTAATAGAGCGGTAGCCGTGAAAGGCTAACACCCAGGTTCGATGCCCGGCCCAAACGAGTGTATCTGTCTGCTGTGTACATTTAAATGATATTATTGGTTCACAGCGTAGAAACGCTTGTTGCAAAATCGCAAAGTATAACATCCGCCTAAATAACGATGACGGTTGATATCTGAATTCCAAGCGAAAATTAATCACGTATTTCAAGAAACTCATCATGTCTCCATGTGAGTGCCAGTTGGTACAGCGCTGATAACCATCATAGTTAACGTCGTTAAAGTTTGACCTACCGTGAGCACTCGCTTCAGAGGCTGCAGATGCCAATTTTGGTAGCACGAGTAATAATACTCGGATGTGTCTGATCTGCAAGATGAGGAAAAAAAGTACGTCAACAGTTCCGTTGATCGCACTGCACGTCAGAGTCCTATGTTAAATGATAAACCTCTTCACAGTGTCTCACGGAGTGACGACATGTGCCACTGTTGATGACGGCTGGTCCGTTGGATAAGGACGTTGAGCTCTGTGTCCCCTTCGGGCTTTTCAAGAAGTGTAAATTATGAGCTGGTGACGAAATGCAGTCTCTCTCGCTCCTAACAACACAAATATAGCACTACCTTCCACAATGACTAATCATTAACACCCAGAAGACAGATGTGCACTTGACCCTTAGAGGAACAGGAGGCCTCTTACAGCTGAATTTCAGTATGTTTCAGAAATATGAATGAAATGAGTCACAGAATGTGGGAACGAGCTAATGGCTAGAAAGAGTAGAAATCTTCGAGTGTCAGTCTCCTATGTGGCTCAGGTCGTGTTGGCCTGTCATTTAGTCAATCGAGTGTCCTCATTTACTTGATTCTTTTGGGTGATAGAAATACGCTATCTCTGGTCGCCTCCCATAACGCAAAAATCTAGAGGGAAATCACAAACACCTAAACGGAAATTCTTGTACGCTAGGATGTCTCATTCAAGGAAAACCCTGATGTGTTTATTTGCATTACGTACTCTAAACGAATTAGTAATTTAAAGTTGTAAGCATATTATTTTTCTACATCTATTGTAGCAGCAGTTTTCTGTCTATAACCATGGAAAGAATATTTTTAGTGCTTGGTCCATCTTACTTAAACAGAGTACGCCTAATGATTGTGTTCAAGGGACACGTTTTGAATTGCTATAGCATTAATCATTTATTCTGATGTTAACATTAGGAAGCTTTACTCATTTACTCTGATGTTAATATTAATAGCTGTTAGAACTGATGTACTATCCATTATTTGATAAATAATAAAGTCACCATGATCTGTGGCTATTACAATGAAATTTCACATCCTTACGATCACGGACAACAGTGACCCATGAAATGTGAAAAGATTCTTTCTTCCAATGTCCGATCGTAAAAGATTACAGTGAACAAGAACTGCAATATAGAATCCTGTAGTAATTCCAACAGCAAAAGTATCACAATTTTTTAAAGTACCCGTAAAAGTCGCAGTAGTTTTTCATAATATATGTTCGAGAAATGAAGTAGAGTTATCAGCACCCTAGTGTTTTTCAGATACCTCTGTGCTTTACTTGACACGGTCTTAGTGGAGGTGGTAAGCCCTAGTCTTCGCAGTTGTATAATACGTAAGAAGAAGTAGAGAAATATGCCTGACCAAACCAAATACATTAGTACAATAGTTCTATCAAATATTAATATTATTTGGAATACAGTAAGAAAATCGCGCTGAAAATGCTCATCACGGACTCCAACCAAAATTGTGCTACGCTTTTTACAACGAATTTTCCGAGTAGAGACTATTCTCGTAGAAATATAGTTGCAGATGACTATGGCGGTAAATACAACCCCGTAGTGGGGAAAACATATTGATTTGTTCATATGTTACGATCTAGATCCAAACAGAAATCGCCCGTTACATTAAGTATTACTGGTGTCGTACGCCTCGCAGCATGAGAAGTTTTTAGGTGGTCTCCTGTCCCTCTGCAATCAAATTCTGGGTTGGTTCTCATTCTCATTTTCGGAAACACAGCGCACAGACAAACACGGAACCTAGCCCTCCGCTGCTGTAACATTTACCGACTAAGCAATGCGACCCAACACACGACCCACTATCACAGCGTTACGTCGGCAAGTACCTCTCCTACTTTTCCAACTTCACAGTACTGCCGCGCGGGGTAGACTCGCGGTCTAAGCGCCTTGACGCGATTCGCGCGGCTCCCCCCATCGGAGGTTCGAGCCCTCCCTCAGGCATGGATTTGTGTATCGTCCTTAGAATAAGTTAGTTTAAGTTAGATTAAGTAGTGTGTAACCCTAAGGACCGATGACCTACACAGTTTGGTCCCACAGGAACTTACCACAAATTTCCAAAATTTCACAGTACTTCTGCTGTATACGTTGCGGGACTGGCACTCTTGAAAGGAAGGATACTGCAGAGAGTTGGTTGTGTACAGGTTAAGGCACTGTTTACGCAATGAATCTTTCACTGTGCAGCAGATTTAAAGTGTGCGCGGGACCGTGGCTCGAACCCCGGACGTTACTTTTCCTTGGAAACGCTCTTATCGACTCAGCAATCCGGGCACAACTGACGACCCGCCCTCACATATTCACCCCTGGCAGCACCTCTCTCCTTCGTGCCTGGATAGCTCAATGCCGGCACGGTATCTAAGAGTGTCCGGTCAGAGGGTTAGCCGCCCTGTGCAATAAAAAAACTGACTGAATGGATGACCGATGAAATTGAACGAGTGCTTTGGGAGGTCCGCCCCGAACAAACGCAACGAACAGTATCGAGCAAAATGAGATTTTAAAAAAGTTGTCGGTAAGAGCATTGCTCGAGAAAGTTGAGATTCCGGGTTCGAGTCCCAGTCTGGCACCCAGTTTCGAATTGCCTGAAAGTTTAAAACCATGGCATATTCGAGTGCAGGGTCAAAGATTCGTTCTACAGACAAAAACGTACACTAAATTCTGATGTAGGAGGCCTACACGATTCTGATCTCTGTTTGGGTTAACCAGTACGCACCCCGAATCTATAAACAATCCAACTCCTATTTATAAAACAGCTTCAGACTTATGATCACTTTACAAATGAGTTAACACATTAACTATTTGATGTTAAGCATGTAAGCGAGAAAAGTTTAGAGAAAGTTTGAAATTACATTTATAGTTTGTTGGAAGTCGCTAAGTGCTCTCGTTCAAATGCTGGATGAGTATAGTTAGGGTAACACTCGCTCCATTTTAACCGAAAGCAAGAGTTCTGTGCATCTCAGTGTTTATGACATCATATTCTCTTAACTTTTTTTTCACACAAAGATATATTTTTGCAGGTACATTCATTGGTACATGGGGATACTGTCTGAATAATGTGTTGCGAACAGATCTTGTAATAAAGAACTAATAAATTAAAATGTCATGCCTGATGCGGCAGTTCCACTACATCAACAGCGAAACGTAATAACCGAGAAACTTTCTTCCCTTCATCATTTTTTAGTGGACGACAGCGAGAAAATGTTTCGTTGGGGTTTGAAAATATGTGTAAAGTTTGTTGCAAGTCAATAACTTCTCTCGTTCTCAGACAACGAAAGCGCATAATCTGGGTATCTGTGCACAATGAGATACGAAGTTTCTAACACTTTCTGTTTTAAACCTTCAACGTAAGATATTCTCCTTAAAGAGTAGATTACGAGAGCATTTTAAATTATAAACCCGGTCAATAATCATAAGCAATATTAAAAATCTAATTTTAGTTGCCCCTGGAAGCCATTGGTTAGGCATCCTGCAATTGTGACTCTGAACCATGAACCATGAATCAGGATAGACGTACAGTAATGAACTGGGTGGCCAGAACCAGTCTGAAAAGCTTGTAATGTGTTGCAGAGTTGGTTATGCTGAGCAACTGTTAGGAAAAAAAATCGATACGTTGCGCCGTTTCCAATTCGCACTGAAGTTAGTCAATGAGGCCGTTGCGCGAGCATATTCAACTAGGTCGCAAGTGCTGGTGTCGCCAAACGTGTTCTCCGTTTGGAATCATAAAACCGAATAAGAGAGCGGTACAGAAACAGGACATGGGACGGTAGTAAGAACCGAATTTGAGCCGCAGGTCGAGCAGTCACGTGTGCTACCATCTACGCTATGAGAACGACTGACAAATGGCTCTGAGCGCTATGGGACTTAACATCTGAGGTCATCAGCCCCCTAGACTTAGAACTACTTAAACCTAACTAACCTAAGAACATCACACACAACCATGCCCGAGAGGGAATTCGAACCTGCGACCGTAGCGGTCGCGCGGTTCCAAACTGAAGTGCCTGGTGCCGCTCGGCCACGATAACGCCTCCCAGTTATTATATTGGGAGGCTGCTTGAATTTGCGCGCGCAACGGTGTGACTGGATAACTTCAATGCTAATGACCTAGAAAGCAGTGCAACGCATCGATTTTTTTTCTTGACAACTGTTTCTCGGCACAATTTACCCCGCAACATCCTTACAAGACTTTCAGACTGCTTCTGAGCACCTTGTAGATGCGATGATGATGAGGTGACAGAAACAGAATCCAGTCACAGAAAACAGATGGCAGTTGGAGGTTTTTTCATCAAATACGAACCTGAAAAACGGCAACAATGCCTAACACCAAGGTATAGAGTTATAGACAGCGAGAGAGAGAGAGAGAGAGAGAGAGAGAGAGAGAGATTTGAGCGATGTAACAACGCAGTTTATCTATGAGTCTAGTGACAACTTGTCAAGGAAATCGGATCTTGTACATACAGAAATAGGTTTGTTGATGCAGAATGAGATTATCACTCTGCAGCGGAGTGTGCGCTGATATGAAACTTCCTGGCAGATTAAAACTGTGTGCCGGACGGAGACTCGAACTCGGGCAAATACTCTACCAACTGAGCTACCCAAGCACGACTCGCGCCCCGTCCTCACAGCTTTACTTCTGCGAGTATCTCGTCTCCTACCTTCCAAACTTAACAGAAGCTCTTCTGCGAACCTTGCAGAACTAGCACTCCTGAAAGAAAGGATATTGCGGAGACATGGCTTAGCCACAGCCTAGAGGATATTTTCAGAATGAGATTTTCACTCTGCAGCGGAGTGTGCGCCGATATGAAACTTCGTGGCGGATTGAAATTGTGTGCCGGGCCGAGACTCGAACTCGGGACCTTCGCTGGAGAGGTTTTGGAAGGTAGGAGACGAAGTACTGGCAGAAGTAAAGCTGTGAGGAAGGGGCGTGAGTCGTGCTTGGGTAGCTCAGATGGTAGAGCACTTGCCCGCGAAAGGCAAAGGTACCGAGTTCGAGTCTCGGTCCGGCACACAGTTTCAATCTGCCAGGAAGTTTCAGATTTGTTGATATTTTAAAACTTATAAGTATCAGGAAACGCTGCTGATAAAGAACCGTCTTACAATAGGGCAATAGTGACGACGAACGGATCTGCGTTGAGTCACCTCATCACAAGAACAAGCGCGCAGCACACCCCATCTGGGGGCCACTGACCCCGCCGTCCACCAGCGACAAACACAGCTGTCTCGCCGTGGGGGAACGTCAACACTCCGCCTTCCAGTGCGGCTGCAAACACGCTCATAAACGAGACAAACACTAGACTTCCAGGAAGGTGGGCCGTTAAAGCAGCTGCCCTGCTCCAACACTGGCGCTCGAAAACATTTACGTCGTGCACGTTCTCCGCCGCCCGTCACACGGAATCCGACAAGATGCGGTGCGCGCCCCCCTGTTGAAAGACGCCGTTATGTCAACGCGGCACTGAGGATGGAAATAGAGCACCGGAATGCGCAGCGAGTACCGCGAGACGTGGGCAGCACGCGACCGCCGCGATGCGCGCGCTGCACTGGCGGAGCGGAGCGGCCGCAGCTGCAGCCGCCGGCGACCGGTCCAGACGCCAGCATCTCTGACCTCTGGCCCAGTGATCCGGTCCACGCATCACGCAGCTGCCGCCGGCGCCCGCCTACCGGAAGACCCGGCTCCGGCCACTAACCGTCTCTACTAATAGCCCGAGTTCTCTGTCGTGTCGCACCGCGCCACGTTGCCTCACGCGATGCCGTCGCAACATTAATCCCCGACAAAACTGTACCAACAATGTTCAACGTGTTCCGCGAATCGTCACTGAAACGCCCTGCTAAACCCACAGGACAGGACAGGAGTTGAAATTGTGGAAAGGGGCCAAAATAAGGGGCTGTCAGTTTCACTCGAACTGATGTTATGACACTAATAACAGATGGAGAAAATCTGCAAGATTTCATAGAATACAACAAAGTAGTAACTGAAATGAGCAGTGACTGGTGCAGAGCCAACATTTTACCAATAAACAAATTGAAAACTGAAGAAATTTACTTCACCCTGAAACCAATTGAACAGAATACAAAAAAATGTCAAGTTACTAGGTTTACATATAGATCAAAAACTTACATGGGGCAATCACACAAATTATCTAAGTGGCAAACTTGCTCGAACTCTCTTCGTATTACACAAGCTGAGACACTTTATCAGTAAAAATCTCCTAATCTCCACATACTTTGCTTTTCTCCATTCACAAGAGCAATATGGGGTGCTGAGACACTTTATCAGTAAAAATCTCCTAATCTCCACATACTTTGCTTTTTTCCATTCACAACTGCAATTTGGGGTACTTCTTTGGGGTAACTCAGTGGGTTCAAGTACCATCTTCAAGTGGCAAAAGAAAGCAGTTAGGTGCATTTTAAGACTAGCACCAAGACAAAGTCGCAAAAATCATTTTAAAGAACTAAAGATAATGACAGTACCTAGTATATACATTTATAATTGTTTAATATATGCTAGAGAGAACGTAAAGAACTTTGACTTAAGATGTGAAATGCATGTTCATAATACTCGAAATAATAGTAAAATAGACCTACCATACACAAGGCTGACATTAATACAAAAGAGCCATAAACACCTTAGACTGAAATTTTATAACAAACTCTCAAAGGCTGTGACCGAACTATCGATGAATAACTTTAAGCAAACAATAGAAGTATGGTTCAAATGTACGCCATATTACTCACTTGATGAGTTTCTAAATAGTGACACAAAGGAGATATGCTACATGAAACAAAAAAAATGCTATATGAATTATACCTATATGTTTGTGACAGCAATGTACCAACAAAGACTTTTAGATGGATACGTAAGATGTACCATAAATTTATCTTGAATCTATTGTGAATGAATAATTGTTGTATTATCAATATTACTTTAGCATGCGTATCTGCTTGCCCTGCACAGGCACAATTATGTACAATAATTATTATTGTAATTTTTTTAAATATATTGAACACACTGACGATGCCACTTGTATGGAAAACATACTGAAAGGCAAATAAAGATTCTATTCTACAACTTTATTATTTGATCAAACATTACAAGAGCCCAAAACAAATTTTTTTTAAACACACAGCTTTAATCTTTGGGACTTAATTACGAGCTGAAAGTCACATAAATTTTAAAATGGCTGAATGCCAATAATTTAAAACGTAAGCACCATCAGAAATTTAAAAGGCACTGTAATTTAAAAACGGCTGAAGGCCAATATCTTAAAGCGCAAGCATAATGAGAAATTTAAAAGACAAAGCCTTATCTTGAAACAGGTCCAAAGAATCAGAAGAGCAAAGTTATATTCAAATCGGCTGAAGGCCTAACACTTAAAACTCCATAACATTAATTTTTTTTTAAACCAAAGGCCTTACTTTAAACAGTTCCTTAAACTAGGCTGAAGGCCTTAAAAGCAAAACAATTGAAACTCAAAACCGGCTTAAGGCCCAACACTTAAAATTCAACAACATTAAAACCTTTAACGTGCCAAAGGTCTTACGTGAAGCAGCTCTTTAAATTAGACTGAAGGCCCAAAGAATCTTACGCCGTAAGAGAAAAACAACCTTAATTTTTTTTTAATCAGCTACAAGTCATACAAGTGCAAACAACAAGAACAGTTTTTTAAAAAAGGCAGTTCACCCAAGGGTGCTCAGATGTCCGAGGGTCGGCCTGGAAATCAAACACTGACGCTCGCTTAGGTGAGACAGGCAGACCATCCTCAATCCGACGGCAACCCAACTGACAAACAGTCAACAGAGCAATGATCAAGATCAGGTCCGCTCCACACTTGCACCAAAGCTCAAACGATGCTAACAGCGGAGACTGGAACAACAACAAGAACGGGTCACAGACAAACAATAAGCTGTGGACGACCCAAATACACGTTGTCTCATCAGACGGCCAAGTAAGGTCGTTGCCACTCAAATATGACTATCGGCAATCGTTGGGCGAGTCATGGCTTTCCTGTCCTTCCTCGCTACTCCACGCCAACCAATCAGTTCAGAGTCAACATTTAAATTGTCAGTCAGAACCACATAAAGTACACACAGTCTCACCAACACTTGGACGAAGAACTAGACGATGCTAACGGCAGTGACTGTGCAATAACAAGGACGAATCACTAGTTGGCACACACAGCCGACCCATAAGCGATCGCCAGCCAAATACACGTCGTCCGACAAGACGACCGACCGACGATCAACCAAAGTCGTCCCCCACTCAAGTCATGTGTGTCGGCAATCATCGGCAAATAATGGCTATCCGCGCCTCCTTGGCGCTGCATGCCGCACTGGTGCTAAGACGCGATTGCGCCAACTTCCCAACTGCACGGAGACACCACTAAAGTAACTGGGCAGTCGACATCACAGGCTACACACAGTTTCACAAACACTTGGAAAACGTTCAAAAAAAAAAAGTTCAAATGTGTGGGAAATATTATGGGACTTAACTGCGAAGGTCATCAAAAAAATGGTTCTGGTCACTATGGGACTCAACTGCTGTCGTCATCAGTCCCCTAGAACTTAGAACTACTTAAACCTAACTAACCTAAGGACATCACACACATCCATGCCCGAGGCAGGATTCGAACCTGCGACCGTAGCAGTCTCGCGGTTCCGGACTGAGCGCCTAGAACCGCTATACCACCGCGGCCGGCGAAGGTCATCAGTCCCTAAGCTTACACACTATTTAACCTAAATTATCCTAAGGACAAACGACCTCCGCCAGAACCAGCTGCACAGTCCATGGCTGCAGCGCCATAGACCGCTCGGCTAATCCCGCGCGGCACTTGGACAAAGAACGCGACCAATGCTAAAGCTGTCATTGTGCGATCACAAGGACGAACCAAGAGTTGAGACACACACCGCCGACCCACAAGCGGTCGGCGAGCAAATACACGTCGTCCGGTAAGACGACCAACCGACGATCAACCAAGACCAATACCGTCCCCACTGAAGCCATGTGTGCCGGCAACGGTCGGGCGAGGAGTCATGGCTATCCGAACCTCACTGCCGCTTCAACCCGACCGAACTTCCGCCGCGTCCCAGCTGTCCGACTGCCAGGTCCCAACTTCACTGCTGGCGCGTTCCAACACTCTTCAGTTACGAGGTGCGACAATAAAGCAATGAGACTGATGTGTAAAAAAATGTTGCTTACCGTTTTAGTCAAGTTTAGTGTTGTCTCCTTCAAAGTAGTTCCCTTCTGACGGCACACACTTTCTCCAGTGCTTGTGACGTTGATGGTGACATTTCTGGAACTCATCTTCTGTAATATCATCCAAGACCGTCGTCACAGCTTTTTGGACATCTTGTAGGAAAATAGTGTCCCTTGACCGCCGTTTTGACTCTTGGAAATAGAAAAAAGTCGCAAAGAGCGAAACCTGGTGGAAAAGGTGGCTGTGGTAGTACTGAAATTTGTTTTGAGGTTAAAAATTACTGTACTGACAGAGCAGTATGGGATCGCACATTATCGTGATGCAGAATCCACCAAGATATTCAGTTATTATTAGGAGAACCGTTTCTCGATTGATGTTCAGTTCTTCTGCAATCATTTTCGCAGATAATCTTCGATCACATCGTACGAGTTCAGTCACCCTGGCCTAGTTGATATCCATCCGTGAGGTTGATGGTCGGCCACTGCGGTCTTCGTCTTCAACATTCGTTCGGTCTTCACTAAACATTTTATGCCAACGAAAAACTTGAGCTCTTGACATAACCACCTCTCCAAAAGCCTTCTGAAGCTTACCGTAAGTAGTCGTCGCGTTTTCACCCAATTTAACGCAAAAAGAAATGGCATACTACTGCGCAATGTTATGCGGTTCCATTTCCGTGACGAGAGACACAAACACGTGTTAACTTTTTACAGCACAACTCACGACTGAGCTGTTGCAGCGATATGCCGCTTGGATTAGAAGCAGCTTATAGACCAAGGTCAAAGATATTATCCCTATGCAAGCCACAAGGGTTGCCATATCTTGCAAAGAAAATCAGTCTCATTACTTTATTGCCGCACCTCATGTTCTCATGATAGCATACGAGACTGCTCAGCCTTTGGCTCTGGTTCGATCCTTACTACCGTCCCGTGTCAAAATTTCGCACCGCTCTCTTGTTCGGTTTTAGGAAACCAAACAAAGAACATACATTAAATGTATTCGCAATCACAAATATGGACAACCATCAGCTATAAAATGGAATGATGACAGTGTAAATTTGAGCCGGATCGGGACCCGAACCCGAATTTCCCGCTCATCGCGAGCGGTCACCTTACCATTTTTTAATCTCATTTTGTTCGTTCTATTTGTACGAGGCGGACGTCCCATGACGCTTGTTCAAGTTGATCGTTGACCCATTATCACAGTGTTTTATATATATATATATATATTATACACTCCTGGAAATTGAAATAAGAACACCGTGAATTCATTGTCCCAGGAAGGGGAAACTTTATTGACACATTCCGGGGGTCAGATACATCACATGATCACACTGACAGAACCACAGCCACATAGACACAGGCAACAGAGCATGCACGATGTCGGCACTAGTACAGTGTGTGTCCACCTTTCGCAGCAATGCAGGCTGCTATTCTCCCATGGAGATGATCGTAGAGATGCTGGATGTAGTCCTGTGGAACGGCGTGCCATGCCATTTCCACCTGGCGCCTCAGTTGGACCATCGTTCGTGCTGGACGTGCAGACCGCGTGAGACGAAGCTTCATCCAGTCCCAAACATGCTCAATGGGGGACAGATCCGGAGATCTTGCTGGCCAGGGTAGTTGACTTACACCTTCTAGAGCACGTTGGGTGACACGGGATACATGCGGACGTGCATTGTCCTGTTGGAACAGCAAGTTCCCTTGCCGGTCTAGGAATGGTAGAACGATGGGTTCGATGACGGTTTGGATGTACCGCGCACTATTCAGTGTCCCCTCGACGATCACCAGAGGTGTACGGCCAGTGTAGGAGATCGCTCCCCACACCATGATGCCGGATGTTGGCCCTGTGTGCCTCGGTCGTATGCAGTCCTGATTGTGGCGCTCACCTGCACGGCGCCAAACACGCATACGACCATCATTGGCACCAAGGCAGAAGCGACTCTCATCGCTGAAGACGACACGTCTCCATTCGTCCCTCCATTCACGCCTGTCGCGACACCACTGGAGGCGGGCTGCACGATGTTGGGGCGTGAGCGGAAGACGGCCTAACGGTGTGCGGGACCGTAGCCCAGCTTCATGGATGCGGTTGCGAATGGTCCTAGCCGATACCCCAGGAGCAACAGTGTCCCTAATTTGCTGGGAAGTGGCGGTGCGGTCCCCTACGGCACTGCCTAGGATCCTACGGTCTTGGTGTGCATCCGTGCGTCGCTGCGGTCCGGTCCCAGGTCGACGGGCACGTGCACCTTCCGCCGACCACTGGCGACAACATCGATGTACTGTGGAGACCTCACGCCCCACGTGTTGAGCAATTCGGCGGTACGTCCACGCGGCCTCCCGCATGCCCACTATACGCCCTCGATCAAAAGTCCGTCAACTGCACATACGGTTCACGTCCACGCTGTCGCGGCATGCTACCAGTGTTAAAGACTGCGATGGAGCTCCGTATGCCACGGCAAACTGGCTGACACTGACGGCGGCGGTGCACAAATGCTGCGCAGCTAGCGCCATTCGACGGCCAACACCGCGGTTCCTGGTGTGTCCGCTGCGCCGTGCGTGTGATCATTGCTTGTACAGCCCTCTCGCAGTGTCCGGAGCAAGTATGGTGGGTCTCACACACCGGTGTCAATGTGTTCTTTTTTCCATTTCCAGGAGTGTATATACAGAGGGTAGCTTATTCTCTGACCGAACACGCTGAGCTACCGCACCGGCATACCATTAGGCTTTCTGAACACGCTTCAAGGCCAGACTCGAACTTCCATATGCCGTCAACCATGTGTCTAACCTGTACTCGTACATTCATTATGTATATTCCCGAACACGTGAGACATTTTAATTGAAAAGTCGCTTGCCCGTTGTCGGCCGATAAATACGACATTGCGGTGCCTGTGTCATTCAAAAGTACTCTGTAATGTTCCTACCGACATACGTGCATGTCCGATGGGACAAGCACTGAAGCGACTACAGGCAGGGGTCATGAAGTATAAAAAATGTATTCGCATTTGTAAATCCTATATATCCGTAGGCACCAAGCAAGCAACTTCCTGTTAAAAAGATGTCTCCCCTGTGGGGGAATATACATAATCGATGTAAGAGTGCTGGTTGTAGACATATGATTGACGACATATGGAAGTTTCAAGATGGCCACGAGTCGTGCTCGGATAGTCTAACGGCAAGGCGACCGCTCGCGATAAGCGGAACATCCGGGTTCGAGTCCACGTCCGGCACACAATTTCAGTTTCAATGGCGTCATTCCGTTATACAGATCATGGTTGTCCATACCAAATACATTACACGTATTTCATAACAGTTGTAGTCGCCGCAGTGTGCCTGTTCCTTCGGACATGCATGCATATACTTCTGAAAACACAGCCTCTGCAATAACGTAAACGAAGACCACGTTCCGCGACACCGTCTGTAGCGGGCAGCTTCAATTTGCGCGCGCAACAGTCTAATTGGCTAAGATCAATGCTAATTAAGGAGTAAAAGGCGCAATCGTTCTAAACTTTTCTTAACAATTATTTCTCAGCACACCTTATCCTGCAACACCCTGACAATCTATTTAGACTGTTCCCATCATCTTATGTAAGAAATAGCAAGGGAAATTACAATAGCACCTTTGAGTGTGTATATGTCCGTCCGTACACGTGCACACTTTCCATTCAAGTCTTTAGGGCGTTCAGCAGTATTTGCAAATAATATATGTTTTGAATACTCCAGACACCTGCCTTTATTTATGTGTTTCATATTTACATCACGTTATCGATACTGGAATTAAAAGATCCTGGCAGATCAAAAGTGTGCGCCGGTCCGAGACTCGAATCGGAACCTTGCCTCTCGTGGCCACACTGTTTTAATATGGCAGCAATTTTCAAAACACCACACATACAGCAGTAATGATTCATTCTAGAAACAGTCCCCCAGGCTGTGGCTAAGCCATTTTTCCGTAGTATCATTTCTTCCAGGACTTCCAGTTTCGCAAGCTATACAGGACATCCTAAACTACGTTTGGACGGGGAAACACAGGTACTGGCGGAAGTAAAGCTGTTAGGGCTGTTCGCGAGTCTCGCCATGAGAACTCTCTTGGTAAGAACACTGCCCACGGCAGTACGATTCTGGGTTTGAATCCCGGATAGCTACAAAGTTTTAATCAATCATCGCGTTTCAGAGAAGGCCTCAGTCTGCTGTAGAGTGAAATATTCATTCTAGATTTCGGAGTTAAATAATATCCACTCCACACATAGATTTGTCTGTCCATATCATATGTACCTTTGACAACGAAAACTGAAAACACCGAGAACGATAATATAATGAAAATAAGAATATTATAAGTAATGAAAGTTGAGTGGACTATTACAAAATACACTATGTGATCAAAAGTATTCGGACACCTAGCTGAAAATGACCTACAGGTTCGTGACGCCCTCTGTCGTTAATGCTGAAATTCAGTATGGTGTTGGCCCATACTTAGCTTTGATAAGAGCTTCCACCCTCGCAGGTATACTTTCAATTAGGCGCTGGAAGGTTTCTTGGAGAATGGTAGCCCATTCTTCACGGAAAGCTGCACTGAAGAGAGGAATCAATGTCGGTCGGTGAGGGTCCGCACGAAGGCGTTCCAAAATATCCCAAAGGTGTTCTATAGGACTCGGGTCAGGACTCTGTGCAGGCCAGTCCATTACAGGGATGCTGTAGTCGCGTAACGACTGCGCCAGAGGCTGTGCATTATGAACAGGTGCTCGATTGTATTGAAAGATGCAATCGCCAATCACGACTTGCTCTTCAACAAGGGAAACAAGAAGGTGCTTAAACCATCAATGTAGGCCTGTGCTGTGATAGTGCCACGCAAAACAACAAGGAGTGCAAGCCCCTTCTATGAAAAACACGACCATACCATGTCACCAACGCCTCCGAATTTTACTGTTGGCACTACACACGCTGGCAGATGACGTTCACCGGGCATTCGCCATACCCACACCCTGACATCGGATCGCCACATTGTGTATCATGATGCGTCACTCCATACAACGTTTTTCCATTGTTCAATAGTCCAATATTTACGCTGACATCAAGCAAGGCGTCATTTGGCATTTACCGACGTGATGTGTGGCTTATGAGCAGCCGCTCAACCATGAAATCCAAGTTTTCTTACCTCCCGCCTAACTGTCATAGTACTATCAGTAGATGCTGTTGCAGTTTGCAATTCCTCCGTGATGGTCTGCATACATGTTGGCCTATTACATATTACGACCCTCTTCAACCGTCGACGGTCTCTGTCACTCAAAAGACGAGGTCGACCTGTACGATTTTTTTGTGCTGTACGTGTCCCTTCACGTTTCCACATCACTATCGCATCGGAAGCAGTGGATCTAGGGTTGTTTTGAAGTGTGGAAATCTCGCGTACAGACGTATGACACAAGTGACACCCAATCTCCTGACCATGTTCGAAGTCCGTGAGTTCCGCGGAGGACTCCATTCTGCTCTCTCACGATGTCTAATGACTACGGAGGTCGCTGATACGAAGTACCAGGGAATAGGTGGCAGCACAATGCACTTAATATGAAAAACGAATGTTTTTGGGAGTATCCGGATACTTTTGATAACATAATGCATGTCACTGGCACCTGAACAATATTTTGTTCTTCCTCTATGTTTTTCAGAAGTACAAGGTAAAAAATTGAAAGGTCTTCGCCTGACACAAGGATAGCGTTGATACAAGTGAAATGTTATTTTTGTGACGTTGGTGCACTTCGCATAGCAAGATATATGTAGATTTTTTTTATACACGGCCTTCTACAGTAGTCGATTTGGAGGTGCTTCTTTCAAATGCCCAAAGTGAATTACAGTACTATCACGAAATACCATTTTTTGCGGAGCATTACCAACATACACTCTGGTGTAGCCTACATTTATGAAGGCTTATCACGAGTCTACTACTGCATTTTCAATAGTTAAGGAAAAAAAGGTGGCTACATTCAACAGACGCCGTACTGCTTTTGAAAATAGTCCACATTAAGGACGCCTCAGAACTGGAGTTAAAGACCAAAATATTGAATGAGTGCGCTATTGGACAGTTGACGATCGGCTGGGCATTTGATTCAGTAGAAAATGAGACGACATATTTTACACTTATTATTTCTTCTCCAATCTCATAATAACAGTCTCTCGAAACGCATGATACACAGGTGACGTGAGTAAATCACGTTCTTTAATTGTGTAGGAGTACCAAGACTAGTGCCCACTTTCATGACTTTATCTCATAATCACTTGAGTAATCACACAGATGAAACTATAGGCATATCATACATTTTCATGAAGATTTCATTTATTAGTGAACAAGAAAAGTGCCGCAATTATTGAATAGTTACCGAATGCTTTGCTCTTCGTATTCTTATCTTCCTGTATTTTTAATTTTTAAAATTTTGTACTGAACCTTCGTTGAGTATTGTTGAGTGTTTCTCTGACTTGTGGTGACGAATCAAACCAGTGACGAGTCGTGCAACTGTTCTTAGATTCTCTGTTGACTCTTCGATTAATCCGGCTTTGTACTAGACTGACGTAAAACACGAGAATCAGTCGGACCTACTTATTTTAAGATACTTCTTTCGTGAGGGAATCGATTTCTTATGACATAGTTGTATAGAGAGGTTACACTTGTTTGGGTGAGATGTTATACCCAGCTAATTTCAGTCAACCTACTTTCGCCACAGTTAGATTTACTCGGTCGTTCAATCTTAAATCGCACCGGATAGGTAACACGTTTCATAACAGGGACTGATTCCATTGATTGATCGGCAGTTTCGATTTCAAACAATATTGGGCCTTTGTGTCTGTTTATGCTGCGCATTAGTTCTTCTGTCGTGTGTCTGGAATTAGCAATAATACGAAGTGTTGATCATTTGCAGTACTCTTGCATTTCGTATGCCGACCTTCGTATACAAAAACAAATCGTCCATCAATAGGCTAGGCAACCAACCAATGTCTGATATAGTGAACAGTCCATGGCGCTAGTCTGAGAGCTAGATCTCATGGATATATAATCTGGGACAACAATGTGTGAATCGCTAACTCAACAACAAAGGAATACGCAAGGTACACATTGTCTGTTATTGTGTTCACCCAAACGTACAGTCTCTTTCGTTCATGTGATAAGACAGCAAATGTGAGTTAATGAAAAAAGTAAGCTGCTGCAGCAATTTAACGACGTAATATATGGCAAACCGACTCCCAATAGATGGACAAGGGAAAACTGATTCAGAAGCATGGCAGAGGTATTGACATCATCATGCTTTGCGTCAGTCCGAAAGGTGCTTTTGGATAGTTAGGTTAGTAGAGCACGTTGAGAGTGCTGTTTCAGCATTCGAGTTAATGTATTAGGAAAGACTAACTACGGAAAACATTTCCTTTCGTTCAAAATGTCAGCCCCTGGGAACTGTTCATCTGCTCTGGAGGCTAAGGGAAGGAACAAAATCAACTGTAAACATTTCCGTAGTAATGGATTATACATTTTGTCTATGTGTAATACTATATTCTTGTATTTTCGTCGAGTGCCTTTAAATTACATTTTCTCTACTGAAAATTTTACTAACAGTAACTCCAAAGGTTCCAGTCTGACATGTACAGAGACAAACACAGTTATTGAGCTGAAGTTCCCAGTTTTTACATTATAAACAACTTTTATCTTTTTTGAAATTATCGATAGGTTTCGGAGATTCGGGCACTTAAATAAAACATTAGTCTATCTATTTAAGAAGAAAGAAAACATTTTTCTCAGTCTAAAACTGGATTAGCTTTCAGAGAAAAACGTAATTGGAGTGCGCTTTCACAAAATGTGACGCAAGGAATGACTTACTGATGAAACAGTCTTGTAGTAGTCAGAGCATTTGGCAGCTGGATTGTGCAATGTTAACTGCATATAGTATGTGAGATAAAACACGCAAGTAAATCGTAAATGAAATTGCAGTTTCATTACAATTTATAAAAAATCCTAATGTTCTTATGAGAAATGAGTAAAAGTTGCAGAAATTATCGGTGAGCGTTGCTTCCAGTTCCTTCTTTGAAGCACCTTGCAAAGATCGAATATTTGTAGCAATTACATCAGGTTCTACTCCTGAGCTTAGCCAACCACCTTTAACCAGTTAGACCGCTAGATCATCATTGTTGTTAACTTGCAAATCTCTAAGTCTAATAAGTGATGGTAATCTCTGGAGCGATGTCAATGTAATGTTTAAAATTATATCCTCCCAACAGTTATTTTTTAAACATAACAAAAATAGCTCTTTCCAATAAACACGACTTTTGGATGAAGCCCATCAGGTACATTTACAAAGATATTAACTGCCAGTCTGGCAATAACATACAGAGACGAGGAAACTGTAGGCTCTATTATTTACGTGGTTGCACAACTGTTGCCGGTCGCGGTGGCGGAGCACATCTAGGCGCTTCAGTCCGGAACCGCGCGATTGCTACGGTCACAGGTTCGAATCCTGCCTCGGGCAAGGATGTGTTTGATGTCCTTAGGTTAGTTACGTTTAAGTAGTTCTAAGTTCTAGGGAATTGATGACCCCAGATGTCAGGTCCCATAGTGCTTAGAGCCATTTGCACCATTTTTTTTTCTTTGCGCAACTGTTAGTGGATACACCGCAGACTACTGTCTATTGTTTGTCGAGATCGAGCCATCAGTGTTGACACGGCAGGCAACTGTTCGTGAAACATCAGTAGTGTACAAACGTAAGGTTCACACGAGTCGCTCAACAACACCTGAAACAGAATGAGATTTTCACTCTGCAGCGGAGTGTGCGCTGATATGAAACTTCCTGGCAGATTAAAACTGTGTGCCCGACCGAGACTCGAACTCGGGACCTTTGCCTTTCGCGGGCAAGTGCTCTACCATCTGAGCTACCGAAGCACGACTCACGACCGGTACTCACAGCTTTACTTCTGCCAGTATCCGTCTCCTACCTTCCAAACTTTACTGAAGCTCTCCTGCGAACCTTGCAGAACTAGCACTCCTGAAAGAAAGGATATTGCGGAGACATGGCTTAGCCACAGCCTGGGGGATGTTTCCAGAATGAGATTTTCACTCTGCAGCGGAGTGTGCGCTGATATGAAACTTCCTGGCAGATTAAAACTGTGTGCCCGACCGAGACTCGAACTCGGGACCTTTGCCTTTCTCGGGCAAGTGCTCTACCATCTGAGCTACCGAAGCACGACTCACGACCGGTACTCACAGCTTTACTTCTGCCAGTATCCGTCTCCTACCTTCCAAACTTTACTGAAGCTCTCCTGCGAACCTTGCAGAACTAGCACTCCTGAAAGAAAGGATATTGCGGAGACATGGCTTTGCCACAGCCTGGGGGATGTTTCCAGAATGAGATTTTCACTCTGCAGCGGAGTGTGCACTGATATGAAACTTCCTGGCAGATTAAAACTGTGTGCCCGACCGAGACTGAAATACTCATTTCTGACCATTCGGGCCGTCAAGCGTCTGTATAAATTTGAGCTTTCAGCTTGGAGCGACGGGTGCCATGCGGCCGAAAATTGTCGGATACCCAGCCGTCTTTGTCACATAGACGTATAACGTGCAACTAATAGCACACATACAGATTTTGGAAGAACTGATCTAGTACTTAACTGACTCTGTACTTAACCTTAACAATGTTCAACGACATTCACATCTGACTGTCAAGTAGCACAGTCCGGCAAATATTCTCGTAATGCTCCATATTGTCGTTGTGTTCTTGAAGGGTCTACTACCATATACATTCATAAATGACTCCATTCTTAAGTGCTGTCAAATTATGGGAATTTATAATGTGTTCCTAAACATCTGAGTTAATTTTGATGTCGATGAAAACTACTGTTCTGATCGCAAAATAGGAAGAGCAGCACTAGATTTTCACACGACTATCAGCAACTTTCACTATCATTAGAGATCTCTTAGATAAATACTGTACACAAGTAATCCAACAACGTCCCAAACGTGTCTATCTGAATTCTGCGTGATTTGTCATTCCGTATTCCATAAAATCTTCTCCCACAGACGAATGATGGCTTTTTTGCCCAGACAAATCGCCTGTCAACGGGTCGTTTTGTCAGCTAGCTCTCTGTACCTGTGGGGTAAGTCATGTTCAGTACTTACATGTGAAAAGGGGCAACTGGCTTAAATAATACGTTTTTATATTTGGCGGTCCGTATCAATCAATGTCTTAGGTCTCCTGTAGTGATGACAGTGGGCCTGTACACGTGAGAAACCTGTGAAATATCTGTGATGAAACGCTCGTGAGTCGCTAAAATCCTCCTCTTTTGGAAGTCATTCTCTTTCCTGAGAGGGCTTACTTCGACTCAGAATAGTTGTGATAATGGTGAAGACGACGATGCACTGTGCCTGTTCTCATACGCCTTCCGATGGCTCGCAGAGTGCGTTGACTGCTGCATCCGGTGACTTTTGGCCACATTGTGCCGGGAACGAATTGCAGCTCACCGACTAGTCTGGAAGCAATCGGTGGCAAAATTGGACTCTCCTACAGTGCTTCTTGAGATGCATCATGTCTCGTAGCAAACAGAGATTTAGTAACAAATAACTGATGGTGATACAGAGCAGAGTGGCAGTTGGAAAGCAGACAGCAGGGTGGCCATATCGCCGAAACGACGCATGTAGGCAGTGAGCAATTACATGCTGATGCGAACATGCTCGTGTGATGAGAATCCGGCAAAGACGTGGTGCACTATCTCGCTCTTACTAAAAAAAAAGGACGATAGATTGAGTGTCTCGCAGTAATAGCCACTTGCGCTAATGCGGAATTGAAACGTAGTTAGAGGTAATAGGAAGGAAGACTAGGCATTAACATCATGTCCACAATGAGATCGTTGGAGATGACGAATGGAAAACGAATGATAAAGACAGTCAGATGTGTCGTTTCCAAAGGAACCTCCCTGATATTCATTTTAAATGGTTTAGCTAAGCCACGAAAAAGGTTAATCTAAATGACCGGACGCTGCTCACGAATGCGAGCCACGTCAGAATCAATGCGCCACTTCGATTAGTCCAGCTTACTGGAGTATCGGCAGCAGTACTCGATTCTATCTTCTACGAAGTGGCTCTTCTTCTTTATGATCACTTTGGCATCTCTGTCATGGACACTTCGATTGATAAGTACGGATGTTGATATTCTGATTGATAACAGGTAGCTTGCCTCTTCTTATGATTCATTGGTTCACACCGTCATGGTAAAATACCAGACCAACGGCTTTGTTTGCGTTCAGTTGCATCATACCGGTCCTATATCCATTGTCACAATTTGGAAATAGTGAACCTCCCGATACCAGTCACCTGCTTTGACCAGTGACATCAACAAAATGGCGGAGATGAACTACTCATCGAAATCGACTTGTATAAAACGTGGGCCTTAAAAAGAATTTTAGTTGTTCTAGTAGTATCACATTCGTTGACCCCGCCAACTCACAACGAAACTGTCACGTTCCAGCCTAACGTATACCTGAAACTAGCGTAGATCTGTCTGCTACCACAACCAACATTCCAAAATGGAAAATACCAAGTGTTCTTCTCTACCTCTGCTAGTTACGAATGTCGCCACAAGACACAATAACATTAAGTCGCGGGTCAGCCCCGGGTCCCGCATCCGATTTAATCCACTGATATACCTGAATAGGTCCCTCGCCATCCGTTGCTCCAACGGTGACGTTGTGCCAAGAGGAGCGGAGGACTCTGTGGGGCGTTCTCCTGGCGCGACGTTCCACAGATTACCGGCCAAATGTCATTCTGGCTCTGTAGAAGAACATGGTTCTTCTTTGCTCTTCTTGATATGTCATCAACTCAACTTCTAAGGCGATATTATATATATCAGAAACAATTTTCATCACTGCTTCTGTCAAAAAAGCTACGAAACGTTTTCTATTTCGTTCTCAATGTGGGTTGTCAAGGGAAACTGTCAATAAAATACGTGGGAAGATCTGTTAATATAATATGCGTTGCCCTGTTCATACACTCCAAGACAAAAACAAAAAAAAAAAAAAAACGACGCGCCATGAAGGAATTATCCGAATCGGACAGAAATCTTGAGAAGTGATGTATACGTACAGACAAACAAAATAACTACAATATCAAAAAAATTGGACGATTAATTCAAGAGACGGAGCTTCACAAACTGAGAAAATCAGTAAAGCGTAGATCTACCCTCGGGATATCGTGACAGATTCTGTCCAATTGGCACCCTAAACGATCTGTCGTTGGTTGTTGGACTGTATGGTGGACGACAGTGAGGCTGGTATTCCGCCACTGTCCGGGGTTTCTCCAGACACATCCTCGCTGGTCGTCGGGGCTCAGTTAGAAGCGGGACGCACCACTGAAAGTTCTACTCCAGTCGATGAGACACCAGGACGAAGACGTGTCTGGATACGCGGCGGACAGCTATAGGATACCAACCACCCTGACTGTCCCCCATCATACGGTCCGACACACAGTATCGTTGGTCTGTGGTGGCATTTCTTTTCGTACCAGGACCTCCTTTGGTCGTCAGTGGCGGCATCCTTACAGCACAGCCATGTTGTTGTTGTTGTGGTCTTCAGTCCTGAGACTGGTTTGATGCAGCTCTCCATGCTACTCTATCCTGTGCAAGCTGGTTCATCTCCCAGTACCTACTGCAACCTACATCCTTCTGAATCTGCTTAGTGTATTCATCTCTTGGTCTCCCTCTACGGTTTTTACCCTCCACACTGCCCTCCAATACTAAATTGGTGATCCCTTGATGCCTCAGAACATGTCCTACCAACCGATCCCTTCTTCTAGTCGTGTTGTGCCACAAACCTCTCTTCTCCCCAATCCTATTCAATACTTCCTCATTAGTTATGTGATCTACCCATCTAATCTTCAGCATTCTTCTGTAGCACCACATTTCAAAAGCTTCTATTCTCTTCTTGTCCAAACTAGTTATCGTCCATGTTTCACTTCCATACATGGCTCCACTCCATACAAACACTTTCTGAAACGATTCCTGACATTTAAATGTATACTCGATGTTAACAAATTTTTCTTCTTCAGAAACACTTCCCTTGCCATTGACAGTCTACATTTTATATCTTCTCTACTTCGACCATCATCAGTTATTTTGCTCCCCAAATAGCAAAACTCCTTTACTACTTTAAATGTCTCATTTCCTAATCTAATTCCCTCAGTATCACCCGACTCAATTCGACTACATTCCATTATCCTCGTTTTGCTTTTGTCGATGTTCATCTTATATCCTCGTTTCAAGACACTGTCCATTTCATTCAACTGCTCTTCCAAGTCCTTTGCTGTCTCTGACAGAATTACAATGTCATCGGCGAATCTCAAAGTTTAATACCTACTCTGAATTTGTCTTTTGTTTCCTTTACTGCTTGCTCAATATACAGATTAAATAACATCGGGGAGAGGCTACAACCCTGTCTTACTCCTTTCCCAACCACTGCTTCCCTTTCATGTCCCTCGACTCTTATAACTGTCATCTGGTTTCTGTACAAATCGTAAATAGCCTTTCGCTCGCAGTATTTTACCCCTGTCACCTTCAGAATTTGAAAGAGAGTATTCCAGTCAACATTGTCAAAAGCTTTCTCTAAGTCTACAAATGCTAGAAACGTAGGTTTGCCTTTCCTTAATCTTTCTTCTAAGATAAGTTGTAAGGTCAGTATTGCCTCACGTGTTCCAGTATTTCTACGGAATCCAAACTGATCTTCCCCGAGGTCGGCTTCTACTAGTTTTTCCATTCGTCTGTAAAGAATTCGTGTTAGTATTTTGCACCTGTGGGTTATTAAACTGATTGTTCGGTAATTTTCACATCTGTCAACACCTGCTTTCTTTGGGATTGGAATTATTATATTCCTCTTGAAGTCTGAGGGTATTTCGCCTGTTTCATACATCTTGCTTACCAGATGGTAGAGTTTTGTCAGGACTGGCTCTCCCAAGGCCGTCAGTAGTTCCAATGGAATGTTGTCTACTCCGGGGGCCTTGTTTCGACTCAGGTCTTTCAGTACTCTGTCAAACTCTTCACGCAGTATCGTATTTCCCATTTCATCTTCATCTACATCCTCTTTCATTTCCATAATATTGTCCTCAAGTGCATCGCCCTTTATAGACCCTCTGTATACTCCTTCCACATTTCTGCTTTCCCTTCTTTGCTTAGAACTGGGTTTCCATCTGAGGTCTTGATGTTCATACAAGTGGTTCTCTTATCTCCAAAGGTCTCTTTAATTTTCCTGTAGGCAGTATTTATCTTACCCCTAGTGAGATAAGCCTCTCAGCACAGCCATACGTCGACGATATTCTACGCTCCGTTTTCTTGACCTTCATGGCAAGCCATCCTTGGCTTTGATTTCAGCAAGATAACGCCCGTCCGCACACGGAAGGAGTTTGTACAGCTTGTCTCCGTGCTTGCCAAACCATGCATTGGCAAGCAAGGTCGCCGGATCTCTTCCCAGATGAGTACGTCTGTAGTATTATGGGTAGGGACCTTCAAGAGCTCGAGATTTTGGGGATCTGACCCGCATTTGGGCAAGCGTAGGCACAGTATCCCTCAGGAGGATATCCAACAACTGTATCAATCAATTCCAAGCGGAATAAGCTCAAATGTTTCAAATGGGTCTGAGCACTATGGGACTTAACATCTGTGGTCATCAGTCCCCTAGAGCTTAGAACTACTTAAACATAACCATCCTAGGGCCATCACACACATCCATGCTCGAGGCAGGATTCGAACCTGCGACCGTAGCGGTCATGGCGGAATAAGTACTCGCATAAGAGCGAAAGGTGGAACAACGAGTTGTTGATTTGCTCAATTTCAATCGTTTGCTTGTCTGCACATGTGCGTCACATCTACCGATTTCCATCCCATTCGGAGAATTCCTTAGTGGTCCATCGTTTATTTTTTATTTTTTTTCATTAGAGTGTATGTCCAATAGTTTCAGACTGTTGTTGTCCAGAATCCGTTGTTTATATATTTACATTTGATTTTCTCTGGAAGTATATTTGTTTCGTCTTGAAACGCCGTGTCTAGAAGTCAGCGTTCATTAACGAGTGGTGCCCGTGAGTCGAAAGATTACTGCCGAGTTTCACTAACCTTTCCCTGGGACAACGGCAGTGAGAGGACTGTTTCGCAGAAATAACATCGGAATCAGAGGAGTAGAACGACAAAGTCGGTGGTTAATTAGGGCAGCCCGGGGCGCGCACAAGGGGCCAGCAGGCGGCGGCGAGGCGCCAGCTGCCGGCTGCGGGCTGAAAGCTGCCAGCCACTCCGAGGCGGCCGTTCTTGAGCAAACTTTATGCCGCTGCGCAGACACCGCGTTTTTTAAAACCGTAAAAAGTTAAATTGGCTCTTGGCGTTATGACGGCAGCGGGCGTCGTTATTTTCTCCCCAGATACAAGATGCTTTGTTTTTAGTGCCGGCGCACCTGTCGAGACGAGGCCGAGTCTAATAAAGCCGCCCTCTTTCCTCCGGCCCTCCGCCTCCTCCGCCGGCTGCTCCAGAATTAATGAAGTTTTAAATATGCACATTAAAAACGCGCGCTTCATAACTTTGTGCAATTAAAAAGGCGAGGACTGGCGCGTGAGGAGGAGGCGGAGGCGTTGTCCGCCAGGGCTCTCCAGACGCCAGCAACCTCTCGCTGCGCCGGGCTGGGGGCGGACCCTCCCATCGGAGGACCGGCTGGCTACCGCCTTCCAGCGTTCGGCCTTTGAGTGTTTAGTAGGTCAGCTGCCAACGGAGAGCAATCTTAAAAGAGACTGGACTGTCGTCAGTAGACCACTTAGCAGCGTCACCATATATAAAAAAATTAAAAAAAAAATTTTTTTTAATCCGGGAAAGTGCAAATAAAGGGTTTCGTACAAACTTAATTATGTATGCATACAGTTCATGCATCGCGGGTATCTAGTATTTTGACAATTTTTGGGTATAAGTACCAATACTAGTAAAATGTCAAAATATGAGGGTTGCACCTTTAATATTGGCAACTATTTATTTACAGCTCGTAAAAAACAGATAAGTGTTTCAAAGTTTTGCTGATCTTCAGAATAGTCACCAGCATTGTGTATCACTCGTTGGCAGCGATGTGGAAGTCGTAGGATACCCTTAGCAGTGCCCATTGTCTTGACAGTTCGAGCGGCACCGTCTATTGCCCGACAAATTTGTAGCATTTCTGAAGCGAATGCCGTGAAGTGTTTCCTTCAGTTTAGAAATCGGGTTGAACTCCCTATTGCTTAAATCAGAAGAGTGCAGTAGGTGCTATAGCACTTAGCAACCCCGTCAGTCAAAGAAATCGGTAACAGCTTGCACTGTACGTGCTTGAGCATCGTCCTGCAAAGTGATGGTCAGGTCCTGAAGAAACTGTCATCACGTCTGTCTCTATGCTGTTCATTTTGAAACACAACCTATGACCAGCTTAGAAGCAGAAGTGCTGTCACTTTCTGCAGGACCTGAAAATCATTTTGCAGGACAATGCACAGCTACAGGCTCCATTTATTATTACCATTTCCTCCCAGATCTGTCGCATTGTCACTGTGCAGGCAATCCCTGACGTTCCTCCACACCCCCCCCCCCCTTCTTGGAGAGATAAAAAAGCCCACCCCTCTCATCACGTCGCTACCTATAAGCAAGACAATTTCACTAACTCATTCTCTCTCTCTCTCTCTCTCTCTCTCTCTCTCTCTCTCTCTCTCTCTCACACACACACACACACACACACACACAAACACACACACACACACACACACATACATACATACATACACACAAAATCGTTTCATAGGTTGGCAACACTCACAACGTGAAGGAAAACAAACAAATAGGCATAAACAGTGCAGCAGTGATGAATGTAAAACAGTTAAGAAAGCCAATTATAAATAGTGCAGCGCAGGGAATAACGCAAAATGCCATAAACTGCAGATGTGAAAGGAAGCCTGTCGACATCAACCACTGCTACCAAGAGCGGAAGTTGCGGACTGTGTAAAGAAACACCGTAATTAGCTTACAGACCAACTTCACAAAGAAAACGCTGTTTCTAACCCAAAATAATCAAAAAATAAATGTACAAACGTGTGTGTCCAATTTAGAGAATACCACAGAAGATGCTTTGTAAATAAAAGCGAAACGCGTCTGGTGTAAATCTTTTTAATTACATTGCAGTCAGCTCAAGACAGATAACCTATAATGACAGACTAATATACACTCCTGGAAATTGAAATAAGAACACCGTGAATTCATTGTCCCAGGAAGGGGAAACTTTATTCACACATTCCTGGGGTCAGATACATCACATGATCACACTGACAGAACCACAGGCACATAGACACAGGCAACAGAGCATGCACAATGTCGGCACTAGTACAGTGTATATCCACCTTCCCAAGCAATGCAGGCTGCTATTCTCCAATGGAGACGATCGTAGAGATGCTGGATGTAGTCCTGTGGAACGGCTTGCCATGCCATTTCCACCTGGCGCCTCAGTTGGACCAGCGTTCGTGCTGGACGTGCACACCGCGTGAGACGACGTTTCATCCAGTCCCAAACATGCTCAATGGGGGATAGATCCGGAGATCTTGCTGGCCAGGGTAGTTGACTTACACCTTCTAGAGCACGTTGGGTGGCACGGGATACATGCGGACAGCAAGTTCCCTTGCCAGTCTAGGAATGGTAGAACGATGGGTTCGATGACGGTTTGGATGTACCGTGCACTATTCAGTGTCCCCTCGACGATCACCAGAGGTGCACGGCCAGTGTAGGAGATCGCTCCCCACACCATGATGCCGGGTGTTGGCCCTGTGTGCCTCGGTCGTATGCAGTCCTGATTGTGGCGCTCACCTGCACGGCGCCAAACACGCATACGACCATCATTGGCACCAAGGCGGAAGCGACTCTCATCGCTGAAGACGACACGTCTCCATTCGTCCCTCCATTCACGCCTGTCGCGACACCACTGGAGGCGGGCTTCACGATGTTGGGGCGTGAGCGGAAGACGGCCTAACGGTGTGCGGGACCGTAGCCCAGCTTCATGGAGACGGTTGTGAATGGTCCTCGCCGATACCCCAGGAGCAACAGTGTCCCTAATTTGCTGGGAAGTGGCGGTGCGGTCCCCTACGGCACTGTCTAGGATCCTACGGTCTTGGCGTGCATCCGTGCGTCGCTGCGGTCCGGTCCCAGGTCGACGGGCACGTGCACCTTCCGCCGACCACTGGCGACAACATCGATGTATTGTGGAGACCTCACGCCCCACGTGTTGAGCAATTCGTCGGTACGTCCACCCGGCCTCCCGCATGCCCACTATACGCCCTCGCTCAAAGTCCGTCAACTGCAAATACGGTTCACGTCCACGCTGTCGCGGCATGCTACCAGTGTTAAAGACTGCGATGGATCTCCGTATGCCACGGCAAACTGGCTGACACTGACGGCGGCGGTGCACAAATGCTGCGCAGCTAGCGCCATTCGACGGCCAACACCGCGGTTCCTGGTGTGTCCGCTGTGCCGTGCGTGTGATCATTGTTTGTACAGCCCTCTCGCAGTGTCCGGAGCAAGTATGGGGGTGTGACACACCGGTGTCAATGTGTTCTTTTTTCCATTTCCAGGAGTGTATTTATTTGTAATATAATCGTATCGACACCAGAAGATTTTAATATTATTCAGAACTTCAAGTCACTCTAAATATACTTGAGAAATTAGGTAAGTGCCAGCATAAAGCATTTAAATCCACAGAAACTAACGCTTTTCTGAACTGTCATTAGAACTACGTGGAAAGCACATCACCGTCAAATTCCTCTTTAAACTTTTTCACTTCTCAAACGACAATTTATTGACAAAGGTTAGAAATCTCGCTACAGAAGCAATGCGGGAAGGTATTGGATTGAGAAGAAACTACTGCCCCTAGCAGAATTTTACAATGATGTTTCGTCTTTCCGCGAATATGTGCCACTTCCCAAAAGCTAAGCTGCTTCAGCACGCCCTGCTGTCACTCCGTGATGAAGCAAGTTCACTGAACGACAAAATTTTAGCTGACAACTTAGCAGCATGGAATTCTTCAAGACAGATCTACATAGATGAGTCTGTACGAAAAGACAGGGCAGGAAGTGCATTTGCAGATAAGAAGACTACTAGAGGAAGCAAATTCAAGCTTACTGTAGCTGCGTCCATAATCGCTGCAGAACTCATAGCGACTTTAGAGGTACTTAAATACGAAAAAAAGTGCAAGAAAAAAGTATCCCAATGTTATCAGACTCACGCTGAGCATTGATGCTGTTAAAATGCTACGACGACAACAATACTAAAAATTATCTAGTATATCGTGCAGGAGCTCTCCCGCGTAGATAAGATGACCATTATGTTATGTATGAAAGTGAACAGTGGAATAAAGGGAAATGAAAAAGTAGATACTCTGCCCAAGGAAGCTGTATGCACTTGTTCTATGATAAAGTCCCACCGGACGATATTCCTAATACCATAAGGACTATAATCAACGCCCGATGGAATGAAAATCTCCCACAGTCTTACGAAATTAGAGGGAGACACTATACTACAGTTGTACCTAACCTCTCACCATATCCTTGGTACCGAAATTACAGATACAGGAGAAACTTTATAGTGACAATGGCACGGCTTCGCTTCAGATTCTGGCAATATCCCTACCGCATCAACATGGTCACATCGTCATCTGAATGTGAAATGAGAAACATGTAACCCCATTTTCTTCGGCCGCTATAGAAGGTATTAAGAAACTATTGCAGCAAGTGACAAACTCTGAATATACGTTCCCTACAAACAACATAATCCTTTTACCAATAGAAGACATAGAAGTGTATAAACTCCTATACGATTTTAGAAAATAGTGTCAAATAAGAATACAGGAAAAGGGATTTTTTTTTACATTATTACACAGTAAATATGTTATTTCACTTAAATGATTTACTAAGTTTAGTTTAAATTGATGTAACGGATAATTGTTGTCTTTTATGATGTGTGTCTGACTGTATGGGTGATGACCAAAAGACATTAATACATTTTAAACAAGTCACAATAGTTAATGAGCTTAAAAAAGTTATTCTTATTTGAAATTTTTTATTTTTATTTTAAGCATTTGACTTCTTTCCTCACTCCAACGCATCTCTTTAGGATCCATGAGATATACTTTGTATAATGCAATATGACGTTATTATCAGAGAGACAAACCTATGTCGTTGCGATGTATAAGTTCCTTGCATTTTAACTTTAAGATTGTACGTTGAAGACATATTATTTTGTATGTTTAGGACATCTGATGGCGACAGCACGTAACTCATAAAGTAAGTTCTGTGTCATGAGCTGAGGTGGTGCGTACACAGGATATATAAAAATGCTTGGAGAATTGATTGGGGCTGTGTTCTCTCACCAAATAAATGAAATTTTCCTTTCAGCGTGTGTCTGGGAGTGACTAGTTCTTGACTTATAACTTATAGCACTTTAAATCACTGCAAATGATCTGTTCGGAGTGACTGGTTAGTAAGAGTTTATCTCATCCTCTTCAGATCACCAGATCTCACAGAAAAAGTTCAAAATATTCTTTTCTTGCTTTTGCACAAGCGTAACTCGTCGCATCGTGAACACTTGAAGATCTCGGAACCTTGAAAAGATAATTCATGCATTTCCTGGGCACGTTGATAAAATTTATTTCCAGTTTGAATGTTTACAGCACTAATGAACAATTACCGGTACCTCAATAATAAAAATTTGAGGTAGGAGAACGTGCTGGCCCTGGAAATGTTCTTTCCGTTTCTATACTTTTGTCACGTTAGACATCGCCCGATGAATCCTAAAATCTGTTGCAGCTCCGTCTTGCACAAAGCATTGCATTTTTCTTATTGTACCGGTAGTGAAGAAAACATGAAATATTTTCCCAATAATAAGTAAAAAACGTAGCATATCCGGAATGCGTTCACCTGAAACTTTTTTTTCATCGTGTAATGCGAGTTATCAGCCCATAACATTTCCCCAAGCATTGTTTCTCGAAGTTTCTCTTGTGCGATCCGTACAGCATACCTTGTGCCTAGAGATAGCAAGTTGTTGTCACGGTTAAAATAATGACTTATCCTAGTTGTGAAACAGAACTATTAAAGACATTTGGGACAGAATTTGGAATGGTTTACTCCTACCATCTAGACTCAAAGGAATGAAGCTACAAAACTTCTATTAAATCTAATGGCGTTTCTCCTATAATACTAGAACAATGGAACTGTAACTGGGATACGCTACTGAAGGCGTCCTGAAGGCATATGACTCAATTTTCACTGTAACATAGGAAAAGAACGTGTATTTAGTGGCAAAAGTCTGCAATCTCCGATGCGTCCTTTTCTTCTGTTTCATCGTATGGAGGTACGCAGGAAATTCAGATTGGAAACAGAGAAAGACCAACGTCTTCAAGCCATTGTTGGGAGAACACAGTGTCAGCAGGGCTGAGGTAAAAGCTGCGATCAAGAACGTCTTCCCCTTGGTATCTTCTAAGTACACTACTTTACGTCAAAAACTTTCTCGGTGAATTTACTTACAAATATTCCCTCACAGAAACTTTCTCGTAGATCTTACCTACGATCGTTGGGATTTTCTAACAAGCGCTCAAATACACACACACACAAACACAAACACATACACGTGAGGCGCTTCCCTAAATTTTCGACAGTGATTAAAAGGAGACATAACAAATCTACAAATATCTTGCTGTCTTCTAGACCACGCCAGTTCCTATCTCGCTTTACTTGAACAAACTTGAGTATCGTGAGTCAGCTGCGTTGATTTCTTCACTCTGTGAAACCCGGGCTACACAAACGCGCATTTGTGGCCTACGCAACAAATACTAGAACTTCCAATCACACTACGTCCCTCTCAGGCTTTCTCACCCCACATCAGTACAACACTGGTAATTAGCTGTAGGCCGTTAGACTGTCACTTGACTTACAAGAATATATACTATTAAAATAATAGAAACGAAAATTTCTTCAGCAACCAAAGTCCTCTATCTAGAAATTACGATTCTATTTCTCTCAAATGATAGCCTTAGTCCAGCTAAACTACGCAATACCCCATTAATATTTTACTATGAAAGTCAGTTGACTTTCGACAGTTGTTCAGTACTATTTGTCTTATTAAAATACTCTAGCAGATAAGTTACAGATATATTTCTGAGAACGTTTAATTTTCCAAAATTTCTCAACATTATAATATAATTAAACACGTTAGAAATATTAGACGTATGGCACTACCTACAGCACAGTTGTTATTCGCTACTTCATGTATAATCGTCTAAATGAAAGCGTATGGATACCGACGAAGAAACGTAACACGTCATCTAGTGAAGTATGACGTCCGGGGTTCCACAAAGTCCTCCATTGTTGTCAATCTAAGTAAACAATTTAGGAGACATTCCAAGCAACCATTTTAGCAACTAGGCTAGCTCGTTGCGTATTATCACGAAACAGGGGTAGTATGCCACGGATTTGACACGAGAGTTGGAGTGTAATCATTAAAATAAAGACCATTATGGTTTTAATGAGCTATTTTCACGAAATTAGAGTCACCAGCTTTCTCCTCTCAACACCAAAATGCTTTATTGACTCACACCATCACAGGGAGAAAGGGCCATTGTGATAAAATGAGAGAAATTTGAGGCCGCGCGGAAGGATTTAAGTGTTCATTTTCCCCACATGTTGTTCGAGAGTGGAACGAAAGGTCGAAAAATAGTCTGAAATGGTTCCATTAACCCTCAGATAAACACTTAAATGTCTGTTACAGAGCAAACATGTTGATTTTGACGTACATCTCTGTTTCATAACATAGTGTATAGGGTTGAAACAGTGCAATAATCCGTAATAACTTTAAACAGGTTAAACGGTCATATCTGCATAAAATTGTGATATTTCCATTCCCTCTCAACGTTGTTCCTAAGACACAGAAAAATCTTTTTTTTTTTTTTTTAATATTGCACGTTTCGTCACATTTGCTACGCTTGCAGTGGAGTATTTGCATTTCTCAATTTAATTCAACGTCAAAACGCATTTCAAGGGGAAATTCAGTATTTTTACCAAGTAGATTTTATTTGTTTTCGTAACACCTTTTCATATGCGTCCGACTGTGTAAGAAAGCAGAGGTCTGAAATAGTGTATTGTTTATCCTTATTTATTTTCTTATATATTTTTGATGAACTTTTGTAGCAACTTGAGAAGCATATAATAAAAAATGCACATTGTACAGTAGTTAATTATATATTGCGCATTATAAGTTGTTTTGCTGTTATCTGCTGTAATAGAAAATAAATATCAAGTTTCACATTTTTAAACAAACTGTCAGGTTTGTGTTCTCGTTAATGGCAAGCGATTACACATTTTTTAATAAATAATTACAAGTTTTTGTATCTTAACTAACAAACCTACGACTGAACTTAATACTCAGTTTCAAAGAACTTTTAGTCGTATTTGTATAACACCATTTAAATGTAAGAGTACTAAGCACACAAAACTTATGTCAGAACAATAAGATTAAAATATGTAAATCTGTACCCAACTAGGCAGAACTACAGCGTCGAAATCTCAAATCCGACATTATGCAGACTAGGAACCATATATGTAAATATCATGGTCTATGGGAGAGAATGAAAATGATATGCATTTTTGATTGAGGGAGAAAAATAAATTAAATGTAATGTTTTCTAATATTCATTGATATGTATGATTCATTGCTAAAGGTATCTATTTTTTTCGTCTGCAGTAGCTTAGACAACTGATTTTTAGACTCACGAGAAGATACTGATCACTGGCGGTGCACTTGTTGGGCGCGGCAGGTAGAACTAGATAGAGAAGGGTTGTTTAATTATTCATTGGCGAAGTAATTTCGGAGTGAGAGAGCCGGTGAGGCAGAACCTCTCCTCCGAAACGCGAAAGTACCACAACGCTTGTTAAATGTCGAAGTTTCCTTGAGGCAATCTCCATTAGCGCCAAGCAAACAGGGCCGCCCGTGCCAGCAAGACGGAACGAACCCCAGTCTGGCCGCAATTAGCCGAGTGCCAAGTTAACTGGGTCTTGGCTGCGCATGCGCCGTGTGGGACCCGTCGTGGTCCCGGCTCCGTCTTTTCAGAGCGGGTTCCGAAATTCCGACCAATCGGCAGGAACGACCGCAACGCTCAACACACATTTTCACACACTCTGGTCTCGTCGATCTAGTGTTGACAGTAAAACGCGGATTTCCAATTCCTCGTACAGCATGCACGAAAGTTTCAACGACGTTCCCCCTTACTGTCGTAAGGAGCCACACAGAGCAGCACTAAGTCGTTCACACTTTCGACTGTTCCAAGCGGGGCTGCGGGCCATTCGGATTGACTGCGGTGGTCATAATACTGAAGCATAAAAACGTCCGTAAGGCACTTCGCGCGAGAGGTGCTCACGCGTCGAGACATAAAAGCTTAGGCAAATTTTTTATGAGAGCTTTTTTCGCGACTTTATTAACTGTTACGACTATATGCATAATGTCGTTCCATTAACGCGAGGACGAGAAGCTTTTGCCATTCACGGTTTTGGGCACTAGCTATCCAACTACATAGTCTATATCTGTATTCCCGTACCCGTTCAGTTAGTGAATTGAAGAAAACTTCTGCAGCCCGTGGGAGATTAAATATGTGAGCAATATAGAACTATAATATTAAATATCTACCGGAACAAGTGTTGTACTGCAGTCTCGAAGTAGGGACTCATCAACGTCTCTCACTAACACAACTACGAGGATAGATGTAACTGAAATGATATTTACTCCTTGAATAGGTACATAACAAACACATTTCAGGATAAGATACGAAGTCATCTCGTGTTGCAACCAGCTATCTGCATGTCGCGGCAAGGGATCAAAGAGGGCTCGCTATGTACTTGATATGTCTCTTTCCGCGCGATTTACAAGCGTTTCTACAAAGTGTCAACAATTATTGCTGGAGAAATTTGAAACATAAGCTGTCGTGCAGCCATATCTCAGACATATCAGGCGAACATTCAGATCAGGGAAGCAGTTTACGTTTGACAATATTTGAAGACGAAATTTAATTTCAGGAACCGATAATCTCTGTCTTCTCTGTCCTGTTTTAATGTGAACCAGAAATAATTTTGCTAGTCTAAACAAATGTCGGTTTTTCTGGCGTACTTTTGAAATCAACTGTTCGGATTTCATCAGTAAGATGAGTTTTAATAAAGAGAGAATATGATTCCCTTATCGATGCCAGCAGACTCTTAAATAGAGGGAGGTGCAGAAATTGGTCACGAATAAATGTCTAAAAAACCTAAAATATCTAGAAAACCTGCTTATTAATTAATGAAGACACAGTCCTGATCCTGTGCACATAATTAGCGAATATTTCGTCAGAAGGCATTTTTTGTGCACGAAAACCTCTGCCATTAAAAAGCAAGAGTGGGAGTAATTGATTACAAATTAGCCATATACACTAGATGAAGGTCTTGACAGTTCGATTTTGCCAATTTAGTAAATTATAAGCGTTTACATAGCTCTCCCCGACTCATAAAATGAAACGGGCTTATCGTCACTGAAATAAAGGAAATGAGTAACTTTGTCTCCCTCATTTTACACAAAACCACTTCATTCACATCATCCAACACTTTAGAAAGAAAGTAGCGATCTCATAAAACAGTCAGAACAGAAATGTGGCAGAGCGTTTACATGTGTTGGAAACCGATTGTGGAAGCTGAAACCTGGCATCCAAACCCGCACTTCCAGAATCGATATTGAAGTGTTTACTTGACTGGCCAGAAACAGTATTGAGAAAATGGATTTCTGGTAAAACGAAATTGAGAGCCCATGTAAACTGCAGGATTGTTACCGTTCGTTTTACACATTCGTCGCTACATCCGGTTGCACACGGCTCTGTTACATCAACCTATGTGAGTTTGCTTTGAAAACGGAGAAACATTCCCACTTCTAAAGCCACCTCAAGTAGCATTTGCTGTCAATGTGCAGGATTCGTGATCGCATATCTGATTCAGTGATTCCCAAATTTGTATTTATCCTCTTTGCAATGATGTCCCGTGGACTACCTCCACCACAGAATTGTTCAACGCCTTATCAACCATCTCTGTAGGACAGATTGAATCTAGAGTCGTTCAAGAACACAGTACGCCAGCAACGGCGTTTCATGTGTCATTTGCAGTCTCAGACTGCGGTGTATCAATATTTAAACAGATGAATTCAAAGATATTAGTATTTAGGCTCTCTTTCTCTCTCTCTCTCTCTCTCTCTTTCTCTCTCTCAACACACACACACACACACACATAATATATATATATATATATATATATATATATATATATATATATATATATATATATATATATATATATATATATTGCGCGAGCGAGCACGCAAAAACGTCTTCTACAAAGTAGAGTTGTCAAGCAAAATTACTTCCATTCGCTTTTTATTGACATTGACTGTTAGCATCTTTGTGTCATTTAGGAGTGGAAGGCATATCCTTAGGAGAGCATAAGATGTCCTTAATGAGGCAGATTGAAAGTAAGACTTTTCGTAAAGGGAGTGACCCAATCGAGTCTGCAATATTCTTCAGTAGATTTCATTTTTTATCAACCCCTTAAAGACAGACGTTTTTTAAGGAAATAACGTCCATGATCTTTGTAGTCACTAGCGGTGGTCAGTGGGCCGAGAAAGTGGACAGGAACGTCAGAGTTACCATGTGTAGCACCTGAGGCGTAGAATGTATAGAGACTCAATGAGGCTGAATGTACATGCACAGGCCTGTTGGAAAAAAACATCTCCTCCAGTAGTAGCGGCATCTCGTTTGATACCAAATAATCCTATAAGACATTTCTGGAGCTGCGCATTTTCATGTAAAGAAGTGGTAATGAATTCTGCCTTTACAATAGTAATTGGATTTCAGCTCACCACCGATGTGAGATACAGCAGCTTTGTCAAAAGGGAATATGAGTGTGACTAATCAACTCTTATCCAGTTGTTGAATTCACCATCTGTGTGGTAATGCTGCATCCCCTGAAAAGGAAAAGAATGCAAATTATGCTGACATATTATACAATTTATTTTTCCATCTAGAACACCAGTACTTTTTCATATTCTTCGTTTACAATGCCGTTACTCTATGATTACGAGATCGCCTGTACTGTTCTGCTTCACAAGCAGGAACAGCTTTGCCGTATTACAGCCGAAAACAAATACCGAGTCAGGAAATTCAGCTCGTGCAAAGATGCGCTTCGTTGATTTCTGTTCTTCCATTAGCACAGACATTCAACTAAATAATATAATTCCGTTCGATTTATTCAGCAAAGTCGGAAATGTCTGTCATCCGCTTCATATGTAACGCACCTATCGGAACTGTACGTATCAACTTGAAGCAGTTGTAATCCGACTCAAACAGAAAATATGAGACTCATTGCTATGCAGATTTTTAGCAAAAGTGTCGATACAACTGCTTCTTGAAGCATGTACTGATTCAATCGAGAAATGCTGTACGTTGAGTTGCTATGATGCAGGATGTTTGTTTTGTTTGTTGCATTTCTTTATACATTATTTGTTTTATTTGTTGTGTTTTCTTTATTCTTAATTTATGCTAGGAAACTCTTGACAAATACTGCAGTATATCGAGTTCTGCTGCCTGGGAAGTAATATCCTTACACTTCACAGAGCGACTTAAACTATTGTATTAGTTGTGGTGAGTGGGGCTTTCAATGAGTAATGCAATACATTTTTCTCGGCAGTTTCGGCTGAAAAAATGGAGTTTTGTTGTGTGACATCGTGAAATATTTCCAGTTCATCCCCTATAGTTTCATGAAGTTCTGATAGGTAGCAGCAGTATACGTAGTCTTCAAAATGGCGTCTGTAACAGAGCTGCGTTCCAAGGAGATAGCTGTCATTGAGTTTCTTTCGGCGGAAAACCGGAACATCGTAGATACTCATTGGCGCTAATACAATGTCTACGGAGACCTGGCAGTGAACAAAAGTACGATGAGTCGTTGGCCGAGGAATCATCAACGTTGCAACACGGTCGCGCAGTACTGTCTGATCTCCCGCATGTCAGTGTGATTAGCGTCCGCCCCCGGTAGCTGAGTGGTTAGCGCGACGGACTGACAATTCAAAGAGCCCGAGTTCGATTCCCGGCTGGGTCGGAGATTTTCTCCGCTCAGGGAGTGGGTGTTGTGGTGTTCTAATCATCATCATTTCATCCCCATCGACTTGCAAGTCGCCGAAGTGGCGTCAAACCGAAAGACTTGCACCAGGCGAGCGGTCTACCCGGCGGGAGGCCCTCGTCACATGACATTTCATTTTTCACTGTGACTAGCAATGTTGGCACGTGCAGACACTCTCATTCGAGGTGATCAACGGTTCACAATAAAACTTGGTCGTCCACCAGTTGGCGACCTAAAAGGTAGCTGGGGTCCTCGCTGCCTAACAGAAGCCTGTGAAGAAAAACCTTCCGACCTCTATCTGTTTGGCACAGTGAAGAATGCACTCCGCAGAAACAGCACGTGGGTAATGGGTAGGTTACTGGTGCGGAAATAAGTTTTCTCCGACGTCGACCAGCAGAGTGCTACCATGCAGGCATAGAGGTCCTCCCAGTAAGGTGGCGTAAGGCCGTCGCATTGAACAGAGGTTATGTTGAAAAATAGGGTTTTGTAACCAACAGAATGGGGAATGTTGTATTGGAATCCTGAACGAAACCAACATGCTTACAGAAAAAAAGGTTGCATTAATTATTATGTGTGCTGACACACTCGTCCACCACTTGGAATACTTCAAAGTTTACGGCCTGGAACTCGCACCTTCCGACTCCCATCTGTTTGGCCCAATGACGGATGCACTTCACGCGAAGCAGTACGTCGATGATAGGAATGATTGATGCAGCAAGACGTTGACTCCAACGTCGACGAGCAGAGCAGTACCATGTGGGCATAAGGGCCATCTCATAAGATGGCGAAAGGCCGCTGCATTGAGTGGGTATTATGTTGAAAAACAATGTTTTGTAGCAAAAAGAATGGTGTGCATCGGAATCCTGAATTAAACCAGCCTGCTTTAAGAAAAAATATGTTGCGTTTCTTATTGAACGCCCCTCGTATAATCCATATCAACACCTGACAACTTTAATATAGTTCGCAACTTTTACGTCACCCTAGTTAACGAACTAGTTAGTTACTGTGTGTATTAAACTTCTGTCCCTGTGTAATGTAATAAAATAAAAATAGCTGTGTAACTCTTTTTCTTTACTATCAGAGTAATGTAATAGAATGAATATGAGCCTTGACTTGTATAAAAAAAGAAACACACATTAATGCAGTGGCTCAGCAGAAAAGAGAAATAACTAATGTAGGAATATTGTTAACTGTGTAATATGTTGTTTTAATTTAGCGCGATGCGTATAAGTGCTCATTAAACTAGCTCAGTTCTCAGGGGCTACGGAATTGTAAATACTCATTTGTTTAACTATTAAAACACCACAGATATTCCTCAGTTCATACGTAGTCGACGTCAAGTTAAAAGCTGTGTGCTTATTGCACCACAGAATATTTCACCAGTCCGTTCACTGTACAACAATAAATTCCGTAACTCAGAATTGTCGTTTCGTCTTGATTCTCAATATAAGATAACAAGCGTAGCTTTTGCAAATAAAATCTTATACCAGAACTAGAATCCTGTGACCAGGCCTTCCTGCCTGGGATGTTATCTCGCAACTTTGAGAAAATCTGAAAGTGAATCTTATTAAATTATTTGCAGCGGCCGCCAGGCTCTCAGAATCTGAAAGAGAGGTTTACTTTTCTAACCAGCGCCACGTCTCAACGATGAGCTAAAAGAAAGTTCTTAATTATTTTTTAAGATGGCGCCTAACAATGAAGAATTTCTGTTAAGGCCCATGTCTACTCTAGACAAGCAAGGTTTAGGATTACAAATGATTTCAACACGGACACAATTTTTAAGTCACAAACAACTCTATTTTCAGTTTGTTTAATAACTTACATTGGCTGATACAGCAAGATGAACCTTCGTTAAACGCTCCTTAAGATTCGCGTCCAGATCATAATCCAAAAAGAAGAATAGTAATGACAGAAGAGGTCAGAGTTCAAACACAGAATCTAAATTCCATGGAATAGGGATACTTTGTAGCATAATACAGAGGGGTCCAAAAAAAAATGTATCCACTCTTTAGAAGTCCATAACTTGCAAACCAATTGACGGAGTTGTCTCATTTTTGGTGAAAGTGTAGCTTCAAGTCCAGCTTAAAGATATCACCGTAGGTGCTCGAAATTGTCACCATTAACATCCAATCGCAAACTATGCCGCCGAACTACAGCACGAACTACTGACTGCAACGTGTTCAGTTGGATATTTGCACATGAATGTACATTGGATTCTCGAAGTTCTTTTAATGTGCTTGGCTTTTGTCGATAAACGACGTCCTTTAGTGTTCCCCACAGGTAAAAGTCCAGAGGAGTTAGGTCTGGGGAACGTGGTGGATACTCCACAGCACCTCTACTGCCTATCCATCTTCCTGGCAGATTTTCGTCGAGATACGCCCTAACACGGTTTTGGTAGTGGGCTGGGGCAGCAGCTTGTTGAATGTAGACTCTTCCGTCTCCATAAAAGTCTCGGATGGCACGTAAAATGGATGTCTGAAGCTTCTGAAGGTACACCTCACCGGTAACTGTGCCGTCAAAGAAGAATGGCCCAATCAAGACACGGTAAGACAACCCACACCACACATTTACTCCTGGAAAATTCACGGCTTTGTCTACATGGACGTTTGGATATTCGGCGGCCCAGTATATGCAATTGTGGCGATTTACTGTACCATTAAGTTTGAATGTGACTCATCAGACCACACAATCACTTCTGCAAACTCTTCACCGTTGCGCACCAAGTTAGTAAACCACTCGCAGTACTCCATCCTACGATCTGGGTCGTCTTCGTTCATTGTGTGTAGGAATCGTGCGATGTAGCACTCCCACTTTGCTGTCTTCAAAATTCGTCGAACACTTGAGCGACTCACTCCAGTTTCACGGGCACACTGTCTCACAGACTTCTGTGGTGAGCGAGTGTACTGTTGTAACACATGATGGGAGTTAGCTGGACTTGTTACTGTTCGTCGTTTGTGTACATCTGTAACACAGCCTTCGGCTTCAAATTTGTCTCGAATGCGACGAATCGTTAAACGTGTCGGTGGCTCTGTTTGATACTCATTTCGCCATTAACGTTGAACCTCATTAATGTTTTCGTACTTAAAATACCACTGCAAAACTGACTTCCTTTCATCGAATGTAAGCCTTGCGCCAGCCATGTTTACTTGAGTAACTAGGTGCAACTAAGAACAAAACACTATCTGGCGACTGACATCTGACAAAAGAAAACAGCGCAATACAACGCTTGTGTGGCGGTTGCCGGAACTACAAACTATTACACTAAAAAAGATGAGACAACTCCGTCAATTAGTTTGCCAGTTATGGAATTTTAAACAGTGGGTACATTTTTTGGATGCCTCTGTATATTGTTCAAAAAATGGCTCTGAGCACTATGGGACTGTAGCGCCTAGAACAGCTTGGCCACTTCGGCCGGCTGTGTATTGTTCCTTGGTAAAACTCGCAAGTTACTCATACAACACTTATCGTAAAAACATTTAATTTATACATTTCACATTCATGTCTTTCCCTTAGGATCCATAGGATATAGTCCGCCTAATGTGATACGATGTTATTATCGGAATACAAGCCGGCACCGTAACGGAGAGTCGTTGTAAGGGATAATAAGCGGGACACTTCAGTTGGGATGGTCAGTGGTCGTCGTTTAGAACCAGTACTGATGCGGTGGCCGTCGTGGCGCAGCTGAATGCAGGGGGGACGGGCAGCGTAGCGGCCCCGGCCAAGTGGGGAGAAACTGGCGCGTGGGCGCAGCGTCAGGCAATTACTGGCGACTCTGACGTCTGTGTTGCAGGCGCCTCTACCCGCAGGGGCAGGTGCCGCCCCGCCGCGCTGTCCTGCAGGGAGGCCGTCTTGGATAGCAGCAGCTCCAGTTGCTCAGGGTACACGGTGTCACTAGTAACCAGCAGACTTTACAAAACTGCCGCGGAGACGAGAATATCATTCGGAACAGGATAGCACCCAATACGTATGCTTTATTTCGGGGTATAAAAGGAGACATAGGATCTTATTACACCGTTCCAACAGCCATTCTGGCTGAAAACTACAGCAGAAATTCAGGCTTGCTTAGCAAAATCGTTGGACATTTTTCACTGCAAAATGAAGATGGCAAATTAAATGAGCTTTGTCTTTCTCCGTCTACATCTACATGGATACTCGGCACCAGATTGTTGCAGCGAAACAGAATGTCTGGAATATATGTATTTATAGAAGCGGTGAGTGAGATGTCTAGGAATTCGTGTGAGGTGTGTGAGTCACAACAGCAGGCGCTGTCTGCTGTGGCTCTGAATTGTTCCAAGTTATCTGCAATTGTTACAATTTGTATTAAGGGATCCGGGGCGAACATTATTAGAAATCAATCAAGCTTACAACAGAAATTTCATACAGCAGCCGCCGCCAAAAAATAGAAAGAACGTTCACCTTTAAACAGATACTGACCGCTGACAACAGCGGATCTCAGTGTACGAGTTATCACAATGGGACGTTCCACGACGAGTGCGATGGAGACAGGAGGCAATATAGATGTGAACTGCTAATCCCCTAAGTCTTGAAGTTCGGTGAAATCTCATTCGGAATCCGTGATCATAACACCATTACGGAATCACTGAATATAGCTGTAAATTATAATACACAGAAAGGCAGAAAGATATTTCTGTTTAGCAACAGCGACAAGGAACAGATTTCAGATTACCTGACGGGTCAACACGAACATTTCATTTCAAGTACTGAAAATTTTGAGCATCAATGGACAAAGATCGAATTCTTTGTAATGTACGCTGGTATGTGCCGAGAAAAATTTTGAGCGATGGAAAAGATACGCCATGGTTCGACAACCGTGCTAGAAAGCTGCTACAAAGGCAAAAGAAACTGCACTGCATATTTAAAGTTAGCCAAAGCCTCACAGACAAACAAAAACTAAACGAAGCCAAAATCAGCGTAAGGAGGGTCATGCGTGTTATCTATCGACTTAGCACAAAATCGTAAGAAGTTGCGGTCGTATGATAAATCAGTAAACGGATCGAAGCCACGTGTCCACTCTGTGACTATAATGGCTCTGAAACGGTGGACGACGCAGAGAAGTCCTAAATACTAAAAGTCTTTTTTCCAAAACTGTTTCACAAAGGAATTTCGCATTGTAGTTCCTCCTTTAAATCGTCGCAGGAACGCCAGAATGACAAATATCGAAATAAGTGAGCAAGAGGTAGAAAAGCAACTGCAATCCCTTAACGGGCGAACAGCCATTGGATCTGACGAGATATGAATTCGATTTTACGTAGAATATGCAAAAGAACTTCCCCCTCTTCTAGTACCAATACATCGTAGGTATCTGGAGACTACAAGCGTTCCTAACGATTGGAAAAAGGCGTAAGTCATTCCAGTTTTCGAAAAAGGTCTTCGGACGAGACTACAGGCATATACAGGTCCGTCGCAGAATTTTGGGACATGTTTTATGCACGCATATTATATTTCTGGAGACCGAAGATCTCTGTAGGAATCAACGTGGGTTCGAGAAACAACGATCCTGTGAAATCCAGCTCACGCTGTTCGTCCATGAGACCAGAAAGCAGGAGATACCAGCGCCCATGTAAATGCTGTGTTCCTTGACTTCCGGAGGATGTTTGATACAGTTCCGCACTGCCGCCTAGTGAACGAATACGAGCGTGCGGAATATCTCAGCAACTGTGTGACTGGAATGAACAGTTACTGTTAAACAGAACACAGCATGCCATTCTCAATGGAGAGATGCCTTCAGGCGTCAAAAAAGCTTCTGGCGTACCTAAAGAGAGTGTTATTAGTGGACGACGTTGGAAGTTCCATGGAGCTTTTCGCGCGTGATGTTGTTCTATACGGAGAAGTTGCAACGCTAGAAGACTGTAGCGAAATACAGGAAGGCTTGCAGAGAATCGACACTTGATGCAAGGAGTAGCAATTGATCCTCAACATAAATAAATATAACATATTGCGAATAAATACTCAGAAGTCTCTTCTTTTATGATAACACGATAACAGAGAAATCACTGGCAACAGTTACTTTCATAAAATACCTAGCAGTATGCGTACGGAGCGATTTGAAGCGGAACGATCACATATAATTAATAGCGGTTAAGGAAGATGCCTCAGGAAATGTAGTCCTTCTTACAAAACATTCCTTCGACCAATATTTCAATATTGGTCGTTAGTCTGGAGTCCGTACCAGATAGGATTGATAGACGATGTAGGGAAGATCCAAAGAAGAACAGCGGCAGACTCTGCAAGAGATGCATTTTGCGTCATGGTGTGATTTATTGTTAAAGTTCCGAGAGCGTACGTTTCTACAAGCGTCAACAAATATATTCCTTTCTCTTGCATATATCTCGCAAAATGACCATGACAAAGAAATTAGAGAAATTCGAACCCACACAGAGGCTTACCAGCAATTGTTCTTCCCGCAAAAGATTCTCGACTGGAACAGGAAAGGGAGGGAAGTAAGAGTGGTACACAAAGTACTCTCCACCACACACCTAATGTGGTTTGTGGAGTATAGACGTAGATGTAGACTATGAAACAGAAACTCTCACGATCTCAGTTGTCTGAATCACTTCCATCCTGATAGATTCGATTTCTAAATTCTGATTGGTAACGATCAGTTGCATCTAGAGCTTACAACATTCTGGAATAAAATTTTATTTGTATTTTCCCTGTAGAACATACATTAGTCTCTAAAGTAGCCCAGTATAGTAATTAAGCGATGGCAGTGCACGAAGTAATTAGTGGCAAGAAAGGACAAACTAGTTTTGAAAATTTTAAAGTAGAAAGACTGGGGGTGTCATAGTTGTTAAAGAAGAATATGTTGTAATGTGACAACGCTTGCTGTTGTCTACGTTCTAGATTGCTGTCAAATAGGGGAAACAGTGGATAAGTGGAAAAAATCGAAAGTTGATTTGTTCTTGCGACTGTAATTTACAGTAGCTCTACACGTCACGTATTAGTAGTTCATATGCTTTGTATTATATAACTCGAACTAAAATATCTCGGATAGTATATTATATGAAACAATTCGCCGAAAGAATTCCTCTTAGCGACGACTGCACTTGAGGCATGAGACACTTAAGTAAGGCCCGATGCAAGACAGCGTCTTGAAATCGTACAAGTATTATTTACACATTTTTCCCCTTTGATCAAATAAACTAGCACAATTTCTAAAAAAAGAAGTACTATATACATACAGTAGCACTTGTCCATAATGTTACAATAGAGAGGAAAAATTCTTAGCTTGAAGACACCTCCTGGAGCAATAACAAACTTTCGGCGCTCTGAATGTGTGAATGAATCAAATCTGGCGGATGCAGGTCATAAATACGAAGAAGTAAAACATTAAATAATACAAAAAGATATAAATAACATATTTAATTAAACAGTACTAGTCCCTGGAAATTGTTTAGGAAACAGAAACAGCCGTAACGCAGCTTCCCAAAAAATAGAACAAAGACGGGAAAAAATTTTTAAACAATTTGTTCTGGCAAAAATTTCCATACTACCGCAAATTAAATTCTGGCAAATGTTAATTTTACAAAAAAAAAAAAATATATAAGACTTGATATGGTCAAGTTTGCGCAGAATGCAACCTTAATTTCCAACATAAAACTTTTTTGTCTTGTTCGTTAAATGGCGCAGTACGTGTTTGTACTTTATGTGATGTAATTTTAATTATCCGAAGGGAATCACTTGAACAATCGAAAACGGCTTGTCATTTTATAAACGTACATTCAAGACAAATAAATTTTATATTATTTAAAAATTCCTAACCAGAATTACCTAATCAAGTAATTCAAATTGTCTATTTAGTTGTTCATTGTAATGCTGTTCAAATGACCATAAAACTGACATCCGTCTTTTAGATTTTTTCGCGTACTTGTTTTCTCTAACGCAGCATCTGCATGTTTTGTATCATAAATCAGTTTTAAACGTGCCATAAAACAGCGCCTCCAATAAATACGAACAATTTAACAAGCAGTCAGCTAGGAATTGAAATTGAGGATTGGGTTTCCCAACAGCTTGCGCTTTCTTCGTTAAAGTAGTGGCAGAAATTGTGACATTTCGTTGTGATTGGTAATGTTTTGAAGCATCAAACCTGAGTACCTGTCATTAATGTGGAGCAAATTTGTGCACTTAGTGACGTCTTTATAGAACGGTAAAAAGTAATGATGGGGAAGTACATCAGCCGTACCCTTTTCAAAGGCACCTTCCCGGCATTTGCCTATAGCGATTTAGAAAAATCACGGAAAAAAAAGTATCAATACATCGAAAAGTTTGGCATCGAAGGTAGTGAAAGTTAAACCGTACGACTTCTGATACAGTAAAAATAAAATATTCAGACACGGAATTTATGTTGTATCTTTCAATACTTTCTAAATTCTAAATATATGGTTCATTTTCTCATTAATAAATGATATCAGTGTGGGATTACAATATTTCGAGCTGCAGTGCAACATTGTTGTGTGATGTTGTTGATAGTGCATAGGAGATTCAAAGATAGTTAGTGCAAATGTTCTTGAAAGTTTCTCCAGCACAACAAGAGTGTGGGGATGATGACGTGAAAAACACCTCTTCTAAGATGGATGAACTACGGGAATCAGATTCGAAGCTGGAGATCGCCACGCCACGCACTGAAAATTTTCTGTTGAAGGTACTCGTATTTTTCCACAAGTCAAGTACTTTGTGACCAAGTTTTTGTGATCAAAATGTTGTTTAGTATGTAGTTAGTTGATGCCTATAGTTTACGAAGATGGTCACAGCATCTTCGGTTGGACGCGATACTCGTCGTAGTTACGGTAATGGTAAACTGGAGTTCTGACACAGTTACGCTCTTGAGAGCTGCTGCTGTTTTTGCGGTTGTTCCCACACATTGAACCAACACAGTTCATGTGATTTTGAATTCCGCTAATTAATGAATGTCGGCCATAATGAACCTATTTTAATTTACTAAGGAGTCGGCAAGGAACACAGTTTGTTAAATCAAGTTCTTATTACGAGAGGCATTGAGAGTTCGTTGATGATTTTTATGGTTTGAACAGTTACCTGCCATTACCGACGAACTCTTGACCAGTAATACTCAATAAGTCTTCACGACGAGATCTTCTTGAGGGAAAAAAAGTTTTAGCAGAGTTTAATGGATTCTTCCAAATTACGGTTTACATATGCGTATTGCTGGAGTCTACAAATAGGAGCTGTCGATTCTTTAACTAATGTTGTTAGGCGGTTGCATAGTGATATTTTCTGTATCGCTGAAAGATGTATACTTAAACGCCGTTTAGTAGTCAGTGTTTTCGTACTTCCAATTTGTACTTTAAATCTTATATTCATATCGTTATTATAAAGGAGTTGCTGCTATTAACCTACTGTCGTTTTGGCCGTTTATTGAGCAGGCTATGCAGAGTGCATTTAGAATAAGCAACGCTGCATCGTTTGATGTTTTCATCAAATAGATATGACAGCAAAATCAAATGAATTCAGACGTTCTTTTAAATAAAAATGATGATGTTCTCCTGATGTTTTGTTGGGTTATGAGAATTAAATAAAGACGCGCACCTAGGCTCAATCATCTTCCCCTTTCTCCTTAGATAGTAAGTCGCTGATATTGGCACGAATTACCGTCCACTTCGCTCTGTACCGTGGATCGTGGAGTACGTAAGTATATTTGGATGTAGAATGAAGCTACGTTCATCAGGACTCTCGAACTATAATCCGAGATGTCAACTGATAACTATTCTTACACGTAACTTAATGAAAGCGGTACGAAAGAGTAAATGGATGGCATAGACCGATAGCATTCAACAGTACCCTCAACGGAGATTAACTGCACCCAGGTAACCTGTGACGTAGTGAGTATAATGAATGAGAACTACAAAACTAGTAATGTGTAGAACACAGTCTGCCTTGAAAGAGAATTATTTACAGAGCTACCATAGGGTCTAGGTCTGAGTTTCATTCATATGTATCGACTGCAAACGAATGTCACTGAAATAAAATCCGAAATCTCTTACCACAGGTGTACAATTAGTGACTGGTTTGTTTAATCAAGCAAAACAGGAAGAAAACTATTGAAAACCTATTGTCAGTAATGTTTTGAATGTTAACATTCAGCATTTGTCCGCTGAAGCAGTTTAGGAACCAACCATTCTTACCAGCACTTTTAATTTCAAGAATACCCTGCCTAATGTATGCTATATCTCAGTCATCTGTCTCCTTTCATCTCTGGGTCCCAAGTCATGTGGGCATTCCACGGAATGAACTGGCTCATCGTTTGGCTATACAGGCACATACTTACCCCCTTTCCCTTTCGTGATTCCAGCTGCAAGCATGCGGATTCGTATCAGATCTCTTTTTGCCCAAAAGTGGAATTACATCTGGTGCGCTACTACTCTCAGTAATAGGCTTGGCACAGTGAAGGAGACTACTTCAGTATGGCTCTCTTACTTCCACTCCTCTCCAAAGGAGCCCACTATCTTATGCCGTCTACCCACAGTTTTCTCCTGCGCAACGAGCCACCGTATCCCATGTATTGGTGAAATGTCCTGTATTTTTGGCCCTTCTTAGTACGTATAGCCTTTCAGACTCCTTAATATTAGCAGAAGGTTCAAAGATGGCTGAACTGGTCCTCAGTTTCCTTCGTGAAAAAGGTTTTTATTTTCAGCTGTAAGATTTTGTTTTCCTCATGGAGCAAGGACAGGGTGGTTGTGGTTGGGGCTTCTCTTCGTGCTTTCTGGGTGGAAAGACCGCTCTTCTATCCCTCTTTTTTCCAGATTTTAGACTTCACCTACCCTTTATGCCTTCTACTATGTGTGCTTTTGCCTTCATCGCTTTGTAATTTGATCCCACTGACTTGATCATCTCACTTTTCGTCAACGTCTCTATCTTACTCACGTAACTTACCAACTGCGAGACTGATGACCTCGCTGTTTAGTCCATAACCACTCAATCGATCAATCACTATATCATCCGACATCGAAATCGTTGCCTTATGATGTCCATTACCAACGACTCCTCCAGCGGCAGGTGAGAGGCGCCAGAAGGCCATCACATGCATGGCCACAGACATCAAACCAGAGATAAAATCCTGTCACCAATCCGCTACAAAACACTTCGAAATGTGGTATGCTAAAATCTCTACCTCGCTTACGCCGTTCTTAAGTAACTTGGCTGTTTACTGGATTTGCAGTGGATTACGTTCCAGATTACTCTTCTACAGATTGTTGACGAAGTTGCTGGATCCTGGGCCATCTGGACTATTCCCTTGGAGCGTTCTACTATTTATGACACGAAGTGCGGGGTGGAATTTTGAACTATCAAGCGGTTACAGTGTATCCATATTTTCTGTTTACTAAATAATGTGTTACACTGTAGTGGCTGTGATATTGACTTTTTGCGTGTGTGTGAGGGAAACAGATTAAGTCCTATGATTAAGGACATGAACTTCATGAAACTATGACAGGAAACAACGCAAATTCAAATACGACAGCAGGCACAACGCAAGAAAATTCTGGAACACCAACAGCAGCAACCGCTTACATTACGGCAACTCGTCAAGCCGGAAAAGCATCCACACACAACATTCGCGCCATATCCTCCAGAAGACGAGGGCTGGGGCTCACGCTACAGACATGTACAGCCGCATTTCCAGACGAGTGGTATAACCGACCTTGCTAAACAATTTCCCAGGCTGTGGTGAAGATATGTCTTCGTAATGTCCTTCCTTCCAGGAGATTTAGTCCTACAAGCTATGCTGGAGAGCTTCTGTGACGTCTGGAACGTTGAGGACGAGGTTCTGGCAGTAGTAAAGCTGTGAGGATGCGTTATGAGTCGTGTCTGGGTAGCTCAGTCGGTATAACACTTGCCCTTGAAAGTCTTAATTCCTAAGTTCGTATCATGGTCTGACATACAAGATATGTCTTCGTAATGTCCTTCCTTCCAGGAGATTTAGTCCTACAAGCTATGCTGGAGAGCTTCTGTGACGTCTGGAACGTTGAGAACGAGGTTCTGGCAGTAGTAAAGCTGTGAGGATGCGTTATGAGTCGTGTCTGGATAGCTCAGTCGGTATAACACTTGCCCTTGAAAGTCTTAATTCCTAAGTTCGTATCATGGTCTGACATACAAGATATGTCTTCGTAATGTCCTTCCTTCCAGGAGCGTTAGTCCTACAAGCTATGCTGGAGAGCTTCTGTGACGTCTGGAACGTTGAGAACGAGGTTCTGGCAGTAGTAAAGCTGTGAGGATGCGTTATGAGTCGTGTCTGGATAGCTCAGTCGGTATAACACTTGCCCTTGAAAGTCTTAATTCCTAAGTTCGTATCATGGTCTGACATACAAGATATGTCTTCGTAATGTCCTTCCTTCCAGGAGAGTTAGTCCTACAAGCTATGCTGGAGAGCTTCTGTGACGTCTGGAACGTTGAGGACGAGGTTCTGGCAGTAGTAAAGCTGTGGGGATGCGTTATGAGTCGTGTCTGGATAGCTCAGTCGGTATAACACTTGCCCTTGAAAGTCTTAATTCCTAAGTTCGTATCATGGTCTGACATACAAGAAATGTCTTCGTAATGTCCTTCCTTCCAGGAGATTTAGTCCTACAAGCTATGCTGGAGAGCTTCTGTGACGTCTGGAACGTTGAGAACGAGGTTCTGGCAGTAGTAAAGCTGTGAGGAGGCGTTATGAGTCGTGTCTGCGTAGCTCAGTCGGTATAACACTTGCCCTTGAAAGTCTTAATTCCTAAGTTCGTATCATGGTCTGACATACAAGATATGTCTTCGTAATGTCCTTCCTTCCAGGAGAGTTAGTCCTACAAGCTATGCTGGAGAGCTTCTGTGACGTCTGGAACGTTGAGAACGAGGTTCTGGCAGTAGTAAAGCTGTGAGGATGCGTTATGAGTCGTGTCTGGATAGCTCAGTCGGTATAACACTTGCCCTTGAAAGTCTTAATTCCTAAGTTCGTATCATGGTCTGACATACAAGATATGTCTTCGTAATGTCCTTCCTTCCAGGAGAGTTAGTCCTACAAGCTATGCTGGAGAGCTTCTGTGACGTCTGGAACGTTGAGAACGAGGTTCTGGCAGTAGTAAAGCTGTGAGGATGCGTTATGAGTCGTGTCTGGATAGCTCAGTCGGTATAACACTTGCCCTTGAAAGTCTTAATTCCTAAGTTCGTATCATGGTCTGACATACAAGATATGTCTTCGTAATGTCCTTCCTTCCAGGAGATTTAGTCCTACAAGCTATGCTGGAGAGCTTCTGTGACGTCTGGAACGTTGAGAACGAGGTTCTGGCAGTAGTAAAGCTGTGAGGATGCGTTATGAGTCGTGTCTGGATAGCTCAGTCGGTATAACACTTGCCCTTGAAAGTCTTAATTCCTAAGTTCGTATCATGGTCTGACATACAAGATATGTCTTCGTAATGTCCTTCCTTCCAGGAGATTTAGTCCTACAAGCTATGCTGGAGAGCTTCTGTGACGTCTGGAACGTTGAGAACGAGGTTCTGGCAGTAGTAAAGCTGTGAGGATGCGTTATGAGTCGTGTCTGGATAGCTCAGTCGGTATAACACTTGCCCTTGAAAGTCTTAATTCCTAAGTTCGTATCATGGTCTGACATACAAGATATGTCTTCGTAATGTCCTTCCTTCCAGGAGAGTTAGTCCTACAAGCTATGCTGGAGAGCTTCTGTGACGTCTGGAACGTTGAGAACGAGGTTCTGGCAGTAGTAAAGCTGTGAGGATGCGTTATGAGTCGTGTCTGGATAGCTCAGTCGGTATAACACTTGCCCTTGAAAGTCTTAATTCCTAAGTTCGTACCATGGTCTGACATACAAGATATGTCTTCGTAATGTCTTTCCTTCCAGGAGAGTTAGTCCTACAAGCTATGCTGGAGAGCTTCTGTGACGTCTGGAACGTTGAGAACGAGGTTCTGGCAGTAGTAAAGCTGTGAGGATGCGTTATGAGTCGTGTCTGGATAGCTCAGTCGGTATAACACTTGCCCTTGAAAGTCTTAATTCCTAAGTTCGTATCATGGTCTGACATACAAGATATGTCTTCGTAATGTCCTTCCTTCCAGGAGATTTAGTCCTACAAGCTATGCTGGAGAGCTTCTGTGACGTCTGGAACGTTGAGAACGAGGTTCTGGCAGTAGTAAAGCTGTGAGGATGCGTTATGAGTCGTGTCTGGATAGCTCAGTCGGTATAACACTTGCCCTTGAAAGTCTTAATTCCTAAGTTCGTATCATGGTCTGACATACAAGATATGTCTTCGTAATGTCCTTCCTTCCAGGAGATTTAGTCCTACAAGCTATGCTGGAGAGCTTCTGTGACGTCTGGAACGTTGAGAACGAGGTTCTGGCAGTAGTAAAGCTGTGAGGATGCGTTATGAGTCGTGTCTGGATAGCTCAGTCGGTATAACACTTGCCCTTGAAAGTCTTAATTCCTAAGTTCGTATCATGGTCTGACATACAAGATATGACTTCGTAATGTCCTTCCTTCCAGGAGAGTTAGTCCTACAAGCTATGCTGGAGAGCTTCTGTGACGTCTGGAACGTTGAGGACGAGGTTCTGGCAGTAGTAAAGCTGTGAGGATGCGTTATGAGTCGTGTCTGCGTAGCTCAGTCGGTATAACACTTGCCCTTGAAAGTCTTAATTCCTAAGTTCGTATCATGGTCTGACATACAAGATATGTCTTCGTAATGTCCTTCCTTCCAGGAGAGTTAGTCCTACAAGCTATGCTGGAGAGCTTCTGTGACGTCTGGAACGTTGAGGACGAGGTTCTGGCAGTAGTAAAGCTGTGAGGATGCGTTATGAGTCGTGTCTGGGTAGCTCAGTCGGTATAACCCTTGCCCTTGAAAGTCTTAATTCCTAAGTTCGTATCATGGTCTGACACACAAGATATGTCTTCGTAATGTCCTTCCTTCCAGGAGAGTTAGTCCTACAAGCTATGCTGGAGAGCTTCTGTGACGTCTGGAACGTTGAGGACGAGGTTCTGGCAGTAGTAAAGCTGTGAGGATGCGTTATGAGTCGTGTCTGGGTAGCTCAGTCGGTATAACACTTGCCCTTGAAAGTCTTAATTCCTAAGTTCGTATCATGGTCTGACATACAAGATATGTCTTCGTAATGTCCTTCCTTCCAGGAGAGTTAGTCCTACAAGCTATGCTGGAGAGCTTCTGTGACGTCTGGAACGTTGAGGACGAGGTTCTGGCAGTAGTAAAGCTGTGAGGATGCGTTATGAGTCGTGTCTGGGTAGCTCAGTCGGTATAACACTTGCCCTTGAAAGTCTTAATTCCTAAGTTCGTATCATGGTCTGACATACAAGATATGTCTTCGTAATGTCCTTCCTTCCAGGAGATTTAGTCCTACAAGCTATGCTGGAGAGCTTCTGTGACGTCTGGAACGTTGAGAACGAGGTTCTGGCAGTAGTAAAGCTGTGAGGATGCGTTATGAGTCGTGTCTGGATAGCTCAGTCGGTATAACACTTGCCCTTGAAAGTCTTAATTCCTAAGTTCGTATCATGGTCTGACATACAAGATATGACTTCGTAATGTCCTTCCTTCCAGGAGAGTTAGTCCTACAAGCTTTGCTGGAGAGCTTCTGTGACGTCTGGAACGTTGAGGACGAGGTTCTGGCAGTAGTAAAGCTGTGAGGATGCGTTATGAGTCGTGTCTGCGTAGCTCAGTCGGTATAACACTTGCCCTTGAAAGTCTTAATTCCTAAGTTCGTATCATGGTCTGACATACAAGATATGTCTTCGTAATGTCCTTCCTTCCAGGAGAGTTAGTCCTACAAGCTATGCTGGAGAGCTTCTGTAACGTCTGGAACGTTGAGGACGAGGTTCTGGCAGTAGTAAAGCTGTGAGGATGCGTTATGAGTCGTGTCTGGATAGCTCAGTCGGTATAACACTTGCCCTTGAAAGTCTTAATTCCTAAGTTCGTATCATGGTCTGACATACAAGATATGTCTTCGTAATGTCCTTCCTTCCAGGAGAGTTAGTCCTACAAGCTATGCTGGAGAGCTTCTGTGACGTCTGGAACGTTGAGGACGAGGTTCTGGCAGTAGTAAAGCTGTGAGGATGCGTTATGAGTCGTGTCTGGGTAGCTCAGTCGGTATAACACTTGCCCTTGAAAGTCTTAATTCCTAAGTTCGTACCATGGTCTGACATACAAGATATGTCTTCGTAATGTCCTTCCTTCCAGGAGAGTTAGTCCTACAAGCTATGCTGGAGAGCTTCTGTGACGTCTGGAACGTTGAGAACGAGGTTCTGGCAGTAGTAAAGCTGTGAGGATGCGTTATGAGTCGTGTCTGGATAGCTCAGTCGGTATAACACTTGCCCTCGAAAGTCTTAATTCCTAAGTTCGTATCATGGTCTGACATACAAGATATGTCTTCGTAATGTGCTTCCTTCCAGGAGAGTTAGTCCTACAAGCTATGCTGGAGAGCTTCTGTGACGTCTGGAACGTTGAGAACGAGGTTCTGGCAGTAGTAAAGCTGTGAGGATGCGTTATGAGTCGTGTCTGGGTAGCTCAGTCGGTATAACACTTGCCCTTGAAAGTCTTAATTCCTAAGTTCGTATCATGGTCTGACATACAAGATATGTCTTCGTAATGTCCTTCCTTCCAGGAGAGTTAGTCCTACAAGCTATGCTGGAGAGCTTCTGTGACGTCTGGAACGTTGAGGACGAGGTTCTGGCAGTAGTAAAGCTGTGAGGATGCGTTATGAGTCGTGTCTGGGTAGCTCAGTCGGTATAAAACACTTGCCCTTGAAAGTCTTAATTCCTAAGTTCGTATCATGGTCTGACACACAAGATATGTCTTCGTAATGTCCTTCCTTCCAGGAGAGTTAGTCCTACAAGCTATGCTGGAGAGCTTCTGTGACGTCTGGAACGTTGAGGACGAGGTTCTGGCAGTAGTAAAGCTGTGAGGATGCGTTATGAGTCGTGTCTGCGTAGCTCAGTCGGTATAACACTTGCCCTTGAAAGTCTTAATTCCTAAGTTCGTATCATGGTCTGACATACAAGATATGTCTTCGTAATGTCCTTCCTTCCAGGAGAGTTAGTCCTACAAGCTATGCTGGAGAGCTTCTGTGACGTCTGGAACGTTGAGGACGAGGTTCTGGCAGTAGTAAAGCTGTGAGGATGCGTTATGAGTCGTGTCTGGGTAGCTCAGTCGGTATAACACTTGCCCTTGAAAGTCTTAATTCCTAAGTTCGTATCATGGTCTGACACACAAGATATGTCTTCGTAATGTCCTTCCTTCCAGGAGAGTTAGTCCTACAAGCTATGCTGGAGAGCTTCTGTGACGTCTGGAACGTTGAGAACGAGGTTCTGGCAGTAGTAAAGCTGTGAGGATGCGTTATGAGTCGTGTCTGGGTAGCTCAGTCGGTATAACACTTGCCCTTGAAAGTCTTAATTCCTAAGTTCGTATCATGGTCTGACATACAAGATATGTCTTCGTAATGTCCTTCCTTCCAGGAGATTTAGTCCTACAAGCTATGCTGGAGAGCTTCTGTGACGTCTGGAACGTTGAGGACGAGGTTCTGGCAGTAGTAAAGCTGTGAGGATGCGTTATGAGTCGTGTCTGGGTAGCTCAGTCGGTATAACACTTGCCCTTGAAAGTCTTAATTCCTAAGTTCGTATCATGGTCTGACACACAAGATATGTCTTCGTAATGTCCTTCCTTCCAGGAGAGTTAGTCCTACAAGCTATGCTGGAGAGCTTCTGTGACGTCTGGAACGTTGAGAACGAGGTTCTGGCAGTAGTAAAGCTGTGAGGATGCGTTATGAGTCGTGTCTGGGTAGCTCAGTCGGTATAACACTTGCCCTTGAAAGTCTTAATTCCTAAGTTCGTATCATGGTCTGACATACAAGATATGTCTTCGTAATGTCCTTCCTTCCAGGAGATTTAGTCCTACAAGCTATGCTGGAGAGCTTCTGTGACGTCTGGAACGTTGAGGACGAGGTTCTGGCAGTAGTAAAGCTGTGAGGATGCGTTATGAGTCGTGTCTGGGTAGCTCAGTCGGTATAACACTTGCCCTTGAAAGTCTTAATTCCTAAGTTCGTATCATGGTCTAACACACAAGATATGTCTTCGTAATGTCCTTCCTTCCAGGAGAGTTAGTCCTACAAGCTATGCTGGAGAGCTTCTGTGACGTCTGGAACGTTGAGGACGAGGTTCTGGCAGTAGTAAAGCTGTGAGGATGCGTTATGAGTCGTGTCTGCGTAGCTCAGTCGGTATAACACTTGCCCTTGAAAGTCTTAATTCCTAAGTTCGTATCATGGTCTGACATACAAGATATGTCTTCGTAATGTCCTTCCTTCCAGGAGAGTTAGTCCTACAAGCTATGCTGGAGAGCTTCTGTGACGTCTGGAACGTTGAGGACGAGGTTCTGGCAGTAGTAAAGCTGTGAGGATGCGTTATGAGTCGTGTCTGGGTAGCTCAGTCGGTATAACACTTGCCCTTGAAAGTCTTAATTCCTAAGTTCGTATCATGGTCTGACATACAAGATATGTCTTCGTAATGTCCTTCCTTCCAGGAGAGTTAGTCCTACAAGCTATGCTGGAGAGCTTCTGTGACGTCTGGAACGTTGAGAACGAGGTTCTGGCAGTAGTAAAGCTGTGAGGATGCGTTATGAGTCGTGTCTGGATAGCTCAGTCGGTATAACACTTGCCCTTGAAAGTCTTAATTCCTAAGTTCGTATCATGGTCTGACATACAAGATATGTCTTCGTAATGTCCTTCCTTCCAGGAGAGTTAGTCCTACAAGCTATGCTGGAGAGCTTCTGTGACGTCTGGAACGTTGAGAACGAGGTTCTGGCAGTAGTAAAGCTGTGAGGATGCGTTATGAGTCGTGTCTGGATAGCTCAGTCGGTATAACACTTGCCCTTGAAAGTCTTAATTCCTAAGTTCGTATCATGGTCTGACATACAAGATATGTCTTCGTAATGTCCTTCCTTCCAGGAGAGTTAGTCCTACAAGCTATGCTGGAGAGCTTCTGTGACGTCTGGAACGTTGAGGACGAGGTTCTGGCAGTAGTAAAGCTGTGAGGATGCGTTATGAGTCGTGTCTGGATAGCTCAGTCGGTATAACACTTGCCCTTGAAAGTCTTAATTCCTAAGTTCGTATCATGGTCTGACATACAAGATATGTCTTCGTAATGTCCTTCCTTCCAGGAGAGTTAGTCCTACAAGCTATGCTGGAGAGCTTCTGTGACGTCTGGAACGTTGAGAACGAGGTTCTGGCAGTAGTAAAGCTGTGAGGATGCGTTATGAGTCGTGTCTGGGTAGCTCAGTCGGTATAACACTTGCCCTTGAAAGTCTTAATTCCTAAGTTCGTATCATGGTCTGACATACAAGATATGTCTTCGTAATGTCCTTCCTCCCAGGAGAGTTAGTCCTACAAGCTATGCTGGAGAGCTTCTGTGACGTCTGGAACGTTGAGGACGAGGTTCTGGCAGTAGTAAAGCTGTGAGGATGCGTTATGAGTCGTGTCTGGATAGCTCAGTCGGTATAACACTTGCCCTTGAAAGTCTTAATTCCTAAGTTCGTATCGTGGTCTGACATACAAGATATGTCTTCGTAATGTCCTTCCTTCCAGGAGAGTTAGTCCTACAAGCTATGCTGGAGAGCTTCTGTGACGTCTGGAACGTTGAGGACGAGGTTCTGGCAGTAGTAAAGCTGTGAGGATGCGTTATGAGTCGTGTCTGGATAGCTCAGTCGGTATAAAACACTTGCCCTTGAAAGTCTTAATTCCTAAGTTCGTATCATGGTCTGACACACAAGATATGTCTTCGTAATGTCCTTCCTTCCAGGAGAGTTAGTCCTACAAGCTATGCTGGAGAGCTTCTGTGACGTCTGGAACGTTGAGAACGAGGTTCTGGCAGTAGTAAAGCTGTGAGGATGCGTTATGAGTCGTGTCTGGATAGCTCAGTCGGTATAACACTTGCCCTTGAAAGTCCTAATTCCTAAGTTCGTATCATGGTCTGACATACAAGATATGTCTTCGTAATGTCCTTCCTTCCAGGAGAGTTAGTCCTACAAGCTATGCTGGAGAGCTTCTGTGACGTCTGGAACGTTGAGAACGAGGTTCTGGCAGTAGTAAAGCTGTGAGGATGCGTTATGAGTCGTGTATGGGTAGCTCAGTCGGTATAACACTTGCCCTTGAAAGTCTTAATTCCTAAGTTCGTATCATGGTCTGACATACAAGATATGTCTTCGTAATGTCCTTCCTTCCAGGAGAGTTAGTCCTACAAGCTATGCTGGAGAGCTTCTGTGACGTCTGGAACGTTGAGGACGAGGTTCTGGCAGTAGTAAAGCTGTGAGGATGCGTTATGAGTCGTGTCTGGGTAGCTCAGTCGGTATAACACTTGCCCTTGAAAGTCTTAATCCCTAAGTTCGTATCATGGTCTGACATACAAGATATGTCTTCGTAATGTCCTTCCTTCCAGGAGAGTTAGTCCTACAAGCTATGCTGGAGAGCTTCTGTGACGTCTGGAACGTTGAGGACGAGGTTCTGGCAGTAGTAAAGCTGTGAGGATGCGTTATGAGTCGTGTCTGGGTAGCTCAGTCGGTATAACACTTGCCCTTGAAAGTCTTAATTCCTAAGTTCGTATCATGGTCTGACATACAAGATATGTCTTCGTAATGTCCTTCCTTCCAGGAGAGTTAGTCCTACAAGCTATGCTGGAGAGCTTCTGTGACGTCTGGAACGTTGAGGACGAGGTTCTGGCAGTAGTAAAGCTGTGAGGATGCGTTATGAGTCGTGTCTGGGTAGCTCAGTCGGTATAACACTTGCCCTTGAAAGTCTTAATTCCTAAGTTCGTATCATGGTCTGACATACAAGATATGTCTTCGTAATGTCCTTCCTTCCAGAAGATTTAGTCCTACAAGCTATGCTGGAGAGCTTCTGTGACGTCTGGAACGTTGAGGACGAGGTTCTGGCAGTAGTAAAGCTGTGAGGATGCGTTATGAGTCGTGTCTGGATAGCTCAGTCGGTATAACACTTGCCCTTGAAAGTCTTAATTCCTAAGTTCGTATCATGGTCTGACATACAAGATATGTCTTCGTAATGTCCTTCCTTCCAGGAGATTTAGTCCTACAAGCTATGCTGGAGAGCTTCTGTGACGTCTGGAACGTTGAGAACGAGGTTCTGGCAGTAGTAAAGCTGTGAGGATGCGTTATGAGTCGTGTCTGGATAGCTCAGTCGGTATAACACTTGCCCTTGAAAGTCTTAATTCCTAAGTTCGTATCATGGTCTGACATACTAGATATGTCTTCGTAATGTCCTTCCTTCCAGGAGAGTTAGTCCTACAATCTATGCTGGAGAGCTTCTGTGACGTCTGGAACGTTGAGGACGAGGTTCTGGCAGTAGTAAAGCTGTGAGGATGCGTTATGAGTCGTGTCTGGGTAGCTCAGTCGGTATAACACTTGCCCTTGAAAGTCTTAATTCCTAAGTTCGTACCATGGTCTGACATACAAGATATGTCTTCGTAATGTCCTTCCTTTCAGGAGAGTTAGTCCTACAAGCTATGCTGGAGAGCTTCTGTGACGTCTGGAACGTTGAGAACGAGGTTCTGGCAGTAGTAAAGCTGTGAGGATGCGTTATGAGTCGTGTCTGGATAGCTCAGTCGGTATAACACTTGCCCTTGAAAGTCTTAATTCCTAAGTTCGTATCATGGTCTGACATACAAGATATGTCTTCGTAATGTCCTTCCTTCCAGGAGAGTTAGTCCTACAAGCTATGCTGGAGAGCTTCTGTGACGTCTGGAACGTTGAGAACGAGGTTCTGGCAGTAGTAAAGCTGTGAGGATGCGTTATGAGTCGTGTCTGGGTAGCTGAGTCGGTATAACACTTGCCCTTGAAAGTCTTAATTCCTAAGTTCGTATCATGGTCTGACAAACAAGATATGTCTTCGTAATGTCCTTCCTTCCAGGAGAGTTAGTCCTACAAGCTATGCTGGAGAGCTTCTGTGACGTCTGGAACGTTGAGGACGAGGTTCTGGCAGTAGTAAAGCTGTGAGGATGCGTTATGAGTCGTGTCTGGGTAGCTCAGTCGGTATAAAACACTTGCCCTTGAAAGTCTTAATTCCTAAGTTCGTATCATGGTCTGACACACAAGATATGTCTTCGTAATGTCCTTCCTTCCAGGAGAGTTAGTCCTACAAGCTATGCTGGAGAGCTTCTGTGACGTCTGGAACGTTGAGGACGAGGTTCTGGCAGTAGTAAAGCTGTGAGGATGCGTTATGAGTCGTGTCTGCGTAGCTCAGTCGGTATAACACTTGCCCTTGAAAGTCTTAATTCCTAAGTTCGTATCATGGTCTGACATACAAGATATGTCTTCGTAATGTCCTTCCTTCCAGGAGAGTTAGTCCTACAAGCTATGCTGGAGAGCTTCTGTGACGTCTGGAACGTTGAGGACGAGGTTCTGGCAGTAGTAAAGCTGTGAGGATGCGTTATGAGACGTGTCTGGGTAGCTCAGTCGGTATAACACTTGCCCTTGAAAGTCTTAATTCCTAAGTTCGTATCATGGTCTGACATACAAGATATGTCTTCGTAATGTCCTTCCTTCCAGGAGATTTAGTCCTACAAGCTATGCTGGAGAGCTTCTGTGACGTCTGGAACGTTGAGGACGAGGTTCTGGCAGTAGTAAAGCTGTGAGGATGCGTTATGAGTCGTGTCTGGGTAGCTCAGTCGGTATAACACTTGCCCTTGAAAGTCTTAATTCCTAAGTTCGTATCATGGTCTAACACACAAGATATGTCTTCGTAATGTCCTTCCTTCCAGGAGAGTTAGTCCTACAAGCTATGCTGGAGAGCTTCTGTGACGTCTGGAACGTTGAGGACGAGGTTCTGGCAGTAGTAAAGCTGTGAGGATGCGTTATGAGTCGTGTCTGGGTAGCTCAGTCGGTATAACACTTGCCCTTGAAAGTCTTAATTCCTAAGTTCGTATCATGGTCTGACATACAAGATATGTCTTCGTAATGTCCTTCCTTCCAGGAGAGTTAGTCCTACAAGCTATGCTGGAGAGCTTCTGTGACGTCTGGAACGTTGAGGACGAGGTTCTGGCAGTAGTAAAGCTGTGAGGATGCGTTATGAGTCGTGTCTGGGTAGCTCAGTCGGTATAACACTTGCCCTTGAAAGTCTTAATTCCTAAGTTCGTATCATGGTCTGACATACAAGATATGTCTTCGTAATGTCCTTCCTTCCAGGAGAGTTAGTCCTACAAGCTATGCTGGAGAGCTTCTGTGACGTCTGGAACGTTGAGAACGAGGTTCTGGCAGTAGTAAAGCTGTGAGGATGCGTTATGAGTCGTGTCTGGATAGCTCAGTCGGTATAACACTTGCCCTTGAAAGTCTTAATTCCTAAGTTTGTATCATGGTCTGACATACAAGATATGTCTTCGTAATGTCCTTCCTTCCAGGAGAGTTAGTCCTACAAGCTATGCTGGAGAGCTTCTGTGACGTCTGGAACGTTGAGGACGAGGTTCTGGCAGTAGTAAAGCTGTGAGGATGCGTTATGAGTCGTGTCTGGATAGCTCAGTCGGTATAACACTTGCCCTTGAAAGTCTTAATTCCTAAGTTCGTATCATGGTCTGACATACAAGATATGTCTTCGTAATGTCCTTCCTTCCAGGAGAGTTAGTCCTACAAGCTATGCTGGAGAGCTTCTGTGACGTCTGGAATGTTGAGGACGAGGTTCTGGCAGTAGTAAAGCTGTGAGGATGCGTTATGAGTCGTGTCTGGATAGCTCAGTCGGTATAACACTTGCCCTTGAAAGTCTTAATTCCTAAGTTCGTATCATGGTCTGACATACAAGATATGTCTTCGTAATGTCCTTCCTTCCAGGAGAGTTAGTCCTACAAGCTATGCTATAGAGCTTCTGTGACGTCTGGAACGTTGAGAACGAGGTTCTGGCAGTAGTAAAGCTGTGAGGATGCGTTATGAGTCGTGTCTGGATAGCTCAGTCGGTATAACACTTGCCCTTGAAAGTCTTAATTCCTAAGTTCGTATCATGGTCTGACATACAAGATATGTCTTCGTAATGTCCTTCCTTCCAGGAGAGTTAGTCCTACAAGCTATGCTGGAGAGCTTCTGTGACGTCTGGAACGTTGAGGACGAGGTTCTGGCAGTAGTAAAGCTGTGAGGATGCGTTATGAGTCGTGTCTGGATAGCTCAGTCGGTATAACACTTGCCCTTGAAAGTCTTAATTCCTAAGTTCGTATCATGGTCTGACATACAAGATATGTCTTCGTAATGTCCTTCCTTCCAGGAGAGTTAGTCCTACAAGCTATGCTGGAGAGCTTCTGTGACGTCTGGAACGTTGAGGACGAGGTTCTGGCAGTAGTAAAGCTGTGAGGATGCGTTATGAGTCGTGTCTGGATAGCTCAGTCGGTATAACACTTGCCCTTGAAAGTCTTAATTCCTAAGTTCGTATCATGGTCTGACATACAAGATATGTCTTCGTAATGTCCTTCCTTCCAGGAGAGTTAGTCCTACAAGCTATGCTGGAGAGCTTCTGTGACGTCTGGAACGTTGAGAACGAGGTTCTGGCAGTAGTAAAGCTGTGAGGATGCGTTATGAGTCGTGTCTGGATAGCTCAGTCGGTATAACACTTGCCCTTGAAAGTCTTAATTCCTAAGTTCGTATCATGGTCTGACATACAAGATATGTCTTCGTAATGTCCTTCCTTCCAGGAGAGTTAGTCCTACAAGCTATGCTGGAGAGCTTCTGTGACGTCTGGAACGTTGAGGACGAGGTTCTGGCAGTAGTAAAGCTGTGAGGATGCGTTATGAGTCGTGTCTGGATAGCTCAGTCGGTATAACACTTGCCCTTGAAAGTCTTAATTCCTAAGTTCGTATCATGGTCTGACATACAAGATATGTCTTCGTAATGTCCTTCCTTCCAGGAGAGTTAGTCCTACAAGCTATGCTGGAGAGCTTCTGTGACGTCTGGAACGTTGAGAACGAGGTTCTGGCAGTAGTAAAGCTGTGAGGATGCGTTATGAGTCGTGTCTGGGTAGCTCAGTCGGTATAACACTTGCCCTTGAAAGTCTTAATTCCTAAGTTCGTATCATGGTCTGACACACAAGATATGTCTTCGTAATGTCCTTCCTTCCAGGAGATTTAGTCCTACAAGCTATGCTGGAGAGCTTCTGTGACGTCTGGAACGTTGAGAACGAGGTTCTGGCAGTAGTAAAGCTGTGAGAATGCGTTATGAGTCGTGTCTGGATAGCTCAGTCGGTATAACACTTGCCCTTGAAAGTCTTAATTCCTAAGTTCGTATCATGGTCTGACATACAAGATATGTCTTCGTAATGTCCTTCCTTCCAGGAGAGTTAGTCCTACAAGCTATGCTGGAGAGCTTCTGTGACGTCTGGAACGTTGAGAACGAGGTTCTGGCAGTAGTAAAGCTGTGAGGATGCGTTATGAGTCGTGTATGGGTAGCTCAGTCGGTATAACACTTGCCCTTGAAAGTCTTAATTCCTAAGTTCGTATCATGGTCTGACATACAAGATATGTCTTCGTAATGTCCTTCCTTCCAGGAGAGTTAGTCCTACAAGCTATGCTGGAGAGCTTCTGTGACGTCTGGAACGTTGAGGACGAGGTTCTGGCAGTAGTAAAGCTGTGAGGATGCGTTATGAGTCGTGTCTGGGTAGCTCAGTCGGTATAACACTTGCCCTTGAAAGTCTTAATCCCTAAGTCCGTATCATGGTCTGACATACAAGATATGTCTTCGTAATGTCCTTCCTTCCAGGAGAGTTAGTCCTACAAGCTATGCTGGAGAGCTTCTGTGACGTCTGGAACGTTGAGGACGAGGTTCTGGCAGTAGTAAAGCTGTGAGGATGCGTTATGAGTCGTGTCTGGGTAGCTCAGTCGGTATAACACTTGCCCTTGAAAGTCTTAATTCCTAAGTTCGTATCATGGTCTGACATACAAGATATGTCTTCGTAATGTCCTTCCTTCCAGGAGAGTTAGTCCTACAAGCTATGCTGGAGAGCTTCTGTGACGTCTGGAACGTTGAGAACGAGGTTCTGGCAGTAGTAAAGCTGTGAGGATGCGTTATGAGTCGTGTCTGGATAGCTCAGTCGGTATAACACTTGCCCTTGAAAGTCTTAATTCCTAAGTTCGTATCATGGTCTGACATACAAGATATGTCTTCGTAATGTCCTTCCTCCCAGGAGAGTTAGTCCTACAAGCTATGCTGGAGAGCTTCTGTGACGTCTGGAACGTTGAGGACGAGGTTCTGGCAGTAGTAAAGCTGTGAGGATGCGTTATGAGTCGTGTCTGGATAGCTCAGTCGGTATAACACTTGCCCTTGAAAGTCTTAATTCCTAAGTTCGTATCATGGTCTGACATACAAGATATGTCTTCGTAATGTCCTTCCTTCCAGGAGAGTTAGTCCTACAAGCTATGCTGGAGAGCTTCTGTGACGTCTGGAACGTTGAGGACGAGGTTCTGGCAGTAGTAAAGCTGTGAGGATGCGTTATGAGTCGTGTCTGGATAGCTCAGTCGGTATAACACTTGCCCTTGAAAGTCTTAATTCCTAAGTTCGTATCATGGTCTGACATACAAGATATGTCTTCGTAATGTCCTTCCTTCCAGGAGAGTTAGTCCTACAAGCTATGCTGGAGAGCTTCTGTGACGTCTGGAACGTTGAGAACGAGGTTCTGGCAGTAGTAAAGCTGTGAGGATGCGTTATGAGTCGTGTCTGGGTAGCTCAGTCGGTATAACACTTGCCCTTGAAAGTCTTAATTCCTAAGTTCGTATCATGGTCTGACACACAAGATATGTCTTCGTAATGTCCTTCCTTCCAGGAGATTTAGTCCTACAAGCTATGCTGGAGAGCTTCTGTGACGTCTGGAACGTTGAGAACGAGGTTCTGGCAGTAGTAAAGCTGTTAGGATGCGTTATGAGTCGTGTCTGGATAGCTCAGTCGGTATAACACTTGCCCTTGAAAGTCTTAATTCCTAAGTTCGTATCATGGTCTGACATACAAGATATGTCTTCGTAATGTCCTTCCTTCCAGGAGAGTTAGTCCTACAAGCTATGCTGGAGAGCTTCTGTGACGTCTGGAACGTTGAGAACGAGGTTCTGGCAGTAGTAAAGCTGTGAGGATGCGTTATGAGTCGTGTATGGGTAGCTCAGTCGGTATAACACTTGCCCTTGAAAGTCTTAATTCCTAAGTTCGTATCATGGTCTGACATACAAGATATGTCTTCGTAATGTCCTTCCTTCCAGGAGAGTTAGTCCTACAAGCTATGCTGGAGAGCTTCTGTGACGTCTGGAACGTTGAGGACGAGGTTCTGGCAGTAGTAAAGCTGTGAGGATGCGTTATGAGTCGTGTCTGGGTAGCTCAGTCGGTATAACACTTGCCCTTGAAAGTCTTAATCCCTAAGTTCGTATCATGGTCTGACATACAAGATATGTCTTCGTAATGTCCTTCCTTCCAGGAGAGTTAGTCCTACAAGCTATGCTGGAGAGCTTCTGTGACGTCTGGAACGTTGAGGACGAGGTTCTGGCAGTAGTAAAGCTGTGAGGATGCGTTATGAGTCGTGTCTGGGTAGCTCAGTCGGTATAACACTTGCCCTTGAAAGTCTTAATTCCTAAGTTCGTATCATGGTCTGACATACAAGATATGTCTTCGTAATGTCCTTCCTTCCAGGGGAGTTAGTCCTACAAGCTATGCTGGAGAGCTTCTGTGACGTCTGGAACGTTGAGAACGAGGTTCTGGCAGTAGTAAAGCTGTGAGGATGCGTTATGAGTCGTGTCTGGATAGCTCAGTCGGTATAACACTTGCCCTTGAAAGTCTTAATTCCTAAGTTCGTATCATGGTCTGACACACAAGATATGTCTTCGTAATGTCCTTCCTTCCAGGAGAGTTAGTCCTACAAGCTATGCTGGAGAGCTTCTGTGACGTCTGGAACGTTGAGGACGAGGTTCTGGCAGTAGTAAAGCTGTGAGGATGCGTTATGAGTCGTGTCTGGGTAGCTCAGTCGGTATAACACTTGCCCTTGAAAGTCTTAATTCCTAAGTTCGTATCATGGTCTGACATACAAGATATGTCTTCGTAATGTCCTTCCTTCCAGGAGAGTTAGTCCTACAAGCTATGCTGGAGAGCTTCTGTGACGTCTGGAACGTTGAGAACGAGGTTCTGGCAGTAGTAAAGCTGTGAGGATGCGTTATGAGTCGTGTCTGGATAGCTCAGTCGGTATAACACTTGCCCTTGAAAGTCTTAATTCCTAAGTTCGTATCATGGTCTGACATACAAGATATGTCTTCGTAATGTCCTTCCTTCCAGGAGAGTTAGTCCTACAAGCTATGCTGGAGAGCTTCTGTGACGTCTGGAACGTTGAGAACGAGGTTCTGGCAGTAGCAAAGCTGTGAGGATGCGTTATGAGTCGTGTCTGGATAGCTCAGTCGGTATAACACTTGCCCTTGAAAGTCTTAATTCCTAAGTTCGTATCATGGTCTGACATACAAGATATGTCTTCGTAATGTCCTTCCTTCCAGGAGAGTTAGTCCTACAAACTATGCTGGAGAGCTTCTGTGACGTCTGGAACGTTGAGAACGAGGTTCTGGCAGTAGTAAAGCTGTGAGGATGCGTTATGAGTCGTGTCTGGGTGGCTCAGTCGGTATATCACTTGCCCTTGAAAGTCTTAATTCCTAAGTTCGTATCATGGTCTGACATACAAGATATGTCTTCGTAATGTCCTTCCTTCCAGGAGAGTTAGTCCTACAAGCTATGCTGGAGAGCTTCTGTGACGTCTGGAACGTTGAGGACGAGGTTCTGGCAGTAGTAAAGCTGTGAGGATGCGTTATGAGTCGTGTCTGGATAGCTCAGTCGGTATAACACTTGCCCTTGAAAGTCTTAATTCCTAAGTTCGTATCATGGTCTGACATACAAGATATGTCTTCGTAATGTCCTTCCTTCCAGGAGAGTTAGTCCTACAAGCTATGCTGGAGAGCTTCTGTGACGTCTGGAACGTTGAGAACGAGGTTCTGGCAGTAGTAAAGCTGTGAGGATGCGTTATGAGTCGTGTCTGGATAGCTCAGTCGGTATAACACTTGCCCTTGAAAGTCTTAATTCCTAAGTTCGTATCATGGTCTGACATACAAGATATGTCTTCGTAATGTCCTTCCTTCCAGGAGAGTTAGTCCTACAAGCTATGCTGGAGAGCTTCTGTGACGTCTGGAACGTTGAGGACGAGGTTCTGGCAGTAGTAAAGCTGTGAGGATGCGTTATGAGTCGTGTCTGGATAGCTCAGTCGGTATAACACTTGCCCTTGAAAGTCTTAATTCCTAAGTTCGTATCATGGTCTGACATACAAGATATGTCTTCGTAATGTCCTTCCTTCCAGGAGAGTTAGTCCTACAAGCTATGCTGGAGAGCTTCTGTGACGTCTGGAACGTTGAGGACGAGGTTCTGGCAGTAGTAAAGCTGTGAGGATGCGTTATGAGTCTTAATTCCTAAGTTCGTATCATGGTCTGACATACAAGATATGTCTTCGTAATGTCCTTCCTTCCAGGAGAGTTAGTCCTACAAGCAATGCTGGAGAGCTTCTGTGACGTCTGGAACGTTGAGGACGAGGTTCTGGCAGTAGTAAAGCTGTGAGGATGCGTTATGAGTCGTGTCTGGGTAGCTCAGTCGGTATAACACTTGCCCTTGAAAGTCTTAATTCCTAAGTTCGTATCATGGTCTGACACACAAGATATGTCTTCGTAATGTCCTTCCTTCCAGGAGAGTTAGTCCTACAAGCTATGCTGGAGAGCTTCTGTGACGTCTGGAACGTTGAGAACGAGGTTCTGGCAGTAGTAAAGCTGTGAGGATGCGTTATGAGTCGTGTCTGGATAGCTCAGTCGGTATAACACTTGCCCTTGAAAGTCTTAATTCCTAAGTTCGTATCATGGTCTGACACACAAGATATGTCTTCGTAATGTCCTTCCTTCCAGGAGAGTTAGTCCTACAAGCTATGCTGGAGAGCTTCTGTGACGTCTGGAACGTTGAGGACGAGGTTCTGGCAGTAGTAAAGCTGTGAGGATGCGTTATGAGTCGTGTCTGGATAGCTCAGTCGGTATAACACTTGCCCTTGAAAGTCTTAATTCCTAAGTTCGTATCATGGTCTGACATACAAGATATGTCTTCGTAATGTCCTTCCTTCCAGGAGAGTTAGTCCTACAAGCTATGCTGGAGAGCTTCTGTGACGTCTGGAACGTTGAGAACGAGGTTCTGGCAGTAGTAAAGCTGTGAGGATGCGTTATGAGTCGTGTCTGGATAGCTCAGTCGGTATAACACTTGCCCTTGAAAGTCTTAATTCCTAAGTTCGTATCATGGTCTGACACACAAGATATGTCTTCGTAATGTCCTTCCTTCCAGGAGAGTTAGTCCTACAAGCTATGCTGGAGAGCTTCTGTGACGTCTGGAACGTTGAGAACGAGGTTCTGGCAGTAGTAAAGCTGTGAGGATGCGTTATGAGTCGTGTCTGGATAGCTCAGTCGGTATAACACTTGCCCTTGAAAGTCTTAATTCCTAAGTTCGTATCATGGTCTGACATACAAGATATGTCTTCGTAATGTCCTTCCTTCCAGGAGAGTTAGTCCTACAAGCTATGCTGGAGAGCTTCTGTGACGTCTGGAACGTTGAGGACGAGGTTCTGGCAGTAGTAAAGCTGTGAGGATGCGTTATGAGTCGTGTCTGGATAGCTCAGTCGGTATAACACTTGCCCTTGAAAGTCTTAATTCCTAAGTTCGTATCATGGTCTGACATACAAGATATGTCTTCGTAATGTCCTTCCTCCCAGGAGAGTTAGTCCTACAAGCTATGCTGGAGAGCTTCTGTGACGTCTGGAACGTTGAGAACGAGGTTCTGGCAGTAGTAAAGCTGTGAGGATGCGTTATGAGTCGTGTCTGGATAGCTCAGTCGGTATAACACTTGCCCTTGAAAGTCTTAATTCCTAAGTTCGTATCATGGTCTGACATACAAGATATGTCTTCGTAATGTCCTTCCTTCCAGGAGAGTTAGTCCTACAAGCTATGCTGGAGAGCTTCTGTGACGTCTGGAACGTTGAGAACGAGGTTCTGGCAGTAGTAAAGCTGTGAGGATGCGTTATGAGTCGTGTCTGGATAGCTCAGTCGGTATAACACTTGCCCTTGAAAGTCTTAATTCCTAAGTTCGTATCATGGTCTGACATACAAGATATGTCTTCGTAATGTCCTTCCTTCCAGGAGAGTTAGTCCTACAAGCTATGCTGGAGAGCTTCTGTGACGTCTGGAACGTTGAGAACGAGGTTCTGGCAGTAGTAAAGCTGTGAGGATGCGTTATGAGTCGTGTCTGGATAGCTCAGTCGGTATAACACTTGCCCTTGAAAGTCTTAATTCCTAAGTTCGTATCATGGTCTGACATACAAGATATGTCTTCGTAATGTCCTTCCTTCCAGGAGAGTTAGTCCTACAAGCTATGCTGGAGAGCTTCTGTGACGTCTGGAACGTTGAGAACGAGGTTCTGGCAGTAGTAAAGCTGTGAGGATGCGTTATGAGTCGTGTCTGGATAGCTCAGTCGGTATAACACTTGCCCTTGAAAGTCTTAATTCCTAAGTTCGTATCATGGTCTGACACACAAGATATGTCTTCGTAATGTCCTTCCTTCCAGGAGAGTTAGTCCTACAAGCTATGCTGGAGAGCTTCTGTGACGTCTGGAACGTTGAGGACGAGGTTCTGGCAGTAGTAAAGCTGTGAGGATGCGTTATGAGTCGTGTCTGCGTAGCTCAGTCGGTATAACACTTGCCCTTGAAAGTCTTAATTCCTAAGTTCGTATCATGGTCTGACATACAAGATATGTCTTCGTAATGTCCTTCCTTCCAGGAGAGTTAGTCCTACAAGCTATGCTGGAGAGCTTCTGTGACGTCTGGAACGTTGAGAACGAGGTTCTGGCAGTAGTAAAGCTGTGAGGATGCGTTATGAGTCGTGTCTGGATAGCTCAGTCGGTATAACACTTGCCCTTGAAAGTCTTAATTCCTAAGTTCGTATCATGGTCTGACATACAAGATATGTCTTCGTAATGTCCTTCCTTCCAGGAGAGTTAGTCCTACAAGCTATGCTGGAGAGCTTCTGTGACGTCTGGAACGTTGAGAACGAGGTTCTGGCAGTAGTAAAGCTGTGAGGATGCGTTATGAGTCGTGTCTGGATAGCTCAGTCGGTATAACACTTGCCCTTGAAAGTCTTAATTCCTAAGTTCGTATCATGGTCTGACACACAAGATATGTCTTCGTAATGTCCTTCCTTCCAGGAGAGTTAGTCCTACAAGCTATGCTGGAGAGCTTCTGTGACGTCTGGAACGTTGAGGACGAGGTTCTGGCAGTAGTAAAGCTGTGAGGATGCGTTATGAGTCGTGTCTGCGTAGCTCAGTCGGTATAACACTTGCCCTTGAAAGTCTTAATTCCTAAGTTCGTATCATGGTCTGACATACAAGATATGTCTTCGTAATGTCCTTCCTTCCAGGGGAGTTAGTCCTACAAGCTATGCTGGAGAGCTTCTGTGACGTCTGGAACGTTGAGAACGAGGTTCTGGCAGTAGTAAAGCTGTGAGGATGCGTTATGAGTCGTGTCTGGATAGCTCAGTCGGTATAACACTTGCCCTTGAAAGTCTTAATTCCTAAGTTCGTATCATGGTCTGACATACAAGATATGTCTTCGTAATGTCCTTCCTTCCAGGAGAGTTAGTCCTACAAGCTATGCTGGAGAGCTTCTGTGACGTCTGGAACGTTGAGAACGAGGTTCTGGCAGTAGTAAAGCTGTGAGGATGCGTTATGAGTCGTGTCTGGATAGCTCAGTCGGTATAACACTTGCCCTTGAAAGTCTTAATTCCTAAGTTCGTATCATGGTCTGACATACAAGATATGTCTTCGTAATGTCCTTCCTTCCAGGAGAGTTAGTCCTACAAACTATGCTGGAGAGCTTCTGTGACGTCTGGAAGGTTGAGAACGAGGTTCTGGCAGTAGTAAAGCTGTGAGGATGCGTTATGAGTCGTGTCTGGGTGGCTCAGTCGGTATAACACTTGCCCTTGAAAGTCTTAATTCCTAAGTTCGTATCATGGTCTGACATACAAGATATGTCTTCGTAATGTCCTTCCTTCCAGGAGAGTTAGTCCTACAAGCTATGCTGGAGAGCTTCTGTGACGTCTGGAACGTTGAGGACGAGGTTCTGGCAGTAGTAAAGCTGTGAGGATGCGTTATGAGTCGTGTCTGGATAGCTCAGTCGGTATAACACTTGCCCTTGAAAGTCTTAATTCCTAAGTTCGTATCATGGTCTGACACACAAGATATGTCTTCGTAATGTCCTTCCTTCCAGGAGAGTTAGTCCTACAAGCTATGCTGGAGAGCTTCTGTGACGTCTGGAACGTTGAGGACGAGGTTCTGGCAGTAGTAAAGCTGTGAGGATGCGTTATGAGTCGTGTCTGGGTAGCTCAGTCGGTATAACACTTGCCCTTGAAAGTCTTAATTCCTAAGTTCGTATCATGGTCTGACATACAAGATATGTCTTCGTAATGTCCTTCCTTCCAGGAGATTTAGTCCTACAAGCTATGCTGGAGAGCTTCTGTGACGTCTGGAACGTTGAGAACGAGGTTCTGGCAGTAGTAAAGCTGTGAGGATGCGTTATGAGTCGTGTCTGGATAGCTCAGTCGGTATAACACTTGCCCTTGAAAGTCTTAATTCCTAAGTTCGTATCATGGTCTGACATACAAGATATGTCTTCGTAATGTCCTTCCTTCCAGGAGATTTAGTCCTACAAGCTATGCTGGAGAGCTTCTGTGACGTCTGGAACGTTGAGAACGAGGTTCTGGCAGTAGTAAAGCTGTGAGGATGCGTTATGAGTCGTGTCTGGGTAGCTCAGTCGGTATAAAACACTTGCCCTTGAAAGTCTTAATTCCTAAGTTCGTATCATGGTCTGACACACAAGATATGTCTTCGTAATGTCCTTCCTTCCAGGAGAGTTAGTCCTACAAGCTATGCTGGAGAGCTTCTGTGACGTCTGGAACGTTGAGGACGAGGTTCTGGCAGTAGTAAAGCTGTGAGGATGCGTTATGAGTCGTGTCTGGATAGCTCAGTCGGTATAACACTTGCCCTTGAAAGTCTTAATTCCTAAGTTCGTATCATGGTCTGACATACAAGATATGTCTTCGTAATGTCCTTCCTTCCAGGAGAGTTAGTCCTACAAGCTATGCTGGAGAGCTTCTGTGACGTCTGGAACGTTGAGAACGAGGTTCTGGCAGTAGTAAAGCTGTGAGGATGCGTTATGAGTCGTGTCTGGGTAGCTCAGTCGGTATAAAACACTTGCCCTTGAAAGTCTTAATTCCTAAGTTCGTATCATGGTCTGACACACAAGATATGTCTTCGTAATGTCCTTCCTTCCAGGAGAGTTAGTCCTACAAGCTATGCTGGAGAGCTTCTGTGACGTCTGGAACGTTGAGGACGAGGTTCTGGCAGTAGTAAAGCTGTGAGGATGCGTTATGAGTCGTGTCTGGGTAGCTCAGTCGGTATAAAACACTTGCCCTTGAAAGTCTTAATTCCTAAGTTCGTATCATGGTCTGACACACAAGATGTCTTCGTAATGTCCTTCCTTCCAGGAGAGTTAGTCCTACAAGCTATGCTGGAGAGCTTCTGTGACGTCTGGAACGTTGAGGACGAGGTTCTGGCAGTAGTAAAGCTGTGAGGATGCGTTATGAGTCGTGTCTGGATAGCTCAGTCGGTATAACACTTGCCCTTGAAAGTCTTAATTCCTAAGTTCGTATCATGGTCTGACACACAAGATATGTCTTCGTAATGTCCTTCCTTCCAGGAGAGTTAGTCCTACAAGCTATGCTGGAGAGCTTCTGTGACGTCTGGAACGTTGAGGACGAGGTTCTGGCAGTAGTAAAGCTGTGAGGATGCGTTATGAGTCGTGTCTGGGTAGCTCAGTCGGTATAACACTTGCCCTTGAAAGTCTTAATTCCTAAGTTCGAATCACGGTCTGACACACAGTTTTAATCTGCCAGGAAGTTTCGTGATGTAATAAAAACATATGCACCCGATATAGAAGTTAGTGTACAGCCTTGAAATTAACAAATCCTAACTTCGAAGAAGTGTTAACAGTCCAAAAGCTTCTGAAATGTCAGTGGAAGCACAGCACTATTTTGAGGAGTGCACTGCATTTTCCGTAAAACGGCACAAAACTTTAAACGCAGCTCAGTAAAATTTTAATGAAGGTGAAGTGTGAGAGTCGCTCCAAAAGAAATGCACAAGATTGTTTCAGCAACCCAGATTTTGTTCCCCATTTTTGCTATTCACGCGTTTGAGAGAAGCTTTCTTCCAGCTTGTATTCAAATTCAATTAAAATGGTTCCCACAAGTCACACTGTCATAGTAGTCCTTCAAGATGAGCACTTCACTTGATGTTCGTCTGAAGCAATGTACTGCTATAGAGTTCCTGTGTTGTGAGAACGAGACACTAACAAACATTCACTGAGGACGGTGTGTGGGAATGACGCTGTGGACCGCAGTACAGTTAGTCACTGGACAACCAGATTATCGGATGAAAGCGGAACGCCACTACTCAGGACCTCCGTCACAGTGTCAGCACTATGCAGACTCCTGTCTCCTGATAATGTGGAGTAGGTGTTTGAAACGGAGGAAGACTATTTGGAAGAATGACATTTTGTCTTTCAAGAATCTACCAACATACTTCGAGGGGAGGGGTCTTCAATAAGTAACGCAATACATGTGGAGAAGGCCATGCCGGCGGCTATAGAGCGCACTAGGTGCAACCGGCTGCATGTTGTGGCACATGTCGACACGAATGACGCCTCGCCGCTTGGGCAGCTGGCTGTTTTGGTGGAGGCAACTAGCAACAGACGCGGGGTGCAGGCTAAGCTGTCTATTTGTACGATCGTGCCCAGGGCTGATCGCGGTCCTCTGGTTTGGAGCAGAGTGGAAGGTCTAAACCTAAGGCTCAGAGGACTCTGAGACGGCATCGGATGCGAATTTCTTGACGTCCGCTCTCGGCTGCAGAATTGTAGGGTTCCCCTTAATACAGGGCCGGCCAGAAATTCTGCACGCGTGCGGTGCTCCTGCACATGTGTAACTTCCGGGTCACAGCATGCACGCCGCAGGCGTCAGCGTTCATGTAGTACGTGTTTCTACGCACAGATGTCGCTTTATCCACTTGCTGGGATACTCTGTACCGGCACATTATAGTGCGCTTTCCACAGCTTGCAAGCCAACCATGGGAAGTTTTTTCGCGTATTAAACATTTAAAATACTGTCGCAGTCTACTCATTGAGACGTCTATCTTTATGTTAACAGTTTAACCCAGTAAGACAAGTAATACAGTTAACAACCGTGGGTTTTTATTAATGCAGCTTGACTGACGGCACGTAAATACGAGTAATGTTTTTGAGCTAGTATTTAAGAAAGAGAGCACTTAGCGACTTCGAACGAAGCTTATTCATGATTTCAAATAACATTAAACTAATGCGAGGTTTCCCGTAACTAATTCTCGGTGCCCTCAGTTACATCCACATGATTTCTGTCTCACTGACCACTGAACAGAATGGTAACAGCAGACCTCTAGATGATCACCTGTCATTGCAATACCATTATTGCTACATCTTTCATCATCTCCGTCTGAAATCTGCATAATAACCGACAATTAGATGAATGTTATGTTTTATCGACTTCAGCTGAGCGTAGCCCTTCACACATAAAAAAACTTAATGTAAGTATACATTGGAACAATCGGTTTAATGACCAACTTTCCTGATAATAATGTAACATGGAGCAGAATGAAGCACTAATGTACAGTTAGTAAACAATAATTTTTAATTATGAAAGGAGTAAATCCAAACACGTTTATCACTGGTCATGAGAAATGATAATCGAGTTGATGTGTCTCATCCATTTTCTTAAGGGCATTTAATTTTGCTTGCCGTTCTTCACTCCTGAGTACACTACACTCGTCTTTGTGATATGTATTGTAGCGTCTTTCAATTGAAAACTTACGCTGGCCGCCTATTATTCGGCGGCATAGCAAACACTGTGAGCTTTCACCAACGGCTACAAAAAAGAATTGCAGTTCCCAGCCATTTTTAAACGACTGAGAACATAGATCTCCCGTCTTTTGCTTTTTCACAGTACCTGCCATTTCTCAGTACTTCTCTGTTAAGGTTCCGGTTACCAGGGGTAAACGAGACTGGGTGTGTTGCGCTCTTGCTTGTACCACATAAACAGGGAAGTGGAACCGCCGCCGTTCATTTAGGACACATGTCTAATAACAGATGTCGCTGTCGCACACCTGCGCACATGTGCAGCACTTCCGCACGTCTGCACACTGTGCAGCGTTTGGCCGGCCCTGCCTTAATGGGTCAGGCGTCACTACACGCAGGAAGCGGCTGCTAGTGTGGCGTAGTACGTGTGGCAGGCACATGGGGCGTTTTTAGGTCAGGGAACCCCTCCCTTGGAATAAAAGACGATTTTCCTGTTAAATCAGTCACAGTGACCTCAGAGAATCTTGGTCTTCGCAGATCAGAGACAGAAAACATTAATACGATTTTAGTAAACTGCAGGAGCATCCAAGGAAAGATCGCAGAATTAGTATCGCTTACTGAAGGTAAGATAATACACAGATAGTATTGGGAACAGAATGCTGGTTGAAACCAGACGTCAATGACAACGAAATCCTAAGTTCCGATTGGAATGTTTATCGTAAGGATAGGTTAGTCGCCAATGGTGGCAGCGCGTTTATTGCATAAAAATTCAATAAAATCTAGGGACGTCATCACGGATTCCGAATTTGAATTAATCTGGGTGAAACTGAGTATCAAATAACGGTCAAAAATGGTGATCGGATACTTTTATAGACTACCTGGTCAGGATCTTTAGTTGTAGAGCGCTTCAGACAGAACTTGCAGATCATCATTAGTAATTTTCCTGATCATGCCTTTCTAATAGGGGGTGACTTCAACTTGCCAGGTATAGATTAGGAGTATTATGTCATCCAAACTGGTGCCAGAGTCGAGGATTCGTGTGACATTGTTCTGGATGTCTTGCACGGAAATTACCTTGAGCAGATAGAGAACCAACTCGTGAGGGTAACGCCTTAGACCTTCAGGCAACAAACAGACCTGAACTTATCAAATCAGTTAACGTAGAGATAGGTATCAGTGATCATAAGGCTGTGACAGCATCTATGACGACGGATCCTACAAGGAATGTTAAGAAAGGTAGGAAGATATGTTTGCTCAGCAAGCATGACGGGATACAAATTTCAGAATATCTCAGCAGTCAGCATTAAATATTCGGTGATGAGGACGAAGATGTGGAGAACAAATGGAAAAAATTCAAATGCATCGTTCAATATGCCCTAGAGAAGTAAGTTCCGAGTAAGGTTTTGAGGGGTGGGAAAGATACACGATGGTTTTAATAGCCGTGTTCGAAAAGCGCTACGTAAAGAAGAGCACTTCATCTCAGATTCAGCAGAAGTAAAAACCTAGCTCACAAATAAAAGCTGAACGAAGCGAAAATGAGCAAAAGGAGAGCAATGAGATTAGCGTTCAATGATTTTGAAAGTAAGACGTTGTCAACCGACCTGAGTAAAAACCCTCAGAGATTTTGGTCTTATGTAAAATCAGTAAGTGGGTCAAAATCATCCATTCGTTCTCTCACTGAAACGGAAGATAAAAGAGAGAAGGCCGATATACTCATTCGGTCTTCCGGAGTTTTTTCACTGCAGATGATCCCAACATTATCTCTCCTTTCGATCGTCGTACGAATGTCGAAATGGCAGATATTGAGATAACCGATCGCGTAATTGAAAAGCAGCTAAGATCGCTTAGTAGTGGAAAGTCAGGACCAGAAGCGATACCTATAATATTCTATAAAGATTAGGCGAAAGAACTTGCTCCCCTTCTAGCAATAATTCATCGCTGATCGCTTAAGCAACGAAATGTGCCTAACGACTGGAGAAAAGCGCACGTCATTCCCGTTTTTAAGAAAGGCCGTAAGATAGATCCACACAGTTATAACCTATGCCGTTGACGTCAATCTGTTGTAGAATTGTGGAACATGTTTTATGCTCAAGAATTATGCCGTTTTTGGAAAATGAACATCACCTCTATAAAAATCAACATGTATTTGACAAACAGAAATCATGCGAAACTCATCTCGTTATGTTCCTCCATGAGACCCACAGCGCAGTGGAAAACGGCGCTGACGCACGGGATTAGCCGAGCGGTCTAGCCGCTGCAGTCATGGACTGTGCGGATGGCCCCGGCGGAGGTTCGAGTCCTCCCTCGGGCATGCATGTGTGTGTTTGTCCTTAGAATAAGTTAGGTTAAGTAGTGTGTACGCTTAGGGACTGATGACCTTAGCAGTTAAGACCCATAAGATATCACACACTTTCGAACATTTGAAAACGGTGCTCAGGTTTATGCCCTGTTCCTTGATTTCAGTAAGGCATTTGTCACCGTCCAGCATTGCAGTTTAATGAAAAAAAAATACGAGCTTACGGAGTATCGGAGAAGACTTGCGATTAGATTCAAGACTTTCTTGCACACAGAATTCAACACATCGCTCTTAAGGGAACAAAATCGACAGATTTAAAGGTAATATCCGAAGTACCAGAGAGAAGTGTGATAGGATCGTTGCTGTTTATGTATATATGATATAGTAGAAAGGCCAGCCGCGGTGGCCGAGCGGTTCTAGGCGCTTCAGTCTGGGACCGCGCGACTGCTACAGTCGCAGGTTCGAATCCTGCCTCGGGCATGGATGTGTGTAATGTCCTTATGTTAGCTAGGTTTAAATAGTTCTAAGTTCTGGGGGACTGATGACCATACATGTTAAGACCCATGGTGATCAGAGCCATTTGAACCAGCCATCTAGTAGAAATCGTCGGATGCTCTTTAAGGCTATTCGCAAATGATGCAATTATCTGTACCAAAGTAGCAGCGTCAGAAGATAGTAAAAATTTGCAGGACGACCTGCAGAAAATTGGTGGATGGTGCAGACTCTGGCAGTTGACCCTGAACTTAAATAAAGGTGACATATTGTGCATACATAGGAAATGGAGTCCACTACTGTACAGCTACAATGTTGATGACAAACAGCTGGAGACAGCTTCTTGAGTATTGTTCATCCATCTGGATCCCTATCAGGTAGGACTGATAGAGGAGATAGAGAAGATCCGACGAAGAGCGGCGCGTTTCGTCACAGGATAGGTTAGCTGGCGAGAGAGTGCTACGGAGATGCTAAACAAATTCCACAGGCAGACGTTAGAAGAGAGGTGGTGTGCATCATGCAGAGATTTACTATTGAAATTTCGGGACAGCACTTTGCAGGAGAAGTTGGACAACATATTACTACCCCCCACATGCATCTCGCGTGTTGACCACAAGGGAAAATTCGAGAAATTATAGCCAATATACAAGTTTGCCGACAATCAATCTGCCCACGCACTATTCGCAAGTGGAACAGGTTTGGAGGGATCAGATAGTCGTACCGAAAGTGTCCTCCACCACACACGATTGGGTGGCATGCGGGGTATGATGTACATGTAGATGAATGTGTTAGCGTTGATGCCCAACCCACCTAACCAACGGTTGTAGATCCCACATTTCACTCTAAGGAAATACTGTGCTTTCAAATAGACGATACTTTACAAAACCGCCTGCAAGAGTTCCCTGTCACTGCATCTGCAGTGCAAAGGATATAGAGCTAAGGACCTTATCCTCGAACATGTCACCAAATACATTCGCCAACGTCGCCAGGAGCGCCTTTGACCCAATTTTCTTCCAGAACTCTCCATTTATTTTTCGCTAAGAAACAGTATCCATCTAGTACAGGGAGTACTGATACTGACATGAGCAGATGACGACGACGACTGCCGGGTGGTCATTCCACCACCACCGTGTCAGCGCGCCATAAACCTGACCATTGGGAGATGATGTTCACGAAAGCGCTCGCAAGGCGTAGGACTATTGGCCTGGCGTCGAGGGCGCAGCCCACTCACTCCTGCGAGACATGCATGTCTACCAGTCAACGCATGGCCAATACCGCAGCGCCCATGGGAGCACGTCCATGAGAGCTTTGTTGACCCTTTCCGCAGAGGGGTGCGGCTCGTCGTCATAGACTCATTTTCCAAGCTTCCTTATGTATTTCTAATGTCAAATACCGCATCAAGGGATGTAGCAAGAGCCTTGCAGAAAATGTACGCCACTAAAGGTGTTCAAGAACCAACCGTTTCAGATGATGGCCCTCAGTTTTCATTCAGTATATCTGAGGATTTCTGCTCTGAACGGCATAACACGCCACATAAAGGCGCTGTCCTACTCAGACTCCAAAGCTGAAGACGAGCAGCTCGTCCGCAATTTAAGATTCAGAAGGTGCTGTCAATCGCACCCAAGGCCGAGGTCCCAACCTAGTCCCTGATCTCCTACAGGACACACTGATGCAGCGGCGCACTCCAGAGGAACTGTGCGTGGCTGTCGACACCGGACGCTCTGGAACCTCCTTTGGACCAGAACAAGAGAACGCCAACCCAGCCGCAACCTCACCACCCACCACCTACACCACCACCACCACCACCACCACTGGGTGCGGAGGTTTGGGCTCGCATTTTCCGAAGGGTCCTAGGACGGATTTTAGGCTTCTGTCAATACCACCTAGAGGTGACGAAAGTTCGCAGTGGATACCAACAGCGACATGCTGCTATGCAACACCAACCAGGTGCGCCCATCCCTTGGTAGCTTCCACCACGAAACAGTCACTATTGCTACCAGAACTGGCTCAACACAACTTCAAACGCCTGGCAGACCCACATCCCCATAATCAGCGCCAGCGAAGCTGGTCCCCTTCCCTCCCACGGAATAGGATCCTTTTTCAACTGTAGTACCACTGACTTCCAGCGCAGACCTGGTGACCGAAATCCCAGTTCCATACAGTTGCCGCAAGCTGATAACACAGCAACGCCAGACATCGAGATAGACAATGAACGTTAAGCTGGTTTGTTCAACCACGTCCCCCCCCCCCCCCCCTAACTGAACGATGATCACGATACTGACAGGCAGATATCCGGATTTACGCAACCATTGAAGAGGAAAGAGGTGTTATAGTCTGTCGTCCGACAGCGAATGCCTATGATGTCCGGTACAACCTGCTGGTAAGAGGCTCCAAAAGGCCTTTCCATTGGCCTGGACACTGACGTCGAGCCGTAGATAAACCCCGGTCGTCGAGACGCTGCGAGACACTTCGTATTGTGCAGTGCCAAAGTCTCTACCTCGCTTACACAATTCTTTCATGACTTGGCTGTTTATTGCGTCTCAACTAAGCTACGTTGTGAATTGCTATTACACGGGTTATTGACATAATTTCTGGGCCGTGGAGTATCCGGTATGTTCTCCAATTTGCAATGATCTGGTGTGGACTTGGAATTTATTACAGTGTATCCATATTTTCTGAGTAATGTAAAGTGTGTTGCACTGCAACAGGTGTAATAAGCTCATATTAGGAAATTGGGAAGGATAAAATTAGAAAAAAAACAGAGACGTAGATATGGATGAGACACACAAAACCATCCGAGGCCGAAAGAAAATCCACTGAGTAAGTACTGAAAGATGCAAACGGATAGTGAACATTTGTTAACACATCATTGAAAAAAAATTAATTACATCCATATCTGACATAACGCAACATAAAAAACGTACCTGACGGAAAAACTATGAAAAGAAAATGAAGAGTTGGGTTGAGAACTTACATACTGTGAAGAATGATCGGAGAATACTAGTAACATCAATATTCACTTGTAGGGAATGACGATTATGACACTTGTGCCAGATTATGAAGTTCTGTAATGGCTACTGGTCTGATAAGCAATTATTTGAAACATAATGGGTTTGAAATCAAAGTCGACAAAAATAATCAGGTACATCAGTATCCATCGACCGAAACTGTTCATAATAGTAGAAATACATACAATAGATAAGTATTAAGTACGCTCCAGCTTCCCATTCTTGCAGAAAATATTTAGTTATGAAGTCAACTGTACACTTGTGTCTCTAACGTAACACGACAAGCGTTCAAAAACTACTATAATAAAATTTTTTCCTCTGTCAATTTCGGTTGAAAAAAATGCGGAATTTGCTATGGGACATCGTGGAATATTTCCGCTTGAACTCCTGTAGTTTCGTGAAGTCCCGATATCTGATGGCGTTATACGTAGTCTTCAAAGTAGTGTCAACAACGGACGTGAACTGAGTTTCTTTTCCTGGAAAACCAGAGCATCCCAGATATTCATAGGCGCTTACAGAATGTCTACGGAGACTGACAGTCAACAAAAGCACGGTGAGTCGTTGGGCAAGACGTCTATCATCAACACAACAAGGTCGGTCGCACCAACCTGTTCGATCTCCCGCGTTCCGACCAGTTGCACAGCTGTCGCACCTGCAATGTGTTCGTCGCCACAAAAAGTTTCTCTCATGACAATTCACAGATATCTGCGCACCCGAGACGAGCTAACCAAACGCCACTGAACTAGCTTCCTAATCAATCCTACAGCTCGAGTCTCGCAACTTCCGACTTCCATATGTATGGCCCAAGAAAGGGTGCACTCTGCGGGAAGCTGTACATACCAGGTTAGTGACGTACCAAGACTTCTGCTCCGGCCTCGACCATTAGAAAGTACCATGCAGGCTTACAGGCCCTCCCAGTAAGGTGGAGTATTGGTAGCGCGTTGAAGGGAGATTATGTTGAAAAATAGCATTTTGTGGCCGAAAGAGTGGGGTGTAATATGGTGTAGTGGAAAGCCGAGAAAAACGAACCTGCTTTCAGCAAAAAAGTCTTGCTGTATGTATTGAACCGCCCTCGTATCAGATAAGAGGATATGACAGAGCGACATAATTCAGGTTAATTTTAAGTTTGTAAGCTCTCTGAAATGACACCGATTAGGTTTTAACATATAGATAAATTCTCAAATACCGACGAGATAAAGTAGTTGCTGAGTCAATAGACATATACTGGGGAAGAACGAACGCTCTAAATCCCGACCCGGCGTCCTGAACTAAGTTTTCTGTGGTTTGCTCAAATTACCGCAGGTGAGATTTGGAATAGTTTTCTTAAGGAAGCAACGGCTGATTTCCTCTTCAGTTCATGTCCATCTGAGAAACTACTCCATCTTTCATGACCATATAGTCTCTGACATGTTAAATTCTGTAATCTACACTACTGGCCATTAAAATTGCTACAGGAGCGCCTGCAATGGTGTACTCAACGACGAACCTGGGTGCACGAATGGCAAAACGTCATTTTTTTTCGGATGAATCCAGTTTCTGTTCACAGCATCATGATGGTCGCATCTATGTTTGGCGACATCGCGCTGAACGCTCATTGGAAGCGTGTATTCGTCGTCGTCATACTGGCCTATCACCCGGCGTGATCGTATGGGGTGCCATCGGTTACACGTCTCAATCAACTCTTGTTATTAGAGACGGCACTTTGAGCAGTGCACGTTACATTTAAGATGTGTTACGACCAGTGGCTCTACCTTTCATTCGATCCCTGCAAAACCCTACATTTCAGCAGGATAATGTACGACCGCACGTTGCAGGCCCTGTACGGGCCTTTCTGGACACAGAAAGTGTTCGACTGTTGCCCTGGCCAGCACATTCTCCAGATCTCTCCCCAACTGAAAACCTCTGGTCAATGGTGGCTGAGCAACTGGCTCGTCACAATACGCCAGTCAGTACTCTTGATGAACTGTGGTATCGTGTTTAAGATGCATGGGCAGCTGTACCTGTACACGCCATCCAAGCTGTGTTTGACTCAATGTGCAGGCGTATCAAGGTCGTTATTACGGCCAGAGGTGGTTGTTGTGGGTACTGATTTCTCAGGATCTATGCACCCAAATTACGTGAAAATGTAATCACATGTCAGTTCTAGTATAATATATTTGTCCAATGAATACTCATTTATCATCTGCATTTGTTCTTGGTGTAGCAATTTTAATGGCCAGTAGTGTATATCATTACTTTGTCTTAAATTTAACCAATTTAAGTTGTGTCTTTTTTTATCCATGATTTAAATCAAGAGCTTAGCAGTGCCATGCTTTTTTAAAGGGTTTTCAGGAACTCATTAAAAGAAGAGATCCTTTTCCCTACCAACTTAATATTACGAGACACTATTGGTTGATCTAGTATGAGTGTAGTCTGGGTGTTTGAAGAAAGAAGAGAAGACATAATCGCAAAGTGCAAAGCATATACATCGTAACAACATTATTACAGAACAATTGTTTAAAGCATTGGGAGGTGTTTCTTGTATTCTGCTATACGAACCTTGCACCCAGCTGATTCCAGACGCCATATTTGTTTACAAATGTGTCAGTATACATGTGATGTGTTACGACAGCAAAAGGAACCTGTGACCTCTGGAGGTACTCTAGTTTACTTATTTAATGTTTACCATTAGATATCAGTTTAATTTTTTGTCAAAAGTAATCCTAAACCATATTCTGAACTAGTGTATGGTTTCTCCACTAGGCAGTGCCACAAGTTCCTCCAAAAATCGTAACACAACACACACACAAATGTAATACTAACTAATGCAAATCCACCCGATGATGGAGGTTTAAACCTTCGAAACGCGTCTTGGAAATAAATAAAACGGTGACTGGTTAACAGTAAATTTGTTGTTTCATTTAATGTCAGTAACAGTCACGGTAAAGCCTAACCTAAAAACAAATGTTCGCATTTAAAGTACGCAAAGTCTGAACAAATTTCTTCGAAGCACAGCTCGGCTGATGGACACAACACGAAAGTATTTCAGCCTGTACGGAAGCATCCCGTGCAGAAGCTCTCCATCTCGTTTACATTGACGTCTCTCGAGACCGTCCTCGCTCGCGGACTCAGAGACTGTCCGGCGCTCCAGCGCAGTGGAATTTTAAGTGCTGTCCTTCCCACTCGCTTTCAATAACGATGAGCACACGTTAGAAAGGGGCCCTTGTCAGGGTCGGCGCGAGCGGGAGAGCCGGCCGCATCGCATCCACGCCTCGCTAAGAATTATAAAGAACGTCTGAAAGGGTCGCGAGGGCGAGCGGGCTTTGTGCGCCGAGCCGCGCCGGCCAGTTCCCACGACAAGTGGCCGCAGCTGCCGGACACCAGACCTGCCGCGCCGCCTCCGAGTCTCACCGCGTCTCACTGCCTTCCGGCTCCGTGCGTGTCCCCAGCGACGGAGCGCTGACTGCGCCGGCAGTCGCTCTTGTCGTTTCTCTCCTCTAGAGATGACACACTATCTGTATGAGGGACAACCGCAGCCATATGTAGACATCTTGAGTAATAACCGCTTGGCTGCTCTTGTAAACAATATACTAGGTCTAGAATGAGATTTTCACTCTGCAGCGGAGTGTGCGCTGATATGAAACTTCCTGGCAAACTGTGTGCCGGACCGAGACTCGAACTCGGGACCTTTGCCTTTCGCGGGCAAGTGCTCTACCAACTGAGCTACCAAAGCACGACTCACGTCCCGTCCTCACAGCTTCACTTCTGCCAGTATCTCGTCTCCTACCTTCCAAACTTTACAGAAGCTCTCCTGCGAACCGGTTCTAGGCGCTACCGTCTGGTACCGCGGGACCGCTACGGTCGCAGGTTCGAATCCTGCCTCGAGCATGGATTTTACCGTCTGGTACCGCGGGACCGCTACGGTCGCAGGTTCGAATCCTGCCTCGAGCATGGATTTGTGTGACGTCCTTAGGTTAGTTAGGTTTAAGTAGTTCTAAGTTCTAGGGGACTGATGACCTCAGAAGTTAAGTCCCATAGTACTCAGAGCCATTTGAACCATTTTTCTCCTCCGAACCCTGCAGAACTAGCACTCCTGAAAGAAAGGATATTGAGGAGAGGGCTTAGCCACAGCCTGGAGGATGTTTCCAGAATGAGATTTTCACTCTGCAGTGCGCCTAGAACCGCACGGCCACACCGGCCGGCTCATGCATGTAGTACAGTGTGTCGTATTACATTATTACATCCATATCAGAGCAATCACAATGAAACTTCTATACTTCAGATCTTGGACGCTTTTCACCAGATGCACAAAGGGATCACACCTGTGGAGATTATCCCTTTCTAAATTTTTGTAACAGATCGTACAGATACGCTAGCTTACTAGGCAGCGAGAAGATAACCTTGCTTTACTTTCCTGCCTTGATTCTTATTAATCACACGATTTTACAATATTCCTCGTTTTCTTATTCACTACCCTCTGTTCCTTCTTGCGATCCGAAAACATCGCGGAGGCATATGGTGCAATTCAAGCGGCCAATGGCTCAGCAGTTACTGAAAGAAGAAAAACAAAACAAAACTATGGACATATAAATAAGAGAAAAGTATAACGTGCTAACGAAGAAAGCTGGAGAGTTTAAATGGCGAAAAACGAAAGTTCAAAGAAAGGCAGCACGTTTTGTATTATCGTGAAATACGGGAGAGAGTGTCACAGAAATGATACAGGGTTTGGGCTGGACATCATTAAAAGAAAGGTGTTTTTCGTTGCGACAGAATCTTTTCACCAACTTTCTCCTCCGAATGCGAAAATATTTTGTTGACATCGACCTACCTAGAGAGGGACGATCACCACGATAAAATAAGGAAAATCAGAGCTCGTACGGAAAGATATAGGTGTTCATTCTTCCGCGCGCTGTACAAGATTGGAATAATAGAGAATTGTGAAGGTGGTTAGATGAACCCTCTGCCAGGCACTTAAATGTGATTTTCAGAGTATCCATGTAGATGTAAATGTAGATGTAGTGTCTCATGACGTAGGTCATGTGCTACTATTGGCGATAACCAGTCCGCCGGATAAGTTTTTTTTTTCTATATCGCTTTTGGTCTTTGCCATACAGCTATCCATCACATTTATATAGTATCGTACCTCATGCTCGTTCCATACGCTCTTCGTTCACTGATATTTACAAAAAAATTACAGTATGATTAATTAACTAAAACATGACACCACTACAAAATACACGTAGAGTAATTATACCACAATACGAGAGGCGTCCAGTAAGTAACGGAACACCCTTTTTTCCCTTGCCAATTTCGATCGAAAAAAATGCCGAATTTGTTGTGGGATATGTGGAAAATTCCCGCTTCAGCCCCAATAGTTTCGTAAAGTCCCATAGGTGGCTGTGCCATACGAAACTTCCAAAACGGCGTCCATAACTATTGTGCGTTCCAAACAGGGAATTGTCACTGAGTTTCATTGACGGAAAACCAGAGCATCGTAGATAACGTGGCAGTGAACAAAATCACGGCGATTCGTTTGCGAGGCGTCTTTCATCATCGCAACAGCTTCGCGTAAACCTGTCCGACCTCCCACTTCCGGCTGGAAACACACACTACGTCTGATACCCTCAGGAAATTGAAGAGACGACTTCACCGTAAAAATTCAAGCGAACGTTTCCTTCTCCATGACAAAGCAAGCTCTCACACAAGTTCGCACAGACGAGACGAGATCACAAAACTGCACTGGACTGTTCTTCCTCAATCACCATACGGCTTGGATCTTGCACTTTCCTGCTTCCAACTGTTTAGCTCAATGACAAAAGCACTCGGTGTGAAGCATTATGCAGATGATGGGAAGGTTGTTGACGCAGAAAGGCGTTGGCTCCAGTGTCGATCGGCAGAGTGGTGCATAATAAGCGATCATACAGGCCCTCCCATTGAGATTGCGTAAGGCTGTCACATGGAACGGAGATTATGTTGAAAGATACAGTTTTGTACCCAGAAAGGTAGAGAATAATATGGTGTGCTGGAATCATTAGTAGAATCAACCCGCTTTCAGAAAAAAAAATGTGTTGCATTACTTATGGAAAGCCCCTCGAAAAGATACCATTTCATCATATAAAATAATCACACGTATTATGCACACTATATCTAGATAGTTATGTCATACATTTGTAAGTGGTTGGATATCACATCCGCAGGGAGCTTGCGAACTGCCGGTGTTACACTCTAGCGGATGACAACAGACTTGGATCAGTAAAATGGTAACGGATATAGCAGCGTGCTAGCGTAAAGGTAATTGTTCTGTCATTGGCTGTATCGATTGAACGTATTATATTCACTGTGTTCAGTAACATCGATACCCAATGTTTCACATTTATGTTGAATAGAACTATAATTTGCTTTCACATTCTTCTCGTAGTATCTGAGAAAAAGAAGACCAATCTCTTCAACTTTTTCAAACGATTCTTGTTTATTAAGAGATTACTGATTCGTTGGCGCAGATTTAACAGCTCGCGTGCGTTTTTTGCAGCGAAACATTTCTTGAACCGTTTCGCCTTTGTAGCACAAGTTGCAACGAGAATGACCTGCATTTTCTCAGTGTTGAAGAACGGTTGTTTTACGAAAATCTGTTTCAGTATCATTGCAGCAGTATAATTGCAACGTCCGGGCCGGATTGCCTTACACGCACATTCACCTTAGACCACCTTCTTGTCAAAACTTATCTGAAAAAAAGGTATTGAACATGCCGCTTATTAAAGTTAGATACGTAACATTCTCATGTAACAGAATTACAATAAACGTATTTGCGCAGCTTAGTTTGTTTTAACCGCTTAAGATTCCTAATTAACTCTAATCTCTCTTAAAAACTTGCCAGACGTCTTCTGGCGCAGTACTTCCATTACTTCAAAAACTTTATAGTGTAAGTCCTGACATACGATGAGTGCCATTGTACAATCTGGAAGACAACATAAATTAGGCTTGTACTATCGAACGTCATACCCAAGACACGTACCTGAATGCAGCAGACCTCTCGGTCTCTCACTCATTAAGTTTATCGCTCATGCTACTAGAGGCGCTCGCAGTGACAAATTACTAAAAAGTTGTCCCGGAAACCGGTACCAGTTGAAGTGTAGAGGCAACAATAATTTGTTCAAATGGCTCTGAGCACTATGGGACTTAACTTCTGAGGTCATCAGTCTCCTAGAACTTAGAACTACTTAAACCTAACTAACCTAAGGACATCCCACACATCCATGCCCGAGGCAAGATTCGAACCTGCGACCGTAGCGGTCGCGCGGTTCCAGACTGAAGCGCCAAGAACCGCTCGGCCACACCGGGCGGCAACAAAAAATTTACTTTTGAATATTCCGGGTAGTTAATAGCCGAATTTAAAAAGTTCAGATGCACTGATGATCTACTCATTAAGGGGTATACTCTTATCTGAAATTTTTAAAGCAATAAGACAAGTATTAAAGGTAGAAAATATGTGTTTGTCACGAGGCAGCGTAACTGACGGCGCGCAAATACACGGACTTCATTCATCCAGTATCTGAGAATGAGGGCGTTAGCGACTTTCAACACAGATTACCCATAAACTGGAAACTTAAACTTTATCTCGCCGACTGCCCCACAGAACGATGAAAGAAAGAAATGTTTATTACTTGCTACATGTTCACTGTTCTTCCAGTAAAACTTCAGCACCAGGCACGATGTTTCAATTTATCACTTCTTTATTACTAACTCTATTCACAACACAGCTTTCAAGCAGCATCCACGTATACCACTGAATGTACCTGCAGAATTATATCGTTGTGCGACCCACAGTTCAGGAGATATGACGTATAAACATTTCCATGCGCAAAATTGGGCACAGTAAAACTTCAACATCAGGAATGACGTTAAATTTATTATTTCTTTACTGCTAACTCCAGTCGCAAGACACTTTCATACGGTATCATTCTACGACACATACAGTACTTCAGGAGATATGGTGTCATAAACACTGAGATGCGTGAGAAACTAGCTTTAGTTTCAAACGGAGCGCGAGTTACCCAGTTTACATTCGCCCAGTGTTTCGTAATGAGAGCGCTTAGCGACGTCCAACAAACTTTAAGTGCAGTTCCAAACTTTTTCTAACCTTTTTCCAGCTCACATGCTTATCATTACTTATTTAATACATTAACTCATTTTTAAAGAAATAAGACATCTGAAGTAGTTTTATGAATGAATGTTCAATTCTTTAAAGAATCTAGGGTTTGCTGGTTCACTACTAGTCTGCTCTTTTGGGTTGACAGCAACACAGCAACCGATGTTGAAAGCAGGTCCTTTGCGTTAAGCAATGTTCGGATAAAATTGGTAATTTGTGGTAAGGACTATGGGACCAAACTGCTGAGGTAATGGGTCCATAGGCTTCCGCAGTACTTAATATCTTAAACTAACTTACTATAAGGAGAATACACACACCGATGCCCGAGGGAGGACTCGAACCTCCGACCGGGGAGCTGCGCGTACCCCGACAAGGAGCCTCAGACCGAACGGCTAACCCGCACGGCTCCGGATAAAAGATTTTTGAGGTGTCTTGTGTTCAGTACATGAGAATGGTAAGTGGTGAATGTCTCATTCTTTATTGCGTTATTGAGTATGTCCCAAAATGGAGATTCTTTCAATCCTCTTCGGAACAGGTAGTTTCGGAAAATTGCCAATATTTAAGCGCACCCATGTAATTGTTGTTATGAATCGTCTGGTTCTATTCCGGCTGCAGCCTGTCATGATGAAATCGTTTTGATATCTTGGTCAAATATCATCACGACTGCAGTCGTTTCGTGTTTTTTTCTCGAATAAGCTCAGCATTTCTTGGTAAGGAAGTCTATCATTTAAGTTGCAGTCTTACTGCTCGCTTCGCTAAGCCGTTGACGTCAAATGCAAACAGCATTTTTACTGTTCCCTCTTGCTTATTCGTAGCGACCTCTTTAATAACATCTAAAATTGTAGGCCACACAGTTTTCTTCTGTTCTCAACGAATCTGTTAATTTCACAGCTTCGGGTCCAAGATCCTCTGCATTTTGGTGCTTCCCTAGTTACGATGAATTCCACATACTGGATTATTGCTTCCTCAGGTAGGGAGTATAGGGCCTGATATTTTATCTGCATGGTATCTTTTTGTACAACCTATTTTCTCGCCGTCGACGGCCTTCGATCGATTAGTATAAATCTTCGTCCAGTTCAGGAAGATCGTAGTGAGAAAAATACTGAGTTCATAATCTTCAGAGACAAACATTACTGATTACTGGAGGTTACGACGTTTTCTTCTCCGTAGGCAGAATAGAGCTACGAATTCTGGTAGGGTTTCGTATTTTATTTTCATATAAGGACCGCCATTCAAGGGATTTAAAAATTACTGTATTTCATCTACATCTCCATACTTCTCAAGCCACCATATGGTGCCTGGCGGAGGGTACTACGTGCCACTACCAGTAATTTTCTTTCTTGTTCCACTCTCACATATAGCGAGGGAAAAACAACTACCTAAATGCCGCTCTGTGAGCCAAAATCTCTGTTATCTTATCTTCACGGTCCTTACGCGAAATGCACGCTGGCTGCAGTGGAATCGTTCGGCAGTCAGCCTCAAATGCCGGTTCTCTAAATTTTCTCAATAGTGCTCCGCGAGAAAAACGTCGCCTTCCCACCAGCCATTCGAGATCACAAAACATCTCCGTAATACTTGTGTGTTGTTCGAACCTACTGATAACGAATGTAGTATCTCGCCTCCGCATTGTTTCAATTGGTGCGGATCACAAACACTCGAATAGTACACAACTGTGAATCATACGAGTTCAAATGGTTCAAATGGCTCTGAGCACTATGGGACTCAACTGCTGAGGTCATAAGTCCCCTAGAACTTAGAACTACTTAAACCTAACTAACCTAAGGACAACACACACATCCATGCCCGAGGCAGGATTCGAACCTGCGACCGTAGTGGTCAAGCGGTTCCAGACTGTAGCGCCTGGAACCACACGGCCACTCCCGCTGGCAATCACACTAGTCTCTTATGTCCGGTCTCCTTTACAGAGGAACCGCACTTTCCTAAAATTCTCCCAATAAACCGAAATTGACCATTCGCCTTCCCTACTAAAATCCCTAAATGCTTATTCATTATTAGAAATCGAGTTTAACTTACGAAGGCTTCAGTCAGGAGAGTGCAGTAGGTGGTATAGCACTTAGCACCCCCATCAGTCAAATAAATCAGTTAACAGCTTGCACTGTACGTGCTTGAGCATTGTCCTGCAAAATGATGGTCAAGTCCCGCCGGAATTGTGATCACTCCTGTCTCTACACTGTTCATTTTTGGAACACAGTCTACGACCAGCTTAGAGACAGAAGTGATGACACTTCCTGCAGGATCTGACCATCATTTTGCAGGACAATGCTCAAGCACGTACAGTGCAAGCTGTTACTGATTTGTTTCACTGACTGGGCTGCTAAGTGCTATACCACCTACTGCACTCCCCTGACTTAAGCCCTCGTGAGTTCAACTCGATTTCTAAACTGAAGGAAACACTTCACGGCATTCTCTTCACAACTGCTATAAATTCATCGGGCAATAGACCGCACCGCTCTAAATGTCAACACAACTGGCACTGCCAAAAGTATCCTATGACTTCCACATCGCTGACAACGAGTTCTACACAATGTTGGTGGCTACTTTGAAGGTCAGTAAAACTTTGAAACAGGTATATATTTTGTATGAGCTGTAAATAAATAGTTGCCTCTATTAAAGTAATCATCATAATTCTTAACAAATTTATCACACTTTGAGACAAAGCACTCAAAGCCTTCATAAAAAAAGGTTGTTATTACCATAGAACCGTGATTGTACCCAGGCGTGCACTTATTGGTCCGAAGCAAATCGCCGGCCACGAATGTTTTTCTTCAGGACTCCAAAGATATGGAAATAGCACGCCCGAATGTTGTCTACGTTGTTCCGAGGACGCTGCAGAAGTTTCGCTGAGAAGCCTTGCACATCCTCCTTACAGTTCCGATCTCTCCCCATTAGATGTCTATATTTTGGAGCTCTGAGAAAAACATTCGTGGCCCTCTGTTTGCTCTGTACTAAGACGTGAACCCCTGGGTACAGCCACGGTTCTGGAGGCAACCACACAAAACTTCTCCATGAAGGCACTGACCGTCCTGAGAGAGTATGTAGCGTCTTGTCAGTAGATAGTCCATTATGGTGAAATGCTGAGATGATACGTTGATTGTCGAACCAGTCCTTGACTCTTATCCACATACCTTTAATAGCCTGTCTTTGTCTACCTCGGAACATTTAATGGCAGCAGAGAATAAAATTTCTGCCTCAGACTGTCTTGCACCAAAATTTGAGGCATTTAACTAATAGGAACACTGTTCTGTACTCCATGTAATATAAATCGGATAATTCTTATTTTCTTACAACAATTTGTTCATGATCAGGCCACTTACAATACATTATCCGTACTGGGAACAATATATCTGAGTTTCTTTTATATTATGAAGAAAACTGCACAAGAACATTCCTGAAATGATTATGAACTTTGTAATTGACTGCTAGAAGTCGCATTTCTTTCATGAAATCACGAATAACGGAAATTTGTCGACGAAGATTTATTCCTGTTTATCATTATCCGCTAAAGGCAATGCCTTGTTGATGCAGTCATTGTCTTTTATTTGTTGTCATCTGTACTACGTGGTTGTAGTTTATACAGTTCGTTCTGCTGACATCACTTAGCACTACTGATTTCTGGGCCTACCCCCGATTTTCTCTAAGGGTTCTTTGCTTCGACGATGTTATTCAAGAAGTCGTTTTGCCGCAGCAGATGCCTAATTCATTTTTGTTATCTTCTAGTGTCATAAAACAAGCAATTTCTTCGTTCTATTGGAACATTTCTATGCTCAGAATACCTAACTGCACAATTTAGTGTAGATAGAGATCGACATGGAGGGCAATGGAGCTGTTTCCTCAGGCACTGTTTCTGAGTCACTTTCATAAATATCGAGCTCTTGAACTTTTGTTAAAGAATTATTATGTTACTTAAAAACCGTCTTGATTGCAAATATTTTTATTCATATGACCGGTTTCGCTTCATTCAGAACCATCTTCAGATCTGATATTTGAGTTACAGGAGTAACCCGTCCAAATCCAGCAGTTTTCACATGCTACGTCACATTATTATAATTTCACTGATTGCTGTTGTCCCATAAGACATTATGTCTGTTTTTGCAAAGAATTATTAGTTAGCCAAAGAAGGTATAGTACCAGAGTGCAGCGGAATTAACTACAGTGGAAAATGAGCAGATGAAAAATAATTACAACGCTAAGCCCAAGTGGAAACGTATTTTTCTCATGCAGTACCGAATGGCATTATTAAGGCGATCTTCTGTATCCAGAGTATGTTCTGTTCAGCACCGCACACATTTGTTCAAGGGTGGATAGCGAAGGAAACAAATAACAAAATCATCGACTGAGGTAACCGCACAAAAATCTAGTCTCGTTAATACTCGTGGAATTTGAGAACCAGGCCAGTACTTGCATCACTTTCTCCGTCCTTAGTGAACTCTTCTACTTGTGAGACAACATGTTTTATACTACTAAGGAAGTGCCCTCCTCCATTGAATGCTACCATTCTTCCCCCTCCCCCCTCTACCAGGGAAAATAATCATGTACGGGAGAACGTGGCCTTCAAGAATGAGTCCGGCACCAACCCGCTCAAACATGCCACCAAAACATTTTACACGACAATCGCTCTCTATTAAATGTTTTATGTAGTGTTTATTTTCCTGTGTTTTTCAATGAATACGCCGTCATCGTCCGTCCTACGAAGGAGCGAACATGACTTATCGGAGGAGCCTATTCTTCGCAAATAACTGACAGTTCTGTCACGATACTTCCTAGTAAATTAATTGCGTTTCCGTCGTCTGCTTCTAAGTAGGAGGGTTCTCAGGAAAGTGTATGGCCAATTTTGCTCTACCTGGTCATGCCGATGGCAAGCTGTTATCACTTGCACGTTGGTTTTTTTAAATGGTTCAAATGGCTCTGAGCACTATGGGACTTAACATCTGTGGTCATCAGTCCCCTAGAACTTAGAACTGCTTAAACCTAAGTAACCTAAGGACATCACACGCAACCATGTCCGAGGCAGGATTCGAACCTGCGACCGTAGCAGTCGCGCGGTTCCCGACTGAGCGCCTAGAACCGCTCTGCCAGAGCGGCCGGCTGCACTTTGGTTGACGGTCACGTGTTGCCGTCGTCATCTCCATCACTAGTGAACAGCTGTCATATTCACGACGTCCGTAACTCGGTCAAAGTTCTTTTTATCTATTTTCTCTGGTGCTTTGCTGTGATATTTTGAAATCACTTAATTCAGTCTGTTGTTTTGGCAACACCCTTCAGAGCGACTGCTTGATACACCTCTTTTACCATGCCTATTATTTGACATTAAACTATTACTGTCTTCGTCATATTCAGATTCCTAATTTAACACTGTGCCAAAACATTCTATATATACGACTGCTGATTTTTACCCGTGATATTTGGTTCAGTACTGCACTTGCTCTTCTGCCAAAATTTTAATTTCAGGGAGCAACCGGAGAAGGTGACTCGTCGTTGCCCGAAAAAATAAAAATCTTGGATATCGAGTTAATTAAAGCGGTGTACGTCCGGATTCACAAAAAAAAGAGAGCCAAAACAGATTCTCCCGACTATTTTCAATGTTCGAGATGTGAGAAAATTTGATAAATGCGTCCCTATCATTGGCACGACAGAACATATTTCAGTGCCAGGGCACGATCACTGCAAGAAATTATGCTTCGAGACGCCAAATTTTCTAGAAACGAGGAGTAACACAGGTGTCTCACTGTCAATGAGGATGTGCTGACTTCCTTCCCAGTGCTGAAACTCTACGACGAGAGCGCCGAGACGGATCTGAGCAATGATACAAGCGGTTTTCATGTAGGTTTAATTCTGGTACAAACTCACGAAGGAGCTATAATGGTGATTGCTTATGCCGTCAGATTTCTGTTCCATCTGTGCTACGCGTCATTTCTCCGCAGTGAAACCCCTTTAGGAACACTATTCTGGTATCTACATGTCAATATTTATGACACCAGTACTTCGAAATCGTGCAACACTGGTTTCCTTTCCGCGGCAGAGCTGCGCCGGCCTGCATCCACAGTTCCCCTTTCCCTTCTGTCGTCCTCTCATCACGACGTCAGGGAGACTCCTCGTCTGTCGAGCGAATTGCAAGGGTTCAGGACGTAATCCCAGCCGATTTCCGTCTTCAGGAAGCAGGCTCGCGCAATCAATACGGGCTGATTGCAGGGGCTGCCGGCCGCCACAGGTGGAGGAGCAGCCGGTTCCTCCACACAGCAGGTGGCCGGCACACCGGTCGCGCTCTATACAAGCCTCGTCCAGTTCTCCAGCCCCACACTGGTCCCTCTTCCCTACATGACGCACGATCTGTCCACAGCACCAAGTTAAATACACAGAGGTGCTGAGGCGAAGCGTATCGCCCATGAATATCGTCTTTTCCTTCCAGTTATTTGTTAAAATCGCTGTGAACATTACCATCTTTTTTCTGAAAACTTCATACCTGGAATATATGGACATCAAACGCTGACTTGTACGCAGCAACTTCCTGGACTCCAGTAACGTACGGGTAAGTTGTACCATTAACCATTCACTCTTTCTTCTTTTCTTTTTGTTTTAACTTCTGTGCGCTCTTCTCGACAATCCCAGATTTATAACCATCGCACCAAAGTACGCAATCAGTTTTGTACCCCCATGACGCCTGTGACTAAACATCGATTGATAGTTAAATAGGCTCATATAGATTTATTCTTTTCTTTTAAATTCTGTGCGCTCTTCTCGACGATCCCAGATTTATAACCATCGCACCAACCTACGCAATCAGTTTTGCAGGTGCATGACGCCTGTGACTAAACATCGATTGGTAGTTAAATAACCTCATACAGATTCATACCGCCATATCTTCCCAGGGCACCACAGATTTTGCGTCCTTCTATATTCGTTCAAATGCTAACAAGTGAGTCTATGCTAAGAGCTGTCATGCACATTTTCTTAGTGTTGTAATTTCGTTTCTTTCTACATCTACATCCATACTCCGCAAGCCACCTGACGGTATGTGGCGGAGGGTACCATGAGTACCTCTATCGGTTCTCCCTTCTAACCCAGTGTCGTACTGTTCGTGGAAAGAAAGATTGTCGGTATGCTTCTGTGTGGGCTCTAATATCTCTGATTTTATCCTCATGGTCTCTTCGCGAGATATACGTAGGAGGGAGCAATATACTGCTTGACTCCTCGGTGAAGATATGTTCTCGAAACTTCAACAAAAGAACTTACGCAGCTACTGAGCGTCTCTCCTGCAGAGTCTTCCACTGGAGTTTATCTATCATCTCTGTAACGCCTTCGCGATTACTAAATGATCCTGTAACGAAGCGCGCTGCTCTCCGTTGGATCTTCTCTATCTCTTGTATCAACCCTATCTGGTACGGATCCCACACTGCTGAGCAGTATTCAAGTAGTGGGCGAACAAGCGTACTGTAACGTACTTCCTTTGTTTTCGGATTGCATCTCCTTAGGGTTCTTCCAATGAATCTCAGTCTGGCATCTGCTTTACCGACGGTCAACTTTATATGATCATTCCATTTTAAATCACTCCTAATGCGTACTCCCAGATAATTTATGGAATTAACTGCTCCCAGTTGCTGACCTGCTATATTGTAGCTAAATGATATGGCATCTTTCTTTCTGTGTATTCGCAGCACATTACACTTATCTACATTGAGATTCAATTGCGATTCCCTGCACTATGCGTCAATTCGCTGCAGATCCTCCTGCATTTCAGTACAATTTTCCATTGTTACAACCTCTCGATATACCACAGCATCACCCGCAGAAAGCCTCAGTGAACTTCAGATGTCATCCACCAGGTCATTTATGTATATTGTGAATAGCAACGGTCCTACGACACTCGTCTGCGGCACACCTGAAATCACTCTTACTTCGGAAGACTTCTCTCCATTGAGAATGACATGCTGCGTTCTGTTATCTAGGAACTCTTCAATCCAATCACACAATTGGTCTGGTCGTCCATATGCTCTTACTGTGGTCATTAAACGACCGTGGGGAACTGTATCGAACGCCTTGCGGAAGTCAAGAAACACGGCATCTATCTGGGAACCCGTGTCTATGGCCTTCTGACTCTCGTGGACGAATAGCGCGAGCTGGGTTTCTGTGTGTAGATGGAGTTAGTTCGGACAAATAACACCACGTATGCCATGCGACAGCCATTGTCAACGGAAAACATCGGTATATTTCTCGTTACGAACAACAGATTTTTTTTAAATAGGAGCTATATGTGCCCATTTGGTTTAACGCCGTTTAATGGCTAACAAGTACAGGAAACCTGCAGGATGAGCCAACACTGCAGCAGCGACTGAGAAGACACAGGCCGGCGCTCGAGACAGGGGTGACCTAGGGTTACCGATATGACTAGTGCTAGCTGACATTGGTGCGACTATCCTCTTTTCTGTTTGATTTAATCCAAAAGCATAGTATAACACAGAAGGTTATACTGACTGGACTGTACAAGCTTGTAATTACCTGGTCTGTTCGCGATCAGTCACTAATGCAATCAACAGAAACAACGGGCATCAAAATATCGGTAAGCATTTATTCTTCTCGTGTCCATTTCCCACCTAGCCTCGCCTCGTGTGCCAGCCTGGCCCGCGTCATCAGTTTACTGCCTCTATGCAGCAGCACTACTCAGTGTGTCTGGAGTACTGATTTCAAATGGGTCAAATGGCTCTGAGCACTATGGGACTCAACTGCTGTGGTCATCAGTGCCCTAGAACTTAGAACTACTTAAACCTAACTAACCTAAGGACATCACACACATCCATGCCCGAGGCAGGATTCGAACCTGCTTCCGTAGCAGTCGCACGGTTCCCGACTGCGCGCCTAGAACCGCGAGACCACCGCGGCCGGCGTACTGTTTTCATGTCCCTGTTAATACACATCGTTAAACCTAATATCGCACCGAACCAAATAAAACCCATTATTTCGAATAGTGCATACAGTTGCACTTAATATAATATTTGGTTTGTATCGAGAAACAAACTGATGTTTTACGTTGACACAGAGCGTCAAGTGAAACATATGTCGGGCAACAACGTGTTTGGGATGAATCCACAACAGGGGAAAATGCGCCATGTGATTCATATATATATATATATATATATATATATATATATATATATATATATATATATATATATATATATATATATATATAACCAGCAAGAGCATTATAAAAGTCATATAGCAATGTGGGAGAAATATTGTTTCATTCTGTGCAAATATTTTCCATACTGATTCGCCCGTACTTGGCAGCCGCTTTGGTGAAATTCGTCTCACTTCCACAGAATTGTATAATGAGCTTCTAAACACAGTGAAGACGTAGAAGCGTTTGATCCCTTACATCTAAATCTCTTACAGGAACAAACGTCTTCCTTAATCAGCAACCCTTCTTTTCGCTCCCTCCCGTCATAATTTTCATCGTAAGCGATGTTGTAAATGAAATACGTAGTGTATTGTTTTTTGCTATTTCACTGAGAACTAATTCTGTGAATAATGAACATTTTCGCGCACTTGAGACTGCAGTAATACACTTATCAGCGAGAACTTTATAAACACCGGCGTACTATCGATATAAACCCGTCCAGGCGATAGCAGTGTCGCCTAGCGGGGAATGAGTGCAAGTCAGACACACGCGCGGTGCATTTACTACCAGTGGCCGTGCTATCCCTGTATAGAAAGTTGAATGTGCGCGATCTCTCTGTGTTTGATCGAGGGCAAATTGTGGTGGCCCGGAGGCTCGGAAAAAGCATTTCGGAAACTGCAAGACTTTTCGGGTCTTCCAGGAGTGCTCCGATGAGTGTCTTCAAGACGTGGTTTTTCAGACGTTGTGGGGTTGTGCGGCCACCCCTCATTACAGATGTCAGTCGTCGTAGGTTGGGCAGACTGCTAAAACAGGACAGGCGAACGTTGGTCCTCTGCAGCCGATGACCCATGCAAGTGCCAATGTTAACAAGGCGACAGCGGTAACTTCGATTGAAATGGGCACGTGATATTCGGCACTGGACGTTGATGCAGTGGCAAAGCGTTGCATGATTGGATGAATCCCGACACGTTCTTCATCATGCAGATGGGAGGACGCGAATCCGTCGGCTTGCAGGGGAACGACTCCTTGACATGTATTGCTGGACCAGACAAGATGGCGGCTGCTCCATTATTCTCTGGGGAACATTCACTTGGGCATCCAAGGGTCCTGTGGAGCTCGTGAAGGCACCATGACAGCTAAGGAGTATCTTACACTGGTTGCAGATCACGTACACTTCTTCGTGACGATCATGTTTCCCGACGGCAGTGGCATTTTTCAGCAAGATAATGCGCCATGTCACAAGGCCAAGAGTGTGATGGAATGGTTCGAAGAACAAAGTGGCGATTTCCAATTGTTGAGTTGGATCCCAACTCGCCAGATCTGAACCAGACGGAACATATATGGTATATGATTGCATGTGGCATTAGAGCTCATCGTCCCCCTCCACCGAATTTACGGGAATGAGGTTTCTTGTGTGTGCAGATATGGCGCCAACTCCCTCCAGCGACCTACCAAGGCCTCATTCCTTTCGTGCCAGGATGCGTTGCCGCTGCTATCCGTGCCAAAGTGAACAAATGGTTGTTAGGCAGATGACCACACCAGTAAACTATGGATAAAAAAAGTAGAAGACTCTATACCTCATTATTTCCAGTGGATAACGTGTCTGCCCCACACTTATCTTGCTGGAATTTGATAAAAAGAATCTAACTTTATAATCTGCCTTGTATGAAACAGGCTGCTCTTCTCTTCTCGGCAGACAATAAAATATAAAAAATTAAAATTAATTAAATCTCCGCCATTTTACTAATGCAGTCGCCGGCTGTGGTAGCGATGTTCGCTCTCTTAACCAGCCGAAGTCCGAGGATATTTCACGCTGCCTGGTTAATAAATTACAACTAATAGCTAAATATTCTGAACCGGATGACAGAAATTTAGAATAATATATTGTAAAGTACTGGGGATCAATATCGCATTAAGTAAATGACGTACACATAAATTGTCATTTGAATTATTATTCATCACTAACTGGCAGTCTATGCGAGTGCAGTCTTTCTCGGCGTATTCCAATGATGAATTCTTCTCGGGTTATCAGCCGAGTGGTGGCGTCGTGTTGTCGCAGCGTTTCAATGAGTTTCATCTTCGCCAGAAGATGATGGGTAGTTTGCCATTACTTTCTCCCGTCTTTCGGACAGCATACGAATACCGCCAGGGAAGAACCGGGCTTATTTTGAGGAAATCCATGAACAGATCCAATTTTGCACGTGTTCATATAACCGAAAGTGCCGCTCAGCCACGCCGTGCGCCATTGACCGGAAAAGAAAGGGTTGTAATCACAGGTAATATTAATGGAAATGCTGTGTGGCTAGGGCCTTCGGTAGGAGAGACCGTTCGCCCGGTGCTAGTCTTTCGAGTTGACGCCACTTCGGCGACTTGCGTGTCGATGGGGATGAAATGATGATGATTAGGACAACACGACACCCAGTCCCTGAACGGAGAGAATCTCCGACCCAGTCGGGAATCGAACCCGGGCTGTTAGGTATGAAAGGTATGAATTCCGTCGCGCTGACCACTCAGCTTCCAGGGACGGACATCAGAGGTAATAACATCTGGAGAATACCGTGGGTGAAGTAGGATTTTTCACTTCTGTGTTTCCAAGTATGTTTTGAGGGCTTTTGCGACACCGGGTCGAGCATTGTCATTCTGCAAAATCACTTTTCATGTCTAGCGCTTTATTGTAGCCTTTTTTCTTTCAGCGCTTAGCTCAAACCCATCAACTGCTTTCGAAAACGATCTCCTTTGATAGTTTCCGTCGGTTTCAGTAACTTCGAAAACCTTCTCTCTTGCACCTTTGTTGAAGCGTTCTAAGCATACGCTGCACATTCTTTCGCAAACAGGTGCTCAACGTTGGTGTTATTGGCGTTTTATGAGTCTTAGCCGCAAATTTCTTCGTGTTCATCATCATCATCATTTAAGACTGATTATGCCTTTCAGCGTTCAGTCTGGAGCATAGCCCCCCTTATAAAATTCCTCCATGATTCCCTATTCAGTGCTAACATTGGTGCCTCTTCTGATGTTAAACCTATTACTTCAAAATCATTCTTAACCGAATCCAGGTACCTTCTCCTTGGTCTGCCCCGACTCATACCCTCTACTGCTGAACCCATGAGTCTCTTGGGTAACCTTGCTTCTCCCATGCGTGTAACATGACCCCGCCATCTAAGCCTGTTCGCCCTGGCTGCTACATCTATAGAGTTCATTCCCAGTTTTTCTTTTATTTCCTCATTGTGGACACCCTCCTGCCATTGTTCCCATCTACTAGTACCTGCAATCATCCTAGCTACTTTCATATCCGTAACCTCAACCTTATTGACAAGGTAACCTGTATCCACCCAGCTTTCGCTCCCATACAACAAAGTTGGTCGAAAGATTGAACGGTGCACAGATAACTTAGTCTTGGTACTGACTTCCTTCTTGCAGAAGAGAGTAGATCGTAGCTGAGCACTCACTGCATTAGCTTTGCTACACCTCGCTTCCAGTTCTTTCACTATGTTGCCATCCTGTGAGAATATGCATCCTAAGTACTTGAAACCGTCCACCTGTTCTTTGTTCTTCCTATTTGGCACTCAATCCGTTTATATCTCTTTCCCACTGACATTACTTTCATTTTGGAAATGCTATTCTTCATACCATAGTCCTTACATTTCTAATCTACCTCTGAAATATTACTTTGCAAACTTTCAGTCGAGTCTGATATCACAACTAAGTCATCCGCATATGCAAGATTGCTTATTTTGTGTTCACATTTCTTAATCTCACTGAGCCAGTCTATTGTTTTCAACATATGATCCATAAATAATATGAACAACAGTGGAGACAGGTTGCAGCCTTGTCTTACCCCTGAAACTACTCTGAACCATGAACTCAATTTACCGTCAACTCTAACTGCTGCCTGACTATCTACGTAAAGACCTTTAATTGCTAGTAAAAGTTTGTCTCCTATTCCATAATCTCGTATAACAGACAATAACTTCCTCCTAGGAACCCGGTCATATGCCTTTTAAAGCATAGATACAATTCCCTGTTCCACTCATAACACTTCTCCATTATTTGCCGTAAGGTAAAGATCTGGTCCTAACAACCTCTAAGAGGCCTAAACCCACACTGATTTTGATCCAATTGGTCCTCAACTAATACTCGCACTTTCCTTTCAACAATACCTGAGAAGATTTTACCCACAACGCTGATTAAAGAGATACCTCTGTAGTTGTTACAATCTTTTCTGTTTCCATGTTTAAAGATTGGTGTGATTACTGCTTCCGTCCAGTCTGAAGGAACCCGTCCCGCCTTCCAGGCTATATCAGTTATCCTGTGTAGCCATTTAAGACCTGACATTCCACAGTATTTGATGAGTTCCGACTTAATTTCATCCACCCCAGCTGCTTTATTGCACTGTAATCTATTGACCATTTTCTCCACTTCCTCATTTTCTCCACTTTCTTCGTGTTAAAGCAGAAAATTAATAATGCCTGCAAATAACGAGAATTGGGCTGGTACCTTGACATAGCAATAGAGAGTAAGTTTGTGACGCAATCGAGTAATATTTTGACAGCGTTACGTTTACAAATGCCTGAGCCTTTTGTATGACACTGACGACCCACCGTCTGCACCACTACTTGCTTCTACTGCCACTCACTTCAAAACGGCGGAAGCAATATATGCATATCCTCTGAATGACAATAACTGCGGACATAATTCAACCTTTGTATTATTTCTCGGTTCTCACATCGATTGCTTTTTTTCCCGCTACATGATAATTACACTGCACAATGAGAACATGTACTAAAGTTTCGTCAGTGCGAAATGCTGTGAATAATGAGTCGTTATAAAATAGAACTAATCTCTGCAGCCGGCCGCGGTGGTCTCGCGGTTCTAGGCGCGCAGTCCGGAACCGTGGGACTGCTACGGTCGTAGGTTCGAATCCTGCCTCGGGCATGGATGTGTGTGATGTCCTTAGGTTAGTTAGGTTTAAGTAGTTCTAAGTTCTAGGGGACTAATGACCACAGCAGTTGAGTCCCATAGTGCTCAGAGCCATTTGAACCATTTTTTTAATCTCTGCATTTAGCTGAGAGGACATGTTAATTATTCAGTCGATGCGAACACTTCGTAAAAAAACGTAGGTGGACCGAAGTAATTTATATAGCTGACTACTATTTTTTTGAAAGTCATTCGCGCTCACGACCTGCGTTTGAACTCACAGAACTAACGAAATGTATCAGGGAGTAAGGGACTGGAAGCTTACAAATACTGCAGACACAATCCGAGGTGGACGCGACGTGCGCGAGGAAAAGAAAACACAGATACTGACAAAGCATATTGGGACAATGTGTCACTACCAAACTAGACTCGCTTAGAATAATACGGTGGAGCAACTCCAAAACTACCAGTCGACACTAATTCCTAGCAGAAAAGAAATCAAGCGAGTAACGAAACATACCAGAATTTTTTTTAAAAAAAAAGTTACTTAGAGTCATGTGGCATACCGTAGTGGCAAGTCAGGATTCCTACGAGAGTAATATATAATGTCTGAAATATACATGTATCGAATTTCTTATGAAAATAGTAGATCCATAAAAGACAAAAACAGTATTGACGGGATTCATAAGTCGAGTAACAAAGTAAGGCGTTTGCATTTCCTGGATGGAAATTGGTATAAAGGCACTCACTGTCCCGTTGTGTTATTGCATTTGTTAGTAGTTTGTTCAGCCTTCGTTCTTCCTAATTACCTCAAAAATTGCCTTCGCATTGATTTTCTTAGGGTTTGTAATTCATGCTGTGAGAGTGTCTCCCTCTCTTCTCGTGTGGCTCTTTTCAGTTCACATACGGCCTCAAACTGCCTTCCATTGTCATAAATACGTTTTGCAAGTATTCCCCGCAGATTTTCCACAGTGCTTAAATCCAATCTACGTGCAGGATAGGGCAAGACATCGATATTTTTATTTTCAAAACAGTTTTCTGTTGTAGCGGAAACATGCAACGATGCATTACCTTGTCGAAAGATTAGAGTTTCGTCCCCTAGGTCATAATACATTCTAGTCCATTCTGTCTCTCAGTGAGCATATTAGAGTTCAGTCTAGTGTTCGGCCAAACAATGTGTGATTTACCTCTAGTGCAGAAGGTTGTCAAAATCGTAATGCTTTCCCAAACAAAAAATTCTGCTGATTCTTCCTTCTGCTCTGTTCTCAGATCATGCCGATTGTACTGAAATCCATCCAGACCATCTGAATTAAATTTCTTCTCATCCCTAAAGATCACTTTATCCCATCGTCAAGTACATGATATACGTTTCCAGCAAACTCCAACCTAGCCTGTTTAAGTTGGGTGTTAGAGCTGGTTTCTGCAGCAGTTTCTTGAATGCAAGATGTTTCAATTTGACAGAATTCGTCACACACGTCAGGTAGTTACAGGTAACTGTAAATCAGCAACAATTTTAGAAGAATAACGGTTTTTGGTTCTTGGTTTAGGCAAAAGTAACAGTCGCGATGCGTCATATAATTTTCTACTTTGCCCATATTTTACGTTCTGTCCATTTCGTGTGCCAAATCTAACGAAATTATAAAGGACAGTACTTGAACGGCTCCATTTCATGGCGATTTGACGATTACAGAGTCCCATTTCGTTCTACGCATCGAGTTTTTCTTTTTCATCGCATGATAACAGTTTTGCACAACATGCTTTATGTGCACAATATGCATTGTCACTAATGATGTCTGTATCCTGTCAGCAGGAAAGGCGCGCACGCACACTCCCATCACCGCACAGAGCCGACTGCCTTCACACCGAGATCCATCCTCTACCACCTGAATCGTCAACGTCCTGTTATGCACTGTGTAAATGCGATTCCATTTATCTACATCTAGATTTACATTTACACTCCGCAAGCCAGCCAACGGTGTGTGGCGAAGGGCACTTAACGTACCACTGTCATTACCTCCCTTTCCTGCTCCACTCGCGTATGGTTCGCGTGAAGAACGACTGCCGGAAAGCCTCCGTGCGCGCTCGAATCTCCCTAATTTTACATTCGTGATCTCCTCTGGAGGTATAAGTTGGGGAAAGCAATATATTCGACACCTCATCCAGAAACGCACCCTCTCGAAACCTGGACAGCAAGCTACCCCGCGATGCAGAGCGCCTCTCTTGCAGAGTCTGCCACTTGAGTTTGCTAAACATCTCCGTAAAGCTATCACGCTTACCAAATAACCCTGTGACGAAATGCGCCGCTATTCTTTGGATCTCCTCTATCTCCACAACCCGACCCGGTATGGATCCCACACTGATGAGCAATACTCAAGTGTAGGTCGAACGAGTGTTTTGTAAGCCACCTCCTTTCTTGATGGTCTACATTTTTAAGGACTCTCCCAATGAATCTCAACCTGGCACCCACCTTACCGACAATTAATTTTATATGATCATTCCACTTCAAATCGTTCCGTATGCATACTCCCAGATCTTTTACAGAAATAACTGCTACTAGTGTTTGTTCCGCTATCATATAATCATACAATAAAGGATCCTTCTTTCTGTGTATTCTCAATACATTACATTTGTCTATGTTAAGGGTCAGTTGCCACTCCCTGCACCAAGTGCCTATCCGCTGCATATCTTCCTGCATTTCGCTGCAATTTTCTACATTTGTCGGTGCGCTGGCTCTCATGCAACTACATATCAGTGTGCGCAACCACTCCAACCGACAATGTTAATTTTCCTACAAGTATACTGACTTCCACTCCTGAACTCACTAATCAGGGAATGATGCATACGATAATCAGCAACTCTGTCTGCCAGTGAAGCCTGTTTACGCCGTCGGCACGTGGCAGGTGGAGGGCCTCGGCGTCGAGCTGTCACCGGGGAGCCGACCCCCGGCGGCGCGGCTTCCGATCAAATCTCCTGCCGGCCGTCCTCTTTATTAGATTTAGCGAAAAGCCGGCGCCGGACAGGCTCAATCAAGCGGCGCCGCCCAAGATCCGCCGGGACGGCGTTTAATGTCGTTTACTGCTCGTTATTTTGTCCGATGCTTTAATTGCCGCGGCGTCGGCGCCAGCGTCTGGCCAAACAAGGGGGGGGGATTTAAATGACCCTCTCAGCCCATGTCACCGGAGACACTGCAGGCGAGACTTAAGTGAATTGAATTACACGAAATGTGCTACAAAATACCCTCGTTTCCTTTATCCATTACAGGCGTCCAATTAAATTGTTACATCGACAGCTATAAAAAATAGCAAACAATTTTCTTAAAGTAAAACGACGTAAACTGCTCGAAAAACGTCTGGCCGCCCGTCACCCCACTCAGAATGCACTATCTCACTATAACTATCTGGACACCCGTATGTAACGACGTAGAGGTCATGGCAGGTGGAGAAGCCGGTGTAGAAGTTGTTGTTGTTGTTGTTGTTGTTGTTGTGGTCTGCAGTCCTGAGACTGGTTTGATGCAGCTCTCCATGCTACTCTATCCTGTGCAAGCTTCTTTATCTCCCAGTACCTACTGCAGCTTACATCCTTCTGAATCTGATTAGTGTATTCATCTCTTCGTCTCCTTCTACGATTTTTACCCTCCACTCTGCCCTCCAATACTAAATTGGTGATCCCTTGATGCCTCAGAACATGTCCTACCAACCGACCCCGTCTTCTTGTAAAGTTGTGCCACAAGCTCCTCTTCTCCCCAAATCTATTCAATACCTCCTCATTAGTTATGTGATCTACCCATCTAATCTTCAGCATTCTTCTGCAGCACCATGTAAGGTGTCAGGCAAATCCAACACCTTCCATGAAAACCCTGACATAATAAGCAAATCTACTAGTATGTCACATAGCTCCGAATAAGTCGTGACATTAAATTAACCAAAGTAATACGAGTAACGAGTGAGCAAATGGAATACCACAGACTAACACAAGAATGCCTAAATGCATGTCGTACCTTCCCACCGTGAGGTAGACGCAGTTCCGAGGGGAGAAACGAGGACAGAAGCCGAGAGCAGAACCGTGTTAAGCTAGAAGGCCCTACGATAAGGGAGGGGCTGGGCACCCACGCCGCGAGCCTACCTGTACGACTACACAACGCACACGTTTTAGCGTGAGACTGTTTCGCGTCTCAGGTACGTCAAGGACTACCCCCAGCCCATGTTAAAAGCTAGAGCCCTCCAGAAAAGCAGTATAGATCTTACGATAACGCTAAAAGGACCACACCAGCTGCAGGTTTTAGCGTGAGACTTTTTCGCGTCTCTGTTACGTTGCAAACTTTAAAAAACATTGCCCCACCACGAAAAGTATAACGTTTCTCATTGGATAGACAGAATTTTTGTAGGCGGAGCTTAAGGTTAACATTGAGACACTGATTGGTCAGATGAAAACATAGCCAGATAGTTTTTTAAAACCAACTTCGGTAAATTGTAGTAAGGAGAAGTTAGAGGAGAGTTGCATCCGAGACGGCGAGCTGGATGGCTGCTGCGCCGGCCGCTGCCGCCCTGACGAACACCGACAAGGTAATGAACGCACGCGATGCCGCATTTTTGAGCGCATAAGGCTTCACTCAGAACTGCAGAAGTCTCATCTGTTACACCCCCTTTTTGCTTAATACTAGTGTCGATCGTTACTTAAAACTCATGATGTTCACATTTGCCACTTGAAGTAAAGATCTGAAACGCGATGATTTTTCTTTTATATAGTTATTGAGAAGCCACATCAGCCACTGTAATTTACGACAAGTTAGATAAGTAATTAAAGATAATTGAGGGTCACTATAGAGCATTTTGATAGTTTTTTCATTTGTGAAACTTAAATTTAACCTAGATTATAGATGTGATATGGCATAGGTCATCCTTCGATCGATTGTAGAACTTGGAAACCCATTCAGGGAATATTCGTTCACATTTTTGTTGAACGCAGTTGGTTTTTACCATCCTGTATTAAAACATTTCCTTTTATCAATAGTGCAATTTATAAACGATGTTTTGTGAGTAGAATAAAACTTCCAATGGTAAATTTAACTGCTTTTTCGACGTTATTTTACCAGCTAACTAAAAATAGGAAAGCCTTGAACCCTTTCCACTAAATTTAGTTAGTATTAAGATTCTTTTACAGGGAGTGCAGTGGAGCTGACACTGAGATCATTTCGTATTTGGTTATATCATCGCTAGTCTCACTGAACTCTTCTGAATTCTACATGTCATGTGTGGTCTGGCGTCTCCTTACCAGCAACAGGTTCAAACTAGTTAATTCCCTAAAAAACACGCTGAGAGCGTCGTTGCGCAAAGTGGTAGGGAGACACGATATAGAACAATCAGACACCACCATGAATGTTTAGAACCACATTTCGAAAGCTTCTATTCTCTTCTTGTCTAAACTATTTATCGTCCACGTTTCACTTCCATACATGGCTACACTCCATACAAAGACTTTCAGTAACGATTCCTGACATTTAAATGTATACTCGATGTTAACAAATTTTTCTTCTTCAGAAACACTTCCCTTGCCATTGACAGTCTACATTTTATATCTTCTCTACTTCGACCATCATCAGTTATTTTGCTCCCCAAATAGCAAAACTCCTTTACTACTTTAAGTGTATCATTTCCTAATCTAATTCCCTCAGCATCACCTGTCTTAATTCGACTACATTCGATTATCCTCGTTTTGCTTTTGTTGATGTTCATCTTATACCCTCCTTTCAAGACACGGTCCATTCTGTTCAACTGCTCTTCCAAGTCCTTTGCTGTCTCTGACAGAATTACAATGTCATCGGCGAACCTCAAAGTTTTTATTTCTTCTCCATGGATTTTAATACCTACTCCGAATTTTTCTTTTGTTTCCTTTACTGCTTCCTCAATATACAGATTGAATAAGATCGGGGAGAGGCTACAACCCTGTCTCACTCCCTTCCCAACCACTACTTCCCTTTCATACCCCTCGCGTCTTATAACTGCCATCTGCTTTCTGTACAAATTGTAAATAGCCTTTCGCTCGCAGTATTTTACCCCTGCCACCTTCAGAATTTGAAAGAGAGTATTCCAGTCAACATTGTCAAAAGCTTTCTCTAAGTCTACAAATGCGAGAAACGTAGGTTTGCCTTTCCTTAATCTTTCTTCTAAGATAAATCGTAGGGTCAGTATTGCCTCACGTGTTCCAACATTTCTACGGAATCCAAACTGATCTTCCCCGAAGTCGGCTTCTATAAGTTTTTCCATTCGTCTGTAAAGAATTCGCGTTAGTATTTTGCAGCTGTGACTTATTAAACTGATATTTCGGTAATTTTCACATCTTTCAACGCCTGCCTTCTTTGGGATTGGAATTATTAGGTTCTTCTTGAAGTTTGAGGGTATTTCGCCTGTCTCGCACATCTTGTTCACCAATGGTGGAGTTTTGTCAGGACTGGCTCTCCCAAGAAGTTCTAATGGTATCTTGTTTCGACGTAAACTGCTAGAAAAAGTCTGGTCTCCTCTCACCCCTCTCAGAATGCACTATCTGACGATAACTATCCGGAGACCCCTATGTAATGACCACTAGACATCACGGCAGGCGGACACACCGGAGTAAAGTAGATGGTGAATATTGTGTTGTCAGTAGAGAAATAGTAACAGCACTAGAGCTTAGCACCTTCGAACGTGAACTAATCAGTGGATGTCACCTGAGGAACAGGTCCGTCCGGGACATTTCAATGCTAGTAAATCTGCCCAAGTCGACTGTTACTGATGTGATTGTAAAGTGAAAAGGGGAAAAAAGAACCACACATAAACCAAGACCAGGTATACTGAAACGTCCCCTTAGAAAAATTACGAATGACTGTGCTGCTAAACGTCTACGTTATTTGATTTTCATATAGCTGAGCAAAACTCAACGTACTCCAACAGTTTTCTCTTTACTTATTCTGATCATCACTAAACTGACACACAATATTTTTAGCGCAACGCAATCTGACTTTCAATAATCCCTACAAAAGAATGGCCCTGGCTAACAATAACCTATACTTTTCATGAATCACTTACCTCACAAAAATCTCCGTTACTCGAACTACTGCAATACAGCGAGCGCCAATACTGCCAGCTAAACAGCTAAATAAAAGATTCTAACTACTGAAGGCACTAACTACTGATAGGCATAGTTAGCAAATGAAAGATTTTGAGCGAGAACAAACAATTTATTTACATTAATAACGTTCAAAAGTATATATGAATTCATGACCTCCATCTTTACAAGTTTCCTTTTTCTGGCGGACACACGTCCAGATCGTCCGCTTATAGTAACCTCTCAAAACTCTGGCATCTCTCTTTCCACACTCACCACTGCTGACGGCTCACCTCCAACTGCCCAACGTTACGCGCTGTTCACAGCCAACCGCTCAACACTACACTAGCGAATATTTCAACAACGAGTCCAACCAGCCACAGACTGCACACAGCACAGTCAGTGATTTTCATACAGAGTGCTACGTGGCGTTACCAACACAAAAACATAAACAGCCTACTTACAATACCTCTTTTACTGAGGGACAGAAACAGTCTAGCATTGAGGAAAGTGGTTGTAAAAATTCGCATCAAATTAGTGGAAGGATTCAATTGTGCATTCCAAAGTGATACACAGTGAGTATGCTTAGGAATTAAAAAGAATGAAATACAGTGATCGAGCTGCTCCTCATAAGCCAAACATTTATATCGTCAGTGGTAAGCGACACTTGAGTTGGTGTAAGGAAGGACGTCACTGCATTGTCGATAACTGGAAGCGAATGATGAACCACGATAATCGCTGTGCCTATACGATGTACGTGTTCGGTTTAGACAAATGCCTGAAGAACATTACTGCCATCAAGTGAAGCACCTACAGTGAAGTATGCAGAGGGAGGTGTTATGGCTTAGGTGTGGCCCCCTTACTGCGCTTCAGAAAGCGCTAAATGCGAAACGTGGTGAATATATTTTACAGAACTGTGTACTGTGTACAGCAGTGCAACAGACGATGGTTGCTTGTATCAGTATGACAGTGTACCCGGCCATAGAGTACACTTCTGCCCATTAAAATTGCTACACCAAGAAGAAATGCAGATAAGCGGGTATTAATTGGACAAATATATTACACTAGAATCGACATATGATTACATTTTCACGCAATTTGGGTGCATACATCCTGAGAAATCACTACCCAGATCAACCACCTCTGGCCGTAATAACGGCCTTGATACTCCTGGGCATTGAGTCAAACAAAGCTTGGATGGCGTGTTCAGGTACAGCTGCCCATGCAGCTTCAACACCATACCACAGTTCATCAAGAGTAGTGACTGGCTTATTGTGACGACCCAGTTGCTCGACCAACATTGACCAGACGTTTTCAGTTAGTGAGAGATCTGGAGAATGTGATGGCCAAGGCAGCAGTCGAACATTCTGTGTATCCAGAAAGGCCCGTACAGGACCTGCAACATACGGTCGTACATTATCCTGCTGAAATGTAGGGTTTCGCACGGAACGAATGAAGCGAATGAAGGATAGAGCCACGGGTCGTAAAACATGAAATGTAACGTCCATGCGAACAAGAGGTGACCGAGACGTGTAACCAATGGCACACCACACCATCACGCCGGGTGATACGCCAGTATGGCGATGACGAATACACGCTTCCAATGTGCGTTCACCGCGATGTCGCCAAACACGGATGCGACCATCATGATGCTGTAAACAGAACCTGGATTCATCCGACAAAATGGCGTTTTGCCATTCGTGCACCCAGGTTCGTCGTTGAGCACACCGTCGCACGCGCTCCTGTCTGTAATGCAGCGTCAAGGGTAACCGCAGCCATGGTCTCCGAGCTGATAGTTCATCCTGCTGCAAACGTCGTCGAACTGTTCGTGCAGATGGTTGTTGTCTTGCAAACGTCCCCATCTGTTGACTCAGGGATCGAGACGTGGCTGCACGATCCGTTACAGCCATGCTGATAAGATGCCTGTCATCTCGACTGCTAGTGATACGACGCCGTTGGGATCCAGCACGGCGTTCCGTATTACCCTTCTTAACCCACCGATTCCATATTCTGCTAACAGTCGTTGTATCTCGACCAACACGAGCAGCAATGTCACGATACGATAAACCGCAATTGCGATAGGCTACAATCCGACTTTTGTCAAAGTCGGAAACGTGATGATACTCATTTCTCCTCCTTACACGAGGCATCACAACAACGTTTCATCAGGCAACGCCGGTCAACTGCAGTTTGTGTATGAGAAATCGGTTGGAAACTCTCCTCATGTCAGCACGTTGTAGGTATCGCCACCGGCACGAGCCATGTGTGAATGCTCTGAAAAGCTAATCATTTGCACATCACATCATCTTCTTCCTGTCGGTTAAAATTTCGCGTCTGTAGCACGTCATCTTCGTGGTGTAGCAATTTTAATGGCTGGTAGTGTAGAATCTGTGAGGCGATGGTTTGTGGACAATAACATTCCTGAACTGGACTGGCCTACCTGAATCCAATGAAAGAACTATAGGATAATTTAGAAAGTCAGCTTCGCCCGTGACCCCAACATCCAACATCATTACTTTCTTTGGATTCGGCTCTTCAGGAAGATTGGTCTGCAACTCCTTGACAGACATTCAGGCACGTCATTGAAACTGCCCCCCGCAGCCCCATGAAAGCGAAGGCTCGGCGCAACCCTTATTAATGTCCACTAATATGTTTCCGGATACTTTTGATAAAATAGTGTATCTGTAAACTTTTGTGTGCCGTTCAGGCATGTGGGGACTGAAAGACTAAGCCTTGAGAAGGAAAAAAAAAGATTGCGCCGTGAAATAAAATCAACAATAATCAAAATAAAGGTAGTCTGTTCGAAAGTGTACAGTTTTGAAATCAAAGTCTGCTGCTGGGTATCGCTCAACATTGTACTACTGTATCACTTGCAGTGTTAACCTGATTGGATTCTCCTCGGCACAAGGTGGTCGGGCTGCTCAAGCTCCAGTCTTCGACGGCTGTTCTGCTGAAATCATCTTGAGTTTGAGGAGGGTTCATTGAAACTTATATCCCAGGCCTTTATACTCAGTTGTTTTCTGCCTCCATGGTGAAGAAATTTCCAAATGCAACTCCACCTCAAAAGCATCCAACCGACACGGAAAGCACGTAGACTCATTTGTAACTCAGTTACGCCGAATTCTCTTTCAAACAAGGAAGACCGCATTAGCAACAACACATGGAAAGCAAAACTGACTAGCCAAAGTAGTGAAATTGCATCAGTGGCTAAGCAAAGTGGTTGCTGCAGCGCTTGTATCGACTAATCAAAACTGATTACAGCAGGCTGACGTAAAGTATGGTAAAGACAAATATCGCGAACTATTACAAGCAAAACATAACAGTTATAAATGGAAGTGCCGAGAATACAGGCATCTTTCACAGTGAATTGGTGGGTGACAACATGTGCGTGGAGCTCATGCTCCTAAATTTAGATGCCCACATCCTCGTTGCCACTCCTAGACAGCGCATCAAAAATTTCTTACAGTAATAAATAAAACAATAAATACACTTCCCATACTACACTGAAGCGCCAAAGAAACTGGTGGGCATGCGTAATCCGATAGCGAGTGTCTGGTGCTATTGTTAGATCCGTTACTGCTGCTACAATGGCAGGTTATCAAGATTTAAGTGACCAGAATGATATTTTAGCTCTGCAGCGGAGTGTGCGCTGATATGAAACTTCCTGCTATATTAAAACTGTGTGCCAGACCGAGACTCGAATTCGGGAGAGAGCACTTTCCCTCTGAAAGACCGAGGCTCGAATTTGGAACAGAGCACTTTTCCTCTGAAAGGCAAAGGTCCCGAGTTCCAGTCTCGGTCCGGCACACTGATTTAATCTGCCAGGAATTTCATATCAGCGCACACTCCACTGCAGAGTGAAAATCTCGGTCCGGAAACATCCCCCAGGCTGTGGCCAAGCTATGTCTCCGCGATATCCTTTCTTCCAGTAGTGCTACTTCTGCAAGGTTCGCAGGACAGTTTCTGTGAAGTTTGCAACGTGGGAGACGAGATAGTGGCAGAACTAAAGCTGCGAGGACGGGGTATGAGTCATGCTTGATAGCTCAGATGCTAGAGCACTTGCCCGTAAAAGGCGAAAGTCCCGAGTTCGAGTCTCGGTCCGGCACACAGTTTTAATCTTCCAGAAAGTTTCAAGATTTAAGTGTGTTTGAACGTCGTGTTATAGTCGGCGCATGAGCGATGGGATACAGCATCTCCAAGGTAGCGATGAAGTGGGAATTTTCCCGTACAACCATTTCACGAGTTTACTGTTAATATTAGGAATCCGGTAAAATGTCAAATTTCCGATATCGCTACGGCCAGAAAAAGATCCTGCAAGAACGGAACCAACGACGACTGAAGAGAATCGTTCAACATGACAGAAGTGCAACCCTTCCGCAAATTGCTGCAGATTTCAATGCTGGGCCATCAACAAGTGTCAGCGTGCGAACCATTCAACGAAACATCATCGATATCGGCTTTCGGAGCCGACGGCCCATTCGTTTACCCTTCATGACTGCACGACGCAAAGCTTTAGGTCTCGTCTGGGCCCGTCCACACCGACACTGGACAAGTTTCCTGTTCGGAAAAGTCTCGTTTCAAATTTTATCGAGCGAATGGACGTCTATGGATATGGAGAAAACCTCATGAATCCATGGACCCTGCATGTCAAGAGGGGACTGTTCAAGCTGGTAGAGACTCTGTAATGGTGTGGGGCGTGTGCAGTTGGAGTGGTATGGGGCCACTGACACGTCTACATACCACTCTGACAGGTGACACCTACGTAATCGTCCTGTCTTATCGCCTGCATCGTCTGGAACTGCGTGGCCGCTTCGGTCGTAAGTTCGAATCCTGCCTCGGGCATGGATGTGTGTGATGTCCTTAAGTTAGTTAGGTTTAAGTAGTTCTAAGTTCTAGGGGACTGATGACCTTAGCTGTTAAGTCCCATAGTGCTCAGAGCCATTTGAACCATCACCTGCATCCATTCATGTCCGTTGTAGATTCCAACGGATTTGAGCAATTCCAGCTACACCACACATGTCCACCATTGTCACAGAGTGGCTCCGGGACACTCTTCTCTGTTCAAACACTCCCGCTGGCCCCAAACTCCCCAGACATGAACATTATTGAGCATATCTAGGATGCCTTGCAACGTGCTGTTCAGAAGAGATATCCACCCTCTCGTACTATTACAGTTTTATGGACAGTGCTGCGGTATTCATAGTGTCTGTTCCCTCCAGCACTAATTAGAACATTACTCGAGTCCATGTCATGTAGTGTTGCGGCATTCCTGCGTGCTCGCGGGAGCCCTACACGATATTAGGCAGGTTTGCTTCATCCGAAGCAAATCGATGCCATGAATGTTTTTCTTCAGGGCTCCAAAAATATGGAAATCATATGAGGAGTGATCAGGACTGTGTGGCGCATATGTAAGGACTCCCCCGAGAAAATTTGACAGCGTATTCGTAACAACCTTGGCAATATGTGGTCCCATAAAAGATAAACATTTAAAGCAGGCATCCAAGAAAAACGTATATTTAGAAAAGCAAGTAAATAGAGGTTTACGGCCAAATAACAACAGGCCGAAGGACAAATATCAAACACAACAATGGAAGAACACAGTTTCTTTCTCTTTTATTAAAAAGTTAAGTGATCAGATAGGAAAGATTTCACAAAAACATAACATCAGACCGGTTTTTAGACCAACAACGGGAATAAATCAAACACTCTTATCTGTACAGGATAAACACCCTCCTCTGTCGGCATGCGGGTTATATAAAACTCTGAGTATGTGTGGTAAGGTTTACAACGGAACTAAGAGGAGAAGCGCGAATAGAACATGATAGTACTTGCCGTACACAAAAATCAGGTTATCAGAGCGAGCTCTTCAGTGGAGAAACCATGAAGTGAAATTTTCCGAGAACGCAATTGTATCTGAAATGACGAACTATTATCCACGGCTGTATAGAGAAACCACCGAATTAAATAAACATTGGGACAATTTTAATACAAAAGAATAATGGGTTTGTTTGTAAATAACTTTCTGGTACCAGTCACTGTTTTCTTTTATTTATGTTTAACATGACGCATTTCGGGAAATGATTTCAATTTTTACTACGCCATTTTATCTGCTTTGTCTTACTGACTCTAAGTTTTTTATGGTTCATATGTGCAGAGTCTCAGACATGTTAAACATCACTCGCAACTTTCAGTACATAGTGAACATAGAGAGTAAATTACATGAGTTATTCTCGGTGTGTACTGTGCACTGAGTGACGTTTGATATGTGTGAGACTCTGCACAAATGGACCATAAGAAAGCTTAAAGTCGACAAAACAAAGCAGAACCTCACACATCGAAAACATTATGAAAAAATGGCGTAGTACAAACAAATACACACTTCAAAATGGGAATCGTTTCCCGAAACACGCCGTGTAAAACATAAATAAAAGAAAATCGTGACTGGTACCAGAAAGTTATTTACAAAAAAACCAATATTTTCACGGTCGCAAGCTTTCGAAAAACCAATGATAATGGACAGAATCAGAAAATGTGAAGCCATGAAATTTAAGATATATGGTGAGTTTGATTACAGAATCGATTGATAAATTTTGCCTTCGAGAGATGCAATCGATAGTTTAGTTTCATCTCTGACAAAGATTATCTTCGCCGATCATGTGTAAACTTCGACCACACCCCTTTTCCGTAGTACTTTTGTCGCTCTCCGACGTCTGACCCGTCATTTGGCAAGACTCAGTGGAACAATCACCACTTCTGAAGATGTCCATTGGACCTCTGGACGAAACATTAGGAAGCGACAGTTTCACAGACAACGGCTATACAACCTGGAACATTCATCAGCAGCTAAGACATTCGGTCATGAAAGTCTTTATTGTACAAAGGACGTTCGAAAAGTTTTGCACAGTCGTCTCTAAATTTATTGTTTTGTTGCTGGAGAAGAATGTAACTTTGTGTGAACATACTTAGAACATTTAGCTATACATTGAGCCTACTCAAGGTAGCTTCCATTGAAACGCCTGGTTAAATGCGCAGGACAGAACAGATAGTTGGAATTGTGGAAAGGGGCCAAAAATGAGCGGCTGTCAGTTCCACTAGAATACATATAACTTTATTTAGTTGCCCAAACATTACAGCTCAAATTTCCGACATATGTCACACAATCTTATGGCTTAAGGGCACAACCAATTTAATTTTTTAAACGGCTAATGGCCCATAATTTAAGACACAACTACAATAAATGTTCAAAAGGCAGAAAGCGCAAATAATATTTCAAATGAGGTTGAAGGTACAAACAATCTAAGAATTGACAAGTAAGGAATTTTAATTTTAAAACGGCTGAAGGACCTCACTGCTGCCGCACCCCTAATGAACATGTGCCGCGTGCCAACTCTAATAGCCAGGTCCGAACTAACTGGTGGCGCGTTCCAACTCACTGCTCGATACACGACGACCGGGAAGTAACAGCAGCCCAGCAAAGATAACACGGCAGGGCCTATATCGATAAGCGCTGCTGCTGCCGCTCACGGGCAGGCAAGGTAGTAATTGAAAATTAACATAAAGAGGTGGCACTACGGTAAAACAAGATGTAAAACAAGAAATGATACGAACACGAGCCACGCGCGGCTCATCCATCAGCTGTGATACATCTGGCCTAACGTTCTCTCCACGATGTAAATGCACTTTGGTGAAATTCTGGGGACTGACTTTTACACCATCGCTTGACACAGGAAATAAGGTCTTACTCACTACAAATTGTTCACCACGCAGGTGGGCCTTCAGACGACCAAACAGGTAAAAATCTGACGGCGACAAGTCCGGACTGTACGAAGGATAGGAACAATTTTCCAACCCATTCCTTATTAACATCACTTACTGCCGTCGATGGTCTACCGCATCGTGGATTGTCCAGTAGAGAGCAATCACCTTCTTTAAACCTCTGCAACCACCGGTGGATACTGCTGCAATCCACTGTGTCCTCCCCATAAACAGGGAGCAACTTTCTGTGAATCTATGTGGCAGAGTCATCGCCGGTCTTGAAGAGAAACTCTATCACCGACCGTTATCTCAACCTGACATCTACTTCACGTTCATTTTAGCCCATCTGTAAATAAAAGAAAATGCTTTTATATACTAACTTATAGCTAAATGTTCGAAGTATCTTGACAAAAATTTCATTCTCCCCCTGCAAAAAATAAAAAAAATTAGAGACGACTGTGCAAAACTTATAAAAATCTTGTGTTTCGTCTCAGCTTGTACCTAAACTATTAGACAGAGATTTTAGTATGCGTAGAGTATGGTTAGCTCATTCAATTATTACGAAAGCAATCAGCCAATAACACATTTCTGGTCAGGTAATAATATTTCTGTAGTACGTCTTAAGACATGGACCGTGTTTACAGTTTCAGCCACATTCATCTCAGGCAGTATTTGTAAGGGCGGAAGTAACGACGACGTCCAGCGCCCTAAACAAACAAAAACAACATTCATGAGGTCGCGCCATAACAGCCTGTAATATTTTAATACTGTATATTCCATCGTTCCTGAATTGAAAGTTCGTACTTTACTGTCTGTAGTCTACCTGAGAAAGGAGGCGAGAAACAAAGACGAAATCCGCAATCAGGCCCTGAAGACCACGCTATGTCGACCGGTCGCCGTGTCATCATCTGGCATGTGGCGTCATGCGGATGGCGTATGGAAGGGCATGGGGTTGCCATACCACTCTCGCGGCAGTTGTCGACGCTCACACCTTAGGGTCGCTAACTCTCACTCAGGTAGCTCCTCAACTACCATCATGAGGGCAGTCCTCCCACAAAAAAAAAAAAATTTAAAAAAATAAAAATAAAAATCTTGGTATCGGGAAGCGAACCCGGGTCCTCGGCATGGCAGCCATCTACACCGACGAATCAGTTTTTCTTTTTTTGGTTCGTTTTAGTTTGTTGTATCTGCTCCGGGCGGACGTCGAAAGACACCCGCTTCAGTTCGTCGTTAATCCATTTACTCACTTTTTTTTTTTTTTTTACAGAGGGCAGGTAACCCTCTGACCGAACACGCTGAGTTACCGTGCCGGCATCGGAGGTGAACGAGAAAAGAGACCTCGTACAAAATCTTTGTGGTTTCGTTGGCGTTTATTGTTTGATACGATCCTGTGTCATACTGAGAAAGGCCAGCGAATCCTAAAACGAGTTTCTAGATTTCCTGTAGACTAGTTTAAAGCAATGAATAAGTATTCTACGTGTTACGAGACATCGTGTGAGGAATTCTGGAAAAGATTATTTCTCAGAGATAGATCATTGTCAAAATTTCAAGACCAAGCAAGTGGCGAAACTTTCGTGGTTTTTTTCCTGGGTCTAAGATAAGGCGTCGGCTACGAATGGAGACCTACAGATAGCCGTCTATCTTTGACTGCGTTCCGGTCCGAATAGCAGAGAAAGCCGAGTACCCTCCGACATTCAGCAGACTCTTCGCACAATACAGATGCAGATTTAACTGTATGGACTAGGTTCCTCTTCCTCGAGACCCAAAGCTTCGCAAGTGCTGATTCGCAGCGCTCGGTGGCACTCAGCCACGGCTGCCACTCGCCGGCTAAAGAGACGCGAGAGCGAGGCGAAGCAGACGGCGGGCAGCAGCTGCGGTTCTGGCGGGCCGCCAGACGGCCGTGTAGCCACCGGCCCGGCCGCGCGACACCCCTGCGGGGGCGGCCCCTGCACAAAGATCGCCACTTCCCGCGACGTAAATACCACTCCAAGCTGCGTGGCTTTTGGGATCTGACGCTGAAATCACAAACGTTCCAGTGTCTCATCAGTTGTCCCCTCCGTCCGTCCAGCTCATCTGATTGAGGTAAGGCTACCTAAGGGATCTCTGTTTACCCCACTCCTGTTTAATCTGTACGTCTTCAATATGCCTGAAGCTAAATCTCGTAATTGCGGATACGCCGATGACTAGGTGCTGGCAGTGGGACATAAAAATTTTGAGGAAAGGAACGCCATCTTAAGATCTGATTTGGCGATAATTGGAACGTACAGGGGGTCAATAATTGAAGTTCCAGATTCAAAACGCTAAAGAAAAAGAGCCACTGTTCAGAACGACGTCACATTTGAACAGCATATTACTGACTAAGGTAGAAACGTCATGGAATAAAAAAATTAACGAAAATTTCAACAATAGATGTCGTTTTAAGGGTCAGAACACACGCGAGGCAGCCGTGCGGTCTAAGGCGTCTTGTCACAGTTCGCGCGGCTCCCCCCGTTGGAGGTTCTAGTCCTCCTCGGGCATGGGTGGGTGTGTTGTTCTTAGCATAAGTTAGTTTATTTTAGATTAAGTAGTGCGTAAGCCTAGAGACCGATGACCTCAGCAGTTTGGTCCCATAGTCCTTACCACACATTTCTACAAGCGAGGCACACGGCTGTTGCTGTTTGCGTCCGAGACTCGCGCTGCTGGTAAAGCTCTTTTACGAGAACGGTGACTGTGTGCCAGTAGCCCTGCAGAAATTCCGGACACTCAGGAGTTTGACAAAAGGCGTTGGTCCGATGTCTCCTAACGGTCTAGAGAAAATGATTACAACATTCGAGAAGACAGGTTGGTAGAGGGAGGAAAGCAGTTGATCCGGAATGTGTCGAAGATATGACAACAGCACTGCAGGGGGGGGGGTGTTCGAGCGGTGGTGTGCAAACATGCAGAGCAAGGGGATTTGTCTGAACGTTGGACATGCCTCGGAGCTCGGTGCATAAAGTCCTACGAAATACCGTACATTCCTATCCATACAAAATCACTCATATTGAGGAGTTGCTTCCTGCTGACCTGCCAGCAAGACAAAAATTCGCTCTGGAATTTCTTGAACGCATGGAAGCGGGCATGAATGGCCATGGAACATTATGCGGACAGATGAAGCCCATTTCCACCTCTATGGAAATGTCAATACGCAGAACTGCAGAATACGGGCAACGGAAAACCTGCACGTACATCAGCCGATACTAATTCACTCTGCAAAAGTAACGGTGTGGTGAGGGTTGACGCCACTGTTTATCATATGGCCGTATTTTTTCGAGGAGACGGCTCCTGCGGGTTCTGTACCGTCACTGGTAAACTCTGTGAGAGTCTTTTGGGCACCAATGTCATTGCAACCCTTCAACAGAGTGGGTGTGTTGGTAGGGTCATTTTTATGTAAGATAACGCTCCTCCGCACATTGCATACCCAGTGAAGCGGCTGCCACAGAGACATTCCGGAAATATTAGAATTATAAGTCGTCATTACAGCCTGTACGTCCAGATCACCTGATCTTAATCCGTTTGATTTCCGGCTGTACGGTTATCTGAAGTATGTTGTGTTCAGTGATTCAATTACGAAAGTAGCTGAATTGAACGCTAGCATTGCGCAACGCATTCTGAACATGACTCCCGAGACATTCTGATCTGTTCTGGAATATGCTGATTTTCGATTTCAACTTGTGGCAGAAAACGGTGGAAAGCATAACTAACATGTCTTGGGACAGTCTCCCGACAATTAGAAAACGATGTTATTTCGCTTTTTATGCAGTTTTTAACTTGAGGACGATTAAAAACTGTTTTTTTTTTTACCCGTCCGACGTGGTACGACCTTGACGAGCTGAATAGGTTTACGTAATTAACAATGCCCCAACTGCTGACTGACTAATTTGTGCAGTAATTCACTCTGAACAGTACGGGTGGGATAATGTGCAACAAAACCATAGCCGTCATATTGTCATTTCATTTGCAGCCGACCCCATTTACGTAAAGACGATTCCAGTGCCATCTATTGGTCAAATTTTGGTTAGGTTCTTTTTTTTTTCATGGCGTTCCCCCGCGTTGTTCAGATTTGGGTTCGTTCTGAGCAATGGTTCTCTTTCCACAGCGTTTCGTAACTGGTAGTTTAATTATGGGCATACTGTACTTTCGGAGACGGAGGCTGAAACCAAACCCATCAAAGATAGAGATGGCTTACTTTCTTTTCTGTAACAGAGTGGCGAATAGATAGCTCCAAATCTGTTTTGGAAACACAATGCGTCAGCACATCCAGCACACAAAATATCTAGGGATTACGCTGTCTTACTAGAATCATCTATAAAATGCCGCTGCGAAGATACGAACTAGGAACAACATCCTATATAAGCAGAGCAAACAACCTGGGGCTCTGCTGCTTAAATTCTGCGCATTTGCAGCACTAGGTCCAGTCTACCCTACTGCGAAATATGATGTTTCCGTATGGCTCAATAGTGCACACACAAAATCTCGACGCACAGCTGAACAATACAATGAGAACTGTCAGTGGCTCACTAAGACCACGCCCTCTCGACTGGCTGTCCGTATTGAGCCACATTCCACCTCCTGGACTTCGACGAAAAACAGATCTACTCCGTGAGTTTAAATGCATTCAAGGCAACGCTCAACTCCCTATCCATTAAGATACGGATATCCTAGGAAGAAGCCGACTTTTATCACGAAAACACATTTAGTATTCGGATCAGAGAATATGGCCATATGAAGTTTTTTGCTTCAAATGATCGTTCTTGTCATATCCCTGAATACTGATCATTCTTCTTGGTATACCCTCTATATCTTGAATAATGTCCAATGCGTGTAATGGAACTATCCTTTGAGAGGTGTTGGAGGAGGTTAACAGGTTCTTGGTTGTGTTCGCAATACATCACAGTGGCTCCAAGTATTCAAGTCCATTGCTTTCAAGCCACAGAGCACAGACGTTAGTATGAACGCAGGACACGGTCATTGCTAGTTCGTAATTTTTTTATTAATTTGTACACACGTACATGCATGCATACATACATTAATCCTTGTTCCATAGATCATGAATACGACATTAATTAATTATTTTAAATGTTGGTTGGCTATCTGTCAGACTTTTAATACTATTTGGTAAATGGCCGGAGATTTTTGTGTAGCATAATTCATCCCTTTCTGTGCCTGAATATCATCCTTTCTTCTAGTGTTGTAGCTACGCACTTCACTGTTTTTTTGTTTTGTTTTTTTAATTGGGATGGGTTATTAGTGAATATGTGTATTGCGAAGGTACTGTGAATCTGTGAATATCCCGAGTTCCTTAAATAAATGACTGCAACGTGATCTTGGGTGAGCTCCAGCTATTATTCTGATTACACGCTTTTGTGCAATGAATACATTCAGTCTTAATGACGAATTGCCTCAAAATATGATGTCATATGAAGCAGTGAATGAAAATAGGCATAGTAGGCTAGTTTACTGATAAGTTTATCACCAAAATTTGCAATAACCCTAATAGCACAAGTAGCTGATCCTAACCGCTTCAGCAGATCATCAGTGTGTTTCTTCCAATTCAATTTCTCATCAATGCACACACCCAAAAATTTTGAGTATTCTCCCTTAGCAATAGACTTCCGTTCATAGTCGATATTTATCAATGGTGTTATGCCATTTACTGTACAGAATTGTACAAGCTGTACTTCCATACGTGTTGACCAAGCACTGTGCTTAAAACACTAGACTCGTTTTTAAGCGTGGCAGGCTTCAGTCCTCGATCAACCGCTGTGATTTAGATTTTCTGTGGTTTCTTGATATCAGTACCGTTTCCTAACCCCACGGTACAGCAATAAAGTTAGCGCCAGTTTCTAATAACCTCGCCGTCAACGAGATGTTGAACTATAGTCTCGCTTTCTTCCTTTTTTACAATATGACTCCGAATAAAACAGATGTTTCTAGGTGTTCTGAGTTGTTGCTTAACTGACTATGATTCTGTTCGAGGAGATTTTCTTGCCGACTGCCCGTAAACCATAGACGTAAGCTCAGTAGATGAGAAAAAATACATAAGTCATAGGAAAGTTCTTTCCCTGTTGGGTTCAAAAAAAGGATTGACATTCAAAATAGGCTACTATTTTTCTATGCAGTGTCTCGTATTATAGCCTCTACAGCTTCCCTGAAGAAACTGTTTCTGTTTAGAGTGGAGATCCGAAGCGTTCGTGATCGCCCAAGATGGACCATGATGCTACATAACGTCGTGAGTACTACTCGCCCAGAACAATGTTCCAAAATACAGACTCGGACGTCGCATTAATAAAGAGATAGGCTGATGAAGTCGGTTATGCCTCAGTTATTGTGTAACACTTATAACGAGCGCCATGACACTCGCTGGCTTAGGGTGGCTCCAGGCGTCACCGAAGAATCCCCAATACATGCTATTAAAAACAGCCGATCTACCCAACAATAACTGCATGCTCACACAAAAATAAGAGTGAATACTGTTCTCATACAGATAACATTCATGACACTTACTGTGAATTAAGGTACTGGGGAACGGCGTCCGATCATGGAGGATATATGCCACGTAACATCAAGAACCAATCTTACCAATATTGTGCACTCTGTCCCCACGATAGGTTGGCATTTCCTTCATCATGTTCTTACTTGTGTTATGTTTCTGGTCAATACTTCTCGTAATAAATACACGACGCAATGCGGTGTTACTTATTTTCTGGTCTGGATATGGTAACAGGGAACTTGAGGTTGTGACCATTTGAAAATATATAAAGTGAATTTTGCACTTCAGATGATAGAAAATAAAGAAAAGGCTTTATTTTAGACGTGCTTGATGTATTTTGCGCTCTATACGTCGAACGTGTTGTTAGGCTCTTTGTGCAATCATTACTACAGAGCCTACGTTAAGATTTTAGGATTTTGTCGGTAGAGAAGCTGTTACAGGAGTTTACTAGGTCTCTATTTGTGCATGTTTTTCAGGATCTGTATCGAGTCACTCATTGCACAGACTGTCACTTCCTTCATCCTGACCTCCTTCAGCCTGTCCCAACCGACACAGATTCATGTCTAATTATCGCCACACTATGCTGTTTTTTTCTATATGATTATGCCTTTGCAAAAAATCGAGCACTCTTAGGTGCTGTAGTCAAAAACTGTAATGTACTGAATCCATCCACATGTTATAGTTCTTCACGCGGCCAGGTCATACGTTCCCAAACAAGTTAAGCATGCAGTAGGTATGCACATTTCACTATAACAAGGACCAGCAACGTCTTTTATCATTAGAATAATTTTCCTAGTGGTAGTTTCTTTTTTTAGTCATGTGTCTTCTGACTGATTTCACGCGACCTGCTGCCAATTCCTCTCTGCTGCCAACCTCTTCATCTCAGAGTAGCACTTGCAACCTACGCCTTGAATCATTTGCTGGATGTATTCCAAATTCTGTCTCCTTCTGCTGCACTCTTAGGTGCTGTAGTCAAAAACTGTAATGTACTGAATCCATCCACACGTTATAGTTCTTCACGCGGCCAGGTCATACGTTCCCAAACAAGTTAAGCATGCAGTAGGTATGCACATTTCACTATAACAAGGACCAGCAACGTCTTTTATCATTAGAATAATTTTCCTAGTGGTAGTCTCTTTCTTTAGTCTTGTGTCTTCTGACTGGTTTCACGCGACCTGCTGCGAATTCCTCTCTCCTGCCAACCTCTTCATCTCAGAGTAGCACTTGCAACCTACGCCTTGAATCATTTGCTGGATGTATTCCAAATTCTGTCTCCTATTGCTGTTTTTGCTTTCTACAGCTCCTTCTAGTACCATGCAAGTCATTCCCTCGCGTCTTAACAGATGTCCTACCATCCTGACCCTTCTCCTTGTCGATGATGAGGTCTCATACTCCGAGGAGTGTAGGGGACGACGCGGGAGACCCGCACCGCCGACTAGGCAAGGTCGTAGCGGAGGTGGTCTGCCATTGCCTTCCTCCGACCGTAATGGGGATGAATGATGATGATGAAGACAACACAACACCCAGTCATCTCGAGGCAGGGAAAATCCCTGACCCCGCCGGGAGACGAACCAGGGACCCCGCGCGCGGGAAGCGAAAACGCTACCGCAAGACCACGAGCTGCCGTTTCCTTGTTAGTGTTTTCCGCATATTCCTTTCCTCTACGATTCCGCGGAGAACCTCCTCATTCATCACCTTATCAGTCAACATTCAGCATACTTCTCGAGCACCACATCTCAAATGCTTCGATTCTCTTCTTTCCGGGTTTTCCACAATCTGTCTTTCACTGCCATACAATGCTACCCTCCAAACGTATGTTCTTACAAATTTCTTCTATAAATTAAGGCTTATGTTTGATACTAGTACGCTTCTCTTGGCTCGGAATGCCTTTTTTGCTAGCACTAGTCTGCTTTTGATGTCGTCCTTGCTCCGTCCTTCATTGGTTATTTCGCTACATAGATAGCAGTATTCCTTAACTTCATCTACTTCCCGACCATCAACCCTAATGTCAAGTTTCTCGCTGTTCTCATTTCTGCTTCTTCTCATTACTTTCGTCTTCCTTCGATTTACTCTGTACTCATTAGACTGTTCATTCCATTCAGCAGCTCATGTAACTCTTCTTCACTTTCACTCGGGATAGTAATGTCACGAGTGAATCGTATCATTGATATCCTTTCACCCTGAATTTTAACCCCAGTCATAAACCTTTCTTTCATTTTTATCATTGCTTCTTCGATGTAGAGATTGAACAGTAGGGGCGAAAGACTACATCCCTGTGTTATAACCTTTTTAATCCGAGCACTTCGTTCTTGGTCGTCCACTCTTCTTACTCCCTCTTGGCTCTTGTTGATATTGTATACTATCCGTCTCTCCCTATAGCTCACCCCTATTTTTCTCAGAATTTCGAACATCTTTCACCATTTTACATTGTCGAACGCCTTTTCCAGTTCGACAAATGGTGACTCACCTTCTTTGCATTTTCGCTTGGTCAGCCAAAGGTCGGCAAACACGAATCACGTAAGTACAAAATGGGAACGAAAAGCAGGAAGAGCGTATACCTTATCTTCTTTATGGCGCAACAACAAATCAGTAAAAAACGCCAGTTACACTGATTCTTCCAGTAGACGATATCCTCCCGATAAACGTCTAAACGTGTGAACTATTGTCATCAGTTAGAAAAAAATTATAAAATTCTGGAAAGTAAAAGCAAAGACACTACTTACAGGAAAAGAAAGGCAGTCCTCAAGTCTGGCTTGAATATCACAGTACTGCAATAGCTACGGATCTGCAGGAGGTCATTATTCTCTTGTGTGTGTGTGAACTCTAAGGGACCAAACTGCTGAGGTCATCGGGGCCCTAGACTTATACACTACTTAAACTAACTTATGCTGACAACAACAACAACAACACACACACACACACACACATGTCCGAGGGAGGACTCGAACCTCCGCCGGGAGATGCCCTCCAATATTTGAACTGACTTATCCAGCCAGTTATAGCAACGTAAAAATTAAAGTTGAGTCCCAAATGACACAGTGAAAAGAATCCTTAAAATATAAGAAAAAAAAAAAAACCAGGGAAAATACTACCAAAGCAGCCAACGTCTTTGTGAAGGAAAATTTCTGTATTGTTGAAAAGGTACCACAAATAGGATACTACGTTCTTTCGTTTTTTTTACGTTTCAGAACATTTAAAGCAAGTTGCTAATCTTTGCAACACTTTGAAATCGTATTAAGATCTGACTGAATATTTGTGCTACTTTTCTCATACAATATTTCAATACAGATTTTAACTCCATGAACTGCGATAAGTCTGAGGTTACTCTTAACGTTGTCTGCAGGGCGAAAAGTCTGAGGATGGCATTAGTATTGTCTTCAATGTTATTAGTATATGACGTGAACCGCGAGAAACCGAACATATTTCCCTTGGGCTCACGCGAAATTACTTCTACATCTGTCGATGACTCTCAATCCAAGATAACTTGCTTTGCCCTCCGTACCAAAAAATCCTCAGTCCAATGACAAATTTCGCTTGATACACACTACTACAGTAATTTTGATAACAAGCGTAGATGTGATATTGAGTCAAAGGTCTTTTTGAAATTGAGAAATACTGCATCTACCTTTTTGCCTTGATCCATGGCTTTCAGTGTGTCAAGGGAAGAAAGTGCAAGTTTGGTTTCACATGATCGATGTTTACGGAATCCATGCTGATTGTCATGGAGATCATTCTGTTAGTGTTACATTACGTTTGAGCTCGCAACCTGAGCTAATATTCTACAAAAAATAGATGTCAAACATATTGGACGGTACTTTTGCTTAACACTTCAGTTACCTTCTTAGACAGCTAAACGGCTGTGACCTCTGCTTTCTTCCAACGGCAGGGTACCATTTTTTGTTCGAGAGATGTGCGGTAGATTACGATTAAAGTAGGGACAGAATCAGCCACAAATTCGTTATAGAATATAATAGGGGTTCCATCGGGCCCAATAACTTTGTTCAATTTTAACGCTTTCCGTTGTTTCTCAACGCCACTTACCTTTAATACGTATTTCACTCATCTTTTCAGTGGTACGAGAATTAAATTGGAGTAATACTCCGGAGTTTTCCTTTGTAAAGGAACATTTGAAAATAGATTTAAGAATTTCGGCTTTTGCTTTGCTACCCTTAATATCAGTTCATGTCTCATCTGTGAGTGACTGACACTAACTTTGGTGCCTTTCTACAGTATTTTGCTACGGTGGTCACTAAAAGCTCTACTCATTGCTCACTTACCAGCCAAACGCATTTCATTCCACGTCTCTCTATCTACAGCCCTATGCTTTGCTTTACACCAACTGCATTAGTCTATGTTTCCTTAGGAGTTTCCTTATAGTGCCTATAGACCATGGAGAGTACCTCCCATCACGACATATTCTACTGGCTGTTTATCTGTCCAGTAAATGGTCAAGTACTCTTTCAAAATGAGCAAAAGTTCCTCTACACGTTCCAGTCCTAAGCAAAAATTTCAAGTGAGATATGACATTACTGTTTCTTCATGTAGTTTTCTGAACATACAAATCTTTCTACTTGTTTTAGCTGCCTCTTGGTCACTGATACCAGTTTCGATGTGAACGTCCTCAAAGAGATCAGGTATATTTGTTACCATTAGACCTAATACATTTCCCTCTTGAGAGGGATTTCGAACCATCCGTTCTAGGCAGTTTTCAGATAATACATTTGGTACTGTTTCACACGATGTCTTATCACGTCCAGCACTAACAAAACTGTAATTATCCAAATTGACTGTTGGATAGTTAAAAACTTCTCTGATGATTACAGTATGATTGGGGAATTTAATTATTAGCAAATTGAGGTTTTCTCTAAAGTTATCGGTAACATTAGGAGGTGAGTCTGGTGGTCGATGAAAGGATCCAGTCATGATCTCTTACGCCTCTTTAAAGGCACTAGAATTCTCTTGGCGCAGTTATTTTCGCAATACATAGGTTTGCTTTGTTCTTGAATATTGAGTTTTGAAACAGTTAACAAATTATGACTTGGGTTAATGACCAAAGAAAAAAATCTTTTCGTAAACTACGCTACCAAATGTCTTTCTGAATACAGCTTCTGAATTCATCGTACATATCAGAAACTGCACAGTTTTTATAGTAATGACATTGGAGAAAATAATCACAGAACATACTGTTCTTTCTAAAATCCGTCGTTGTAAAATTGAGACAGTTGAATAAACTATCAATTAATTCAGCGAGTTTGCAGCTCTGTTGAATAATAAACAATAAGATGGTAGACACAGTTCTCGAAATATTTGTAGCGTAAATAAAACGCCTTTTACAATTCTTATAGCTCGATGTATCCATTTTCCTCTTTTGAATGTGCTGTTCCAGTAACTTATACTCGAAGAAAAAGCTCGTGAAACAGAAGGTGACATTCTGACGTGTAGAAGGACGGTAAAACGCGCCGACTGTGGCGGGTGCTGTTAGAGGATTTGTCTTCATCTGAGTGTCCAAAAAATACTTATACATGTATATACTGTCCAATGTTTTTTTACTTAGGACCCTAACGTAAATTTCAAATTTGTAACACCCTTAGTATCCTAAGGTTATTTCATTCAAATTCATGTTAGCGATCGCTCTCAGGGTGTACCGAAAAGAGATAAAAGTGCACTGGCGCAAAAGGAAATTCTTGCGTCACGAATACGTTGATCGACCGCTGTCAAACTGATTCTCCATGAATTCTATGTCTCTTAGATATATATATGAAAATTTCGTCCTTATGACAACTTATTTTCAGTAGTTCCACTACATAAAAAAAATACCTTGGCTATAGATGAAGACTGGATGAGCACATATTGACTATTGGGTGTGTCTAACGTTACTGGAAATAAGGTGAGAATCACAACATAAAAACACGTTCAGATATAGTGCAACTTATAACCCTTTTTTGGTTTTGAATAACGTCTAATCGTTTGAATGAGGGACATAGCATCTTCAAACCGACAGATCGGACGAACAGCTGGAAGTATAGCAATTTCTGATGAGCGTGCACTGCCGAGATGGGATGCGGACAATAGCGTGGCAAGAATGGTAGGCACGGGTCGTTCCAGAAGGACTGCACATCAAGATGATCGTAGGATTGTTCGACTGACGCTGACGAATTGATCACAACAGCTGAGATTAGAGGCCCAGTGTCACGAGGAATCGTCGGTAACAGGTTACTGGAAACGGTGTTGAGGTGCTAGCTACCCTACGACATTTATCTCCGACACCATTCTAAGATAACAAAGACTTACATGGTGTGGAGACTGATTCAGTTACCAACTGAGTGGCATTCTGTGCTGTTTAGGGACGAATCTCGCTTAGATTTATGACGAACACATAGACGCAAAAGTTTTTATAGCAGACCTGTTGCAAGGCCTCAGAAAGTAGCAACGCTCGAGTCCCACACCTCTTCCACATTTGGACTCATTGTGTGGGGAGATATTGAACATGATAATAGGAATGATTTCGTAATTGTTACTCGGCGGTATGTTGTAAGAATGGTAAACCCTGTTATCACAACCTTCATGATTAAAGTACTAAACGGTAAGAGTGATATTTCAGTGGGGTCACTTAAACACTAAATGAGACAAGATAAAACTAGCACTCACTAAAAGGGGCATATACACAATTCATGGAAATAGCACAATGAATTTATATATATATATATATATATATATATATATATATATATATATATATATGTTTCTAACACAACTCTGTTTCACCCTGAACAATTCAGCATATAAAAGGGGTTACAAATTGCTTTTAAAAACCATCACTTTGTGATCACATTGGCCGTATAAAACCCACTTAATAACTCGACTTCAATAAGTTACTCTCTAAGCAATATAAAACTGTATATAAGATCAAAGGGATCCTAATGGGCCAGCACTGGCCTAAAGCTAGCTTGCGGAATTAAACCCCTCCCGAAAAGCTGAGGCAGATAAAGAAATGGTAAGACAGACCTTCACAAAGAACTGAACTCATTAATTGGCCAGAACCCCCCCTCCAAAAAAAAAAAACGTCACATGTGAAAACCCCATTTCACAGGCGGGACAAGTTTTACAGAATTTGAAGTATAAAACACTTATTTAACTAATTAACTAAAATCTCATAGAAAACTGGATAAACAAATTACACAAATGCAAATTTAAGTCACATTTATCTTGGTTGATTGACGAGCGTCGTAAGTGGTATGGGGTGTGCTGGTTACCGATTCAAACAAACCCAGAACTCAACAACAAGACAACGAGAATTCATTTCTGACGCATTGGGCTGAATATTTACACTGAAATGAACCCAGAGGCACACAGCTGAAGAAAAATGGTTCAAATGGCTCTGAGCACTATGCGACAACTTCTGAGGTCATCAGTCACCCAATTAAACCTAACTAACCTAAGGACATCACACACATCCATGCCCGAGGCAGGATTCGAACCTGCGACCGTAGCGGTCGTTCGGCTCCAGACTGTAGCGCCTAGAACACAGCGGAAGAAACAGAAGAGAATACTAAAGCGTCTGACAGGAACAGTAAACAGTAGTCATGACGAATAACTTCGACAATATGACCGGGTTACTGGACCGCCATTTCAGCGGAAAGTGAATGTCAACCACCGCTGAATAAAGTGTATGATGGGCCTTACTTTGATTGATGCATACTCAGACGAATAGCTACCGGTACCGAGACACAGTCTCACTTCCACACCGGCAACATAGAGAAAACAGATAGAATTTCCATAACGTCTTGAATCAGACACCTCATTCAGACCCAAAGCCAGTAACCTTATCGAGGCTACCTCCATACTAGACATAGCGTCGACAAGCGTCGCACAACCTGCGACCTTCCCGCTCACCACCAGCTGCGCGTGCAACGGGGAACCGCTTCGCGCAGAGCACACAGCACCCCCTTGGGATCGCTAGTCAACAAAAGATGGCGCGTGGAGGCAACTGAAATTAACGCTGCAAACGACATTAAGAGGAACAGGAATCGAACTGTGAAGAACACACAGCTCAAACGGCTCATTCCATAGGAAATGCAAGACCCCACAGTGCAGTACACACCGCGAAATCCTTGAGGAATGTATGGATTCTTCAGTGACCTACTCGGTCCTCTGTTACCCATCTGGGATCCCATGGAAAGACGTATACCGTCCTATCACCATGCGGCCAGCAGTCTTTATAAACCGCCACTCACCGCCGTGGCAAGACATATTCGGAAGCTGTTTGCTTCCACGCCACAACGAAGAGCACGTTCGTGTCAGTTGCGGTCACAAGACGTACCAGAGCTGGTGATAGATATCAGTTCTGTAGGCGCCCCGGTGGTCCCGGTCGCCTACGGTGGACTGGATGGCCGAGCGGTGACCTCTCCATTTCTCAGGAGGCTAGGAAATGGGGGGGGGGGGGACACACACGTCAGAAACGCCAAAGAAACATTATTAATTCGTAACACCTTTATTCCTGCTGAGTACACTGTGGCTTGGTGATATCAACGACCTTCCCGAGTCCTCGCTGAATCGTAGCGATGACACCAGCTCCGGGCCGCAGAGTCTTGATAGCGCAGCACCACGTGCTGTGACGTAGCGAAAGAATGTCCTTACTTCGCCACGAGAGGCGTTCCCGTAGTGCAGAGTGTACTCTATCCCACCCCGTCTTCTTGCCTGCTCCTCCTGGTGGCTCGTCCGCGTTAGACGGGCGGAACGGGCTGCAGTTCCCCAGCGTCGGCGGCTCACCTGGTTGTGACGGCGGATGCACAGGGCCTAGGCCCCGCACGATCTCGACGACGGCTCACCGATGAGGACAGCATTGGCGGCGAGCGAGTCTGCCGCCATGTCTGCTAATCCTGGGTTGATGATTGACAGCGGCAGCAGAGAGGACCAGAGCTGGTACTGTCCCCTCACGTCTGCTGCTGCATGGGTGGGCCGCCCTTACTGCAACATCTTCTTAATAAAGATTAACATGTCCATCACCGAACTGAGCACTACGCAGCGACCCAGTACACATCTAACTGCAAGTCTAACTCCGAGTGCCTTGTTGCTATCAGAGCTGGCGTATTTAAAGGAAGCACGAGCGACGGCCTGACGTTATGCTCGTTTGTAATGAACGCATTCGTTATACTGCTGATATATCTGTCGTACTCGCCCCTTAGGTGTTCTTGTGACAGAGTTACGTGTTTTTACGACAGACTTACGCGAAGTTGTGAAATGCAATACTGCTGACGCTATACCTCTGCCTTACACTCTACAAAAGTCTCCGTCTAACACAAACCCGCGTGCTAAGCAGCTCTCTCTCGCCTGTTGTGTGTAACCAGGCCATTGCCCCTGCGTGACGACACATTCCGATATATGTGCAATCCTCTTATCTCTTGGCTAACCTATTTCCTCTGGCTCTCCGCATAGGCAACGAAACTTTGACAATATTCCACGTTTACAACTCTTTGCTATTCCGCGATACTACAGTTCCTAATGAAATAAAAGTTTACTGACTTAATACCCATAATGTGACGTAACATCTCCACAAAATTTGGTAGACATCAGACTGGTTCGTCATTGTGTAACACTTTCCATTTCCTTTAAGATACTTCCAACAAATAAAGAAAATTGGATACACGAAGTTACGATTCTTCACTAAATTAATTGGTAAGCCCAGCTACGGTGTTTAGATAGCGTAGCAGATCTTGAGTTAAGACGGCGGCGAAATCTTGAAGCGTGGCGCGTGCAAGTTGTGACCGCGAGTTGGCCGCAGTATAAATTGAGTAGCGGCGGGGCGAGCGGCCCATCTGCATTGCTAATGCGGGCAGCGGCAGCAGTTAGGTGCTCCGCTTCGATCCCCTGGGCCGGCCGTGGGCGCGCGCCGATGCCGCAGGCCGTCTGCCTCCGGGTAGCTGGCAGCTGCAGCTGCCACCGTCCAGTTCTCTGCTGACGCTCAACTCTTTTTGCCTTCATCCGAAAACAGTGTTAGTTTAAACGCAACGGACGTCGTCAGTAAATACAGTGTGTGATCAACTAATCGAAATACTTGAAATATACTCTAAGACAAAAAAAAAAGAATAAATTGTCCGAATGGGACGGAAATCGGTAGATGTGATGTACAACTGCATGCAAACAAATGGTAACAGTTTCAGAAAAATTGGATGATTTATTCAAGACAAAGGGCTTCCCAAAATTAGCGACTCAATAACGCATTGGTCCACGTCTGTTGTTTACGCAAATAGTTATCAGGCTTTCCACTGATTGATAGAGATGCTGGATATCCTCCTGGGATCTGTCGTGTCAGATTCTGTCCAACTGCTGCATTAGATCATCAAAATCCCGAGTTGTCTGGAAGGCCCTGCCCATAATGCTCTGAACGTTCTCAATTGCGGAGAGAAAAAAAATTGTTCAAATGGCTCTGGGCACTAAGGGACTTAACATCTCAGGTCACCAGATCCCTAGAACTTAGAACTACTTAAAACTAAGGACATCACTCACATCCATGACCGAGGCAGGATTCGAACCTGCGACCGTAGCGGTCGCTCGGTTCCAGACTGAAGCGCCTAGAACCGCTCGGCCACACCGGCCGGCAATTGCGGAGAGATCCGGTGATCTTGTTGCCCAAGGTAGGGTTTGGCAAGAACGAAGACAAACGGTAGAAATTCTCGTAGTGTTCGGGTGGGCATTGCACTGCTGAAATGTGAGCATAGGACGGTTCGGCATGAAGGCCAACAAATCTGGGAGTGGCATTTCGTCGGCCTACTACCATGCTGTAAGGGTGCCGCGGATGAGATCCAAGGAAACGAAATGGCAACGCTGACCATCACACCTGGTTGTCGAGCCGTGTGGTGCGCGAAAGTCAGGCTGGTATCCCACCGCTATCCGGGACGTCTCCCATACACATCTTCGGCCTGGAAACTCATTGACTAGAGTAGAACTGTGATGAGTCCCGCTTCGAATTGAGCCCCGCTGTCCCACATAATGGCCCGAGATGGACCGAAGCGTTATTGACTTTAATAATTTGTGTAGCTGTTCCCCAAGAACAAATCATCCAGTTTTTCTGAATTGAAATCATTTATTTGTCTAAACATTCATGGTGGTGTCTGTTTGTGCTATATCGTGTCTCCCTACCACTTTCGCGCAACGACGCTCTGAGCGTGTTTTTTTAGGGAATTGACTTGTTTGAACCTGGGACCTGTTGCTGGTAAGGAGACGCCAGACCACACATGACATGTAGAATTCAGAAGAGTACAGTGAGACTAGCGATGACATAACCAAATACCAAATGATCTCAGCGTCAGCTCCACTCCACTCCCTGTAAAAGAATCTTAATACTAACTAAATGTAGTGGAAGGGGTTCAAGGCTTTCCTATTTTTAGTTAGCTGGTAAAATAACGTCGAAAAAGCAGTTAAGTTTACCATTGGAAATTTTATTCTACTCACAAAACATCGTTTATAAATTGCACTATTGATAATAGGAAATGTTTTAATACAGGATGGTAAAAACCAACTGCGTTCAACAAAAATGTGAACGAATATTCCCTTAATGGGTTTCCAAGTTCTACAATGGATCGAACGATGACCTATGCCATATCACATCTATAATATAGGTTTAAATTAAGTTTCACAAAAGAGAAAACTATCAAAATGGTCTACAGTGACCCTCAATTATCTTTAATTACTTATCTAACTTGTAAATTACAGTGGCTGATGTGGCTTCTCAATAACTATATAACAGAGAAATTATCGCGTTTCAGATTTTTGCTTCAAGTGGCAAATGTGAACACCATGAGCTTTAATTTACGATCGACACTAGTATTACGCAAAAAGGGGGTGTAACAGATGAGACTTCTGCAGTTATGAGTGAAGCCTTATGCGCTCAAAAATGCGGCATCGCGTGCGTTCATTACCTTGTCGGTGTTCGTCAGGGGGGCGGCGGCCGGCGCAGCAGCCATCCAGCTCGCCGTCTCGGAACTAACTCTCTCCTAACTTCTCCTTACTACAATTTACCGAAGTTGGTTTAAAAAAAACTATCTGGCTGTGTTTTCATCTGACCAATCAGGGTCTCGATGTTAACCTTAAGCTCCACCTACAAAAATTCTGTCTATCCAATGAGAAACGTTATACTTTTCGTGGTGAGGCAATGTTTTTAAAGTTTGCAACATAACAGAGACGCGAAAAAGTTTCACGCTAAAACCTGCAGCTGGTGTGGTCCTTTTAGCGTTATCGTAAGATCTATACTGTTCTTCTGGAGGGCTCTATCTTTTAACATGAGCTGCGTGGTGCTCCTAATGTAACAGACACACGAAAAGGCTCACGCTAAAACTTGTGGGTGGTAGTGGCCCTTTTTGTGTTATCGTAAGATCTATGATGTTTTTCTGGAGGGCTCTAGCTTTTAACATGGTCTGGGGGCGGGGGGGGGGGGGTGTTCCTTGACGTAACAGAGACGCGAAACAGTCTCACGCTAAAACGTGCGGGTTGTGTGGCCCTATTGGTTAGCTGGCGACGTGGGTGTCCAGTCCGTCCCTTATCGTAGGGCCTTCTAGCTTAACAGGGTTCTTCTCTCGGCTTCAATTCTCGTTTCTCCTCTCGGAACTGCGTCGGTCTCACGGTGGGAAGGTACGACATGCATTTAGGCTTTCTTGTGTTAGTCTGTGGTATTCCATTTGCTCACTCGTTACTCGTATTACTTTGGTTAATTTAATGTCACGATTTATTAGGAGCTATGTGACATACTATTGGATTTGCTTATCATGTCAGGGTTTTCATGAAAGGTGTTGATTTGCCTGACACCTTACATATCACCACCCTTCGAACGTAATTTTTGCACTGAATTTAGGCAATGATTGAATCGTTGCCTACGTCAGTCAAAAATTATTCAACTGTCTAAATTTTGTTGCCTACTGTTCAGCCACGTTATTCTGTTCTATGCTAGTTTGTATTACTAATTTATATTTTTACATTCTTCAACATTATAATTAAAAATGACAAGAGAAGAATATTTTTATGCTATTATTAATTTTTAATTATTTTCTTTCTTTATTTAAGTGTGAAGTTTGTTTTTTAAGAAGTTTGTTATCGAAATTGAGGAGTCATTCACATAGATTTTCTTAGAAATATTGTTTTTATAAATGTAGTAATTAAGTAAAATCTATTCCTAACACAATTTCTAAATGTCATGTGCAAGTAAAATGTTTTTGTTTCTAGACACTCATTTCGACATTGTTACACTAACAAATAAGAATTATTTCCAAGAATTGCTTTGACAAAGAAATATACATACACAAGTATTGAGATATTATCCTAACAAATGGTACAAATAAAAAAAAGGGAAAACATCCAACAAGATAATTTTTTATTCTTTGTTTTTATAAGGAGAAAATAAGTAAAATATATTTACTCTTTTATTTTTATGAGGAGAAAATAAGTGGCATGTTGTTTCTTTATATACTGTCCATTTCAGAACTAATGACTTATTTTTATCGATAGTCTATTTTTTTACGTAAGTCCATAGTCAATGACTGTTATTTTGTTGTTTATTAGCTGTCTGGTGTGCTTAACCAATTTAATTTTTCACACATTTCTTTTGCACAATTCCTACATCACATAATTTCATTTCACACATTCACGCAATCCTATGAATGTTTAAGCATGAGGTTGGCGAATGTTTTTGCACGAAGGTGATGGACTTGAGCGAGATGGATATGGGCAAGTATTTGATGTACAGCTTCGTTCGTCGTTGCTTGTTGGCTTTGCAAGTGTGTGTCAATGTTGTGGAAGTTCCATAATGGAATGGAGCTGTGAGTGCAGAATCTCATGGTTTACTGGCTTGGTAAGCGTGAAAGTCATCGTTATGTTTCGCTAAAAGCGGTCGTTTTTCGTTGTAATACTTCGCAGACGACTAGTTTACAATAGGATAGGGATTTGGGAAGGTATGTCGTCTATTCTTCACCTATCTTCTTTCTTCGTCTCAATCTTGCAAATCTTCAACTTCTGTTCTTACTGCTTTTTCTCTGCTTCTTACTTGCTTCTTGGTTCTTCTCTGGGCAGGATATGGAAATAATTATTGATAACTAGTCTCTTTGAAGTTCTCCTCTTAGTAAGAGTTTGATAAGTTGTTTGGGCGTGTCATTTTTACTTTGTGGAAGTTTTCTTCAGTTTCGTGCATCAGTGTGCTGTTTAATAGCAGTAGTGTGACTTTTACGCATATTTTTTGCCAGCGGTGGCTTGCCCAAGCGGTCTTCTCGTCGGGCCGTTTTTTGCTCGCTCCGCTGAGTGGGGGGCGCCCCGGGGTTTACGAGCGACGAAAGTTGGGTGTCTGCTTGTCTGTTCGTGTACCAGTCACTACTGATGTTCGGCGTCCCGTCGTTCGGCGTTCCGTCGCTGCAGGGCTCCGGCACTCTATGGTTCCTCTTGGCAGATATACAGCAGCCCATTTCAGCTACAAGGGCCTTCAGTTGGTCTCGCTGTCCTCGTGTCTTGCTAATTACGTCCTTTTCTTTCTTGATACTTCTCGCGTTGAACTTGTGGGTCGCTGCATCTGGTCTTTGTCGGAGTTTTTACAATTGTTCTTACAAAAATTTTTACTTATAATCATCTAACATATGTCTAATATCTACTTGTTTTACGCCTTCTTAATAAGTTTTACAAATTTCGGCGCCCTTTCCATGTTACGTTACAATTCTAAGATATTTGGAGTCTTAACGTTTACTCAAGAATCCTCAAATTCGCTTTTTTTATTATTTTTGTGTAGTGTCGTGATGTATAGCATTTTAGTACTTCATGCTGTTAGACTATCTACACTTTATCCCTTCACCTTAATCTATGGTACTGTTGGTGTTATTAGTGAAACTACTTTCTTTTTCCCACCTTCCTCTCTCTTCATTCTTCTTTCTCCTGACGATCTTATCTGCAACATAATCTTGAAATATTGTGCTGATTATTTACCAGTAATAAAATTAATCTTCAAACTTGTACTGAGAGTGTTTAATACTGCCAGCCTTAGATAAAAATACCTCTACTTTATCTCGTAAAATACCCTCTAATTCTCTTTTACTGTGTTCGAAATACTTTGAACTTCTTGCAATTTTTCATCGATTTCTTTATGGACTTCTAACATGAGTTGAGACGATTCCTCCATTCTAATTCTTCATCCTCTTTATCTCGCATCATTCTTAATTGTTTGTTTATAACTGGTATTTCGTCTAATTTTAGCTTTTGCTCAAAGAGAAGTGTGAGATTCCCGAATGTTACGCTACCTTTCCCCATATCTATTTTCGCTCGTCTCTCATTTAAAAAATCTGCACCTATAATCAAATCTACAGTTAGTTTAGGTATAATCACGAAGTTGGCTTCGATCTTTTGACCTTGGCACGAAAGAGTTAACCTTGTTTGTCTCGTAACTTCCGCAGCATTGTTTCTAATAGGGCCTCTTACTTTAATCTTACGTGTTTTCAGAACTGGTAATTCCTCATTGGCATTACACTGCATGAATAAATTTTCTGAGATCGCAGTCAGTTCACTTCCGCTATCAATTACAATATTGACTGGGATATGCTTTACGATGGCCTTCACAATTGGTTGAATTTGAAAGGGTTGGTTCTGTTCTTCTTCTTCTTGCATCAACGAATCCTCCACTGAATCATACATGAGTCTTTTTAGGAATTTCCTTTGTGAATTCGAAATTTCTGTAGGATCAGCTTCGACTGCTACTTCTCTCTCTTTTATTACCTCTTCTCTATTTCTTTCTTCATTTACCCTTTCTTCTACATCCCCTACTTTTTCCTCATCCTCGTCTATCTTCTCCTTCTTCGTCGCTACTTCCACATAATCGCATCTAAATGCTCTAATTATCGCTTCATAACTTCCTTCATTATATACGTTGGGTTGTGTGCCCACTCGTAATTTATTGACAACTTCTGTCGACTGTGCATTATCCTCATTGAATTCGCTTTCCCTGGTTTCCATCTCAAATAGCTCTGCAATACTCATTACTTCGTCCTTTCCTCCTACATTCGTTGTGCATGCCTCTGATAATTCATCTTCCTCGTCAGTATTCTCCCAATTAATTTCGTCCCAACACGATATTCTTATTTTCTTGTCTTCGTTTTCATCTGGTCCCTGCAGATTTGCTTCTTCCTTCTTCTCTTCTCGAGATAAGATTTTTAAATCTCTGTTCAAGGTGGTGCAATTGTCCTGGGTCGGTGCGTCATTCTCTTTGGCATGCGCGCTTAGCTGTCAACTCGAACATTTATCGGGGTTTGGTGGTTTTACCTCCATTTCTTCTATCTGTATTCGCTTTTCTTGTTCAGCTTGTTGATAGTGGTTTCATTGTTGATAATTTGTCGGTCTATTGGTTCTCCAGTACCCGTTCCGGTTGTCGTTATTCCCTCTGTAATAGTTGTTGCCGATCCTGGGTGAATTATAGTTATTGCCATATTCCCTTCTAAATCCATAACTGGTTCTTTGTTGAAATCTATTGTCGTTTCTTGGTGCGAAGTTATCACGTAGTTCGTAATTATTGTTTCTTCGTACTGTTTCTTGTGGATTCCACTGCTTTTTGCCTTCGTTTTCACGTGCGCTTCGTCTTTTTCTTGCATCATCTTCCGAAAATATGAACTCTAGTTCCCTTAGAATCCCTTTAAATGCTTCGACGTCATTGCTTCCGCGACCTACTAATGATTGCTGGTATTTCAATGGTAGCTTCATCGCGCATAGTTTAATCAACTCTCCGTCACTGTATGGTACATCTAAGCATTGATTTTTGTTTGCCATTAATCGAAAAATTACACGGGACTCTTCTCTCCTGAATTTTCAAAATATGGGTTCTGTAATAATTTGTACTTCACTCTGTTCTGTGCTTCGCTGGACCAATATCGTGAGAGAAACTTCTCTCTGAAATCTTCGTACGATCGGCATGTCGCTGCAACATTCTGCATGGTTTCTGCGACTATTCCTGACATGTGTGCACATATAAAGTCTAATTTGTGTGCTAGCGTCCAGCGTTCCGGTAATCCTACTCGGAAATGATCAACAAAAGTTCGTGGAAGTAATGAGTTTCCTTCGCGAAAGTGTTGAAATTTTCTGACTGTGAGGAAATGATCGTAGTCGTACTTCGTCATAGTTCCATATCAAATTCGCGATTCTTCGCCACTTTTGTTTCTGATCATTTCTCTCGTCGTTCTTTCCGGTTGTGGTAGATGCATTGGATATTGTCCACTGTGAATTTCGCCTACCCTTGCGTAGTATCGTTGGAATGGTACGCAATAATTTTCTTCCATCGGTTGTGAACGTGTAGCCGAATGCATTGCACTGTACTCTTCGCGACCTGACTTTCCATTGTCACGTATTGGTTGGGTATATTGTCTGGCTAACCTTGCTGCTTCATTGAACGATCCAAACTGTCTTGAAACATACATTTGTGGTTCCGCATGTGTTTGTGATGACGTTTGTTCATCAAAAATTTCGAAACGTGTTTGTTGCGGTGCAGGCTGTCTGATTTCACATATGTTACTTTCCGCCTGTGATTGGAATCGCAAATGCATAATATCTTCGTTAATCGCTTGTTTTTCCGGTGCTGTTACAGATACGGATGTGGTTGCAGACTCAGTGCTTGTTCTATCTTGTTCACTACGCTCTTCAATGGTTTGCAACAACTCTTTTCGCAATTTCTGAAATTGTCGCTTCGTTTGCGCTTCTATTTTGACTATGCCATTATTATATCTTTTCAGCGCTGCTTTTGTGATACGTTTGTGTAACACACTGTTTTCAACAATATCACGCGCTGTACCTGCTGCTTGTCTAGTAATTTCGTTTATCTGTTTCTTTAGTTTCTTGACTTCTCCCTGGGTGTTGTTACGTAATGTGTTGATCTCGTCCTGAGTGTCATTACGCAATGGTTGTACGTCCTCTTGTACCTTGTCAATGTCTATTCTCAATTGATTGTGACCTGTTATTAAGTGTCCTATCACTTCTCGAGATTCTTTTGCCTTGTCTTCAATATGACTTAGGTGTAACTGATTTTTTTTTTGTTTTGTTCTTTAATCGCACGCATTTGTCTCGTGGTTTCTGCAATTTGTTTCGTCATTTCAGCATTTTCAATATTAATTTGGTTCGCAATTTCTTTATTTTGTCTTGTCATGGTTTTGTCATTAGTTGTAATAATTCTGCCAGATTGGTGGGTCCTATTGCGTTTTCTTCCGACGTCCTACGCTCTATGTTTTCGCCGAAGTGTTGGTTCGCAACCGATTGCATTGAGCTGTGCTGTGCTACGTTTCTGTTCGCATTCCTTGTACTCTGTGGTGAGGGAGCTCTGATTACTTGTACTATGGGTTCTACGTATTCAAGACGCAAGTTAGAATCCTCATCGACTGTCTCTCTACTTTCCTGCTCCTCTGTCGTATGCTGACCTAAATTTTCTGTGCCTTGACGTACATTATCCTCGTTATGGTGCGTTATATGTCCTATTTCTCGCGATACTGCATCGTCTGTTGTACTATCCTCTATTCTCTGTCCATTTTCATGCTTGGTCTCTAACTCAATTCGGTCAAGGTCTCGATCTGCCATTGCTCATCATCGGAATCCCTTATTTTTCTGTTTTAAAAGCAATTCAAGCGCCCTACTTCGCGTCAACATGCGCTCATACGATCTCACACGTTTCATAAACTTTTTGTTCACACGACTTGACACTAGCGGGACTGACAATCCATTCACTTACTTGTTGGGTCAGAACCAACTTGTCAACGATGTATCCGCCACCTGCGCGCTTGCATTGGAGAGAAAACTTAATTATAACAATTTTCAAAATTCATAACTTAATTATGCTATTTTCTCTGCTAGAATGTCTCTATTTATGCAATACTTTCTTACTACCTATCGCTGCAGCTACTGTTTTCGACTATGTATAACTTTAGAAAAAAAATTTTACTGCGACAATTTTTTCAGTAGGATATTTTTCTGACCAATTTAGGCATGTGACCACCTTCAATCATGGTATTTTACCATCCTGGCAGGGTCATCATTTTCTAAACATTCATGGTGGTGTCTGTTTGTTCTATATCGTGTCTCCCTACCACTTTCGCGCAACGACGCTTTGAGCGTGTTTTTTAGGGAATTGACTTGTTTGAACCTGGGACCTGTTGCTGGTAAGGAGACGCCAGACCACACATGACATGTAGAATTCAGAAGAGTACAGTGAGACTAGCGATGACATAACCAAATACTAAATGATCTCAGCGTCAGCTCCACTCCACTCCCTGTAAAAGAATCTTAATACTAACTAAATGTAGTGGAAGGGGTTCAAGGCTTTCCTATTTTTAGTTAGCTGGTAAAATAACGTCGAAAAAGCAGTTAAGTTTACCATTGGAAATTTTATTCTACTCACAAAACATCGTTTATAAATTGCACTATTGATAATAGGAAATGTTTTAATACAGGATGGTAAAAACCAACTGCGTTCAACAAAAATGTGAACGAATATTCCCTGAATGGTTTTCCAAGTTCTACAATGGATCGAACGATGACCTATGCCATATCACATCTATAATCTAGGTTTAAATTAAGTTTCACAAAAGAGAAAACTATCAAAATGGTCTACAGCGACCCTCAATTATTTTTAATTACTTATCTAACTTGTCGTAAATTACAGTGGCTGATGTGGCTTCTCAATAACTATATAACAGAAAAATTATCGCGTTTCGGATCTTTACTTCAAGTGGCAAATGTGAACACCATGAGTTTTAATTAACGATCACCATTAGTATTACGCAAAAAGGGGGTGTAACAGATGAGTCTTCTGCAGTTATGAGTGAAGCCTTATGCGCTCAAAAATGCGGCATCGCGTGCGTTCATTACCTTGTCGGTGTTCGTCAGGGGGCGGCGGCCGGTGCAGCAGCCATCTAGTTCGCCGTCTCGGAACTAACTCTCTCCTAACTTCTCCTTACTACAATTTACCGAAGTTGGTTTAAAAAAACTATCTGGCTATGTTTTCATCTGACCAATCAGGGTCTCAATGTTAACCTTAAGCTCCGCCTACAAAAATTCTGTCTATCCAATGAGAAACGTTATACTTTTTGTGGTGGGGCAATGTTTTTAAAGTTTGCAACGTAACAGAGACGCGAAAAAGTCTCACGCTAAAACCTGCAGCTGGTGTGGTCCTTTTAGCGTTATCGTAAGTTCTATACTGTTCTTCCGGAGGGCTCTATCTTTTAACATGGGCTGGGGGGTGGTCCTAATGTAACAGACACACGAAAAGGCTCACGCTAAAACTTGTGGGTGGTAGTGGCCCTTTTTGTGTTATCGTAAGATCTATACTGTTTTTATGGAGGGCTCTAGCTTTTAACATGGGCTGGGGGGTGTTCCTTGACGTAACAGAGACGCGAAACAGTCTCACGCTAAAACGTGCGGGTTGTGTGGCCCTACTGGTTAGCTGGCGACGTGGGTGTCCAGTCCGTCCCTTATCGTAGGGCCTTCTAGCTTAACACGGTTCTTCTCTCGGCTTCTGTTCTCGTTTCTCCCCTCGGAACTGCGTCTGTCTCACGGTGGGAAGGTATGACATGCATTTAGGCATTCTTGTGTTAGTCTGTGGTATTCCATTTACTCACTCGTTACTCGTATTACTTTGGTTAATTTAATGTCACGATTTATTAAGAACTATGTGACATACTATTGGATTTGCTTATCATGTCAGGGTTTTCATGGAAGGTGTTGGATTTGCCTGACACCTTACACTCTTCATAGAAGCAGCCGCCTGTGCTTTTGGCCAGTTACCTGCACTGGTCTGCAGCTCGTTGTCTGTGGAAAAATTTTGTCTTCATAGCCAGCGGTTCTTGTGAGCAGAGATGAGACTCAGGGGGAGCCAATTACGGACTGAATTGTGGGAGATCAAACACTTCTCATCGGAAATGCTGCAGGAACGTCTTCATTGCCACTGCAGTGGGCGGCCGAGAATTGGCCCAAAGAAGGAACTGCTCAACACTTGTGTTACGTGGGCTGCATGACACATGCGAAATCTCTAACCAGGTCATCATACTTGGCGGGAGACGCTATTCCCTACGCATCTTTACATATTCAGTTTCACTCAAAACTGAATAGAGCGACGCGACACGATCGACGGGCATACTAGAGACACTGTCAAACACATCTGCGCAAAGCTTTACCGGATTTTCCCCGTGGTTTCCATTTCGCGACCGATCGGATATTACTTACTGGACAATTCTCGTATATAGTGTACCCACTGCATCTCTATTAGGGTAAAACCGGCACTGCCAGTGTCAGTTACCGTACGCAACGACATGTTGACGAAAACAGATCGTCATCGACTACCGCGGATCGTAATAGCAGATGGGAAGGTCCCAATGCAACAAATCACTCGACAGTGCCCGATCCCGGTAGCTGAGTAGTTCAAATGGTTCAAATGGCTCTGAGCACTATGGGACTCAACTGCTGTGGTCATTAGTCCCCTAGAACTTAGAACTACTTAAACCTAACTAACCTAAGGACATCACACACATCCATGCCGGAGGCAGGATTCGAACCTGCGGCCGTAGCAATCGCACGGTTCCGGACTGAGCTGAGTAGTCAGCGCGACAGAATGTCAATGCGCTAAGGGCTCGGGTTCGATTCCAGGCTGGGTCGGAGATTTTCTCCACTCAGGGACTGGGTGTTGTGTTGTCCTAATCATCATAACTTCATACTCATCGACGAGCAAGTGGCAGAAGTGGCGTCAAATCTAAAGAATTGCACCCGGCGAACGGTCTACCAGACGGGAGACCCTAGTCACACGACATTTATTTACCCGACAGTTCAGTTCTGGGCAACGATAACTAGAGAGAAATTACAATATCCGAAACCCACGGTCTCGATGACGGGTTCAAGAGTCGACGTCACAAGCGTATACCTCGCTGATTACGCGTCACAGTGCACAAGTACACTGAAAACGACGTGCGGCTTGTCTTTCCACTTGTCAATAAGGCACCGATTAGCCTGCTGGTGGATGTTTTCTCGTATGGGGCATGTTCATATGGGGCGAAATTAAGCCATGATACGTCTGCCAACTTTTTTCACACAAGAAACTCTCGTTCAATCACGTACATTCTACTGCTACAGGTTTGTTATCAGCACGTCCAACAAGACAATGCACTTCCCACTCACTCCCTAAATGTGCGTACATGCTTGCTCTCCAGCCCAAGTACTTGACCTCAATTCCACGAAGCAACCCCGTGATTAAGACAGTCCTGTTAGGATGTTTTTCGTTGTAACATTGTCATCGATATGTTAACCAACGCTGTAATTGTTCAACTCTCTTCTGAGAATGACAGAGAAGGCTTTGCGGCATTCTTGAATTTAGAGCTATGAAAAACACTGACCCAGTGATCCGACCTTGCCTGGCTATGAAGTTTACCAAACTCTTTCGAGCGTCTGCTAAGGAACCTGCCTGAATACGTTACCAATTCAGAAAATAAAGTATACTTGATAGAACTCTAACGTACTTTCACTTCTTCTACTGGCTATTGATGGAGGACATTTGCCACGAGTACGTGCAAGTGGTAATTTGCTCAATGGGTATTTTAACAATACTGAAGTCGCCCTGACACTTATACGTCCACGTTATTCTCATTAATTATGTAAATTGTCATGTGATAACCTACCCGTTTCCTAATCTTATCCTGTGGATACGATAGAGAGTCAGGATAAGCCGACAAAATCCAGTCCCCCTTTTAACAAATAAGTTATAAAATGTACACAAGAGATAAGATTAATTGGTACAGGAAAATACTATCTACTAAAGGATATATGCCGTGGTTTTAACATATTTATTCATCATACAAACACTTTAAAGAAACTAAATAATGATTACAAATCTCAGGTTCTCCCTATATTAATATTAGTCCATAAACTGTCTGGCTCTGCCCTATAATGTACTCGCGATCTGTGATTAGACGTGGAGTAACTACATCCCCCGTTGTACTAAATAGGAAGAAGGAACTACCATATCAATGAGCAGTGTGAAATCTCAGTGCAGAACGGAGTGGAACACGCTATTCACCAATGTAAGTTCATTTTCCTACATGCCTGTGCATAAGCAAGATCACTGTAATGATCAGAAGCTATAACCGTGAAACTTCTCGCCTCAGCGAGATAATAGCAGAATTGTACTTCACCCAAATTACAGCCGAAGACGTCCGTCGACTGCCGTGGACTTCCAAGACGACTCTCCTGCTCCACGACCCCGCAACCACTCCGTTTTTACTTCTCTCCTCTTTTCCCTGCTCAAAGTCTTTTCTCCTCCTTAAATTTCGGTGGCGAATAATCTTTCCGGAAGGCGCTCGTTTCTGATCGCAGACCAATCGCAGTTTAGAATCCAAATCGAAGTTTCTGGAAGTTTTTTCTATGTCCGTAGGAAAGTACGCGAATACCCGCTGCTATGTGTTTTTGGCTGAACAGGCCGTTTTCACATTCCTGCATGCTGGCCACGTGTTCCCGCTTTGCGTATGGTCCAGCTCACTGGAAAAGGGGGAGGGGGGGAGGTCCCGGTATTAGCGCCGGAAGCGGCTGTGCCGTCCTATTGTCCGAAGGAATGAGTTACCTTCCTGTGTCCTTCCGTTCTATTACGAATTTCACAGCTCTGCTTGCTCCCCAGTCACCCAACACGCAGACATTATACAATAAATTAAATGTACTAGATGATATCAGTCACATACATGTGTTTAATGAACGAGCAGAAGCCTGTCTTTTCTATCATTGAAAGGGCTCACTTATGTCGTATTGGAGGTAAATGCGGTTTGTAAGTTGTGAAATGACGCCACCTTACACAACCAAAGAGAAAGTAAAATTGTGTCGAGATCCGTCAGCTATCCCACTAATATGACGAGTTTCTAATAAGTTCTACACAAGCAGATGAGTGCCCAGAGACACACGTGAAATTAACAGCTGGTTTTTGTTTGTGCCAAGATATATTACGGAGACATGTAAACGTCACATTCTTGGTCACAATACGTCTTTTAGAAGTTCGAAAGACAGGTCCATAATGTAAGAAGAAAGAAGGAGAATATATTATGCTTCGGGCTTTACAGAGGCTTGGTCTTACTATGTAAGCACTGTACTGAAAAGCGTAGCAAGGATAACAGGCTTCGTGCAAGTTGGTTTGGAGTGCTATCCACCGCTATCTCGTTGTGACTTATGAAAATGTGAAGTGTTCGTAATCAGGGCGTTGACGTAGTCTATGATGTAGCCTACCATAAGCTGATACCACTGTACTGGTAGAGTCCCATGCATTGTTGCTGGGACAACCGGAGGCACACTGGAGCACAGTTTGGAAAACGAGAAGTTCAGGAGAGTGGAGAAGCCCCCAGTTTGTCGGTGGTGTAAGTCTCGCAAGTGCATGCTCAGACAGGATTACAATGCGCATGCAGCCTGAGGCGGAAGCTGAATGGGCGACTTAGCGAGACAACAAGGGCATCTAGTAGAAACTGTCTAAACTGTCTTAGTTCAAATGGCTCTGAGCACTTTGGGACTTAACATCTGAGGTCATCAGTTTCCTAGAACTTAGAACTACTTAAACCTAACTAACCTAAGGACATCACAGACATCCATGCCCGCGGCAGGATTCGAATCTGCGACCGTAGCGGTCGCGCGGTTCCAGACTGAAGCGCCTAGAGCAGCTCGGTCACAACGGTCGGCTAACTGTCTTGGTATAATTTCTGGTGTGGAGGAAGAAAGGGCGGAAAGAATTACACTAATGTTCAGCATGAAAGAACATAGTAGAAGAACAAAATACAGAAGAAAACAGAGGTAGACAGAGCGGTGTAAAAGTGATATTACGTGTAGTACTGAAGAAACTGTCTTGGTATAATTTCTGGTGTGGAGGAAGGAAGGGCGGAAAGAATTACACTAATGTTCAGCATGAAAGAACATAGTAGAAGAACAAAATACAGAAGAAAACAGAGGTAGACAGAGCGGTGTAAAAGTGATATTACGTGTAGTACTGAACACAGAGGGACGATGATATAAAGGCAGAAGGGGAAAAGAGGAATGCATAGATGGAACAGTTATAGGCTACCAGATTCGGACTGGTTGTTTCATTATACTTAAGCGTTCAGTAGCTTGAGCTTTAACACCCACTAGAAACGAGACGTGAAGAAAATATAGGAAAAATGTACAAAGGTTGCATATGAAAGTTCAGACCGAAAGACAGTATTATTTCGAGAACTGCGAGCACGATTGAATTACCAAGAACGACAAAGGAGGTAAGTGGGCATGTGATGTTGGATGCTACAATGTAGGGTGAAGTCGACGCTGAAACTCGCTTCACCCAAAGCTGTTCCATTGGGTTCCTTCGGGACTTTTAACAGATCAGTCTAAGTCAGAAATTTCATTGTCCACAAACCACTGTGTCAGAGATTCTGCTGTATGACAGGATGTACTGTCATGTTGATACAATCATCTTCTCCGAAATATTTCTCTACTCCACGTAATGCACACTGCTGTAAAGAATGGTCATAATCTTCCACATTTATTGTTTTCTTCAGCGCACTAAGTGTGCCAAACCCAACCACGAAAAACACTTCCGCACCTTCACACACCCTCCTGTGTACTTCACTGTTGGCACTACAAATCATGGTGGGTGACGTTCTCCAGGCATTCGTCAAACCTAAACCCTTTCATCGGATTGCCACGGAATATAGCGTGATCACCGCTCCAGATCACTCGTCTTCAGGTACCCTCTCTGCAGCATCATCACTGCTTACACCGCCACAAGCATCGCTTAGCTTAGCGTTAACAACAGACATGAGTGATTTATGAAGAGCTGTTGGACCATTGTACCCATTGCGTTTTATCTCTCTACGTAGTTATTGTGCTAGCTGGACAGCCGGCAGCACTTTGGAACTCACGAGTGGTTCCTTCTCCTGATTTCACTCGATTTTTTACACTTTCCCTCCGCAATGCACGGCGATTCTCCCCGGTCTTGGTTTAGGAGTGATTGTCCCTTTGCAAGGGCTCTCTTCTTGCTCTCTGTGACTGACAGCTTCCCAGAGGTTGCCTAAATGTGGAGTCTTTGTCATTACATTTACATCTACATGGATACTCTGCAAATCACATTAAGCGCCTGCCAGAGGGTTCATCGAACCACCTTCACAATTCTCTATTACTCCAATCTCGTATAGCGCGCGGAAAGACTGAACAACTACACTCCTGGAAATTGAAATAAGAACACCGTGAATTCATTGTCCCAGGAAGAGGAACATTATTGACACATTCCTGGGGTCAGCTACATCACATGATCACACTGATAGAACCACAGGCACATAGACACAGGCAACAGAGCATGCACAATGTCGGCACTAGTACAGTGTATATCCACCTTTCGCAGCAATTCAGGCTGCTATTCTCCCATGGAGACGGTCGTAGAGATGCTGGATGTAGTCCTGTGGAATGGCTTGCCATGCCATTTCCACCTGGCGCCTCAGTTGGACCAGCGTTCGTGCTGGACGTGAAGACCGCGTGAGACGACGCTTCATCCAGTCCCAAACATCCTCAATGGGGGACAGATCCGGAGATCTTCCGGGCCAGGGTAGTTGACTTACACCTTCTAGAGCACGTTGGGTGGCACGGGATACATGCGGACGTGCATTGTCCTGTTGGAACAGCAAGTTCCCTTGCCAGTCTAGGAATGGTAGAACGATGGGTTCGATGACGGTTTGGATGTACCGTGCACTATTCAGTGTCCCCTCGACGATCACCAGAGGTGTACGGCCAGTGTAGGAGATCGCTCCCCACACCATGATGCCGGGTGTTGGCCCTGTTTGCCTCGGTCGTATGCAGTCCTGATTGTGGCGCTCACCTGCACGGCGCCAAACACGCATACGACCATCATTGGCACCAAGGCAGAAGCGACACTCATCGCTGAGGACGACATGTCTCCATTCGTCCCTCCATTCGCGCCTGTCGCGACACCACTGGAGGCGGGCTGCACGATGTTGGGGCGTGAGCGGAAGACGGCCTAACGGTGTGCGGGACCGTACCTCAGCTTCATGGAGACGGTTGCGAATGGTCCTCGCCGATACCCCAGGAGCAACAGTGTCCCTAATTTTCTGGGAAGTGGCGGTGCGGTCCCCTACGGCACTGCGTAGGATCCTACGGTCTTGGCGTGCATCCGTGCGTCGCTGCGGTCCGGTCCCAGGTCGACGGGCACGTGCACCTTCCGCCGACCACTGGTGACAACATCGATGTACTGTGGACACCTCACGCCCCACGTGTTGAGCAATTCGGCGGTACGTCCACCCGGCCTCCCGCATGCCCACTATACGCCCTCGCTCAAAGTCCGTCAACTGCACATACGGTTCACGTCCACGCTGTCGCGGCATGCTACCAGTGTTAAAGACTGCTATGGAGCTCCGTATGCCACGGCAAACTGGCTGACACTGACGGCGGCGGTGCACAAATGCTGCGCAGCTAGCGCCATTCGACGGCCAACACCGCGGTTCCTGGTGTGTCCGCTCTGCCGTGCGTGTGATCATTGCTTGTACAGCCCTCTCGCAGTGTCCGGAGCAAGTATGGTGGGTCTGACACACCGGTGTCAATGTGTTCTTTTTTCCATTTGCAGGAGTGTATATCTTGCCATACGAGCTCTGATTTCCCTTACTTTATCGTGGTGATCGTTCCTCCCTACGTAGGTCGGTGTCAACAAAAGATTTTACTATTCGGAGGAGAGAGGTGGTGATTGGAATTTCGTGAGTAGATTCCGTCGCAACGAAAAACACCTTTCTTGTAATGGCTTCCAGCCCAAATCCTGTAACGTTTCTGTGACACTCTCTCCCATATTTCGCACTAATACAAAACGTGCTGCCTTTCTTTGAACTTTTTCTATGTACTCAGCTAATCTTATCCGGTAAGAATCCCACACCGCACAGCAGTATTCTAAAAGAGGACGGACAAGCGTAGTGTAGGCTGTCTCCTTAGTAGGTCTGTTACATTTTCTATGTGTCCTGCCAATAAAACGCAGGCTTTGGATAGCCTTCCCCACAACATTTTCTATGTGTTCCTTCCAATTTACGTTGTTCGTAATTGTAATACCTAGGTATTTATTTGAATTTACGGCTTTTAGATTAGACTGATGTATCGTGTAAGCGAAATTTAAAGAGTTCCTTTTAGCACTCACGTGGATGACCTCACACTTTTCGTTATTTCGGGTCAACTGCCACTTTTCGCACCTTTCAGATATCTTTTCTAAATCGTTTTGCAATTTGTTTTGATCTTCTGATGACTTTATTGGTCGATAAACGAGAGCGTCATCTGCAACAACCTAAGACGGCTGCTCAGATTGTCTCCCAAATCGTTTATATAGATAAGGAACAGCAAAGGGCCTATAACACTACCTTGGGGAACGCCAGAAATGACTTCCGTTTTACTCGATGACTTTCCTTCAATTACTACCAAATGTGGCCTCGCTGACAGGAAATCACAAATCCAGTCACATAACTGAGACGATATTCCATAGCCACGCAATTTCACTACGAGCCCCTTGTGTGGTACAGTGTCAAAAACCTTCCGGAAATCCTGAAATACGGAATCAATCTGAAATCCCTTGTCAATAGCACTCAACACTTCATGTGAATAAAGAGCTAGTTGTGTTTCACAGGAACGATGTTTTCTAAACCCATGTAGACTGTGTGACAATTGGCTCTGAGCACTATGCGACTTAACTTTTGAGTTCATCAGTCGTCTAGAATTTAGAACTAATTTAACCTAACTAACCTAAGGACATCATACACATCCATGCCCGAGGCAGGATTCGAACCGGCGACCGTAGCGGTCGCTCGGCTCCAGACTGTAGCGCCTAGAACCGCACGGCCACTCCGGCCGGCGACTGTGTGACAATAGACCGTTTTCTTCGAGGTAATTCATAATGCTCGAACACAATATACGTTCCAAAATACTGCTGCATATCGACGTTAACGATGTGGGCCTGTAATTTAGTGGATTACTCCTACTACCTTTCTTGAATATTTGTGTGACCTGTGCAACTTTCCAGTCTTTGGTTACGGATCTTTCGTCGAGCGAACAGTTGTATATGATTGTTAAGTATGGAGCTAATGCATCAGCATACTCCCAAAGGAACCTAATTGGTATACAGTCTGGACCAGAAGATTTGCTTTTATTAAGTGATTTAAGTCGCTTCACTACTGCGAGGATATTTACTTCTACGTTACTCATGTTCGCAGCTGTTCTCGATTCGAATTCTGGAATATTTACTTCGTCTTCTTTTGCGAAGGCATTTCGGAAAGCTGTGTTTAGTAACTCTGCTTTGGCAGAACTGTCTTCGATAGTATCTCCATTGCTGTCGCGCAGAGAAGGCATTGATTGTTTCTTGCCGCTAACATTACATACGACCAGAATCGCTTTGGAGTTTCTGCCAGGTTTCGAGACAAAGTTTCGTTGTGGAAACTGTTATACGCTTCTCGCACTGAAGTCAGCGCTAAATTTCGAGCTTCTGTAAAAGACCGGCTATCTTGGGGATTTTGCGTCTGTTTAAATTTTGCATGTTTGTTTCCTTGTTTCTGTAACAGTGTTCCAAACCGTTTTTTGTGCCAAAGAGGATCAGCTCCGTCGTTTGTTAATTTATTTGGTATAAATCTCTCAATTGCTGACGATACTATTTCTTTGAATCGAAGCCACATCTGCTCTACACTTTTATCATCAGTTTGGAATGAGTGGAGTTTGTCTCTCAGGAAGGCGTCAAGTGAATTTTTATCTGCTTTTTTGACATTTACTCCAAAAGTGGCGGAGTGAGGGTTATTTGCTGGGACTAAGGAAAAGACTGAAGTTGCCTGAGCGAGACAGGTTTAGATAACTGGTTGTGCTAGTTGGATTAGCGGTTTTTCTTCTTAGTCCTCGGTCTTGGTACCACATCTATGATGTGTTGGCAGTCACTAGGGGTGACGATGGGACAAGAGTTGATCGGGGCTAGGTCTCTCTTGGGAACGATGTTGTGCAGGTTCACAGCTGGGGTACAGAAGGTTGTAGTGCCGATACGTACCATCTCGTAGTGGTTCAAAATAGCTCTGAGCACTATGGGACTTAACATCTGTTGTCATCAGTCCCCTAGAACTTAGAACTACTTAAACCTAACTAACCTGACATCACACACATCCATGCCCGAGGCAGGATTCGAACCTGCACCGCAGTCGCGCGGTTCCGGACTGAGCGCCTAGAACCGCTAGACCGGCATCTCGGAGTGATTTCGTTACATGTCCATCATCTTCGAGGCTTGCGGGTGTCCGGCAGCGGCAGGTGTTCGCTGGAGGCAGCCTCGTCTGCAACTTTAGCAGCGACTTGTGCTGCTTCTTCCTCCTCTTCTTCCAGCTGCTGTGCCGCCTCCTCCGTCTCCAGCGATCTGCGTTTCCGCGTCGGCCAGGGTGGCGGTCGTCTGGGTCTCCGCATCTAGCCCCTTCCTGGTGGGCGCCTCTTCCTTGTGAGACGCGAGGGTCAAGGCTCCAAGATGCTACTCCAGGCGGGTGTAAAATAAATCTGCGCAACGGAAAATAATAAAGGCTAAAATGAACATTTGCCCCTGTCTGACGACCCCCTGAAGCAGATCTTAGGACCTCTTACTGGACTTTAACATATAAATTACAACCTACACATAAATGAATGATTAAGGCAACTAATACTACTAAATGATAAACGTTGTTCCTGCTTATACATTTATTGTAGTTTTAAAAAAACCTTTTATATTATAAAGTTTACATTTCCTAGGTAAAATTTCTAATCAATTGCTTAAGTCTGTCCCTTATTATGACTGCGCGATCTAATACCAATAACGCGAAATGACTGACATCATTTACGTACCAAACGCTAGAAGACACTACATTCAAAGATGAGCTACGGAGGTGTGGAACCTCAGTGGAAATAAACTAACGTGATTAGAGCTGTTTAGCTTTTATAGCCCTAATAAGCCGAAGCAGTTTGCGATATCACTGTATGTACTGCGTCCGGTGCGCCGAGGTGATGGTTCTCGTACTCGTCTGCAAACTCCAGCCACAAATAAACTCTTTCAAACTCTAGGATGGCAGAAGGCGGTCCTCTGACTAATATACACTAACACTGTCTTCTTCTCTCTGCGTTCTACAGACGAGAAACGCGAACTCCCAGCCACAAGGACGGAGTTCAGATAACGTCTCAACGTTAAGTATAAGCAGTGGAAGTGCTGTCAATTACTGAACGCCGCGTACTCAGCGACGACTTCCAACCCGGAGGTGAACTCCAGGATCGTATAGGTTCGCAACAGTACAGTGCCTAACTGTTCTAACTATAACTCCCCTGAGATCAAAGACAGCAAGTCCGTCTCTACAAATAAAGCTGATGTCGAGCGACCGTCACACACGGGAGCTCAAAACGGAAGACCTCGTCTCTCCACCGCTTGCCTCCCAGCAAGGCTCGGCTCCCCATTATCGTAATTCCGGAAACGGATCATATTCCCGAAACCACGAAATATTCTCCCTCTATACAGATTCTTCCGAACGCCGACGCACCATATTTTAGTCTTTTGTTGTCCAGGTGCGGAAAGTTTGCGAGGAAAAACCTATACTCGTACAATTGTACGCTTCTGAGTAAAAATCCTTGGAAATAACCCAGCCTGCGTGGTTTCCGAGGCGCCGCTTCTTCGTTCCTCTCACCTGCATCCAAGATTTGCAAAGTTCGGAAGTATTGTCCGGTTATCCTGCCGGCCCCTACTACAATAGCGGCCGGCCGTCACCCAATTGTGCTCCAGAGGTCTGGTGCCACGACGTTTGTCTAGCTGCTTCCTGTGTTTTAGCAGAACCAACACCTGTGCCGGCCTTCCCCCCCCCCCCCCCCCCCCCCCCCCGAGCTAGAGTTCTGCCTGCCATTTCATTTCCACCGGCGTTTCAACCTCTACTAGTATAGGCAATCATTCATTACGCCGTTCTGATTATAATGACACTCCGTCACCTTTCATGCAATAAGCGTTAACAATTATTTACAAGGCGTACGTGACCTTCACAGGTGTTGAAATATCACTGGTCGATTTGTTACACAGGGAACTTCCTTTATACATGGTGTTACAAAAAGGTCCGGCCAAACTTTCAGGAAACACATTCATATATACGATGTACAACCTATCACATGATTCCTAAATGTGTTTGTAGATCACGGAAAAGAATGTGGATGAGTTCCTGTAAGGTGCGAAATTATAGCCACCACAAAGCTTCCGCCAGTTGCCACACCTGACGGCGCGCCTCTTCCAGTTCTGCCCTCAGGGCCGCCCTCTCCTCCGCCATGAGTGATTTGAGCGCGGCGACGGCGTCGCCAGTGGCTTTCCGTAACAATTCACGGAACTGTCGTCGTCGTGTTCTTCGTGGTGGCGGACCGCTTCCCTTTCTCGGATATAGTGGAACGGGACGGCCGGCTTGTCTTGTTGGGCCACCACTTCGGGTTCTTGATCTGCTTGCTCCAGTTCTTAATATGCGCCACCACCGTTGACGCGGCTTCTTGGCGTCGCGGGTGTCGTGTGCCTTTGCACACTTCACACACGCAACCGTGTCGCCACAGGATTTTGCTACACTGTCAGGCTGTTGGCACTTGTAGCACTGCAGAATCTTCTTCTTCTCGCCCTTGCTTCCGCTTCGCACTTCTTCGACCAGGTGCTCCAGTAGGAAGGAGAGAAGGCAGGATCTTGACTTCCCCTTGGCTTCGCCTCCCTTGCCGCGTCCTCCCATGTCTGTGACGTGGACCAGCGGTGACAGCGACAGCGACGAAGTGAGCCGCAGTGAGTCGAGCAGCGGAGTGTTTGCGCGTTCACTTGACAATCATATCATCAATATTTGACTTGGTGACCCTCAGAAATGTTGAAATCTCACTGGTCCATTTGTTACTCAGGTAGTAGTCGTCGTGTGACAAGGGCCTCCCGTCGGGTAGACCGTTCGTCGGGTGCAAGTCTTTCGGTTTGGCGCTACTTCAGCGACTTGCACGTCGACGGGGATGAAATGATGATGAGCAGGGCAACACAACACCCAATCCCTGTGCAGAGAAAATCTCTGACCCAGCCGGGAATCGAAGCCGCGGCATTAGGACTGACAGTCTGTCGCGCTGACCACTCAGCTACCGGGAGCGGACTGTTACTCAGGTAACATCCAATGACTGGTCCGCGTTCTAAGCCACTCAGCTCTCCTAAACGACCCGCTCGCCTGGTACCCCTTCTCTATTGACAATACTCCCCGCTTCCGTTTATAGGGATGGATCCGTCTCTCCTGGCGTCTAGTGATCAGTCCCGCATTACACAGGGTGCTCAAATGGTTCAAATGGCTCTGAGCACTATGGGACTTAACATCTTAGGTCATCAGTCCCCTAGAACTTAGAACCACTTAAACCTAACTAACCTAAAGACATCACACACATCCATGCCCGAGGCAGGATTCGAACCTGCGACCGTAGTAGTCCCGTGGTTCCGGACTGAAGCGCCTAGAACCGCACGTCCGCCGCGGCCGGCTACACAGGATTCCTGGATACTTTTTCATCAGATATGGTAAATGAATACCACTATACTTCGCGAAACCATCCACATGTGTTAGTCGAAAAGAACAAATACCTTTTCCTGGGCTGGGAAAAGAGGACAAAATTTCAAGGCTGCAAAATGTCGTCTTCAGAAGCTAGTGCCTTCTCAGATTACATGGATGTAACACGTAGGAATAGAATTACTACCCGTAATTCCGACGTCCGGTTGGCATCCCTGCCATACAGTGTGTCAGACCGTGGCTGTGAGGGCCGTTTACCTTCAGCTCTAAGCTGTTAAGAGGCAACACTACGTGCCAATCTGAGGCTTATTTTGATGAGTTTCATATATCCATCTCCCCGGTATTACAGTTTAACCAAACAACCCGATAATGCAGTTCTCGGTATACATTTTGTTAACGTCTTAATCTGTATTACGACGGTTAACATTTAAAAAATATGGCATGAAAATTAGAAAATAAACCTATTAATCTGAAAATTTTTGCAAGTGTAACAACTTTTACAGTCGGCAAGAAAACTGAAAAAGCGGATTTTTAATTTCACTTCCCCTTTAACTACTTTAAGGCATACTGACCAGTAGCATCGACGTTTTTGTTTGGCACTAATAGGATTTCTACAATGGATCTGTTTTCTTTTTATTTCAGATTTCTAATTTGCAGTATCAATCCAACATTATTTCCACTTGAATAAAAAGGCGGATTTCTCCTCAATTGAGAACGTTTGCAGCATTACGAGCAGGATCCTCTAACCAGTTTGGTATAGACAGATTTTTGCACGATATCCCTCTGGAGGGCATCCGACAACTCTATGAATTAATGGCAAGCCAAATAATTGCTCGCACAAGGGCCGGATGTTGACCAAAGCGTTATCGATTTCCTCAATTTGTGACTCTCCTTCTTGAATAAATCGTCCAATTTTTTTATGAAATTGTAATAACTTGTTTGTCTGTACGTGTACATCACATCTACCGCTTTCTATTCCATTCGCATAGTTCTCTCGCGGTGCCTCTTTTGAGAGTATGTACTTTGCTCATAGGCTCATCGTTTAGGCATCGAAGTGTTGAATGACTAAGAATGAAATGTCTGAGATACAATACGTTTTGTGTACGTCATGTCAAATTATTTTCTTAGTACACCACACGTTCTCAAATGTGCCGATTCAGTTATATCAAAAAGCCGATTTTAGAAACCTGCAATATCTTGCAGAAATTTCTGCCCGAAGTCAATTGTATAACTGATCCTCAACTTCCTGTCACTAGTATTTTGTTGAGAGTGCGCCTGCTTTTATGCATTGTAAATGTTTTCTGTAAAGTTTTCTCGTTTTCTCCGATTTGCCCAATAAATATTATCAGAAACTAAATAATTCCGCGTTTAGCGACTGAACACTACGCGCCTTTGTCCGTCTACCTAGTAATGCCCTATCAACGAATCTTTAGATGCTGTATGGAGGAGCATGCGGTTAGCATACCGGTCTCAAACCAATTTCATTAAAAATTCAAAAATAATGTTTCTGAACAATGAATAGCTTTAAGTAACTCGGAGTTGGGGCGCAAACAGAAAAAATGAATATCTCTGTAGGTGTGACGTAGAAACTCCCTATTTAAAACGGGAACTGATGTAGGATAGTCAAATCAGTATTCAGAACAACATGTATCAGGCGTAATAGAAACCAAATTATGAGTTTGTGTACTCTTGATTTCACAACTATTGCAGCTGACATGATGCAAAAAGGAAAAAACTTTAGTTTCGCGTTCCATCGACGCTTTAGAAGAATGAAGCCTCAATCACGAAGGTGGCAACCCTCATAGAAGATCAACTTTCAACACCATCTGTAGCCTACAATGCCGGTCCCCTCCTGGTTTTTGTTAAGCGAAATTGGGAGATACAGGATACATCGACGACATCACCTAGCCCATTATTTTAGCGTTCCTACAACTTCAGGGAATTATGCTCTTCCGGCAATACCATACTCCTGTACACAATCCTCGCGGTGCCCAACTCTCTGGCCAAATTGTTCGTCAGCTATCGAGGTCATCACGATTATGGGATCTGTTTTCCTCCGAGCGTGTGTGCTGATGGGATGGCGTTTATGGCAACACTCCTTGGCAAATTGCGGGATCGGGTAGAAATAACGTGAAATACGTCTGTGAGGTCAGGACTACATAACTACACTCCTGGAAATGGAAAAAAGAACACATTGACACCGGTGTGTCAGACCCACCATACTTGCTCCGGACACTGCGAGAGGGCTGTACAAGCAATGATCACACGCACGGCACAACGGACACACCAGGAACCGCGGTGTTGGCCGTCGAATGGCGCTAGCTGCGCAGCATTTGTGCACCGCCGCCGTCAGTGTCAGCCAGTTTGCCGTGGCATACGGAGCTCCATCGCAGTCTTTAACACTGGTAGCATGCCGCGACAGCGTGGACGTGAACCGTATGTGCAGTTGACGGACTTTGAGCGAGGGCGTATAGTGGCCATGCGGGAGGCCGGGTGGACGTACCGCCGAATTGCTCAACACGTGGGGCGTGAGGTCTCCACAGTACATCGATGTTGTCACCAGTGGTCGGCGGAAGGTGCACGTGCCCGTCGACCTGGGACCGGACCGCAGCGACGCACGGATGCACGCCAAGACCGTAGGATCCTACGCAGTGCCGTAGGGGACCGCACCGCCACTTCCCAGCAAATTAGGGACACTGTTGCTCCTGGGGTATCGGCAAGGACCATTCGCAACCGTCTCCATGAAGCTGGGCTACGGTCCCGCACACCGTTAGGCCGTCTTCCGCTCACGCCCCAACATCGTGCAGCCCGCCTCCAGTGGTGTCGCGACAGGCGTGAATGGAGGGACGAATGGAGACGTGTCTTCAGCGATGAGAGTCGCTTCTGCGTTGGTGCCAATGACGGTCGTATGCGTGTTTGGCGCCGTGCAGGTGAGCGCCACAATCAGGACTGCATACAACCGAGGCACACAGGGCCAACACCCGGCATCATGGTGTGGGGAGCGATCTCCTACACTGGCCGTACACCTCTGGTGATCGTCGAGGGGACACTGAATAGTGCACGGTACATCCAAACCGTCATCGAACCCATCGTTCTACCATTCCTAGACCGGCAAGGGAACTTGCTGTTCCAACAGGACAATGCACGTCCGCATGTATCCCGTGCCACCCAACGTGCTCTAGAAGGTGTAAGTCAACTACCCTGGCCAGCAAGATCTCCGGATCTGTCCCCCCTTGAGCATGTTTGGGACTGGATGAAGCGTCGTCTCACGCGGTCTTCACGTCCAGCACGAACGCTGGTCCAACTGAGGCGCCAGGTGAAAATGGCATGGCAAGCCGTTTCACAGGACTACATCCAGCATCTCTACGATCGTCTCCATGAGAGAATAGCAGCCTGCATTGCTGCGAAAGGTGGATATACACTGTACTAGTGCCGACATTGTGCATGCTCTGTTGCCTGTGTCTATGTGCCTGTGGTTCTATCAGTGTGATCATGTGATGTATCTGACCCCAGGAATGTCTCAATAAAGTTTCCCCTTCCTGTTACAATGAATTCACGGTGTTCTTATTTCAATTTCCAGGAGTGTATATTGAAATTAGAGGAGACTCCGAAAGAAACTGAAACTGTTCCATTACACGTGAACGAACGTCATTCATGCGAGGTCGACCACTCATTTTTTATTTTTCATTGTTTTGTTTCTTCACTGATCACTTCTCGAGGCACGCCACCGTTTTACGTTTGACTTCAGTGCAAAGCAATAGTGCATAACGATAGTCCACTTCGCACCTGTAATCACTTCGAACTTGTAATCACTTACCATTCCAGCTCCTCCTCTACTTCCCACTCGCACCCTCCCCAGTGTCAGACTACTGGTATGAGGAACACACTGCCAGACCACTGGTGTGGGGAACATACAGAATGCCGATGTTTCAGCCATCTCTCTTACGCTGCTTTGGGACCGTAAGTGATCAGTTTCTTTATACGACCCATCGGCGAATAAAAGCAGGGAGCCTTTTATGGTTATGTTAAAACGTGTGGCAGATACATGGCGACCATGAAATTTTTATAGCCTCCATGGCGCACGACACGGATATCTGCTGCCCACAGCGTGACGTACGGTGCTGATACGGGGAAGAGTGTTCTCCAGCACACGATCAGAATGACGATATTTCCTTTCCGCAGAATGGCTCGCGAGGTCATAAAAATCTAGATTTCCTTTCGCCAACTTTTACTTCCTATTGATGGCTGGGAGAGCAACAACGAGGAAGAGATGCGTTTGTTCACTGTGCAATCATATTGCTTGTTCTGGGCAGATTACTTCAAAACAGTTGTAATATTTCTTCACTTGCTCTTTTCTTTACATCCGTCTCCTTCAATTATTCATTTAGTTCGTAACATATAATGCTTTGTACCTCTGCTGTTTGCTTTCTAACTCACACTGAGCATGGTTTTTCTAGTACCGCCAAGTCCTCAAAAACAAATCGTAAGATATCATCTAAAGCGTTATAAACACCGTCGCCGCATTCTGCAGGACAGTACATGGCAGTGAAATTATTTCTTTCGTTTTTCCATTTCACTTTTTACCTTTCGCTGTTTATTGAGTCTCGTGACCCTCTACTGTCTTCGAATAATTGTTTCTGCCTCTGTTTCACAGTCTTTTTGTATAAACAAGGTTAATTAGCCTGTACTGTCCTAGTACGTGGACACCCAATAATACTTTTACTCTCCCCATTTTTGCAAAAAATTGCCTTTCTTTATAACTCATCATTTACGACCTTTTACCTGGCTTTATCAGGATCAAGCTCATTTTGGAGTTCCACAAGCATATCCTCATTTCCATTGTCCCTAGCTTCTGTCATTTTTTCGTGTTAATTTACAATTCACTCTTGCCTATAACTAATTGTGTAGTTTTATTTCGATCTGTTTTAATTTGAGCATTTAAAGATAAAGTATTAGATAATGTAGCCTAGAAATCTGAGTGGTTGTCCTAAACAGGCCGCTGACAGCTTCAAAAAGATATGAATCATTGAACTGCTACTTTTTCCTATGCTCTCGTAACTTCAGTTGTTCAGGAAGCCTTATGGTGTTCCACATATTTGCTACAATCGAAATAAATATTGCGTCACGAATTCAACACACGAAATCGATATTCTTCGTACAGTTGGATTCAATGATACTAGAACAAGAACTGTTTGCATTCGAATTATTTTGTTTTATTGGCTGCCTATCGCAATATGTATGACGTGGAGAGTAGTATTTTCTGAGAAGTGTCTGTCAAGACGAATATTTAGAATTTTTAATATAGTCCTGCACGTGATGCATGGTAACCTCCTTGCAATGTGTAATTGTAATACTGTACATTGTAAATAATGCTTTGTTCTTTTTCTTCAGCAATATATGTTGCTCAATACTTATGTATAAGGATATTTCTAAATCTATCATTAAATACATTTTACTATCGACCTAGCCTTTGTAACACGGAACCTGAATACATGTACTTATAAACCCAGTTGTATCTCGTCATGTTGCACGGTTTTTACTGCCTCCATGGGACATGTTTTGTCCCATTATTCTATATCTACTTACTTACTAAGCACGGCACCGTATGGGGCTTGGCGGAGGGTACCTGGTACCACTGCTAATCATTGTTGTGTTTTGCTAGTTAAGCGAAATGTTATGTTGTTGGGTGGAAGGACTCTCTGGTCGGAATCCTAGAAAATAAGTCAACAAAAAAATTCCTTTGCAGTGTCTCATAATGGTGTTAGTAGCCCATCTCTAACACTGTTGTGCCTAGTAAACAGACACTTCAAGAACAGTGCGACTCTTCTTTGATTTTTCTTCACGTTATTCAGTAATTTTAGACTAGCTGTGAATGTAAGACACAACGTCAGTAATAAATGATCGTTAGCCTTAGTTGTCTAGAATCTTTCTAGTGAATTTCAGTGCCGTATTTGCCGTAACCAGCTCACACCTATTAACATGGTTCTAAAATAATAAAAGAACTACGTCAGGCCTTATGAAAATCAACCTTAGAAAGCTACTGTCGTTATTGGTTCAATCTTTTATGCAGGCTGTCTCATATTTTTATAGAAAGTAGTACTGATCAAAACTAGAAATGAAAATTGTGTAAACTTATGTCCGGATACAAATACTTATTGAGATATAGAACGTTCCGTCCTGTGATAGCCGTCTATCTGTTGACATTACAGGAGGTGTTCACCGTGATCTCTTCTGAATTATCCGTACACGTCCTTGAGCACTCATGTGAACACGGCTGGTAGCATCGACGAGGCAATGGTTTGTGGACAATAATTTGCCTGAAAGGGACTGGCCTGCTCAGAGTCGGACCTGAAACCAATGGAACACCTTTGGGATGAGTTAGAACGTCGACATCGAACGCCAGCGTCCAACATGACTATCTTCTCTGGTTTCGTTTCTTGAGAAAGAACGGGCTCCCATTCCCCAGACGTTCAGACACCTAACTGAAAGTATCTCCATCAGTGTTCAAGCCGTCATAAAGACGTGTGTTGCAGACACCCAGTATTAATGCACACTAATTTCTGTCCGCATACTTTTGATCAGGTAGTGTATATTGTCACTACTGCCCGAGGAACACCAGATTTCACTTTCGTTCACGTCGAGACTTCTCTATCTCAAAGTACTGATTGTGTTCTCCCTAACAGGCAACCTTCAGTCCATTCGCTTAGTAACCGGGTAACCCTTATGGATTAGTGCGGCCGAAGGACAAACACAGGTAGAACTCCATCGGAGAATGGGGGCAGCATATCTATCGAAAACCACGGATGTGGAATGTTAGGGTGCTGATGCTTCATGATGAAGCACGACCCCATATGGCAAATGTCGTAACCCAGAAGTTACGCCAAATCGATCCTCCGTCCTGATGCGATTATCACACCTTCGGTCTCTTGAAAAAGGGCCGACGATTCCGATCGGTCGAGTGTGTGCAGGAGGCAGATACGGACTTCTTAAAGCAGCAGGACACGGTCTTTTACCAAAAGGGTATCTTCAACATGGTGCGTCCATGGGACGATTGTTGCCTCAATGCTCACGGCCATATTTCCTGACTAGTATACCGATTCTACAAACGGAAACTTTTTGATCACCCCTTATACACGGTCCATCACATCAATATGACCACCGCCTATGTTCGGCGTCAGTGCGCAATAACCACTCACAGACGACAGATGGCAGCATGAACAGTGCAGTCGTTGTCGTAATGTGGAAAGGGAGCTGTTGCAGCCACATGTAGTATGCGTTGCTTCACGCAGCAGAGAATGGCAAAACAGAGGCACGTCGGCGACCGAGGCGTTGCGAAATAAGCATACAGAGATAGCCTTGCCGACAGCAGCAGACTCCCCAACAGGGCTGACGCAAGGACGCACGCAGACCGAGTGCCGAGAGAAGCCTGGAGAGTGCTGAGTAAGGAGAAGTGAGGCCAGCACGCTAAGTTACGCTGCAATATACTGCGGGAGTAATAAAAAAACTACCACCGAGGGTAAAAAACGTCCTCCTGCCGGATATAAATAGTGGAGCGCAGGCAGCAACAGAGTGAACCCCTTAGGAAGCAGTTCGGATCTGAGGATGGACGTGGTCTGTGTCCGAATGTTCAGTCTTCATAGGCGACGATTCCGGAAGTCTTTTCCAGCTCGCAGGAGTCATCCGTTGGCCGCCAGATGTCAACTTCAGCTCTGGGGGTCGGCCCGAGTCCGGTCGGCACCATGGCTGACTAACTACAGCGAGAACTTCCAGCAGGACCGGCCGCAGCGCGGTCTTGGTCACAGGCGCCGGGGACTGACGCCCGGACTTCACGGCAACCCGCCTCCGTGGGCGTGCCCGGCGCGGCAACGAGTTCATCTCAATTCATCTCAACCACAGGGCATCCTGGCTTCAGCGGAGCACTGGTGGCCTGAGGCTCCCGAGTGCGATCAGCGGCGCGCGTTGCGTGCATTGTCGGAGGATCTACACAGCAGCAGCCAGGATAAGGGATCTCCAGGGCTGGACAGCGACGACGAGGGAGAAATTGTAAAGAAAGTTCAATAAATAATTGTGAAACTCCACGCCGTCTCAGTCTTTGGCGCTGCCACTGTGTCTGCTGCTAACAAGTGGTGCAGAAGTCGTAACAAGTACCCCTGTATGTAACAGAGCGATTTGCCTGACACCTCCGCAAAAGGGCATGATCATTGTCTTTCTGGACGAGGGTGGAAGTATGTCCGAAACGGCTATGTTTGTAAACTGTTCGTGTGCCGCCGTGGTTAAAGTGTACTGTGAATGACAAAATGCTACTTTCCAAAACCGGCGCCTAGGCAACTGTGTTTCACCACGGACCATAGATGACACGAGTGATCGGCGGCTGCAGAGATCTGTACAGCCGAATACGCATGCAACTGTTGAGCAACTGACTTCCAGCTGAACCAATTGGCTGTCAACAGTGTCGACTCAACGACCGTTCAGCGAGTGGGCCTCCACAGCAGGCACCTGATTCTTTTATGGTAGAGAAATAGCTTGAAGGGGGTTCGATGAATCCTCTGCTACGCACTTAATTGTGAATTGCAGACTAGTCATGTAGATGGAGATGCACCCATGCTGACTGTTGCCCATCGGCGAAGAAGGCTCGAATTTGCACACCAATACCACAACTGGACGTCCATTGGGTGGAGACAGGTAGCTTATCGTATGAATCACGTTGTATGCTCCATCGAACCGATGCCCGTTAGCGTGTACGGCGTGAAACGACTGAAATCAGACACGATGCAACAATCGTCGGAACGATCCAGGCCGGAGAAGGGAGCGTTATGGTCCGGGGAATGTTTTCGTGGTATTCTCTGGGCGATCTCGTCATTCTGGGAGGCACAACAAATCAACACAAGTATGCATCTGTTTCTAGGGACCATGTCCAGTCCTCTTCACGCGGTCACACAGCTCATGGTGTAAATGCGTGGTTCAAAGAGCATCAGGAATGAGTTTACCGTACTCCCCCGGATACGAAACTCCAACAAAAAGCAGAATCGTGTCTCGACAAACTGCCTAACACCTTCAGTCAGCTACTTCCTAGTTCTTCACTCATTGTTGTCTTATGCTCCGCTGCGAGCAGTCATATTTTGCAACGTGCCCGACTTCAAATGTCCATTACATCAATTTCGCGACGTGCACTCGAAAACTATTTGAGATGGACATACAATCACTATCAGCAGCGATTTTTGTCCAGTTTGAAACTGACTGTCATTGGCAAAACGATCCCTGTCGGCTATGTTTCCTTGTCAATACAATGGACACTGCACTTGCATATAGCTGCAAATCGGACAGTTCATTCATAGTGTGATCATGGGCACGTCCAGAAACGATGTCTGCTTTCTGACATTGTGGCACGCCTTCATGTCGGCTTAAATTACTTCGCTGATTGCATACGACTGACTGGCGCATACAGCCCACTTCATTGCCATGACTTACAGGGATCATGAACAAAAGTACGGAAAAACCTGGAGAAATGCAAGCTTGAACATTGCCAAGCCTGAAAGGACTGCACTGTTGTATTTGACAAGGAAAGGGACTTGTCCAACGTCCTCAACACGTTACGAGTGTATGTCGTGGGGAGATCAGTGATCAGTGTAGTCGTGCGTGGAATATGTCGCAACTCAGTCCAGTCGACCGTGGGGAAATTATCGATGGTCGTGTGCTGGGAACTTCCGCAAACAGGAGAGCCGAAGTGTTTTGCGCCTCAAGAGCTCACTTATTGATGATTTATACCGCATACAGCGAAAAAGGGTAAGATTATCGGCTAAGTCACAACGCAGAAGGAAGCGTGTGGTCAGTGATCGCAACGGACGGTCACTGAAGAGGATTGTGACGAAAAATGAGAGAACGAAAGCTGCAAAAGACACTGCAGGACTGAATGGCTCGGCCGCGAATCCTGTCAGCGTCAAAACAAAATGAAGGGAGCTCCAAAAATTGGAAAATGAAGGGCGAGCTGGAATTCCAAACCTCTCGTCAGTGATGCAAATGCCTGTAACAGGAAACGGTTGTGCTGAAGCAACATATCCTGGACTATGGAACAATGGAAGAATGTTATTTGGTCGGTGAATCTTATTACAGACCGTTTCCAATTTCTAGCCGAGTCTACCTACGTCCCAAGAGTGAACCACTGCAGGGGTTCGGTGATGGTTGGGCTTCCATATGGTGGAATTCCATAGGTACCATGGTTAATCTGTAAGGTCGCTTTACTGCCACGTATTATAAGACTATTTTGGCTGATGAAGTCCATCTCACAGTACAATGTCTATTCCCCAATAGGGATGATGTGTTCCAGGAAGGCTGGAGCCCTGCTCACACAGCACGCATGCTCCAGGAGTGGTTTAGTGAGCACTAGGATGAATTGTTGAATTTCCTCTGGCCACCACAGGCACCAGAGATCGGCATTATTAAGCCTTTGTGGTCTACTTTGAAGAGAAGGACGCGTGATGTCTATTCACCTAGGTCATCGTTAGGTGAAAAATGTGTGTTTGTAAATTCCTAAGAGACCAAACTGCTGAAGTCAACGGTCCCAATTAGCTGAACTGCCACTATTTTGGAGGGAGAAAGGGGTAGTATTCCCTTGAAAACCATACAGGGCCTGAAACTTCCTGGCAGATTAAAACTGTGTGCTGGACCGAGACTCGAACTCGGGACCTTCGCCTTTCGTGGGCAAGTGCTCTACCACATGAGCTACCTAACCACCACTCACGCCCCGTCCTCAGAGCTTTACTTCCACCAGTACCTCGTCTCCTACCTTCCAAGCTTCACAGAAGCTCTTCTGTGAACCATGCAGGACTAGCACTCCTGAAAGAAAGGATATTGTGGAAACATGGCTTAGCCACAGCCTAGGGCATGTTCCAAGAATGAGATTGTCACTCTGCAGCGGAGTGTGCGCTGATATGAAACTTCCTGGCAGATTGAAACTGTGAGCCGGACCGAGACTCGAACTCGGTACCTTTGCCATTTATCCCCTAGGCTGTGGCTACGCCATGTCTCCGCAATATCCTTTCTTTCAGGAGAGCTTCTGTAAAGTTTGGAAGGTAGGAGACGATGTACTGGCGGACGTAAAGCTGTGAGGACAAGGCGTGAGTCGTGGTTGGGTAGCTCAAAAAATGGCTCTGAGCACTATGGGACTTAACTTCTGAGGTCTTCAGCCCCCTAGAACTTAGAACTACTTAAACCTAACTAAGCTAAGGACATCACACACATCCATGCCCGAGGCAGGATTCGAACCTGTGACCGTGGCGGTCGCACGGTTCCAGACTGTAGCTCCGAGAACCGCTCGTTGGGTAGCTCAGTTGGTAGAGCACTTGCCCGCAAAAGGCAAAGGTCCCGAGTTCGAGTCCCAGTCCGGTGCGCAGTTTTAATCTGGCAGGAAGTTTCATTTCAGCGCACACTCCGCTGCAGAGTGAAAATCTCATTCATACAGGACTTGTATTTACCCATTCCGAGACGACTTGGTGCCCAACGGTAATCTCACAGAGTATTAGGCACGGTGTTTGTGGTGTTCCCACATTATTGTACGTGAGCAGAGCAGGGTCACGTAACCGGCTATTACGCTCTGAAGCGACCAGTGAAGTTGTCTTATTTGATTTAAACATCTTAATAAAAAAAAAGGGAGGATGGTTTCTCTGTTTAGTAAGAGTAATAGGAGGCACATTTCAGTCTACCTAAATGAAAACGAAAGTTTATGTTCCGACACTGACAATATTGAGTGTTCATGGAAAAAGTTCAAGGCAACCGTAAAATGCGTTTTAGACATGTACGCGCCGTGTAAAACTGTGAAGGACGGGAAAAACCCCCCGTGGTTCAACAACAAAGTTAGGAAACTACTGCGAAAGCAAAGAGAGCTTCACTGCAAGTTTAAACGCAGCCAAAACCTCTGAGACAAACATAAGCTAAATGATGTCAAAGTTAGCGTAAGGAGAGCTATGCGTGAAGCGTTCAATGAATTCGAAAGTAAAATTCTTTGTACCGACTTGACAGAAAATCGTAGGAAGTTCTGGTCTTACGTTAAATCAGTAAGTGGATCGAAACAGCACATCCAGACACTCTAGGTTGATGAAACAGAGGATGACACGCGTAAAGCTGAAATACTAAACACCTTTTTCCAAAGCTGTTTCACAGAGGAAGACAGCACTGCAGTTCCTTCTCTAAATCACCGCACAAACGAAAAAATGGCTAATTTCGAAATAAGTGTCCAAGGAATAGAAAAGCAACTGAAGTCACATAACAGAGGAAAGTCCACTGGACCTAACGGGATACCAATTCGATTCTACACAGAGTACGTGAAAGAACTTGCCCCTTTCTAACAGCCGTGTACCGCAAATCTTTAGAGGAACGCAAGGTTCCAAATGATTGGAAATGAGCACAGGTAGTCCCAGTTTTCAAGAAGGGTCGTCGAGCAGATGCGCAAAACTATAGGCCTATATCAATGACATCGATCTGTTGTAGAATTTTAGATCATGTTTTTCGCTCGTGTATCATGTCATTTCTAGAAACACAGAATCTACTCTGTAGGAATCAACATGGATTCCGGAAGCAGCGATCGTGTGAGACCCAACTCGTCTTATTTGTTCACGAGACCCAGAAAATATTAGATACAGACTCCCTGGTAGATGCTATTTTCCTTAACTTCCGGAAGGCGTTCGATACAGTTCCGCACTGTCGCTTGATAAACAAAGTAAGTGCCTACGGAATATCAAACCAGCTGTGTGACTGGATTGAAGAGTTTTTAGCAAACAGAACACAGCATGTTGTTCTCAATGGAGAGACGTCCACAGACTTTAAAGTAATCTCTGGCGTGCCACAGGGAAGTGTTATGGGACCATTGCTTTTCACAATACATGCAAATGACCCAGTAGCTAGTGTCAGAAGTCCCATGCGGCTTTTCGCGGATGAAGCTGTAGTATACAGAGAAGCTGTAGCATTAGAAAATTGTAGCGAAATGCAGTAAGATCTGCAGCGGATAGGCACTTGGTGCAGGGAGTGGCAACTGACCCTTAACATAGACAAATGTAATGTATTGCGAATACATAGAAAGAAGGATCCTTTACTGTATGATTATATGATAGCGGAACAAACACTGGTGGCAGTTACTTATGTAAAATGTCTGGGAGTATGCGTACGGAACGATTTGAAGTGGAACGATCATATAAAATTAATTGTTGGTAAGGCGGGTGCCTGGTTGAGATTCAGTGGGAGAGTCCTTAGAAAATGTAGTCCATCAACAGAGGAGGTGGCTTACAAAACACTCGTTCGACCTGTACTTGAGTACCCGTAGCAGGTCGGGTTGACAGAGGAGATAGAGAAGATCCAAAGAAGAGTGGCGCGTTTCGTGACAGTGTTATTTGGTAAGCATGATAGCGTTACGGAGATGTTTAGCAAACTCAAGTGGCAGACTCTGCAAGAGAGGTGCTCTCTGCATCGCGGTGTAGCTTGCTCGCCAGGTTTCGAGAGGGTGCGTTTCTGTATGAGGTATCGAATATATTGCTTCCCCCTACTTATACTTCCCGAGGAGATCACGAATGTAAAATTAGAGAGATTCGAGCAGGCACGGAGGCTTTCCGGCAGTTCGTTCTTCCCGCGAACGATACGCGACTGCAACAGGAAAGGGAGGTAATGACAGTGACACGTAAAGTGCCCTCCGCCACACACCATTGGGTGGCTTGCGAAGTATAAATGTAGATGTAGACAGAAGTAATAATGCTGCCATCTGTAACTAGTTTGGGATATTGGGCGTCCACAACGACAGTCACAGCGGCGGAATACCGACATGTACTGGTGTTTCTGAGAGCTGCGTGAGGGGCCAGCAAGACGTTAAATGTGGCCACGTAGGTGGGAAAGATGCTGCTAATTGCCGGACAAGACGGCCTGTTGCAGGCAGCAGCTGCCGGCCGGCGTTTAAGTGGCGGCCCTGTGTAGTGGCTAATAATGCCGCTCTTCTGCTGCACAAGCAGGCCGCAGCGCCCGGGCGAGGGTGGGCCGTGCCGGGCGGGGGCGGCCCTTTTGATACGGGCAAGTTCTCCTTGCAAGTCGCGTGTTCCCTGCCGTAGTTGCCTACAAGGCTTTTAACCGGCCGCGCACCAGACAGAACAATCTCCTCCTTCCTCCTCTTCCTCTGCGCACCCTCGCTTCCTCCGTCTCTCTCCCTCCCTGTGGCATGCGGGCTCTCTCTCTCTCTCTCTCTCTCTCTCTCTCTCTCTCTCTCTCTGTCTATCTCACACACTCGCTCTCTCTTATTATCTCTCTCGGGGCCAGCGCATTCGCTCGGGCTCTCTCCCAAGATTCACAGAGAACGCAGGCGGGACGAAACTGTCGGCGGCAGGCGAAGCAAATGCTGATTTAGTGCACCCTGTTAGGATTCGTGGCGTCGTGAGAGGCGCAGCGATGCTGCTACTGCTGCTGCTGTTGCTGTGCGGAACTTGTGGTTGGGGAAGACGTCTTACTTCCGCTTGGAGGATCTTACTGCTTCTGTTCTGCCATTAGTTATTTCCGAATTAACAAGGGCCTAACGCAGAAATACATCGTACAGGATTCCGGCTCGGTTCCCCTCTCGAATGCTCGTGGGTAACATAGTTTAAGTCAAGATGTTTCACAACATTTTGCCGCAGAATGAAAAAATTATTCTGGAAACAACCTCAAGGCTATGGTTGTGCCGTTGTCCACAGTTATTGGTCTGTGTGGAAGTGAATAACCGCAGATATGTCTGCGGATGTACTCAATAAATACCACTTTGTGATTAAAAGTTAAAGGACAGTGTTAGTATTACGACATTCGTCTGTGTTTATGAGATCGATGATAGTAATTATTATTACGGTTCGCCCCCGGTAGTTAAGTGGTGAGCGCAACAGAATGTCAATCCTGAGGGCCCGGATTCAATTCCCGGCTGGGTCGGAGATTTTCTCTGCTCAGGGGCTAGGTGTTGTGTTGACCTAACCATCATCATTTCATCCCCATCGACGCGCAAGTCTCCGAAGTGGCGTCAAATCGAAAGACTTGCACCCGTCGAACGGTCTACCCGACGGGAGGCCCTAGTCACACGAAATTAAATATTCAAAAATTAAACTATTATTATACATTTAGTAATACGTATATACTCTGAAAATAAAATGTTTGTTGCACACACACACACACACACACACACACACACACTCACAAACACACACACAAACACACACATACGTTCATCGAACTTCCATTCGATGTGTGTGTGTGTGTGTGTGTGTGTGTGTGCCTTCAAGGAAAATTATTTGTGGCTGTCTACGGAACTGTGACTATGCCCAAGTGTGCACCACTTCGTCCGAAAGAAATCGACGGTCACGAATGTCTTTCTTCAGGTTTCCAAGGATATGCAAACCGCATGGTGAAAGGTCAGGGCCGTATGGAAGATAGGCTTCTCAGCAAAACTTCTGCTGTGTACTCGAAACATCGAGGTAACAATCACTATGTTATTGTGAAAGTTTCTGTGAAATGAAACATTTGTTGTTAGTATTAAAATATTGGTGCATTCTACCTCTTTACATGCCAGCTAAGTCAATTTTAAGGTTTCTCCAACATTCCTTCATCTCTCTTTTTCTTGCGATCTGAAGTTTTCCCTGCGTATTTCCAATTTGAACAGTTCTCGGGTATCCGACCGGGTAGCGTCGTAATTTCTCCACAATATTTCGGCAGACGTACACGCTGCCATCTTCAGGTGGAGAAATTACGACGCTACCCGGTCGGATACCCGACGTACACGCTGCCATCTTCAGGTGGTTCCTGACATCAGGAACCACCTGAAGATGGCAGCGTGTACGTCTGCCGAAATATTGTGGAGAAATTACGACGCTACCCGGTCAGATACCCGAGAACTGTTCTCCTTTTCTTAACAAATCTACTATGGTTTCATGTGGCATACAGAGACATTTATATTTCCTGAATAATTGTCAGTTGACTGTCTGTATTTCGGTTGTGTACAATCGTTTTGATCAGAGGATGGCCAGCTAAAAGAACATTTTGTACATTATCTACGAAAATGTTTGCTAGCTGACTGGATAAAATGCTGCCCATGACTAGGACATTAAGCGATTAAGGCGTACATAAATTCTACCATTAAATCTGAAATAATTTCGACTGAGAATGAATATAGCATCATATTTTTATTCTGATATCATTAGCGGAAGTGGTTAAATGTAGGAGTGTTTTGAATATTTTTTTCTCAGTGCTTGTTTAACTTTATGTATTTTATTACATACTAGATCTGATTTATCTTCTGTTAAGAGGAAAGCGATAGCTGAAACGTCGGTATTTAGTTTTGAAATAAAAACATAAAAAATTTAAACACAGATATTCAATCGACGTTTATTCATAAAGCACACTCCTTCATTTTCTTTCTTTCCTCATGTTGTATATTTTTCTCTCTCTTCCTAGTACGCTTTGTCTCGGAAAATCTAACACTTCTTAATTTAGTCTTTATATTTCACACCCTCTTCAATTTCTTGTTTGGTTGTTTGATTTGGTGGAATGAGACCAAACAGCGAGGTCATCGGTCCCAACGGGTTAGGGAAAGATGGGGAAGGAAATCGGCCGTGCCCTTTCAAAGGAACCATCGCAGCATTTGCCTGAAGCGATTTAGGGAAATCATGGAAAACCTAAATTAGGATGGCCGGAGACGAGTTTGAACCATTTTCTAGTTTATTTACGCCAGTTTCCAATAAGGCTATAATTCACCCGGCACTCTGGAAAGTAAGTTGGGACTGAATTTTAATATTCCAAAATTTTGTACAGTTTTTCTTGTCAGTCTGCTAGAACTCATTCGCTGGATGTTCATTTCCTAATTTCATCTGCAATTTCTTACATATTTTAACACTTTTATCTTACATGTTAATTGAAATGGTTCTAGTCTTTATTGCCTAATATCTTCCGTATGCTCTTTCCTGCCTTTTTCCTTATTTCTTTATTTCCTTTCATCAAGCCTAAAAGTAGTATTTATGATGGACATGCATCTTCTGGATAAGGACTTTTTATTACAAACATCTTTTGTGGCACAGAATGTTAATCTCATTACCTGTAATCTGACAGTTCCTATTTTGCAAGCATTAGACATGATGATGATTTTCCTTACATCCTCAAACCTACCTGTTCTTCTGACATTTCCATAATTTGTGCAAAATTTTGATGTTGCAGCCTCGTTGTCTGTTATTATCTCTGTTACGGATTAGATTTTTTAGTCCTGTTTCTTCTGCTGTCTGCGTATTAGTACCATGTGCACACGATCTGCCAGAATTGCTAAATCATTTACAAATCAAAAAATGTCATTTTCGGTATTATCACCTTCCCTCTGAATTTTTATTCAGTTTTCTATCTTAAGTTCTTCTAATGGAAGCATTCTCTTATCATTCCTTCAAGTTCTGCGCACATTTAAAAAAGACGGGACACAGTTCATTAGCTTTTATTAGTCCCGTAATAATCTCAAAGGGCTTTGATACGTCTCCCATGACTGTTACCCTAGATTTTGTATTTATTAGTGTTTCTTGTAAAATCTCCTGTATTTTCTTACCTATTCCAAATTCTTTCGGAGTTTTGAGTTAAGTCAGGCAATTTATAGAACTAAAAGTCTTCTTAAAATCTACAAACGTACATCAGCGTTGTTCGGCTTTTTTGAACATCTCTTGCAATATTAGCTGCACGTTATTGAATTGTTTTGCAGAGTACCTGTCTCTCCTACATTCTGCCTAACTCTTTGTAATTCTGCAGCCATTTGTTCTCCAATTCGTCTCAGAAGTATGCAGAAAACTATGTAATATGCTACACAGAAACAGTACATACGCCTATAGTTGTTCACGTTTGTTTGATCTTCTTGTGCAGTGGTTAGATATTATTATTTTCGAGTAACTTGATAACTTATCTTCTTTCCAAAGTTTTTTATCAGTCTGACTAGATTCAGTTGTGTTCTCCTTCCACTGCACTTTGAATCCTATTTTCCTTCCATTGTATTTTCAATATGAGTCTGATAGGTTCTTGAAATATTCTGCATTATCTTCATCATCATCGTTATCATCTTCTTCCATCCAATGATTAGGCTGTTGCCTGTTCCGAAACTAAATCATTCCAATCTTTTTCTAGGGCTTTCAATATCTCTTTTCCCATACGGCTTGTAGTTCAGGATCTTCTGGGGAATTCTGAGACCTTTCATTCTCATGAAGTGTTGTTTCCAGTCTTAACAATATTTTTGAACTTTTTCATTCATGCTGAAAATATTTAACTCTGTCCTAATATGTTCGTTACTAATCATATGTTTTCTTGTGCAGCCGTTCATCTATCTTAGGAACCTCATTTCTGCTGTTTGAATTTTATTTTCCTGTTTTTTGTGGTAACCCAGCTTTCGCTTCCATAGAATAACAACGGAACTGCCATTACTTTATAGAAATTCATGATAGCTTCTTTCTGTACTTTATACCCCAATGTTCTGCTTACAATAACCCAGACAGTTTGGAATTTGTGTATTTTATTTTCAGTGTCAGGATCCTAACAAAAACGTATAGGACAGCTTAAATAAGAGATTTGAGACACTTGTTCTAAGCTGAATTATCCAAAACAAGTTTTGACCTGACTGAGTAATTTCCTCGGAATGCCATTATTTTTGTTTTGTTACCAAAAATTTTAAAGTTGTACTTCTTGATATTTTCGTTTAGCCGGTATACTGATCTTTGGAGGTCATCTTCATTCTTTTAAATAATAACGATGTCATCAGCAAAAAAAGTACACTTAGGAATTCCTCATTCGTTATCTTAATTCCTTTGTTTACTTTACATTTCCATTTGCAAATAACGAAGTCAATGTAGTTATTAAAAAGGGTAGATGATAGTCCACATCCTTGTCTAACGCCTTGGTTAATAATCATTTCTTCTAATCGATTCCTACCTATGTTTATTACAATGCGTGTAGTTTTGTAAAGACATTTCACTACCTCTATTAGGTGATAGGGATATCCATGTTCCGACATAATCTTCCACTGGCTATCACGGCTCACACGGTCAAAGGCCTTCTCATGGTCGATAAAGACCATATTGATTTCTACTTTAAATTCTCGGTGTTTTTCTATGATGTTTTTAATTACAAGATATTGACTATGCATGAACGGCCTGATTTAAATCCATTTTGTTCTTCAGAAATTATAGCTTCTGTAGTATTCTTCATGCGGTTGCTGATGATTCTTGAGTATAGTTTGTAGTCAATGTTTAGAAAACTTCTGCCACGATAGTTTTTACAGTCATTACGTTTCCTTTTTTAAAAAAGAGAGTTTACTTCTGCTGTACACCAAGGGTCTGGGATCTTCGACCAACATACATTTACTAATTGTAAAAGTCTTTTATCTAATGGTAACCTTCCATATTTAATTACCTTGAATTTATTCCATCTATTCCAGTAGCTTTTCTGTTTTTCATACCTTTCAAAGACTGCTGTAATTCGTCCACAGTAATTGGATCTACTGTTCCATTGTACATTCGTTATCGAGTGTGCACAACAAATCCGTATAACGATTATTATCTTCTTTCATAAACTTTTAGTGCATTTGATCCTATTACCTTTTGGTTGGTTCAAATGGCTCTGAGCACTATGGGTTTCAACATCTGTGGTCATCAGTCCCCTAGAACTTAGAACTACTTAAACCTAACTAACCTAAGGACATCACACACATCCATGCCCGAGGCAGGATTCGAACCTGCGACCGTAGCGATCACGCGGTTCCAGACTGACGCGCCTAGAACCGCACGGCGACACCGGCCGGCATTACCTTTTGGAAATTTAGTTTGTACTTAACTTGTCCAAAACTTTTACTTTTATGCTGAAAGGTAATTATCAGTTTATTCGTTTAACTATTATTCCTTCTTGTGAAGACATTTCCAACATGCTCAAGTATATAAAGAATAGTTTACTAGGAAGCTAACATACAGAACAGCCACAGCAGGACTCAGAGATGATTATCCAACCACTAACATGTGATAAAGACATGCTGAATGGTCCATCTACATCTACATTTATACTCCGCAAGCCACCCAGCGGTGTGTGGCGGAGGGCACTTTACGTGCCACTGTCATTGTCTCCCTTTCCTGTTCCAGTCGCGTATGGTTCGCGGGAAGAACGACTGCCGGAAAGCTTCCGTGCGCGTATGATTTTCTCTTCACCGCGTATTTTGTTTTCTCGGTATCCGCCATGTCTGACGAGTATTGCCCCATTCGCCTCGCAGGTAGGCGTCTAGTAAGAGACTGGCAGCTTCACATTGTCTAGGTGTATTACTCAATAACGAATATTGCGCAGACTTAATATACATTACTACTGTAGTAACAGTAAATTCAATGACTAATAATAAATTCCGTGATATTTTAATACGAGAGTAGGAATATGTACGCTTCTATAAAAGTGTCGCTCAAGTAAAAACGAAGTAAGGAGCCAAATAATCACAAGTACCTACCATAGCATAGAAAAAACACAATAACGCTAAATTCCTGTGATATATAGATAAGCTGATGCTTGATCATTTTACTAAGGACCCAACTGGCCTCTGTATTCGTATGGAAGCCAATTGAGGTTACAAATCAAATAGTGCCCTTTCTCCTTACATCAGTTGTTGACTACTATGATTTGATTCCACTTTCTTCCTGTAATGTGCAGTCTCTCATCCATTCATGTCCGTAGGAATGGTTAATGAAAGAAATGCTTGGAGGATCCTGGAAAAGTGTACTGCGTCTGCCAACTTAAACGAGACCAATTCAAAATTACTGCTTCATTGTTTGAGGTCCTGAGAAATAATCCTATGAAAAACTGGGAAGATAGGCGGCTGTTCGCACGGTAACAGGTCAGTGTAGTCCAGTTAACAGAAAATAAGAATCATTAGAAGAAATGTGATCCTGTTGTCGAAAAATTCTGTTGCGTTAATTTAAAGAACCGAAATTCAAAACAGACTGTGCAATAATTCTACTGTCCACGTGGTATATTTCGAAGATGAGTCACAAGAATAAAAAAGAGATCAGAGTGTGTACAGACGTTTAATGTCAAACACTTTCTCTCGCTCTTTACGCAAATGAAACAGGAAAGATAGTGGCTAATACTGTTACGGAAGTGCCTTTTAAGTGCACTGTACTGTGCCCTGTGGGAGTAAATATGTAGTAGTTGATTTTACGGAATAAAATTACTATAATTCTATCGCAGGCTCTTAACTCTGATTCTGCACACACAATCACGCTCTGTTGGTGATAACTGCTAGGGTCGATGATAAAGGGAATTATGTCACTAGTAACTCATCCACGAAAGAAGTGGCTTATAAAGCGCTTTTTAGCCCGATTCTTTAGTATTGTCCATCTATCTGGGATGCCTATCAGGTAGGACTGATAGAGGAGGTAGAGAAGATCCAACGAAGAGCGACGCGTTTTGTCACGGGATCATTTAGCTGGCAAGAGAACATTACGGAAAAGCTAAACAAACTCCACTGTCAGACGTTAAGAGAGAGGCATTGTGCATCACGGAGAGATTTACTATTGAAATCTCGGGACAAAACTTTTCAGGTGGAGTTCGACATCATATTACTTCCGCCCACAGACATCTCGCGTATTGACTACGAGGAGGAAATTCGAGAAATTAGAGCCAATATAGAGGCTTACCGACAATCATTCTTCCCACGCACTATTCGTGAGTGGAACAGGGTTGGAGGGATTAGACAGTGGTACCGAAAGTACCCTCCGCCGTACACCATTACGTGGCTTGCGGAGTATGGTACAGATGTAGATGTACATGTAGATGTAAAGATGAGATTTACAAGTGTTTGCATAGCTACGAAAGCATTATCGCCCTCGTTGGTGATTATATAGGAAGCGCGTAAACTATTAGCGAACATTTGAGTTTCCGTAACAGCTGTAACTAACAAAATGTGTAGAGATTTTGACGGCCTTTGAGTATACTGTATAGAGCAAACCCGAGCTTCACCAACAAGATTTCGAATGCTGAACAGGGACATTTTCTGAGTACTTTGTTAGAGGGCACCCGAAGGTTCCGGAGGCTCATCAGAGAGTAATAATTTAATTAAGATTTATTCAGTTAATAGCCCCACTTCCCTCAGTTTCTGTGAAAATTCCTTCCTCGATAGTGACAATGCCTGCAGTGCGCAAGCGCCGAAACGTACGACCCAAAACACAGAGACATTAGTTGTGCAGTGTGGTTCCCGTCACAGCGTGAAAGGCTCAGAAAAGTGTCATTGTGCTGCTCTTCCCTTGTCTTCAGTGAACCCAGACACGACCCATACCGACTACCGCATCATCATTAGGCCTCTCCATAGCACAGCTGCGTGTCATTAACAATGGGCAACTAACAGTGCCGGAAAAACAAATCCAAAACATAATCAAGCATTGCTGAACACTGGCTTGTTTGGAAAAGTGAAGTTGGCATATGCGACTTCAAGAGAAAGTTGTTAACTTTTGTAGTTCTGGACAGATATTTTCCGTTCATACAGGCAAAAAGATAAATAGGGGCAAGAAATCGAATGAAATGTAATTACTCTGTTTCAAACCGAGAGCCTTAAACCAAATTATACGAACATTATCTCTGAAAAATTTTAGAAGTTTTGTCACTGGAGTATGAGTCCGCCCTGTCTGAAGATATCGTCCCACAAAATTCTGTTCGAGGACAACAATTTTTCACATGTTTAGAACATCAAACGCAATAACCCCTTGAGAGTCCCAGAAGACCGTCACCGTAACTTTACCAGCCGAGGGCGTGGCTTTGAACTTTTTCTTCGGAGGAGATGTGCTGTCGCACCACTCCATGGAATGTCGTTTTGTTTCCGGTTCGAAGTGATGAACCCACGTATCATCGCCTGTCACGAAATTTGACAAAAATTTTCCCGATCAGCCTCGTAACGCGCAAGCAAGCTCACGCAGGTGGTCCTTCGTTGCTCCTAACGGACCCCTATTGGGCGGCGGGGAATCCAGCGCCAGCGGGTCCACTCCTTTGAGTGCCCCAGCTCGTGGTCGAGTGTGTCAGCACCAACACAGACGACCAGTTGCGGAGTGAGGTGGTTGACTGTGGCCAGTCGATCACCTCGAATGAAAGTGTCCGCACTTTCCAACGTTGCAACAGACACAGCAGTGTGCTGCTCGGTGGCAAGCGGAAGATCAGACAGGTTTGTGTGACCGTGTTGCGACGATGACAGACCCCTCGCCCAACGACTCACCGTGCTTTTGTTCACTGTCAGGTCTCTGTAGACACTTCGCGAGGGCCTGTGAATATCTGCGATGCTCTGGGTTCCCGCCTAACGAAACTCAGTGACAGATCTCTGGTTGTAACGCATCTCCGTTACAGACGGCATTGCGCGGTGTGGCCGCATGGTTTGAGGCGCCATGTCACGGATGCGCGGCCTTTCCCGCCGGAGGTTCGAGTCCTCCCTCGGGCATTTGTGTGTGTGTTGTTCTTAGCATAAGTTAGTTTAAGTAGTGTGTAAGTCTACGAACCGATGACCTCAGTAGTTTGGTCCCTTAAGAATTCACACACATTTGGACAGGCGGCATTTTGAAATCTACGTGTAGCGCCACCGAAGAAGGAAAACATTGAAAAAATTGGAGCGTTAATGAGAAAACACAGTCGGTTGAGAACTCGTGCGCTTACTGATATTGTAAGAATCGACACAGAAACTGTATGGCGCAATGTGACTTGGTTTTAATACGGCAACGTAACCCTAGCAGGTGTCCCAACAATGTCAGGGTGCGCTCCAGAATAATGACGAGGGAAACTTATGACGACTAAATGAGACACTAGTCACAATTATGGTGATATATTCCGATAAAATTATTACAGAACAAATAACGAAAAGGGGTAACATTAATACTATAAAGGTTTGGGGTGTCAGACATACAGTTCGGTGGCAAAGATGCTAACAACCGCGCATGTTACTTAATTGCAATCGCTAAATACCCAGTGATTGTCGTGTCGTTAATTAGGTAGTGCAACAGAAGAAAATACGTCACACCTATGTCCGAAAAAACGGTAGTATAACATCGGCAGCTGTTATGTGAATATTTTCACGAGAGGAAAGTTTATTCGAAAATGGTTCCCAAGAGCCAGTAGCCTTTGAAGTCGTTTCTGGCAAAGTATGGGATCCATGTGTTGGAACATTCACTCTACTCACCAGATCTTACTTCGTGCGATATTTGTCTGTTCCAGAAACGGAAATCTGCTCTGAAAGGAACGAGATTTACTGAATGTTAAAAAGTTATGTAATTACTCCAGCTGTATTAAGGTGTTGGGTTTATTGACAACTAGTTTCTATGTTGTTACAACATCATCTTCAGGCCCATTGTTGTTGACAGTAACCGTATGTGTCGAATACTAATAGCCAGTGGTGAGACTGTTACTGTCTACAAGTATGGGCCTGAAGATGATGTTGTAACAACATCGAAACTAGTTGCCAATAAAACCAAAACCTTAGTACAGCTGGAGGAATTAAGTCATTTTTAACATATATTATACCAGCTGACGTCCCAAGTTGTCCGTTTTAATTATGGATATACGAAAATTTACTGCAGGTGAAGCAGTGAAAGAAAAAGCGACGGAGACTATGAACATGCTTTCAAAAGATAACTTCAAATTCTGCTTTTTGTTGTTGTTGTTGTTGTTGTGCTTGTTGTGGTCTTCAGTCCAAAGACTGGTTTGATGCAGCTCTGCACGCTTATCTATCCTGTGCAAGCCTCTTCGGTCTTCGAATAACTACTGCAAGCTGTATCCTTCTGAATCTGCTTAATGGTCTCTTGGTCTCCCTCTACGATTTTTACCCTCCACGCTTCCTCCAATACTAAATTTGTAATCTCTTGATGCCTCAGAAAGTGTCCTGTGAACCGATCCCTTCTTCTAGTCAAGTTGTGCCACAAATTCCTCTTCACCCCAATTTTATTCAGTACCTCCTCATTAGTTAGATAACCTACCCATCTAATCTTCAGCATTCTTCTGTACGCCACATTTAAAAATCTTATATTCTCTGCTTTTTAGCAGTGTAAATTTTGCACGGAGCAGTGTGAGGATCGTGGTGGAGAGTATTTTAAATCGGGTAGTGTGATAGTTGTGATTGAGTTGAACTAGTGTTATATACACTACTGGCCATTAAAATTGCTACACCACGAAGATGACGTTCCACAGACGCGAAATTTAACCGACAGGAAGAAGATGCTGTGATACGCAAATGATTAGCTTTTCAGAGCATTCACACAAGGTTGGCGCCGGTGGCGACACTTACAACGTGCTGACATGACAAAAGTTTCCAACCGATTTCTCATACACAAACAGCAGTTGACCGGCTTTGCCTGGTGAAACGTTGTAGTGATGCCTCGTGTAAGGAGGAGAAATGCGTACCACCACGTTTCCAACTTTGATAAAGGTCGGATTGTAGCCTATCACGATTGCGGTTTATCGTATCGCGACATTGCTGCTCGCGTTGGTCGGGATCCAATAACTGTTAGCAGAATATGGAATCGGTGGTTCAGGAGGTTAATACGGAACGCCGTGCTGGTTCCCAACGGCCTCGTATCACTAGCAGTCGAAATGACAGGCATCTTATTCGCATGACTGTAACGGATCGTGCAGCCACGTCTCGATCCCTGAGTCTACAATTGGGGACGTTGCAAAACAACAACCATCTTTACGAACAGTTCGACGACGTCTGCAGCACAATGGAGTATCAGGTCGGAGACCATGGCTGCGGCTACCCTTGACGCTGCATCACAGACAGGAGCGCCTGCGATGGTGTACCCAACGACGAACCTGGGTGCGCGAATGGCAAAACGTCATTTTTTCGGATGAAACCAAATTCTGTTTACAGCATCATGATGGTTACATCCGTGTTTTGAGACATCGCGGTGAACGCACATCGGAAGAGTGTATTCGTCATCGCCATACTGACGTATCACCCGGCGTGATGGTATGGGGTGCCATTGGTAACACGTCTCGGTCACCTCTTGTTCGCATTGACGGCACTTTGAACAGTGGACGTTACATTTCAGACGTGATACGACCCGTGGCTCTACACTTCATTCGATCCCTGTGGAACACTACATTTCAGCAGGATAATGCACGGCCGCATGTTGCCGGTCATGTACGTGCGTTTCTGGATACAGAAAATGTTCGACTGCTGCCCTGGCCAGGACATTCTCCAGATCTCTCAATAATTGAAAACGTCTGGTCAATGGTGGCCGAGCAACTGGCTCGTCACAATACGCCAGTCACTCTTGATGAACTGTGGTATCGTGTTGAAGCTGCATGGGCTGCTGTACCTGTACACGCCATCCAAGCTCTGTTTGACTCAATGCCCAGGCGTATCTAGGCCGTTATTACGGCCAGAGGTGGTTGTTCTGGATACTGATTTATCAGGATCTATGCACCCAAATTGCATGAAAATGTAATCACGTGTCAGTTTTAGTATAATATATTTGTCCAACGAATACCCCATTTATCATCTGCATTTCTACTTGGTGTAACAATTTTAATGGTCAGTAGTGTATCTAATCGGTTTTTTTAGCCGCACCTGGTACAACAAAGTAAACACGGAGGTTAGTGACCTCTCTCGTGTCAAGTGGGAGGGAGGCGTGGGACTCGCTTTATTCTTGGCTCATTCTCAGCAGAGTGGACGCGCGATCCGAGCCTTTTCCAGCAGCAGCGGCCAGCAACAGCTGCTGCCCGGGAACCAGTTCCGGCGCGATTAGTGGTGTGTGCATATGAATGGCTGGGGAGGGAAATAAAGCGGCGGCCAGCACCTGCTGGGGAGCGCCGATCGGCAGGACGGCGCGCCTCCGCCCGCCCCGGGCTGCGCGCTCAGCCGCCGCTGCCGCCGCCGGCGCCGCACAACTTCGATTAGTTAAGGAGCGCAGCCGGCCGCCGGCCAGTGGCGAGCTGCTCGCAAACTTTGACGAAGGAGTTTGCGAGGGGAGCCCGCCGAGTTGCAAGTCACTCGCCGGCCGCGCCACGCCGCCTCTTCCTCCTATCTCGGCCGAGCCGCACTCGCCGGAGTTGCGCTGACTTATTGGCGAAAAATAAACACCGCGCTCCGGCCGCGCAGTACGGTCCCGCCAACTTCTGCGTTTTGATAACGACAGCTCGTGGAATGGCTGCTGCGGCCGGCAATAGCAGATTAATTGAGTCGGCCGCGGAGCAGCCACTTCGCAGTCCGCCAGATTTCCGTATAGCTGGCAGCGTCTCCTGTTCCCCGAAACGGTACTGCGGACGAAAATTGACACAGGACTAAATAATACTATCTACAGTGTGATTCCGGGACGGTGTTACAAACTTTCAGGAATGACGGAGAAGGGAAAACGTATCAAGCTGAGGTAAGAGACTCTGGTCCGGGAACAACCCAGTCGAAAGTTAGAAGCAAAAACCATTCCGATACCTCTTGACAGTGGAATACATGCATCAGTACTGTTGACGCTGACAAGGGAACCTCCCCATCGCACCCCCCCCCCTCAGATTTAGTCATAAGTTGGCACAGTGGATAGGCCTTGAAAAACTAAACACAGATCAATCGAGGAAACAGAAAGAAGTTGTGTGGAACTATGGAAAAAAAAATTATCAAAATATACAAACTGAGTAGTCCATGTGCAAGATAGGCAACAAAAAGGACAGTGTGAGTTCAGCACTTGGTTAGCGTGAGCAGCTGCGGAACGAGAGGTCCTTGGTTCAAGTCTTTCCTCGAGTGAAAAGTTGAGTTTTTTATATAATCAACTTCGCTCTCCAAAATTCCAGGACATGTCCAGATTTGTTTGGACATATGCAGGATTTGATGGTCTACACACGGAAAAATTTGAAAACGTTAAAAACATATGTTTTGACAGAGAACAGGGAAAACTGTGCGACTGTGAAAGTGTTGCATTCATTTGTTGCAGTTTATGTGACAAACTTTTATGTTTTCATCACTTTTGTTGGGAGTGATTAACACATCCACAAGAAAACCTAAATCGGATAAGGTAGAAGAATCTTTTTACCCATTCGCCAAGTGTACAAGTTAGGTGGGTCGACAACATATTCCTGTCATGTGAGGCACATGCCGTCAGCAGTGTCGTATAGAATATATCAGACGTGTTTTCCTGTGAAGGAATCGGTTGACCTATGACATAGCGATCAAATGTTTTCGGTTCCCATTGGAGAGGCACGTCCTTTCGTCTACTAATCGCACGGTTTTGCGGTGCAGTCGCAAAACACAGACACAAAACTTATTATAGTGAACAGTGAGGTGAATGAATGAACGGACAGGTCATAACTTAGCGAAAATAAAGAAAGTAAAGTTTTCACTCGAGAGAAGACTTCAACTAAGGATCTCTCGTTCCGCAGCTGCTCACGCTAACCACGAGACCACGGCGCTCCTGAGCTCACAGCATCCTTGATAAATAATTTAACACTACCAAAAAATCCTAAACACTTTGGTTCTCCACACAACCTATCGATGTAATCGTTCGATAGCATAGTTTTCCTTAGGCAAGACCCAATGTAAAAATACAAATCGTATTTACAAAACTAACCAATTATACATCGACATAAATGCATATATATATATATATATATATATATATATATATATATATATATATATATATATATATATATATATATATATATATATACTCAAACAATTACAATATATAAAGACATAGGAATGTCATATCTTCAGGTAACAAAATAAGGAAAAAAATTATAGTACTATAGATGGAAATAGGAGGACATGCATTTCCGGCGTTACAAAGTCTAGGGTCCGCTGACATGTTCTCAGTCTGATGTTGTTCCCAGATGGGTACACATGGCAAAGGCTAGAACGTAGATGCTCTAGATTTTGACTATTGCCTTTTTGGCAATGTAATTTTACAATTTAGCGATATGTAATTCTGATGAAGACATCCCTAACAAGTGTCGAAACCCAAGTCAATGTACCTACCGCTTATGCGCAACCGGTTGGCTGTTAAATCCTATGTTGAAGCTATGTGAAAGTGATGTTAAATGCTATAAAATATGTCTGCAAATTTTATTGTCAATTATCGAAATGATGACTGTCAAACAACCTGTCACAGTCCACTACTAGATTACCCAGTGTGTAGTAGGAATTTATTTAAGGAGACAGAATGTTCGAAGTTAAACAATTGTGAATAGCTCAAATGTACCTACTGTGATCTGAACATACTTTTTAGCTACTTTCATATTTGTATTTTATGTTTTGACTAATGATGTACTTTTAAGGTACTAGAAAACTGTTAAATAAATGTAAATGTCGTGTCGGGTAGACTGTTCGCCGGGTGGAAGTCTTTCGATTTGGCGCCACTTCGGTGACTTGCGCGTCGATGGGGATGAAATGATGATGATGATGATGACAACACAACACCCAGTCCCTAAGCGGAGAAACTCTGCGACCCAACCGGGAAACGAACCCGGGCCCTTAGGATTGACATTCTTTCGTGTTGACGACTCAGCAACAGGGTTCGGTCCTAGAAAATTGTTCATATGCTTTAATAACTGGATTTTACATTTTGACTAATAGTGAGGTTTTAACATAAGTAATGGTTCGATAATTAACGGATACGTTCGAAACTAGCCAAATGTTATTGCAGCTGAAAAATGAAAAAGTAAATAAACTATAAAAAAAGATGACGAAGGAGACAAGTTGTAAATCTGATGACAATTTTAATAAAACTTACTCTTATTCCGGTAATAAATCACGCTATTTTCAATTTGTGAATATTATCTGGTGCCTGTACCGTTCCCGTCAGTTGTCCCGTTGTCACGTCCCACAAACATACGGAAAGAGCGCCGTCAAGAGCGTATGTGAAGGAAACGTTAGGGGATTCATGGCAGCTTCGACACGAGACACTTTCATAGGGAGAGCACGTGCGGCGATTGTTACGGTAATGGCCCGTTATTACATGCAGTAAATCGCACGGAGAAAGAGCGCGTCCACGGTTTAATTAGGGGAGCCACGGGATGCTCGTAAACAGCAACCTGACCACGAGGTGTAGCGTGACGCCCGCAGGAGACGCTGGACACGAACTGTCGTCACCGAAACTCCTCCTCAAACGGGGTGCAGGATTACGTTAAAGCCGCAGAGAAAAAGGTTCGACGTCACAAGGAGAGCGCGTATGACGTACAGGCTCCGATAGCTGACAATTAAGTCACTCGTAAATTACGCTAATGAGAAACTGATTCTGAGCAGCTCTACTGTCCAACGTAGTGCTGTTTCCGGCCTGACCACGGCAGCTAATCGTGGTGGCGTGGCCTCCAGAAGACGCTTCTGGATCTGTTGTGGAGCCGCTCAAACGCCTTGCGGAGTTCACGGGCAATGTTCGCAAGCGTGAGCATTTTTGTCAAAGGTATCTTAGACATGATCAACAGGACTTTTGTTAGGTGATCATGGGGAAGTAAGTAACTACGCCTGTATGTTCTATGCCTAAAGTATCACCGAAGAGTGACGATTTTGGTGGGAGGGGGGATCGGAGGAAGGGAGGGGGAGTGGAAGGGGCAACTGAAATTGGTGCGTTTGTTTTCTGAACATACAGGTCTACAGTGAGGTGCTGTAGGCGAACGAAAGAGTGCACACGAAGTGTCAGTAGGTCGCTGTATTATTTGCCTGTAATGATAAACGTATGAGGAGCGTTCAATACGTAGTGCAACAAATTTTTTCTCGGTCAGTTTTTTTAAAATCTTTATTCATCAAAACTAATATTATACAAAGTAACACACCACCTAAGACATTAGTGGGTCGAAGCAAGATACAAAGTTCATAATTATCAAACAGCACTTCCCAAAACTTTATCTACTTATTGTTAGTATTAACTACAGGATGGGAGGTTAGCTGCTCTGTGGGCATACCCACTATTTGAGCTACTATTAACCTACTATACTGTCTACTCTACCCTACTCTACTAAGCTACATCCTGCAGCGTTACACGTGTGCCAGCAGAATACAAACCTACTGCCTCTTGGCCGTGCCCACCGAGTTAATCCCAGTGGGCGTGCCCCTGGCACTGGGCTGGCGTTAGTGGAAAGTCGCTGCAGGTCTTTTAAGAATATCCTAGAATCTCTTTCCTACTAATAATTTTAACTACTGAGTCATAATTGGTGTGCTGTGTCTATAGTCGGTAAGTTCGCACCCTCCCCCTAGTCCTGGACGCGACAGATCCCGATCGTCACGGCGGTCGGCCAGAAAGCATCCTGGCGGAATGAGATGGTGCGTAATGTCACGTTTTGGCACTTTCGTTGCTCTATCTCCCTACGATATTCTCTCAGGACCTTGGCGGATACCTCGCTGGCTAATCTATTGATGATAGAGAAGGTAACTGGGTTCCTGATTAGATGGAAGATATCTGTATTTGGCAGTGAATTCCTTAACTCTGCGGCAACGTCGTCGAAAATGGGACACTCGTAGACTACGTGGTTCGGTGTACCTATCCCGGCACCACAGTCACACGAGGGAGTCGCTCTTTCCCGAAATGGCAAAGATATGCCGGGTACGGGCCACGCCCCGTGAGGATGTGCAGCAGTCCCTTACTAGGCTGGAAATGCTTCATTCTTAATCGTTCCTGGATGTTTGGTAATAATTGGTATGTTCTTCTCCCTGTCTCACCCCATCCTAGATCTCTTGCCGTAATTCCACTCCCCTCGAACCCCGATGATGTCCTCAGTTTTTTCAATCTGCCCCTTTTCTACCCAGTACCATGCAGCCTCCTCCATGATTTAACATCCAGGGGGCACAAACCCATCAGAATCAGCACTGCTCCCCCAGGGGATGTACGGTAGGCCCCGACTGAGCGCAATAGCATGTTCCGCTGGGCTCTCCTCACGGCCATAGCAGGAACAACTTGAGCCTGTAACCCCAGACTCCGGACCCGTAGCCCACGATGGAGGCGAGGATTGTATTGTGATACAACTTGATGAGGTTTGGGGGAAGATGGAATCGCCTACGCCCTATCGTGATGAGGTTATTTAGGACCTCTAATGACCTGTGCGTTGTAACTTCAATGTGCCGGGCGAAGCTCCATTTCTCATCTAGTATTACTCCCAGGTATCTTGCTTCTCGACGACGTATTACCGGTGTGCCATCTATCCTGACTGTTGGGTTTCTGGCCAGTTGGCCAATTTCTGTTGAAAAAATGCAGAGTTTGTTGTGATACATCGTGGAATATTCCCGCTTCAGCCCCTTACTTTCATGAAATTCCGATAGGCGGCGGCGCTATAAGTAGCCTTCAAAGTAGCGGCTGTAATGGAGGTGCATTCCAAGCAGAGAGCTGTCATTGAGTTTCCTTTGAAAAACCAAAGCATGGAAGATGTTCATAGGTACTTGTAGAATATCTACTGGCAGTAAACAAAAGCATGGTGAGTCGTTGGGCCAGGCGTCTGTCATCATCCCAGGGTCGCACAAACATATTTAATTTCCCGCGTGCCAGACGACCGTATACAGCAGGGGATTCCAGAAATGATGGAACGTGCGGAAATTCTCATTCGAGGTAATCGATGGATCACAATCAAACACCTCGCTGCACAACTGGACATCTCTAATGATAGTGCTAACACATTCGTCCTCCAATTGGGGGTGTTCAAAGGCGTGTGCCTGCTGCGCTTCTCGCCACCAAACAGAAAACCATAAACAGCAACCAATGGCCGTCTGAGCGTAATCGCTTGCTCGATAAGGTAGTAGTAGTAGTATGGTGTTCTGCCTTACGGCAGTTCTTGTCATGGGTTAAGCGTCTTTCACTTTTGTCTGTCCGAAGCCAGTCTTTTCATTTCCGAATATTTGTCTCCTTTTATATTGTCCAGCAATTGATATCTTCTTTTTCCTCTTCTATTTTTCCCTCCACCGTTCCTTCTATTCCTTCCTTCAATAAACAATCCCTTCTCAAACAATGTCCAATCCAGTTCCGTTTTCTCTTTCTGATAACTTTCAGCATGTTTTTTTTTTCTTCCCCAACTCTTCTTAATACTTCTTCATTCCTTACTCGGTCTTCCCATTTCACTTTTTTCCATTCTTCTCCATATCCAAATCCTTAGTGCTTCCAATCTTCTTTCATCTTCCTTCCTGAATGTCCACGTCTCCGTACCATATAATGCAACGCTCCAGATGTAACATTTGACAAGTTTTTTCCTCAGATCTTTATTTACTGGTCCACAAAGTAATTTATGTTTCCTCTTGAATCCTTGTTTTGCCATTGTAATTCTTTTCCTAATTGCTGTTGAGCAATACATATCATGCCAATGGCCTTGCCGCAGTGGTCACACCGGTTCCCGTCAGATCAACGAAGTTAAGCGCTGTCGGCCTGGGCTAGCACTTGGATGGGTGACCATCCGGTCTGCCGAGGACCGTTGGCAAGCGTGGTGCATTCAGCCCTTCTGAGGCAAACTGAGGAGCTACTTGACTGAGAAGTAGCGGCTCCGATCTCGGAAACTGACATACGGCAGGGAGAGCGGTGTGCTGACCACATGCCCCTCCATATCCGCATCCAGTGATGCCTGTGGTCTGAGGATGACACGGCGGCCGGTCGGTACCGTTGGCCCTTCATGGCCTGTTCGGGAGGAGAGAGTGAGAGAATACATATCATCCATTATTACACTTCCCAAGTAATTGAAGTTATTCACTTGCTCTATTTCTTCTCCCCCTATTTCATACGGCATTTTCTCCGCTTTCCTCCAATTACCATGCTTTTCGTTCTCTTGTCGCTAATCTTCATTCCATATTCTTCTAATTTTGTGTTTAGATCATCTAACGTTTGTTCCATCTCTCTTGCACTCTCTGCCATCACAATCATGTCGTCTGCAAATCTATACACTCCACTCTCCGACACCCTATACAAAACTTTCACTAATAATTCCCTCGTTAAAATGCTAATCAGAAAAAAAATTGTCAAATATCCTCACAGATGATGAGACACGGGTTCATCACTTTGAACCGAAAACAAAAGAGCCATTCATGGAGTTCTGCCACACCACCTCTCCTGCAGCCTCAGCCGGTAAAGTCATGGCGACGTTCTTCTGAGACTCTGAAAGGGTTATTCCGTTTCATATCCTCCTTCACCGTGCAACGATCAACTCTGAAGTGTACTGTGATACCCTCAGGAAACTGAAGAAGCGACTTCAGCGTGTTCGTCGCTACAAAAATACAAGCGAACTCCTCCTTCTCTGTGACAACGCAAGGCCCCATACAAGTTTGCGCACCCCATGGGAGCTCACAAAACATCGTTGAACTGTTCTTCCTCATCCGCCCTACAGCCCGTATCCCGCACCTTCCTACTTCCATTTGGTCACCCCAATAAAGAATCCATCCGCGGTAACTAGTACGTGTAGGATGGGGAGGTGATTGATACAACAAGACGTTGGTTCCGACTTCGACAATAGAGTGGTACCTTGGGCGAATACAGGGTCTCCCAGTAAAGTGGCGTAACGCCCTCGCAATGAGCGAAGATTAAGTTGAAAAACAGGGTTTTGTAGCCAAAAGAGTAGAGAATAATTGGATGTACTGTAATCCTGAGCAAAGCAAAAAAAAAATAGTATGTTACTTTCTGAATGCCCCTCGTATTAAGGACCCCTTATCGTCCTGTGTTTCCCGAACTGAGCTGCTCAATATTGGCCACTGGTCTCCAGCATCCATGAGCAGTGGAAGAACCTCTATGATCTCGTCGTAGTGAACTTCGAGTGCTGTTTCTGGCTTTAGTGTGAATAGTATATTTGCTGTCAGTATGTGCCCCTACAGGACAGAGCGTGGGAGAAATCGGCGTTTACGTGACCAGTAGTGTATCAGTGTACATCATTCGTCAATAAAATTGCAAGACCATGAAGAGGGTGTTCAAAAACCGTCAAATTAGCGTGCATTGATTTACATGCTCCTCGGACATGCAAATGATCGGAGCAACCCCACAAAGTAGTTAGGACTAATGCCATATACGCTCATGCTCATAAATTAAGGATAATTGCAGAATGTGGTGCCACACAACGTGCCACTACACAAAACTGGCGCTAGTAGTATGCGCACATAGGGAACATCTACATCTACATCTACATGACTACTCTGCAATTCACATTTAAGTGCTTGGCAGAGGGTTCATCGAACCACAATCATACTATCTCTCTACTATTCCACTCCCGAACAGCGAGCGGGAAAAACGAACACCTAAACCTTTCTGTTCGAGCTCTGATTTCTCTTATTTTATTTTGATGATCATTCCTGCCTATGTACGTTGGGCTCAACAAAATATTTTCGCATTCGGAGGAGAAAGTTGGTGACTGAAATTTCGTAAAAAGGTCTCCCGCGACGAAAAACGTCTATGCTGTAATGACTTCCATCCCAACTCGTGTATCATATCTGCCACACTCTCTCCCCTATAACGTGATAATACAAAACGAGCTGCCCTTTTTTGCACACTTTCGATGTCCTCCGTCAATCCCACCTGGTAAGGATCCCACACTGCGCAGCAATATTCCAACAGAGGACGAACGAGTGTAGTGTAAGCTGTCTCTTTAGTGGACTTGTTGCATCTTCTAAGTGTCCTGCCAATGAAACGCAACCTTTGGCTCGCCTTCCCGACAATATTATCTATGTGGTCCTTCCAACTGAAGTTGTTCGTAATTTTAACACCCAGGTACTTAGTTGAATTGACAGCCTTGAGAATTGTACTATATATCGAGTAATCGAATTCCAACGGATTTCTTTTGGAACTCATGTGGATCATCTCACACTTTTCGTTATTTAGCGTCAACTGCCACCTGACACACCATACATCAATCTTTTCTAAATCGCTTTGCAACTGGTACTGGTCTTCGGATGACCTTACTAGACGGTAAATTACAGCATCATCTGCGAACAATCTAAGAGAACTGCTCAGATTGTCACCCAGGTCATTTATATAGATCAGGAACAGCAGTGGTCCCAGGACGCTTCCCTGGGGAACACCTGATATCACAGGGATTAATCGCTGATATCACACCTGATATCACATACACGACACAAATCTGTAAGTCCACGCATGTGCTACAAAACGCCACTGTTTCCTGCGCATGTACCCCGACATCAATATGGGATATGATCACCATGCACACGTACACAGGCCGCACAACAGGTTGGCATACTCTGGATCAGATGGTCGAGCAGCTGCTGGGGTATAGCCTCCCATTCTTGCACCAATGCCTCTTGGAGCTACTGAAGTGTCCTAGGGGTTTGAAGACCTGCAGCGATACGTTGATCGAGAGCATCCCAGACGTGTTCGGTGGGGTTAAGGTCTGGAGAACAAGCAGGCCACTCCATTCGCCTGATATCTTCTGTTCCTAGGTACTCCTCCACGACGGCAGCTCGGTGGGGCGATGCGTTATCATCCATCAGGAGGAAGGTGGGACCAACTTCACCCCTGAAAATGCGGACATACTGGCGCAAAATGACATCCCGATACACCTGACCTGTTACAGTTCCTCTATCAAAGACATGCAGGGGTGTACGTGCACCAATCATAATTCCATCCCACACCATCAATCCACGACCTTCATACAGGTCCCTTTCAAAGACATTAAGGGGTTGGTATCTGGTTCCTGGTTCACGCCAGATGTAAACCTGGCGAGGATCACTGTTTAGACTATACCTAAACTCGTCCGTGAACATAACCTGGGACCACTGTTCCAACAACCATGCACTGTGTTCTTGACACCAGGCTTTACGGGCTCTCCTGTGACCAGGAGTCGGTGGAAAGGACCTTGCAGGTCTCCAGGCGAATAACCCACGTCTGTTCAGTCGCCTGTAGACTGTGTGTCTGGAGACGACACTTCCCATGGTTGCGGTAAGGTCCCGAGCAAGGCTACCTGCACACTCCGTGGCCGTCTGCGGGCACTGATGGTGAGATATCGGTCTTCTTGTGATGTTTTGCACTGTGGACGTCCCGTACTGTAGCGCCTGGACACTTTTCCTGTCTGCTGAAATTGTTGCCATAATATTGAGATCACACCTTGTGACACATGGAGGGCCCGTGCTACGACCTGCTGTGTTTGAGTAGCCTCCAGTCGCCCGAGTATCCTACCCCTCATAACGACATTATCACAATTAGCACGTCTGGAAACGTCTGCACACTTAATCGCCGACATGCACCAATACACCTCTGTGTATGTGGACTGCTGCCAGCGCCACCGTGCGACGACCACAGTTTAAATGCACCCCATGGTCATACCCCGAGGTGATTTAAACCCACAAACCGGCCGCCAGAGCATTGTTTCACCATGTATCAGCATTATCCTTAATTTATGAGCATGAGTGTACATTCTGCGTGCGACTGCTACGGTCGCAGGTTCGAATCCTGCCTCGGGCATGGATGTGTGTGATGTCTTTAGGTTAGTTAGGTTTAAGTAGTTCTAAGCTCTAGGGGACTAATGACCACAGCAGTTGAGTTCCATAGTGCTCAGAGCCATTTGAACTATTTTTTGTACATTCTGCGTGTGAGGAGAGATAACGCGTTGAGTTTCTAGTTTCAGAAATCGTATCTGGACGTTGGTTGTTTCTGAGAAGATTGTGTTACTCTCACGCGATAAAAAAGCAACGTGTCGGTATACGACAGCGGCAGCATCTTGGCCCATCGAGACTCTTGTTTATCGCTTCTAAACATTGTTGCTCGTGTTGGGCGACATTCTACGACTACCTTGCCAATATGGTACCGATGAGTTGAGAAGCGTCATACTCAACACCAAGCAGGACCTGAGCGGACCCTGCGACTAAGTGATTAGTGCGCGAGAGAATGGACATGCTGTTAGTTCGACCATGCATACCTTGAGTGAGAAAATGAGCTTGTTTACAGCAAGACAAATATCCAGGTAGGCAGTGCGAAGACGTCTGGAGCATCACCGACTGTCATAACGGCGGCCTTTGTGCACTTCCTTCATGAAGCTTCAGAGTGGGGGCGTGCCGACGAACAACGACAACTCTGAATACGTCGCGTCCCGGGTCGGTGTACGGCAGCACGACTGCCGTACTCATGTGGGAAAGCTCCGTGGACAATGAACGGTGTCAGACTACATTCTTCATTGGCATACAATCCAGCAGCTGGCGTAATTTTATGGGATGTCATATAATTCACAACACAGTCACCTCTGGTTCGCATTATTGGTAATATGACAGCTACCGTTTCATTTCTGACATGCTAAGACAGGTGCCTTTGCCCTACCTTCGAGATCTCCGCGACATCATCATTTAACGAGATAATGCAAAACCGCTTGCTGCGCGCGCTGTCCTCTTTATTCACTGGTACAATCACACAAATTTTTAACCGAAGCAACAGATTTCAGTTGTCACCAGGCAACACCAGATCATAGAATAAAAGCATCTGATCAGTCAAAAACACTGAGGAAATCGTACTGACTGGTCCACATTACGACAGAAATGTAGTTATTTCCCTGTCACTCACGGATTGCTGAGAGCGGCGGTTTTACTTGGACTGAGATACGGTAGAGCTTTGATGCGTTGTTGCATGAGGAGTCTGGTACTTGCACGACTTTAGAGGAGAAATGCTCCACGTGTTTTGGTCCTAAATCACGTAGCTATCAACTGTGCTTCCTCACTCAGTGCATTACTGTCACTCAAAAGACCAGGAAAAGCTTTGTACGATATCACGATCTGTTGCCACCACGGACGATACTATTTAACTGCAGTGAAAGGAACACTTTCAACACGGCAGCTACTTGTAATTCTCAACATACATGCTCCGCAAGCCACCGTATGTTGCATGACGGAGGGTACCTTATACCACAACTATGTCCTTTCTTGTTCCACTCGTAAATGGAGCGAGGTATATCAGTATAATTGTATTCAGATATGAATATTTGCGTCAGTGATCTAAAGGCGGTTTTTCAACAATACCAGTGAGGTCTGTTTTTACTGCACTGTAGTCCAAAATAATAGTCAAGTGTAATTTTTTCCTACATTTTTTTGTGTTTCGTGCAGTCAAATAATGTATTTCTGCTGCTTTTACAGGTCTCAACAGAATTCTTGAAGAAAACGCAATATATAAGTTACAAATCGTTTGGATCATAGAAAACATAGTTCAGGCTTTTATATATCCGACAGGGTTCAATTTTCGGTACGCTCATGTATACGTGAATGACCTTCGACAAGCAAAATTGGTACCTTTCGCAGACAATACTAGAGCTATAAATAGTGTTATAATAAATCCCATTAGAGAGAAAGCAGAAGAAGAGTTTTTAAATGATCTCTTCCAAAGAATTATTAATTGGTTCTCTGAGAATGGACACTCCCTAAATTTTGAGAAGAAAACACACTACTGCACATTCTCTTCGGCACAACAAATAGAGTCGAACCGAGAATTTAGGTAGCACATGAGTAACAGTCAGAAAAAACAGGGTGCAACACCACAAATTTTCAGCTGTAAGTATTGATGAAAGCTTGAACTGGAATAAGAATATTACTGAGCTTGTCCAACAGTCAAGTTCACCTACTTTTGCTCTTCGTATAATTGCTAATCTTGGAAATAAACGTGTCTACCTCCTGACATATTTTCCATATTTACACTAAATAATGTCTTAAGGAATAATTTCCCAGGGTATCTCATCAGTTAGAGAGAAAATATTGATTGCACGATAGCGAACAGTAAGAATAGTACATGGTGTTTACTCACGGATGTCATGTAGGTACCCCTTCAAGAAATAGGCGTTTTAACTGCGCCATCACCATATATATGTTAGCTAATGAAACTCGTCATAAATAATCCATCACAATTTGAGAAAAACAATGATGTCCACACCTACAACTCTGTAGGGAAAAATGACTTCATTACCCTCGTTAAAGTTGACAGAAAGGAATCCATCTGCAGCTACAAAAAACGTTTGATCGTTTGCCCAATAACATAAAATGTCTGACAGGTAGCGAAGAAAGTTTTCAATCTAATTTAAAATCATTTCGCCTAGACAACTCCCATTCCACTGACGAATTTCTACTTAAAAACTGGTAGCCAATAAAAAAAATGTAGTTCACTGAGTAGAACTAAAAATAATAATGAGTTCATTACGTCGATTTTCATAAAATTTGCAAAGTGTGGAACTAATTGTTGAATGCTGTGTCAGTTTTTGTCAACGACGAACATTTGCAAGAATTTTACCAATCTATAATCGATAATTGCCTGTCTCCTGTTGCTAGACGGACGTTATAGTTAACGTTATAATTCGAAAGACACTATATTACCTTCTAACTCTATATGTTAGGGAGACATTTGAAACTATTGTCGGGTAGAAGCGGGGGTACGGGAGGGGGTCAGACGCCAAAACAACACTTTTCCATTAGAAACAACGTACCAAACGGCTTGAGTCCCGCATCATTAGTTGCGCGACGTTTTTCGCGAGGTGATTTCGTATCGTTTATTGATCTTTTATAAAAAGTGTAAACCATAATTGTTCAGTTGTGGCATCAGAATGAAGCGGTTCACAATCAATGAATTAGCGAACATCAATTTGGGTTTTGGTCTTGCACATTCATGTGTATGCATTCTGGAGGTATTACGCAGAGCGGCTTCCTCAGTGAGTTACGACTAGCTATATGTTTTCTTTTCTACCGTCGATCATAGACTGCAAGAAAAAGATGCGCTCCAATAATTAAACACTTGAGATGTTGGTCCGAGTCACATCTTTTGACATCAGAAATTCAAATCTTTAATGAAATTACTGTGAGTTGGAAAAGAACGTGGGGATCACCTTCTTGTTGGGAACACAGTCGAAAAAAGCTTTGTTACAACTGTTTGAAGGAAACCCTAATTCAAGTATCCGTCGAGCTGCAAATCAGGTTGATGTGTCGCATGCAACACTGTGGAAATTTTGGAAAGAATAGGAATACAAATCATTCCATAAGGCGTAAGTTCAAAAAATTAACCGGCGTGAAGATTTACTTCATTTCGATTTTAACCATCTATACAACGAGGAGTATCAACACAATCCCGATTTTGCTTCTGTAGTGCCGGCAGCTGTGGCCGAGCGGTTCTAGGCGCTTCAGTCCGGAACCGCGCTGCTGCTACGGTCGCGGGTACGAATTCTGCCTCGGGCATGGATGTGTGTGATGTCCTCAGGTAAGTTGGGTTTAAGTAGTTCTAAGTCTAGGGGACTGATGACCTCAGATCTTATGTCCCATAGTGCTCAGAGCAATCTGAACCATTTGAGCTTTCGTACTTTTGTCTACTGATCAAGTAACAGTTTTTAATTCAAAAAACAGTATCTGTTGGGCTGTTGAAAATGCTAAAACTTCACATAAACGTGGTTGTCATGAAAAATTTAAAGCAAACGTTTGAGCTGGTTTCAAAAAAATCTGAGTTACTTTCTCAAGCAGGGAGCCAGAAATGAGAAATGATTTTCATATCTGTCGACATTTCGGTTTATATCCACCAAAAGTGTATAGGTAGAGCTGTATAAGGTGCCCCCAGGCCGCGAAAGTGAGTAATTTTTATTATTTAAATTTTACAAAGACGACTGTTTCGACCATAGTGACAACAGTTAACCAGTTCACGCCGGAAGAACCCGAATGGTCGTCAACAAACCCGTCTTGCCAATCAAATCGCGTCGCAAGATCACCTGACTTGTGAGACCGAGCTCTCGGAGCAGCGACCGATAAATATGGCTCTCAACTATTCCGAGCCGCCGCCTAGAGCAGACGCTAAATGGCTTAGTCCCTTCGCACTTGAATTACCCTTTCTTCTTTGAGATGGGTCTAGGGCTACTGGAGTTATCTTTTCTCTTCATCCTGATAATCCTCGCCATGTAACTTCCCTCCCCCCTCCCTCTCTCCCTCCCATGAACAAATAAACCGGTATGGTTTCTTTTTTCTAAACTTCAGTACCGTACATTAATTACAAGCCCACACCGCTTTCCAGTCCTTACTACACTCCCGAAGGATTGTAGAAAGTAGTCACATCTCACATGCGGCAGAAGAAACAGACCATTAACCAATGTAGACTCATATGTTCTTCTTAGTATTGTCTAGCCCTGAGAACAGTCATCCAAATACCGGTCTTTGCCACCAGTGAAGGTAATATAAAGTGAAAACGTAGAGATCTCTCAATTTCAACACTGGAGAGTCAGGTCTGTGCAATAGGCTATGGTAATTGACGTAACAGTGGTTCTGATAAATACTGTAACGAAAGACAAGCAAGATTCTACATTGAAAATTATTAATTTTGATGTTACTTGTTCTCTAATTTGGATGTAACATAGTGAGTGGAGGGTGAATGAAATGGTATAGGGGAAGCTCAAGAGTAATTCTCCGCTAAGTTAGCTACTTTGTAGATGTGTATCTGAGAGTCCAGACTAACCCGTGCTTCCTGAAGAGGGATTGCAGTTTTTTTTCAGTAGTTGTAGAGGCAATAGTATGGACGACTGACTGATCTAGCCTTGTAATACTAGCCAACATCGCCTTGCTAAGCTGCTACTGCAAATGACTGAAAACAGGGGGAAACTACTGCCTTATTTCTTCCCAATGAAATGCAGCTCCTCTGCATGGCTTGATGATTACGGCATCATATTGGGCAAAATATTCCAGCGGTAAAACAGTCAAACATTTGGATCTCGGGGTGGGGGCTACTCAGGCATCAAGAAAAACGAAATTGGCATTTTACTTGTCAAAGCGTGCAAAGGTAAGTCTCGTAATCGGGTACGAGTTTTACAGAATTAAAAAAGGGAGACGCATTGTTTGAAATTAGGTAAACAGGGAATTAGTGAAGGGTGGTGACTGGAAGAACAGGATTTCTAGTCAGGTCAGTAAAGAGTTATCAACACAAAATCAAACAAGGGTAATGCCGGAGTATGCCAAATAATGAGGAAGAAAACAGAAATGTGGGTAAGCTGCTCTGAACAGCATGGTGAACGCATTATCGTCGCCAAGACAGACATGAAGACAACATCCACCACAGCAGTACAAGTTTATAAGCCAACTAGCTCCGCATAAGATTGAAATATTGAAAGAATGCATGATGAAATAAAAGAACTTATTCAGATGGTTGAGGCAGAGGAAAACTTAATTGTAATAGTCTACATCTACATCTACATCCATACTCCGCAAGCCACCTGACCGTGTGTGGCGGAGGGTACTTTGAGAACCTCTATCGGTTCTCCCTTCTATTTCAGTCTCGTTTTGTTCGTGGAAAGAAAGATTGTCGGTATCCCTCTGTGCGGGCTCTAATCTCTCTGATTTTATCCTCATAGTCTCTTCGCGGGATAAACGTAGGAGGGAGCAATATACTGCTTGACTCCTCGGTGAAGGTATGTTCTCGAAACTTCAACAAAAGCTCGTACCGAGCTAGTGAGCGCCTCTCCTGCAAAGTCTTCCACTGGATTTTATATATCATCTCCGGAACGCTTTCGCGATTACTAAATGATCCTGTAACGAAGCGCGCTGCTCTCCGTTGGATCTTCTCTATCTCTTCTATCAACCATATCTGGTACGTATCCCACACTGCTGAGCAATATTTAAGCAATGGGCAAACAAGCGTACTGTAACCTACTTCCTTTGTTTTCGGATTGCATTTCCTTAGGATTTTTCCAATGAATCTCAGTCTTGCATCTGCTTTACCGACGATCAACTTTATACAGGGTGTTTCAAAAATGACCGGTATATTTGAAACGGCAATACAAACTAAACGAGCAGCAATAGAAATACACCGTTTGTTGCAATATGCTTGGGACAACAGTACATTTTCAGGCGGACAAACTTTCGAAATTACAGTAGTTACAATTGTCAACAACAGATGGCGCTGCGGTCTTGGAAACTCTATAGTACGATATTTTCCACATATCCACCATGCGTAGCAATAATATGGCGTAGTCTCTGAATGAAATTACCCGAAACCTTTGACAACGTGTCTGGCGGAATCGCTTCACATGCAGATGAGATGTACTGCTTCAGCTGTTCAATTGTTTCTAGATTCTGGCGGTACACCTGGTCTTTCAAGTGTCCCCACAGAAAGAAGTCACAGGGGTTCATGTCTGGCGAATAGGGAGGCCAATCCACGCCGCCTCCTGTATGTTTCGGATAGCCCAAAGCAATCACACGATCATCGTAATATTAATTCAGGAAATTAAAGACGTCGGCCGTGCGATGTGGCCGGGCACCATCTTGCATAAACCACGAGGTGTTCGCAGTGTCGTCTAAGGCAGTTTGTACCGCCACAAATTCACGAAGAATGTCCAGATAGCGTGATGCAGTAATCGTTTCGGATCTGAAAAATGGGCCAATGATTCCTTTGGAAGAAATGGCGGCCCAGACCAGTACTTTTTGAGGATGCAGGGACGATGGGACTGCAACATGGCTCATTTCGGTTCCCCATATGCGCCAGTTCTGTTTATTGACGAAGCCGTTCAGGTACTGTAAAAATAAGCTTCGTCAGTAAACCAAATGCTGCCCACATGCATATCGCCGTCATCAATCCTGTGCACTATATCGTTAGCGAATGTCTCTCGTGCAGCAATGGTAACGGCGCTGAGGGGTTGCCGCATTTGAATTTTGTATGGATAGAGATGTAAACTCTGGCGCATGAGACGATACGTGGACGTTGGCGTCATTTGGACCGCAACTGCAACACGGCGAACGGAAACCCGAGGCCGCTGTTGGATCACCTGCTGCACTAGCTGCGCGTTGCCCTCTGTGGTTGCCGTACGCGGTCGCCCTACCTTTCCAGCACATTCATCCGTCACGTTCCCAGTCCGTTGAAATTTTTCAAACAGATCCTTTATTGTATCGCTTTTCGGTCCTTTGGTTACATTAACCCTCCGTTGGAAACTTCGTCTTATTGCAACAACACTGTGTTCTAGGCGGTGGAATTCCAACACCAGAAAAATCCTCTGTTCTAAGGAATAAACCATGTTGTCCACAGCACACTCGCACGTTGTGAACAGCACACGCTTACAGCAGAAAGACGACGTACAGAATGGCGCACCCACAGACTGCGTTGTCTTCTACATCTTTCACATCACTTGCAGCGCCCATCTGTTGTTGAAAATTGTAACTACTGTAATTTCGAAACTTTGTCCGCCTGAAAATGTACTGTTGTCCCAAGCATATTGCAACAAACGGTGTATTTCTATCGCTGCTCGTTTAGCTTTTATTGCCGTTTCAAATATACCGGTCATTTTTGAAACACCCTGTACGATCATTCCATTTTAAATCACTCCTAATGCGTACTCCCAGATAATTTATGGAATTAACTGCTTCCAGTTGCTGACCTGCTATATTGTAGCTAAATGATAAGGGATCTTTCCTTCTATGTATTCGCAACACGTTACACTTGTCTACATAGAGATTCAATTGCCATTCCCTGCACCGTGCGTTAATTTGCTGTAGATCCTCCTGCATTTCAGTACAATTTGCCATTGTTACAACCTCTCGATATATCACAGCATCATCCGCAGGAAGCCTCAGTGAACTTCCGATGTTATCCACAAGGTCATTTATATATATTGTGAATAGCAACGGTCCTACGACACTCCCCTGCGGCACACCTGAAATTACTCTTACTTCGGAAGACTTCTCTCCATTGAGAATGACATGTTGCGTTCTTTTATCTAGGAACTCTTCAATCCAATCACACAATTGGTCTGATAGTCCATATACTCCTACTTTGTTCATTAAACGACTGTAGGTAATTGGAATTTGGCAGTAGGGAGAGAAGGAGAAATAACAGGAGAAAATGGACTGGGGGGAAAGAAATGAAAGAGAAAGCCATCAGGTAGAATTTTTCTCTGAGCATAACTCAGTCACCACTAACATTTGATTTAAGAATCACGAAAGAATACGTGGAAGAGATCTAACTACACTGTAGGAGTTTTTGAAAACTGTATTTTTAATTGGAGGACATTATCATGTGCAGATCGTGACTCTGGCCACAATTTATTGGATATGAATTGCAGACCAAAACCGAAAAAAAACCGCGAAAAAGTACGAAATTAAGGAGATGCGACACGCTTAAACTGAAGGAAACAGAGGCTATTGAGAGTTTCTAATGGAGCAATAGACAACGTTGGCATGAAACAAGGAAAAGGAATACCATAGAATGAGAATGGGCAATTTTAATAGATGACGTAGGGAAGGCAGAGCGTACCAAACAGGTAGATTAGATTAGATTAGATTAGATTAATACTTGTTCCATAGATAATGAATACGACACTTCGTAATGATGTGGAACGTGTCAGGTTAATGAAAGATGTCTGTACAAGATATTACATTACACAAAATATTGCATGACACTAATGCTTAAGTTAGTTTTTTCCCTCCCTTAATTTATATCTAAAAATTCAGCCAATGAGTAGAAGGAGTTGTCATCTAGAAATTCTTTTAATTTATTTATAAATGTTGGTTGACTATCTGTCAGGCTTTTGATGCTGTTTGGTAGGTGACCAAAGACTTTTGTGGCAGCATAATTTACCCCCTTCTGTGCCAGAGTCAGATTTAACCCTGCATAGTGAAGATCATCCTTTCTCCTGGTGTTATAGCTATGCACACTACTATTACTTTTGAACTGGGCTGAATTATTAACAACAAATTCCATAAGTGAATAAGATACTGAATTTAACTGATGACAGGCAAAAATATAAAAGCGCAGCAAATGAAGCAGGCAAAAGGAAATATAAGCATACAAAAATGAGACTGACAGGAAGGTCGAAATAGCAAATAAGAGAAGTCGCTTTTCCATGCATCATGTTCGAGTGGAACAACAAGTTTTGTACATAGTCGCCGCTCCGACTTAGAAGTTAATCGTTGCTTTGTACCGTCTTTCCAGTACCCCCATCATAGAAAGCAGCCCCACATTGCTTTTGGCCACTTCTCTACACTGGTCTGCAGTTCGTTATCTGCACCAAAATGTTGCCTCCATAGCCACTGGTTCATGTGAGCAGAGACGAACATCAGAGTGAGCCAAGTTCGAACTGCGGTGGGTGATCAAACACTTCCCGTTGAAAACGCTGCAGGGGCGTTTCCGTTGCACCTGTAGTGTGCGGCGGAGAATTGCCACGAAGACGGAAATGCATGACAAGTACATTATGTGGGGTTGCATGAAATCAGACGAAACCTCTCAGCGGACACCAATACTTGGCGGGAGACACCATTGTTCTAGGCATCGTTAGATGCTCAGAACTGAAAAGAGCGGCGTGACACGATTGACAGGTATATTAGAGACACACATCTGTGCAAAGCTTCATCGGATTTTCACTGTCGTTTCAATTTCGCTACCAATCGGACCTTACTTTCCGAATAGATCTCGTACAATCTTGTGAGAATAATTTAACGGAACACTGCAAGACCGAAGTGGAAACAAGGCACCTAGACGCTGTAACCTCTGAACGATTGAGTACCTTTGGATAGCCAGTAATAACAAAATTATTCACATAGTTTACAAGATAAATGTGACAGGTGAAATACCGCAAGGCTTCAGGAAGAATGAATAATTTCAGTTCCAAACAACGCTGCTGCTGGCACATGTGGATACTACCAAACAATCACGTTTATAATGAATCGTTGCAAAATACTGGCACGAATTATTTATAGTAGAATGGAAAAACTGGTAGAAGCCGACCTCAGGGAAGATCAGTTTGGGTTTGCGAGAAATGTAGGAACATTCGAGGCAATGCTGACGCTACGACTTAACCTAGAGGGTATACTGAAGAAAGGCAAACCTATGCTCATAACATTTGTAGGCTTGGAGAAAGCTTCCGACAGTGTTGATTGGTATACACACTTCGAAATTTTGAAGGTATCTGGAAGAAAATGGGGGAGCGAAAGATTATTTACAATTTGTACAGAAACCAGGCTGCAGTTATAAGAGTCGAGGGACGTGAAAGGGATGCCGTGGTGTGGATGAGAATGAAACAGGGCTGTAGCCTATCACTGACGTTATTCAGTCTGAAAGTTAGGCAGGCTGTGAAGGAAACCAGGAAGAAATTTGAAAAGGGAATGGAAGTTCAGCGAGAAGATAGTAAAAACTTCAAGGTTTGTCGATGATGTAACTCACAGACGGAAATTATGCCTTAAAAAGAGTTTTAAGGTGAACACCAACAAAATTAAAACGACAGTAATGAAATATAATCGAATTAAATCAGGCGATGCGACGGAATTTTATTGGGAAACAAGACACTAAAAGTAGTAGAAAAGATTTGCTACTTGGGCACAAAAATAACTCATGATGGCCGCAGTAGAGAGGATATAAAATGCTGACTGGTAATCGCATAAAAAGCGTATCTGTAACGAATAATCTGTAACGCTCTAATATCAATTTAATTATTAGGTGGGTTTTTCTGTAGGTAATTGTCGGGAGCTGTCGAGCTGTGTAGCCTTATATGGAGGTGAAACGTGGACAGTAAGCAGTCCAGGCAAAGAGAATGGAATCTTTTGAAATGTGATGGTGAATGCTGAAGATCAGATAAGTGGATCGAATACCTAATGAAGAGATTCTGAATCGAATTGAGGAAAAAAGGAATTTGTGGTACAACTTGACTGAAAGAAGGCATACGTTGACAGGAGACATCCGTAAGCATGAAGAAATTATCAATTTAGTTTTGGAAGGATTGGGGCGAGGGGGAGGGGGGGTAAAAATTGTGGGAGGAGCCAAGTCTTGAATACAGCAAGCAGGTTCAGATTGGCGTTGGCTGCGATAGGAGTGAGGATACCAAGAGGTTTGCACAGGACAGATTGGGATGGAGAGCTGCATCAAAGCAATCTTCGCTCTGAGAACCACAACGGCAACATTACATGCTTGTAGGTAATCTTAAAATGTTATCTGTAAGATCTTGAAGTAACAAAGATAAAATGACTCATGTGGTTACGTCAGATGCTTTATTTCCCTCATACAAAATCATATTGCAACAAGTCTTCACAATGTACTTTTATAATACATAAAAATGTATTTGCCTTCAAGACATTTTCAATTTAAGAGAACAGTGAGATATGAAACACGGTCCTGTGCATTTTCTTCTGTGATCCACTCAACTCATTAGTAATCTGTTTGCTTTACGTCATATGTTCACGCTTTTCAACGTATAACCTCCTTTTGGGATCCATATATTCTAATATTTCATGAATTTCCTGTTGCCTGAAATTTTTTATCGTCTTATGTTCACGCAGTAATTCGTGTTATTCATGTATAGTGTTCATTAACTTCGTTCTCTTCATCTACTGGCGTGTAGTAGTCTAACGCATTGTTCATAGAAGCTCGAAAATCCTGTAGACTTGTTTTCTTGCATGTGAAGTAGTACCGTGGATTCTGCGTTGTATTTGAAGAGTACGTGATACAACTGTTGGAGGACAGCCATTTAATCATTTGAGTTCTATTTTTTTAATGTACTAGAAGCTAAGGTGAAGCCTTCTTGCAGCGTGATTCCTCTTCTAACGTTATCATCAATTTTTGTAATCGCCAGCGCACATTTATACGAGAGTGGTTTGAAAAGTTCTCGGTACCACCACGAGAGGTCAGCGCTAACGCAACGTGTTGTTCACATGATATTCATTGGACTGTTGTCTGTAAACAGGTGTCACGTCAGTGCTCTTGGAAGAGAGCTGTGGCGGTGACGTGGCTCTGCTGTTCCAGGGTAGTGATTTGCGAATATGGAAAAAATCGAGATTCGAGCAGTGATTAAGTACTTCGGAAAAAAAGGTATGAAAGCAAAGGACATTCATGCCGATTTCCAGAATACAGGGGGGGGGAGGGGGGAGGGGACTCCGGTCCCTCATATTCAACTGCTGACAAGTGAACAAATTTGGCCGGGAGAGCTTAAATGACGATCCGCGCAGTGGCCGGCCAAGATGTGCCATTACTCCAGAAATCATTGCAAAAAATGGCCATAGAGCACTGAAAGTGCTAGATGTCATTTGAAAGGTATATCACATTTTAACTGATTAGAAATGAAAAAATTATCTACAATATGGGTGCCGCGAGTCTTAACGCTAGACCAAAAACGCATGAGAATGGACATACCGCTACAATGATTGGCCTGTTTTAGGAGTAATGAACGAGATTTTTTGCGCCGGTTTGTAACCACAGATGAAACTTTGGGTGCAATGCTATACTCCAGAGACAAAACAACAATCAAAGTAGTGGAAACATGCTGCTTCTCCGCCACCAAAGAAAGCAAAGACAATTCCTTCAGCGGGAAAGGTCATGTCATCAGTGTTCTGGGATGCGAAGGGGACTCTGTTTGTAGATTATCTCCCCACGGGGCAAACAATTACTGGAAAATCCTACGCCAACCTCCTGGACAGATTGCAACAAAAGATACGCGAAAAAGGCCAGGTTTAGCAAGGTAGTCATCTTCCATCAAGACAATGTGCACCCGTACACATGTGCCATCGCCATGGAAAAATAACACGAAAAAAGGTATGAATTGTGGCCACACCCGCCTTATTCGCCTGTTACTCCCATCTCTTCCGAAAACTGGAAATGTTTCTTAGTGGACGAAGATTCACTTCAAACGAAGAATTTATAGCCGGAGATGACAACTATTCTACAGGCCTGGAGGAAACTAATTTTCGAGATGGGATCAAGGTATTGAAACATCGCTGGACCAAGTTCATTAATCTACAAGGAGACTAAATTGAAAAATAAAAACAGTTTCAGTGATGTGGGTAATCTTTTTCTATACTGTGCCGAGACCTTTTTAAATCACCCTCGTATCTTTTGTCTTGATCAGGTTTCTGTCAATAATTTGTCTCAAGGCATAGTAATCCGTTATATATCGTTTTGCAATTTTTTACAGTTTCTGTAAACACCTTAAATTATTCCTATTACACTCCTGGAAATGGAAAAAAGAACACATTGACACCGGTGTGTCAGACCCACCATACTTGCTCCGGACACTGCGAGAGGGCTGTACAAGCAATGATCACACGCACGGAACAGCGGACACACCAGGAACCGCGGTGTTGGCCGTCGAATGGCGCTAGCTGCGCAGCATTTGTGCACCGCCGCCGTCAGTGTCAGCCAGTTTGCCGTGACATACGGAGCTCCATCGCAGTCTTTAACACTGGTAGCATGCCGCGACAGCGTGGACGTGAACCGTATGTGCAGTTGACGGACTTTGAGCGAGGGCGTATAGTGGGCATGCGGGAGGCCGGGTGGACGTACCGCCGAATTGCTCAACACGTGGGGCGTGAGATCTCCACAGTACATCGATGTTGTCGCCAGTGGTCGGCGGAAGGTGCACGTGCCCGTCGACCTGGGACCGGACCGCAGCGACGCACGGATGCACGCCAAGACCGTAGGATCCTACGCAGTGCCGTAGGGGACCGCACCGCCACTTCCCAGCAAATTAGGGACACTGTTGCTCCTGGGGTATCGGCGAGGACCATTCGCAACCGTCTCCATGAAGCTTGGCTACGGTCCCGCACACCGTTAGGCCGTCTTCCGCTCACGCCCCAACATCCTACAGCCCGCCTCCAGTGGTGTCGCGACAGGCGTGAATGGAGGGACGAATGGAGACGTGTCGTCTTCAGCGATGAGAGTCGCTTCTGCCTTGGTGCCAATGATGGTCGTATGCGTGTTTGGCGCCGTGCAGGTGAGCGCCACAATCAGGACTGCATACGACCGAGGCACACAGGGCCAACACCCGGCATCATGTTGTGGGGAGCGATCTCCTACACTGGTCGTACACCTCTGGTGATCGTCGAGGGGACACTGAATAGTGCACGGTACATCCAAACCGTCATCGAACCCATCGTTCTACCATTCCGTGACCGGCGAGGGAACTTGCTGTTCCAACAGGACAATGCACGTCCGCATGTATCCCGTGCCACCCAACGTGCTCTAGAAGGTGTAAGTCAACTACCCTGGCAAGCAAGATCTCCGGATCTGTCCCCCATTGAGCATGTTTGGGACTGGATGAAGCGTCGTCTCACGCGGTCTGCACGTCCAGCACGAACGCTGGTCCAACTGAGGCGCCAGGTGGAAATGGCATGGGAAGCCGTTCCACAGGACTACATCCAGCATCTCTACGATCGTCTCCATGGGAGAATAGCAGCCTGCATTGCTGCGAAAGGTGGATATACACTGCACTAGTGCCGACATTGTGCATGCTCTGTTGCCTGTGTCTATGTGCCTGTGGTTCTGTCAGTGTGATCATGTGATGTATCTGACCCCAGGAATGTGTCAATAAAGTTTCCCCTTCCTGGGACGATGAATTCACGGTGTTCTTATTTCAATTTCCAGGAGTGTATAATGGATCTTCGACAGCGCAATACGTCCCCCGTGGATACATAAATACGAAATTAGTAAAGACCATTCTGTGTTTGGATCACCACAGTCATCTCTTTCAGTAATTATTGTCTGGAGAGAACTATGATTTGACTTGTGGAACGGAAGACAGGGGTTATCTCGGATAAACTTGCTTCACTTCTCAAAAGAATGTTAGATGCTGACGGAAGAATTAGGATAGACGGCGATTCGCTGATATACTCAATCAGATACCTGTTTAGTCCATGGTAATGTCGGAATTTCTATTATACTGTGCAAAATTTTGCCAATCGTTAATTTCGACTGAGGATTATTGTGTGCTACTGAATTTACCGTATTATATTCTGGTGTTTCCGTATGAGAAGAAGATCTTTTTTTTTTTTCTTCGCATGATCGGGAAACAATTTCATAACTGTCGGAGGAGAGATGTCGACCTCTGATTCCGTCCTGAGTAATGTCGGCAGTCCATCAACCGCTTCTCGCATAAATATTCTTACAAATGTTGCGACTTTAAGCCCAGAGGGGTCATGTAATTGACAAGATTCAGGAAGATTTTATTTATGTCCTGTAGCTGTACAGTTATGTGATAGATATGTAGACTGTAGCTGTACAGTTATGTGATAGATATGTAGACTGTAGCTGTACAGTTATATGATAGATATGTAGACTGTAGCTGTACAGTTATGTGATAGATATTTAGACTGTAGCTGTACAGTTATGTGATAGATATGTAGACTGTAGCTGTACAGTTATGTGATAGATATGTAGACTGTGAAAGTATTACTCTAGGCGGAGTCTTTAATTTGCATAACACTTTTTTTAGAAACTTCAGTACAAATTTCTGCGTTACGTGGAAAAGACTTCATGTTAGTATAGGTCAATATCTTTGGTCCTAAAACTATTTTGGGCATCTGTCCAATGGCGTGACTGTATTTATGTATTTGGTTAGTACCTGGGCTATTATGTATGAAAGGAAACACACATACACACTTTTGAAACGGCAGAGTGGTGCAAAGGAACCCCTGATTGTTATGCCACCTTTGTGTAGTAAGCAGTTAACATGACATGTTTTTTTGAGATCGAATTGCCAGAGGCGACGCTTGATTGGTAACGTGCTGCAGCGGTCTATGTCACCCATACCATCTACAGGTGTATCCGCACGCTTCATCAGTGCGTCGATTCTCTTCTCGGATTATGAGTGTAGCGCCGCCGCATATACAGGGTGTTACAAAAAGGTACGGCCAAACTTTCAGGAAACATTCCTCACACACAAAAAAAGGAAATATGTTATGTTGATATGTGTCCGGAAACGCTTACTTTCCATGTTAGAGCACATTTTCAAATAGTTCAAATGGCTCTGAGCACTATGGGACTTAACATCTGTGGTCATCAGTCCCCTAAAACTTAGAACTACTTAAACCTAACTAACCTAAGGACAGCACACACATCTACGCCCGAGGCAGGATTCGAACCTGCGACAGTAGCAGTCGCGCGGTTCCGGACTGCGCGCCTAGAGAGAGCTCATTTTATTACTTCTCTTCAAATCACATTAATCATGGAATGGAAACACATAGCAACAGAACGTACCAGCGTGACTTCAAACACTTTGTTACAGGAAATTTTCAAAATGTCGTCCGTTAGCGAGGATACATGAATCCACCCTCCGTCGCATAGAATCCCTCATGCGCTGATGCAGCCCTGGAGAATGGCGTATTGTATCACAGCGGTCCACAATACGAGCACGAAGAGTCTCTACATTTGGTACCGGGGTTGCGTAGACAAGAGCTTTCAAATGTCCCCATAAATGAAAGTCAAGAGGGTTGAGGTCAGGAGAGCGTGGAGGCCATGGAATTGGTCCGCCTCTACCAATCCATCGGTCACCGAATCTGTTGTTGAGAAGCGTACGAACACTTCGACTGAAATGTGCAGGAGCTCCATCGTGCATGAACCACATGTTGTGTCGTACTTGTAAAGACACATGTTCTAGCAGCACAGGTAGAGTATCCCGCATGAAATGATGTTAATGTGCTCCATTGAGCGTAGGTGGAAGAACATGGGGCCCAATAAAGACATCACCAACAATGCCTGCCCAAACGTTCACAGAAAATCTGTGTTGATGACGTGATTGCACAACTGCGTGCGGATTCTCGCCAGCCCACACATGTTGATTGTGAATATTTACAATTTGATCACGTTGGAATGAAGCCTCATCCGTAAAGAGAAAATTTTCACTGAAATGAGGGTTGTCACATTGTTGGATGAAGTGTACCCGTGGAGGCCAATCAGCTGCTGATAGTGCCTGCACACGCTGTATATGGTACGGAAACAACTGGTTCTCCCGTAACACTCTCCATACAGTGACGTGGTCAACGTTACCATGTACAGCAGCCACTTCCCTGACGCTGACATTAGGGTTATCGTCAACTGCACGAAGAATTGCCTCGTCCATTGCAAGCGTCCTCGTCGTTCTAGGTCTTCCCCAGTCGCGAGTCATAGGCTGGAATTTTCCGTGCTCCCTAAGACGCCGATCAATTGCTTCGAACGTCTTCCTGTCGGGACACCTTCGTTCTGGAAATCTGTCTCGATACAAACGTACCGAGCCACGGCTATTGCCCCGTGCTAATCCAGACATCGAATGGGCATCTGCCAACTCCGCATTTGTAAACATTGCACTGACTGCAAAACCACGTTCGTGATGAACACTAACCTGTTGATGCTACGTACTGATGTGCTTGATGCTAGTACTGTAGAGCAATGAGTCGCATGTCAACACAAGCACCGTAGTCAACATTACCTTCCTTCAATTGGGCCAACTGGCGGTCAATCGAGGAAGTACAGTACATAGTGACGAAACTAAAATGAGCTCTAACATGGAAATTAAGAGTTTCAGGACACATGTTCACATAACATCATTTCTTTATTTGTGTGTGAGGAATGTTTCCTGAAAGTTTGGCCGTACCTTTTGTAACACCCTGTATAGTTGTGGAACAAGACATCGCTGACCCTCTAACCCCACGGGCACGGTAGCTCAGCGTGTTCGGTCAGAGCGTTAGCTGCCCTCTGTAACAAAAAAAACTGAATTAATCGATCAACAACGAACTTAAACGGATGTCTTACGACTTCCGCCCCGAGCAGACGCAACGAAAAAAAAAACTGTCGATTCCTTATGTTTCTAAATACTTTAATTTCTTAATAGGGACGCCACGATCGACTACGCCAACGCCACTACACATTCATTGATAATAAACAAACTGACACATAAATGCAGTAAACAAACAAACTAGGCACAAACAGAAAATCGCAATCGTTTAATCTTGGAGCTTCTACGTCCTTCCACTTCAGTGGTCACAACGCGAATCTGTTTTGCATTCGTGCCTATGTTTTTAACTGAGTGCCACGCATTAACGGGAAATAATCCGTCAACGACGAAGTCATTAGAGACGGATCACAAGCTTTAATTGATGATATTGAGGAAAGTCGGCTGTGATTTTCCAGATTTACTATCCCACCATTCGTCTTAAGTGATTCAGGGAAACCTGCATCTGAGCGCCTTTCTGGAAATTTGGATCCCACTGCTTCCGAATAACAATCCAATGTTTCAAACACTACACTACATGCTCATACGTCTACTTTGCAACATACTCGTACATTTTATACAGGCTCTTTTCTACCTGTCATAAAAGTGTTTGTTATTCTGCAAGATACATTTTCTACAGCCTCCCACAATAATTCATGACCTTTTGCAACAGCTGAACGCAACTTACTTTACGGTCAGAAAATGGTACAATACCTGTACTACACTGAAACTCGTTTAGTTTCATTTTGTTCCGTTAATGCCATGTGAGGTATTATTTTTCAGCAACTCAGTTCAAACACAAATGGCGTGTTTAGACCAGAAACACGAACCACTGTTTCGTAAGGTAGGGGTTCTTGCACTGATTTCACAGTACACTTACTTCGTTATGGGATTAGTTGCTAACACCATGCTGTGGCTTTATAGGACCAGCGGCAGCAGTTTAGTGAATACTCTGTACATAAGGCAAACGCCTTTTCTACTCTGAAACATACTCGTACATTTTATACAGGCTCTGTACGGAAGGAAAACATCCTTTTCTACATACCAGAAAAGTGTTTGTTATTCTTCAACATACATTTTCTACAGCCTTCCACAATAATTTGAAACGGTTAGTGACAAATCACGTGCTTTCAAACCAAATTTGAATTCCTTTCTCCTCCTATGCTCTGTAGGACTATATAAGGTCACTTTAGCTTGATTATTACTAAAATTTATCTAATTTTGCATATATTGATGTAAATTACAATAAAGCAGTCATTAACTGCTAGTACTGCTTACGTTGTACACGAAGCATTTCAAAGGCTTCCCAGCTGTATTTTAAACACTGAGTTGTAGGTGCTGTGGATGTTATGATGTCTTTGCGAGGAATTCCGTCTGTGATCCGTTACGTCGAGGATGTTGCAGAAGAAGACAACCTGATTAGGATGAGTACGTACGTATATTTCACATTCCATCACATTGATACGAGAGTACTTCTTGATAGAACTCACAGTTGCACAACATAGCTACTTTTCGTAAGCATGCCGTCGACGTGTTACAAATTCCTCATATTTTGAACGTTGAAGAGAAACTCAGCAGGAGATTTACACCAACTTAAATTTAGATTAGCTATGATAACAATCTAAGTAATATCACTAGACATTGCCTCCATTGAACTTACAGTGTGGCTATCTGTATAATTCAGGCACCAGAACGACTACACCTCGACAAGATCCACGATTCACACATGTAATGGACCACATTAAATAAATCAAAATAAAGTATGAGTGAAAGGCGATTGCCTTCAGTTACAGTTCATAAGTGCATGCTAATTACAAACTCCGTGAAACATTTCAGAAAAACGTACAGGTAAATGGCTAAAAACAATGCAACAAATGATACAGTATGTAAAATACAAACTCTCAAAGATTTTTACAACTTTATAACTGTTCTTCGTGTCCGCCCTTCGCTACACATCTAATCAGTAGTCTTTCGGGTGTTCACTACATCTAAGAGAATCCATCACTCTGACACTACAGAGGTACGCAGGGAAACTTTGTCAAATGAATCTTACTCGAATAATTGACGTTACATGTCTTCTCGAAAAATTCTTTTGATTGTTAACACCTGTTGGTATGACTGAAACGAACGTAAACCCCTTTTCTGCTGCGATGTTTGCCACTGGTATTCCCACTGATAGTCCACCTCTTTCTTCAAATTTTGAGACAGTCAGATTACGAAATTTATATAAGTAGCGGTGTCCCATCTTTGATGATGTCTTTTGAAAATCACCTACTGAATCATAGTGTAAAATTCATAAGAGCACCATTGAAAGTTAAACTCATATACATTATAGTTTCCATCAGTCTGCGCTATTAAAAAACCATGGAGCACAAGTATAGGTAGCTGTGAAGTTAATCTGCATCCATTGATTAACGTTTCTTGCGACTGCGATGGCGTTATTGCGTCGCATACTGAACTCGTGCACGCTGCATCTCTCACGCTGCATCTTGCATGGGAAAAACGGTGATCTCAGGCTGCAGGCACTTCCTTAACGGTCACCCAATGGAAATGGACATTTCAGTTTAGCTAGTTACCTCCAAGTGTACAAGCAAGATGCGAATAACGAAGCCACTTTTTTTTTCTTAGAGTCAAGGTTCTGTACAAAATCAAGATCTAAAATTCTTATATTAAATGAAGAATGTTCGTTAGTAGATGAGAATTTTTAGCGAATCACTGATGGCGCTTCATCCAAAATACTATCAGTCCCTACTTAATATCGTGTTGTTCTACATCTGGTACCCAAACATTCAAGTTCGTTTTTTTGTTTCCCGCCTGGAAGGCGGCGCGTGGGTTGGATCAGGAAAAGGTAAAACACGTCGGTACTGCTGTACGAATTTAAATCCCCTTTACTCAGACAATAAGAATACATAACTTGCAAGGTGGTACGAAGTTGAAGCTAAGTTTCCTGGCTGGCTGCACCTGATGAAATGGACGGAGTCTGTAGCGGAGGTCGTAGAGCTGAAGGGAACCAGCTAGAGGGCGTTGCCGTCGGTGTCTCGTGGTAGTGCCAACCTTTGAAACTATGTGGCATCGTTACTATCGATACCATACGTTTAGTACTGACTCCACAAGTAATTCGCATGTGCAAGAAGTACGAGCATGAATTAATAAAAAGCTGCAAACGTCGGAGTACTGCATAGCGTTGCAAATTTCACCCCCTGTGGTTTCTAGAAAGTGGCGGCACAATTCAAGTATTAGTGAACTACAGCCAAATCAAGATCACAGGTATGTTACAGGAGTATACTGACTATAAGAGCGCGCAATTATTAATTTTTTTGCTGGCCAAGGGTCTGTCCAGGGAGAATGTTCATCCTGAACGAATGGTAAGAAACGGATCCGCACAGAGCTGATTCTGCGCCGCTAGGAGAACTATCGAAGCTACGCCCTCTAACCCCTCGTAATTTTTTCTAAACAAAATAAGTAAATTTTATTATTTCATAAGTAGGTTTCATAAATATGAAATATAATTGAAAAATGTTACTTAAGGGGAGTCGGAACGCCCAATCCCGACAATGTTAAATATAACGACTTGCCTACCCTGTATTTCAGGAACCACTGTAGCCATTGACATGAAATTTTTACAGAACATTAAACTGTATGTTCTGAGTCTGCTGAACTACAATAATTTAATTTCAGTCACTGCTTTCTGAAATACAATTTTTTAAATGCGTGGTTAAAATTTTGTGAACTTTTGTACGTTATCCTTAATAACTTTAAATACACATAACATTATGTTCTTCTTTTAGTTCAGTAGACTCAGGATATGTATGTTATTACTCCCGGAAAATTTTAATACTCTACTCGAAGTGTTTTCTGAAATTTAGGGAAAAATGCAACAGAAAATGTAAGTTTTCAGGAACGGCTTCTAAAGTTTTAAAAGACTGTAACTCAATATATGCTTAATTGTTTTACTTTTAGTCACTCAAAAGCACCCTGCACCATACCGTATATCATTCTCTTGATCTCTTTCCAAGATTTTTCTTCTATCTAGACTCCTTAGTGGCCAACTCTGCTGCATACTCTTCTTTATCAATGCGAACCTTGTCCATTAGTTCAAGTTATCTGATGCAGTTTGCTCCAGGATTAATTCCTATTTGCTGTAGCACTTTCACCCTACCAATATGGCCATCATTAAAAACAATAACAGCATCACTGCCCCCCACTTTAGTGTCTTCATCCCAACAAAAATATTTTTTGGTAAGCGAATCCATATAAGATTATTGAACGACTCATTGGGATTTTGAATCTAACCATGCAGACACTACTTCAGTAATTCAGGGTTTGCCAGGTCTCTGGGAACAGGTTTTTTGATATACTTGACGACTGCTGGGATGGCTGTATGAACCGTTTGAGTACTGGGCATTGCGGTAATTACACCATGAATCAGGTCCAGGAGGGCAAAGGTGGTGTACTGGTTTTTCAGCAGTTGACACTCTGTGAAAGAAGGCAACACATACTGACTGCTTCATTGTCAACACATCCTCATTATTATTTCTAATGGCCATCTCATAATACTACTGCAGTTCATCAATCATTTTGTCTATCAGCCTGCCTCTTATGGTTTTACCATCAGAAAGTTTATTGTCTCTCAAACTTTGTTTGAACTTCCTCAACCTTGCGCCCATCCTCTCCTGCACATGACCTTTATAACATAGCAATCCTCAGCCTTCTATATAAAAAATTACCGATTTTATAAGATCTTTAAGTAATACACGTCAAAATTTTAAAATTTTCAACTGCTGTAGATATTTTTTAAAAATAAAATAAAATACTTCCCATGTGAGTTTATAAGTGATACATGTATCATTTTATTCAGAAAATTGAAAATTTCATAATGAAATAAGAATCCAAAAACCTGAAAAAATTTCGTTATAACTCCCCTTAATGAACAGATTGAATGTGTCATTACAACAAATAAATTACAATTTGTGTAAACGTTCTGAAACTTTAAAAAAAATATATCTCTACAACTTTTTAATGGCAGCTACTGCCCATTGCCTTTATTGCGATGTATAACAAAGAATATATTTCAATTGTGCCTTAAAGATAATTAATTTGGCCTTGTTACCACTTAGAAATTAAAGAATAAGGGCTATAACTGAGAGACTGGAAAATATCCTTTTCCAATAATTAGGTTTTTACTATAATTCTATTTTACATTTCTTTGCTTTCATCTCAGCTACCTCATTAATTACGTCACTGAAGTCAAATTTAGCTGCTGTATCCTATACCATCGCCAAAAGTAACTGAATTTTACAGTCTTTTTATGTCCATACTCGATCTTAAGTAGTTTTTTACGATCTCCAATTTGCTGTCACTGCTATTTCGGTGTTTAGATAATCAGCTTTTAACTTACACTTCGGAAAAAAATCTTCATAATATCCAAATAAGAAGCTACGTCAGTGCTCTTCATCGGCTCTTCAACTATCGCTTGAAAGCAGCTATTTCGTTAACTAGCTATGCTGTACCAGTATCTCTGTCATTATATTTGGTAGCAAAATCATGTGCACAATTTTCAATACAAGATATGGCGTTTGCTTATTTTATTCATAGCTGTAACTTTCAGCAAATATAATATACATATCAGAATAAAATTCAGTCGTCAGTTGTAAATATACGTATTTCTTTTCGCTGTACTGATTCGACACATTAATTTGTCATCCTCAAAATCCGACAAAATTTGAGGTATTATTAATCTTTAGACCTTGGCTATGCTTTTATGTTAAGTATAAGAAGCATATTACAGAAACACCTAGTATCGGTTTAGCAGATGTCAATGCCTTATTCATAGAAGCGTAATGCCATGATGTGACCAAAAATGTACATATTGTGTGTGTTTATTGTAAACACAGACTGACAGAATGATAATTTACAGTAACCGAATCACACCTTTGGTATGTACATGTCAAGCTGTTGGGCCAGCAGCAAGGAATACATATAAAATACACAAAAACTAAAACTAAGTTATATAAAGAAGTTATATATAATACATTTGAAAAACATGGCACGTAATTTCCGTACACAGAGGAATCGGCTAATTTTCACATTCCATAAGAAACGCTATGCAGTCAAAATAGTGTCTCTTTTTAAATTAAAGTTTATCATTCAACAGATCTTTTCAGTCTGATTCAAATAGTGTCCATTCTTTATTGCAAGTAGATCATTCAACAAATCTTTTGCATCTTATTTGTTGAATGATCAGCTTGCATTAAAAACTACAATATCTTGATTGGGTAGCATCTGTTATAAAATGTGAAAAGTAGCATATTCATTTTATATTCTGTAACTATGTGCCGCTTTTTTAAAAAAAAAATTATTACACATAACAGCTTTATGTACCTTAGTTATATATATATATATATATATATATATATATATATATATATATATATATATATATATATATATATATATATTTCTGCTACTGGCACATCAACTTGTGTACATAAAGGTAATTGTAAATTATCAATCTGTCAATCTGTGTTTACAATAATCACATACAATATGTACAGTTTTGGATATATCATGGCATTACGCTTCTATGAAAAAGGTATTAATCTCTGTTAAACCAATACTAAGTAAGACTCTGTAAAATAGTTCTTACAGTTCACATAAATGTATGGTCAAAATATCTATAATACCCCTAATTTTGTAGGCTTCTGAAGGTGAAAAATAAATGTCGAAACTGGTGAAGCGAAATAAAAATATATTTGCAACCAACGACTGATTTTTATACTCAAATACAAAGCTTCCATTTAAGGCGTTTGCTGATTGAAGATTAGGGTCATATGAAGTGATGAGTATATGAGATATCCCTTTTGCAGATTACTTATTATTCAATGAAACACTTTGAAGCACTCTTGCTCAAACAGTCTTGCCCTTAGGCTGCAGAAATCGACTAAAACCGGAAGCCTTGAGTGAAACAGCACATTTATTTCAGCACCTGCTCGCGGAATTAAGAGATCTTAAAATACCGTAGCGAAGTAGCAGCAAGATCTCCACTGTTGAACACGAGAGAATTGTGTTAAGGATAGGCGTCTCTTCGGTAGTGATCGTTTTCTTAACGATGTTACATGGACGAAATGACACTGTGACAACAGTGTCCGTTTAGAGTCGAGGGCCGACGGAAACGCTTCTTCTCGCAGGCAGAAGATAGAAACACTAGGGGTAGTCCTCGCAGTTCTTAAGCCATCTTTCTTCTCCCTCAGAACCACTTTGGTACGATCTGTGTTTCACGCATAGTTGTGTTCGAATCAACAAACGACGGGTAAGAGAAACATACACTCCTGGAAATGGAAAAAAGAACACATTGACACCGGTGTGTCAGACCCACCATACTTGCTCCGGACACTGCGAGAGGGCTGTACAAGCAATGATCACACGCACGGCACAGCGGACACACCAGGAACCGCAGTGTTGGCCGTCGAATGGCGCTAGCTGCGCAGCATTTGTGCACCGCCGCCGTCAGTGTCAGCCAGTTTGCCGTGGCATACGGAGCTCCATCGCAGTCTTTAACACTGGTAGCATGCCGCGACAGTGTGGACGTGAACCGTATGTGCAGTTGACGGACTTTGAGCGAGGGCGTATAGTGGACATTCGGGAGGCCGGGTGGACGTACCGCCGAATTGCTCAACACGTGGGGCGTGAGGTCTCCACAGTACATCGATGTTGTCGCCAGTGGTCGGCGCAAGGTGCACGTGCCCGTCGACCTGAGACCGGACCGCAGCGACACACGGATGCACGCCAAGACCGTAGGATCCTACGCAGTGCCGTAGGGGACTGCACCGCCACTTCCCACCAAATTAGGGACACTGTTGCTCCTGGGGTATCGGCGAGGACCATTCGCAACCGTCTCCATGAAGCTGGGCTACGGTCCCGCACACCGTTAGGCCGTCTTCCGCTCACGCCCCAACATCGTGCAGCCCGCCTCCAGTGGTGTCGCGACAGGCGTGAATGGAGGGACGAATGGAGACGTGTCGTCTTCAGCGATGAGAGTCGCTTCTGCCTTGGTGCCAATGATGGTCGTATGCGTGTTTGGCGCCGTGCAGGTGGGCGCCACAATCAGGACTGCATACGACCGAGGCACACAGGGCCAACATCCGGCATCATGGTGTGGGGAGCGATCTCCTACACTGGCCGTACACCTCTGGTGATCGTCGAGGGGACACTGAATAGTGCACGGTACATCCAAACCGTCATCGAACCCATCGTTCTACCATTCGTAGACCGGCAAGGGAACTTGCTGTTCCAACAGGACAATGCACGTCCGCATGTATCCCGTGCCACCCAACGTGCTCTAGAAGGTGTAAGTCAACTACCCTGGCCAGCAAGATCTCCGGATCTGTCCCCCATTGAGCATGTTTGGGACTGGATGAAGCGTCATCTCACGTGGTCTGAACGTCCAGCAGGAACGCTGGTCCAACTGAGGCGCCAGGTGGAAATGGCATGGCAAGCCTTTCCACAGGACTACATCCAGCATCTCTACGATCGTCTCCATGGGAGAATAGCAGCCTGCATTGCTGCGAAAGGTGGATATACACTGTACTAGTGCTGACATTGTGCATGCTCTGTTGCCTGTGTCTATGTTCCTGTGGTTCAGTCAGTGTGATCATGTGATGTATCTGACCCCAGGAATGTGTCAATAAAGTTTCCCCTTCCTGGGACAATGAATTCACGGTGTTCTTATTTCAATTTCCAGGAGTGTATATGGAGCAACCGACTGTCCTATGGAGCTTTTTCTTTTTTTAGTGAAGATAAGGCCATCGATGGCGTGTACCCTAGGCCGTTTCACTGTTTTCATAAAGTTTTTGAATGTTGATTCCAAAGTGCAGTGGGAACAGAATACGCCTATCCCTTCTCGTCCGCAAAAAAAAAAAAGTGTCGGCGGGTCGGTCGACGTGCAAGGCTATGGATGGTGACAGTGTTGTCACATGTAGGCGCAGTGTGTCACACTGATGAAATTCCGGCTCCGTGGTGAGGCTGTTAATGCCGCTTCTTACAGTATCACTTTGCTGAAACTGCGACGGGCACTATGCCGCAAACAATTTGCAGGAGTTGTTGTAGATATCTCATTGGAAACACTTGACATTTCCATCACCCATTTGCCAGGGCGCTTAAGAACCATGTGGCAGGGCAGCTCTTAGAAGACGATGTGACCATAGCCCGAGAGGGCACTTGCTATATATGCTATATCTACTACAAGAATTCTTTACCACAGACTTTTAGGAACTGGTCAGTCAATGATTGTAAAGTGTTGTAAAGGTACAGGGATAGAATACTGAAAAGTAAAATTTCAGGTTGGTAGTCCCGGCGCTGATGTCATTACCCCATTAGCGACTTATATCATCGTAGATGATATCAGATAGCCACACGCGATAGATAACGAAGAGGTAGTGCGTGAATTCTTAGCTACCGTTCGATGACACCCCATGTGTTTTTCACTAGGTTATTTTGCGTCAACTTAAGGATCCAGTGCATTAATTACGAGTAATCAAGGTGGAAAAACATCCATTTTTCGTCTTGCTAATTGGAGTATATAGTGAAGAGAGTATGTCAGAGCTCAGCAGTGACAAGGCAGTAGTCCACGACGTTTCTCGTGACAAATGCATGTCTCAGGAAGAATTTCGTAAATGTTTTACGTAACACTGTCGCCGCTTCCGACCAGTGTACGTTGCGAGCTAACATCCCAAAGACGTTCGAGCTCACATGCGGTACCTCTTCGTCGAAAAGTCTTGGCTCAAACTCATCTAGGGGTTGGACAGCACGTGTCGCATTACACGCCCTAAATTAGACACTTGTGGCCCTTTGGTTAAATATTTTGGCTGATGGCAAGTTTGTGAAATACAAACTTAACATATAATAAACAGTAATAATAATATCGGGAATTAAATTAACGACCCATAAATGATGTAGGCTACACAGTTGCGATTTGGTTAGAATAATGTTTGTTCAGAAAGCAAACTAATAGCGAAAGTGGTCGTATTTAGAGTTACTGTTACACTCTAGCGCATACCCATTTGACACAGTTCGATCATTCACAATCTCATCGCGAAATACATGTTATCTACGCGAAAAGTCAGAGTTCACACCAGGCACGCGGCTGCTCACCGCTCAAAGACTAAGTCCCGCGATACCACACAATGGAAAATTTTCTGTTTCACTTCCTAGCTGCCTAAAGACCGACTGCCCGCTTTCTCGTCTCAGTCCGAACTGTCCACTTTGGTGTCTCCAGCCGAACTGCCCACTTTCGCGCCTGCACAAGCACTGTTCCTTTGGCCGTCCCTGTCCACGTTTTCCGCGCGCCGAATATCTTAGCTCAACTGACTAGTGCAGTTCCCATTCCTGAAGCCGTCCATCTGATTGGCTACAGCTTATTCTACGTTATTTTACATTTTAACATAATTAATAATCAAAGCTTGACCACTTTCACGTTCAAAAAAAAGTAACAATAATATATCTTACATAATAAACGTTAAACTCTTTTACGTAAAACCAATACAATTTCCTTCTTACCTTCGAATGCCACGGCCAGTAGCGTTGCACCATGTGCTTTCTGATAAACAAATAGGGAGCAAAAGCAGCTATTATGCACTAGACTTTACAACAAATATTCTGTTACCTAATGATTTAATAATATGTCATGCTGTCAGCGTTGAATGTGTTTTGTGTGGCGGAAATGATGATCTGATGCTTAACTGTAAATACTGATAATTTAAAGTTACTGTATCTTTTAAACAAATAAAGTTAAAGAGTTGATATTTACAATGTTTGTCATTTTAATGGCTCTTAGCACTACGGGACTTAATATCTGAGGTCATCAGTCCCATCATTTTCATGATGCACTTCTTTATGAAATGTCGATCAGTAAGATCGACCAAAGCGTTCACATTTTAGCATTTAGGTATTTGTTACAAAACTTGTTAATTTCACTTTAACAGTAAATCCTAAACTATTATAGATATGACCAATATTCAAGTTTTATTGGGATCACCATGAAAATTTATGGAGAATGGCAGATTAAAATTACTATGGCTTGATTCCCTGCACTAATATAGTTATCATAAATGTTTCCCTTTATGGCCGATCTTGGTCCGCCATATATAACACTGATACCTCTCCTCGGCCACAGATAGCTTCTACTGGGTTTCCCTATGACGTAGGTTGTCGTCTGGCTCACTCGCACACTACAGCGCTTAGGCCTCAATAGACAATAGACGCCTGTGAATTTCCCTATCTCGTGCTGATTCTGCGCCATTTGTGGCACGCTGTCCTGGACGACAGGGTTCGTTTCACAATTTCTGTAGGCTGACTCTTTCATCTATATATTTAAACGAGAGCTCGAAGCTCGTTAACTAACAACGTCCCATACTATGAGTGCCGAGAAGGTGTATATAGGAAGGTTATGTATTCTGGCACGACTGTCGATGTGGATAGCACGAAATCTGTCCAGACAACTCGCTCCCTTCACCGTTTCCGAGATACCCGTTCTCAGACGCTGGGTCATAATAATTTTACTTATGTCAAAGTGGATTTTCCCATTTGCGGCTCGTGTCACAGAATGATTCCCGATTCGTCTCTGTTCCGTTTATGTGCACCTACATATAAACAACAGTGTTTGTGGGTGTAGTTGATGGCACTTCCAAAACGCCCCACAGCTGATCACTGCCTTCTGTGTCTGGTGCCACCTTTGGTTCCCCCGTCGTGCACTAAGTTTGTACGGTGGTAGCTGTTGGTGTTGTAGTGATATGAGTGCCAGAAATGGTCGCCATAGCATCTTGGTTGTCACCAGGACACCTTCTGTCTCTTTCACGTCAACGTATTTTTCAAATGTTCTCTATCATCTACGATTATTCTCGAATATTAATGACTGTTCTAAAATATTCTCGAAATTTTTAGGACACAACTTGGAAACGGGACGTGTCGCATTGGCCCGCATTCCGCAAAATAGTCATAAGCGATGAGCAGTGCAATACAGTAAAGACGAAGGAACAGCTTGTTGAAGAAGTATTTTTGCTTATAGAGACAAACCACGAAAGGTATGGGCGAACAATTTTAGCAACAAAACATGACTTAATTCCAGAAACCGGAACAGTAAATTTTCGAACAGAATTCATAAATTCGCCGAATACTCCCAATATACCTTCACAAAAAAAGCTTCTAAACAACACCATAGAAGCGGAAATATTAAACAGAAACCAAAAAGGCAATTCTGTATTCATACCACGAATTCCACTCATTTTAACTAATTTATCCTCCAGATTTAAGAGGGTACAATTTCCCGCGAGATGAGACTACAGTGTAACTATCAGTAAACCACAAGGGCAAACTTTCCAGTAGCACAAACTGAATTCTAAACATTAGTGTCTCCTATCTGGACAACTGTACGTAGCGTGTTCGCGTTTTGGTCAAAGACAACATTTATTCAGTTTGAAATCAAAAGCAGTACACCAAATGAAGCGTTTAACACTATACTCACTATACTTTTAATATGTTAAATGATATTCATATAGGATGATTAATTACATTTTTTTTTCATTTGAGAAAACAAACGCAAAAAAGACCAAGCGAAGCAATTTCTTTTCAGCTAGTGTGGCCAAAATGACTTGGTAGCTAGCAATGACTAATCGTTGGAAGCTGTACAAATAGCACAACTACACAAAAAATTAACTGATACGAGGGTGAGTCAAATGAAAACCTTAAATTTGTGATAACATATCGAAATTTCGCGCCGTTATCCTGTAAGTTGGTAAGCGTGTTACAAACAGTGGGCAGAATGGTCTGTAGGTGGCAGCACAGTACAGATGCACACATACCGTCGCAGTATCAGTATAAAGATGACCGCCCCATTTGCGACTTGCACCAGGGAAGAACAGCGTTCTGTTATTCGGTTTTTGCTTAGTGAAGGTGTGAAACGTATTGAAATTCATCGAAGAATGAAGGTTCAGTACGGTGATGCATGTTTGTCACAGCAGCAAGTCTACGAATGGGGTAGGAAGTTCACAAATGGTGTGACTTCAGTGGAAGATGCTCCTCGTCCAGGTCAGTCCGGTCGCAGGTTCGAATCCTGCCTCTGGCATGGATGTGTGTGATGTCCTTAGGTTAGTTAGGTTTAAGTAGTTCTAAGTTCTAGGGGACTAATGACCACAGCAGTTGGGTCGCATAGTGCTCAGAGCCATTTGAACCATTTGAACCAGGTCAGTCACAATGAGTTGTGACTCCACAGAAAATTGCAGCAGTTGGAACCATAGTGAAGGAAAACCGCCAAGTGCCACTGAATGACATTGCAGCATGTTTACACATTAGTCATGGGTCAGCACACCACATTGTGCATGATGTGCTCCAGTTTCACAAAGTGTCTGCAAGATGGGTACCACGGCAGCTGACTCCTGAAATGAGAGAACGACGTGTTGATGCTTGTGAAGAACTTCTTCGGCGTTTTGAACGAGAAGGTGATGGCTTCCTTGCAAGAATCGTTACTGGGGACGAAACTTGGGTTCACTTCCACCGACCGGGAACGAAGAGAGCGAGCAAGGAATGCACATCGATCGACAACTTGGTAGAAACCCCGGTTGTACGAGAAGTCTGCATTTTGGCTGTTGAGGAAACATGCACCTTAAAAATGACCTCGTCGTTACTGTGGAAATGCCTGCCACACAATGGTTTCTTGATCTGAGGAAAGAGGTCGAAGTCAATGGATGCCATGGTCAGGAGAATCCGAATGGTAAAGGCAAAATCTGATAACCCAAAGATGCAACGTGTGTGACTGTATCCTGTTATGAATGAACTGGTTAGTTGTCGTGTAGCAAAAACATTCCCTTAAACGGCTTTCCACGACGTTTCATTTTGATAGTCCCCCGTAACATTATCAGCCCTTGATAGTATGCTGCTTTGACGGTTTGCCGCTTACGAGGATAATATATTGTCACCACGTCTTGGTAGTCCCAAAAAGCACTCAGCATCATCTTGTCCGAAGGTGGTTGGCTCTTCGCCTTTTTTGGAGGAATGAATCCACGCGCTGCTTGCTTTGCTCCTTTGTCGCGGAGTCAGAGTGATAACACCCGGCACTCCTCCTTATTAATTAGGAGCATACAGAAGTCTTCTTTATGAGCCTGACACAGTTGTAACCTTTCCGTCGCTGCTTCGGTTCGGCAGGTCTTTCGAATGGGTGTGAACAGTCGCGGAGGCCAAGGAGTGGTGACCTCTTTCATATTCAACATGTCGTGCAATATGTTGAAAACTGATCCATGACTGATTTCTCACTTTTCGCGTTATCGCCTCGACTTTGATGAGCCGGTCTACGAGCACAAAATCCTCCGTTTTTCTAGCGATTCCGAGTTCTTCCTAATGAGATTGTATACGACTCCGTTCTTCATCATTCAGACTTGCTTGACGACACTGAAAACATATGTGCCACCTAATGAGTATGTAAAATCTGCAGATTTTTGCCTTAAACCACTCTGAAATTCATTAATGACGTCACCTGTGTTGTCAAATCGGCTGCCACGCAACAGACTCTTCATTTCTGTGAACAAGAAAAGTCACTTTGTGCGAGATTGGGAGAATATGGCGGATGCTGCAAATTCTCGAAGTCAATCTGCGAGACGAACGAACCAGTGCAGTGTCAGCCAGAAGACGAAAGCCTCTGGAGAGCATACCGCAGCATTTCTTAATCAGAGGTTCGCGTAACTCGTCCGAAGACTGCTGTGGTATCTGCCAGTAATCGTAGACCCTTGCCGAAGTAATCTGTGAGAATGACCCCACGACTGTCCCTAGGAAACTGGAAACATGACCTTCCCAGCTGGTTTTTGCACTTGGCTAGTCTGTCAGAAGTATGTGACCAATTTGGAAATTCCTTTCCCATCTCAAAATAGTCCCATCAAATGGGATATCATTTCCATAAACAGCCGACATCTCCTCCTCATGAAGTCGCTGGGCACTTCTACCTTTCCAATGTAGGCGATTTATCACAGTGGCAACCCCAGTTTTCTCCATTTCACACCTCTGTCACCTCTGAAACCCACAGTAAAAAAAATGGGCACAATCAGCTGAAATATTCAACATCGTGCGCTGAGGAACCAATAACTCTGACAAAATTTCACCAATGTAGCATAAAACACTGACTGAAAAATGCCACAACGCCAGAAAATAATTAAAATGGAAAGTAATGAAATTTCTAGAATATTTTCTAAGTAAAGTATTTAAGTAGTTAGCATTGCAAGATCATAGGTTAATGTAAGTGCGAGATACGCCATCGCAAATATGAAATGCTGATACATTAATAACCGATGTAACCGCTAGAATACTGGAAGGAGGCAAACAATCATGCATAAATTATGTTGTACAGGTGCCGAATGTCAGTTTGTGGGTTGGAGTTCCACGCCTAGTGCACTAGTCGGCCAATACAGTGAGGGTTAATGCTGTTTGTGGATGACGCTGGAGTTGTCGTCAATTATGTCTCGTATGTTCTCGTTTGGAGACAGTGTAAGTAGGCTGTTTAGGTTTTTATGTTGGCAACGCCACGTAGCGCTCTGTATGAAAACCACTGACTGTGCTGTGTGCAGTCTGTGGCTGGTTGGACTCATTTTTGGAATATTCGCTTGTGTAGTGTTGGGTTGTTGGATAGGAACAGCGCGTAGCGTTGCTCTCTTGGAGGTGAGTCGCCACCAGTGGTGGATGTGGAGAGAGAGATGCCAGAGTTTGAGAGGTCACTATAAGCGGACGATCTGGAGATGTGTCGGCCAGAAAAGGGAAATTTGTAAAGATGGATGTCAAATATATATTATGATGACTTTTGAACATTATTAAGGTAAATACATTGTTTGTTCTCTATCAAAATCTTTCATTTGGTAACTGTGCCTATAAGCAGTTAGTGCCTTCAGTACTTAGAATCTTTTATTTAGCTGGCAGTATTGACGCTCGCTGTACGCAGTAGTTCGAGTAACGAAGATTTTTGTGAGATAAGTGATTCTTGAAAGGTATAGGTTATTGTTAGTCAGGGCCATTCTTTTGTAGGGATTATTGAAAGTCAGATTGGGTTGCGCTAAAAACAATATTGTGTGTCAGTTTAGTGATGATCAGAATAAGTAGTGAGAGAACTGTCTGAGTACGTTCAGTTTTAGTCAACTGTCTTTGTGTCAAACAACGTAGAAGTTTACCAGCACAGTAATTCATAATTTTCCAAAGGGGACATTTCAACAGATTTGGTGATCGAGCAGGCCAAGGTTATATGTCGACACTCAATAGAGCATCTTGGGTTACAACTGCGATATGTGGGCGAGTGTTATCCTGTTGGAAAACACCCTCTGGAATACTGTTCATTAACGGCAGGTCAGATCACCAGACAGACGTAGAAATTTGCAGCGAGGATGCATGCAATGAATACGAGAGTGCTTCTTTTGTCATACAGAATCGGTCCCCGGACCACAGCTCGAAGTGTAGGCCCATTGCGTCTAGGATGCAGATTGGTTGGTTACAGGCCCTCAGCTGGCCTCCTTCTAATCAACACACTACTATCACTGGCACCGCGGCAGAACCAGCGTCCATCAGAAAACACAACAGACCTCCACCCTGCACTCCAATGATCTCTCGCTTGACACCACAGAAATCGCAAATGTTGGCGGTTTGGGGTCAGTGAAATGTATGCTACAAGTCGTCTGGCTCAGAGCTGTCACTGAAGTAACCGATTCGGAACAGTCCCTTGTGTCACGGTGGTGCCAACCGCTGCTCAAATTGCTGCTGCAGATGCAATACGAAGGCAGACCTATACGTCGATGGTCTTTCTTCTCGGTAGTGCTACGTGGCCGTCCAGAGCATGGTCTTCTTGCCATCGTACATTCTCGTGACCAGCGCTGCGAATAATCATGTAAAATGGCTACATTTCTGCCACGTTTTTCTGCAATATCGTAGAAGGAACATCCAGCTTCTCGTAGCCGTATTTCATGACCCCAACCAAACTAAGCGAGGTGTTGATAATGGCGTCTTTGTCGCCCTAAACGCATTCTTAACTAACATCAGCTCACCACGACGAATCTGAAAAGTAACTAACGCTCACGAGCCTTACAGCGTGTATTTAAAGCAAATCTGATTAGCATCCTCTTAGTGCATAGACAATATTTCTGATGTGGAAACACGCCTACCAACTTTAGTTCATGTCGCTGACATCTTCCTTGGTGTTGTGATTTTTTTTTCCGTCACTGTAGTTTCCAGGTGATACTTAGGATTTCACGAGATCATACTGACATGTTTGAGCTTAAAATCTTTTCGTTGTTAAGTTAATTATTGACAGAGCATTAGCATACTAGGGCGAGAAGAGGTAGAGAATATTCCTGAAGGTAGCCATATTGTACGGGGTGGGAGGGTCACTCTAAAAGAAATGCACACAAATTTTGTGAAAATAGAGTTTTCATTCTGCGTGTGTGAAAGTCTTACAGTGTGTAAACACAACCTTCCCGCTCGTTTTCAAACTTAGTTCAACCTGTTCCCGTGAGTGGCGCCGTCACAGCTTGTCTTCAAGATGGCTGCTACACTTGACGTTCGTCAGAAGTAACGTGCTGTCAAAGAATTCCTGTGCTGTGAAAACGAGACAGTGGGAAACATTCACAAGAGGTTGAAAGAGGTGTATGGAGCTACTGCTGTCGATCGCAGTACAGTTAGTCGGTGGGCAAGCAGGTTACGTGATGAAAGCGGGCACGGCAATATTGAGGAGTGTCCTTGCAGCGGTAGGCCTCGTACAGCACACACTCCAGATAATGTGCAGAGAGTTAACGAATTGGTGACTGCTGACAGACGCATCACAGTGAACGAATTGTCACGCTACGTTACGGTAGGGGAAGGAAGTGTTTGCAGAATACTGAAAGTGGTGGCGTTAAAAAAGGTTTGTGCCAGGTGGGAACCCAGAATGTTGACAGTGGCTTACAAAGAAACAAAAAAACGATATGCAGCGAACTTTTGGAACAGTACGAGAATGGTGGAGATGAATTTCTTGGAAGAATTGTAATAGGTGATGAAACATGGCTCCATCATTTTTCACCAGAGATGAAGAGGCAATCAATAGAGTGGCATAATGCAAATTCACCCAAGAAAAAAAAATTCAAAACCACACCTTCTGCTGGAATAGTTATGGCTACGGTGTTTTTCGATTCCGAAGGACTCTTGCTTGTGGACATCATGCCAAGTGGAACCACCATAAATTCTGATGCATATGTGACGACACTGAAGAAATTTCAAGCTCGACTGAGTCGTGTTCAACAACATCGGTAAAAGCAGGATGTTTTGCTGTTGCACGACAATGCACAGCTACATGTCACAAAAAACCATGGAAGCAACCACGAAACTCCGATGGACAACACTGAAACACCTGCCTTACAGTCCCGACCTGGCTCCATGTGACTATCGTCTCCTTGGGAAACTGGAAGACTCTCTTCGTGGAACAAGGTTTGAAGATGACGACTCCCTTCCGCACGCTGCCAAACAGTGGCTCCAACAGGTTGGTCCAGAATTTTACCGTACGTGTATACAGGCGCTGGTTCCAAGATGTTGTAAGGCAGTTGAGAGGGACGGAAATTATGTGGAGAAATGAAATATTGATCCTAAAGGATGTATCTACACACTGTAAAACTTTCAAACATGTAGAATAAAAGATGGATTTTTTAAAAATAAGTGTACGTTTCTTTTGGAGTGATCCTCGCATTATTGTTGTTGAAGTTGTTGTGGTCTTCTGTCCTGAGACTGGTTTGCTGCAGCTCTCCATGCTACTCTATCCTGTGCAAGCTTCTCCATCTCCCAATACGTACTGCAGTTTACATCCTTCTGAATCTGTTTAGTGTATTCATCTCTTGGTCTTCCTCTACGACTTTTACCCTCCACGCTGCCCTCCAATACTAAATTGGTGATCCCTTGATGCCTCAGAATATGTCCTACCAACCGATCCCTTCTTCTAGTCAAGTTGTGCCACAAACTCCTCTTCTCCCCAATCATATTCAATACCTCCTCATTACTCATATGATCTACCCATCTAATCTTCAGCATTCTTCTGTAGCACCACATTTCAAAAGCTTCTAGTCTCTTCTTGTCCAAACTATTTATCGTCCATGTTTCACTTCCATACATGGCTACACTTCATACAAATACTTTCAGAAACGACTTTCTGACATTTAAACCTGAACTCGATGTTAACATATTTTTCTTCTTCAGAAACGCTTTCCCTGCCATTGCCAGTCTACATCTTATATCCTCTCTACTTCGACCATCATCAGTTATTTTGCTCGCCAAATAGCAAAACTCCTTTACTACTTTAAGTGTCTTGTTTCCTAATCTAATTCCCTCAGCATCACCCGACTTAATTCGACTACATTCCATTATCCTTGTTTTGCTTTTGTTGATGTTCATCTTATGGTTCAAATGGCTCTGAGCACTATGCGACTTAACATCTGTGGTCATCAGTCGCCTAGAACTTACAACTAACTAAACCTAACTAACCTAAGGACATCACACACATCCATGCCCGAGGCAGGATTCGAACCTGCGACCGTAGCAGTCGCGCGGTTCCGGACTGAGCGCGTAGAACCGCGAGACCACCGCGGCCGGCGATGTTCATCTTATATCCTCCCTTCAAGACAGTGTCCATTCCGTTCAACTGCTCTTCCAAGTCCTTTGCTGTCTCTCACAGCGAACCTCAAAGTTTTTATTTCTTCTCCATGGATTTTAATACCTACTCCGAACTTTTCTTTTGTTTCCTTTATTGCTTGCTCAATATACAGATTGAATAGCATTGGGAATGGCTACAAACCTGTCTCACTCCCTTCCCAACCACTGCTTCCCTTTCATACCCCTCGCGTCTTATAAGTGCCATCTGTTTTCTGTACAAATTGTAAATAGCCTTTCGCTCCCTGTTGTTTACCCCTGCCACCTTCAGAATTTGAAAGAGACCATTCTAGTCAAAATTGTCAAAAGCTTTCTCCAAGTATACAAATGCTAGAAACGAAGGTTTGCCTTTTCTTAATCTAGCTTCTAAGATAAGTCGTAGAGTCAGTATTACCTCACGTGATCCCATATTTCTATGGAATCCAAACTGATCTCCCCGAGGTCGGCTTCTACCAGTTTTTCCATTCGTCTGTAAAGAATTCGCGTTAGTATTTTGCAGCCGTGACTTATTAAACTGATAGTTCGGTAATTTTCACATCTGTCAACGCCTGCTTTCTTTGGGATTGGAATTATTATATTCTTCTTGAAGTCTGAGGGTATTTCGCCTATTATTTTTACTATTATTTTGAAACATCAGTCGTGCTTGGTGGACTAGTGGTTGATCTATACATCTCCTTTTACTGCAGTAGTCTGGAATGACAACCGGTTGAAAAACTTCCACCAGGTGGCTGAACATCACCCTTGATGGTACTCCCAGGCTGTCATATCATACGACAAACGTTAAGTCTGTTAGCCTGACGGGGATCTCAAACTTGCTCCTCCAGAGCAGGAGCCAGTATCTTGAACCCGGCGGCATCCCGCTCGCGCCCGATGTAGGAGCGGCGAGCTGCGCGGCCTGCGGTCCGCGATGCCGGCGCCGTTCTGCGGCGGCTAATGGACGGCAAACTGGGCGCCACTCGCGCGATAAATCAGCCCCGAGTGAGCTGTCTGTCAGGCGCGCCCGCAGCGCCGCCCCCATTAATATCGCCTGCGAGGGCTCTCCAGGGCCGCGGCGCGCCGGCCCGGCATTCCGCGGGCACACGAGACGCGCCGCGCCGCATTTGTGCGACTGCCCACCCACACTGTACTGTATTCTGGGGCGTGCGCTAGCGTAGGCCGGAGGGCGGCGCCCAGGCTCTCTCTCCTAACGTTCTCATACTTTCCGTGGCCGGGCATTTTCGAATCTTACACCGCTCTAGTTTTGTTTACAGTTCTAGTTTTTATATTGCGGATCTACGTTAGTAAAACCCTACAGGGAAGCCTAGAGAGCTAATGCGCTGCTTCCTGGAATCGGGTAGGGGCGCCGGTCCGGATCGAATCTACCGGCGGATTAACGACGAGGGCCGGGGTGCCGGCCAGCCAGGATGTGGCTTTTAGGCGGTTTTCCACATCCCACTAGGTGAATACCGGGCTGGTCCCCACGTTCCGCCATAGTTATACGACTCACAGACATTTGAACACGTTCGCATTATTTCATGGCTTACACCAGACGCAGACAGCTAGGGTACCCTACTTACGTCCTGGGGGGATCGAGGTGGCGGCAGGAAGGGCATCCGGCCACCCTCGCTACTAACACCGCCAAATGCGTAACAACACGGCCAACCCCGCGCTGACGCGGAACAACGGCTCAAAGAAAGGAAGATTAGTGTGGGTAAAAACTTTCTAAAAACCAACAACGCATAAATATTTCTTTATGTACAACAACCGCTTAGGACAAACTTCGCTGTTATCTTCACGTTTTGAGTTGGAATCTCGCGCCAAGTTGTCATTTTTGCGGATAAAATGCAGCACATTATACAAAGGCATATCATAAACAAAACATTTAAAATTGTTCAAATGGCTCTGAGCACTATGAGAATTAACATCTGAGGTCATCAGTCCCCTAGAACTTAGAACTACTTAAACCTGACTAACCTAAGAACATCACACACACTCATACCCGAGGCAGGATTCGAACCTGCGACCGTAGCGGTCGCGCCGTTCCAGACTGGAACGCCTAGAACCGCTCGGTCACAGCGGCCGGCCAAAACATTTAAAGTCAAAAAGCACCTTCTGCTCATTATCATGCATATATACGTATATGTATATTGTTACGTCATAAAAATAACAGCACACTGTAAAATGTGCAGTAGTACATCTGTTTGCGTTAGCTGGACATTTCCAGCTAACGTAACGTTTTATTTACGACAAACCTGTGTATAATGTGCTACATTCCATCCGTAACCATGACAAGTTGGCGTGAGATTCCACCTTATAATGAACACGTTTTATAAGAAAAAATTTTGAAGATCTGAAGATGACTGCAGAGTCTGTCGAAACCGGTTGCTGTAAATGGAGAGGTCTGTATGCGATCTTGGATTTAGAAAGATTTTACCGCGTAAAACAGATCGCTTCTTCTGAGTTCTCAAAATGAGAAAATTCTATCTAATTAACGTCGACTCACACTCGACGGAACGGAACATCAAAAATATTCCACAAAGCATTTCAAATGACAGCATTCGCGCCGGCTGACAACGGAACGGGACGGGGTGGCACGGAACAGGAAGCCAACGTCAAGGTTTCACGGAAAGGAAGTTATGCAAATGTGCCACGATACCTTGGATATTATTTCCACGATTATTTTGGTTTTACTATAGCTAGACAGAGAAAAAGTTACACTGTACATAAATAAGAACATTGCCGGCGGTGGTGGCCGAGCGGTTGTAGGCGCTACAGTCTGGAACCGCGCGACCGCTACGGTCGCAGGTTCGAATCCTGCCTCCCGCATGGATGTGTGTGATATCCTTACGTTAGTTAGGTTTAAGTAGTTCTAAGTTCTAAGGGACTGATAACCTCAGAAGTTAAGTCCCATAGTGCTCAGAGCCATTTGAACCATTTGCAACTCTGCGTCCTCTGTGTCCGTCGTTGTGTCTATTCCAGTACTTGGAGGGGTGGGGGGGAGGGGGGCAGTTTCCAATAGCCCTGATCATCAGACTGTGGGAGAAGGTGTATCGTTTACAGCCGAACTAAAACGACTTTCTGACAATACAGACAATTTAGACCGGCCAATAACATTTTGGCACTTAACTTGAGGGTCAATTGTGCCCTGCACCAAGCGTGTACAAAGATCTAACAACAGATGTTGAGCGAAAAGTGGGGTACAGAGGGCAAGTTCTGAGGTACATACTGATTTGCTATTCTAATAGCAGTAAAATACTGGATGGTGCTGAGCGATCTAAATACGTGCGTTTTGGTTTATAACCTCGAAAGATGCTGAAAAATGTGGGTGGGAGAGGAATATATATATATATAAGGCCGCCATTCCATTCCCACTAACTTGTACTCATTGTTCAATATTTCAACTGCTTCACAGAGTTTCCTTCTAAAAATATTACTTTCTATGGCTAGTACATGTATGTTCTTAAAATTCATAAACTGGCCACATTATTCTTGGTATTCTGCCACCACTGATATTACCTTTTGTCTTAAACGTGTTTAGTGTTTGTGATCTTTTAACACGTTATTTTATTGTCATTACAGTTCCGCTGACACGTTCTTTATCACAACCATACATCACTTCATGCGCTCCTGCAGTGTGAAGGCTGTCAGGCAGGTCGAAGAAGTCTTTTATGTTTGCTGACTGCAAAATGTAGTCCCCATACCTTTCTCCCGAAGGATTCTGCCTATGAGGTCAGCTACTCTAGTCACAAACGCAACCTTACGGAATGTGCTACAGGTTCCTCGTTTTTCTTGTCTGCACTATCATTACCGCTTGGTTTGAAAGCACTGTTTATGAAAAGGTGATCACAGCGATTGCCCATCAATGTTCCCTTAAGAAAATCTAGCACTGAACACAATGCACGCAAAGACAATGCTTAGGGCAGCTTGCTTCTGGCCTCGGCGATGGAGCTAAATGGCGCCTAGATAATTAGGTTTAGAATAAATTTTGTGCTCTAAGGTATTGTCAGTCAGGCCTTCTCTAGAGCAACGCATCTAAAAACAGAAAACCGACATCACTCTCCATCTCCACAGTGAAGATGGTTTCTAGATGAATGTTGTTCCGAAAATCGTGTAATATATGTAGCTCCTACTCGTTGTGCATCCAGATAAAAACAAGTATCAACGTAGCGGAGGCATCAAGATGTTTCTAGTACTACACCACTTGATGATTTTATTCGGAATGCTCCATACCAATGTCACCTGCTACAGGTGACAAAGATGAGCCAACAGCAACCAAATCCCACTGTTCATAGCATTCTGCCTTATGTTTAAAATAACTCGACCGCAAGCATAATTACACCATGTGACATATATCTGGAGCAATTTTCTCTCCATGATTTCCATATTATTTATTTCTGGGGGCTATAGGAATATGTAAGTGGTCACCCCTTTGGAGGGAATCGAGATAGCTTATTAAAATTTTTTGAATTAGTTTCTTCGGTTAAGAGTGCTGGTACCCGGGAAACCGCTACGGTTCGGTCACAGCACCAGCCCGCATTGCTGGTTTAGCATCGTTCTCACTTTAAAGGATTACTGGCGAACGGAAATGGACGTGGCGAAAATCGCCCCAATCGTCGACGAATGTTAGCGTAGGGAATTTCTCACGTGAGCCCCCGGTAGGTGGGAAGAGAGTGCTGGGCCCAGACGAGCACGATCTTTCTGCTGTTGGCTCCCGAGACGACAACACGTCTCTTCCTGCTCTCGTATGAATCACCTGGCCATTTGGCCGTAATGCCACCTGCAGACTTTTGGCGTCTTCCCTGAATGCACCCCATCTATTCCTGACCATGCAATACACCTGAACACCCAAGAAACTGGGACACGTGCCTAATATTGTGTAGGACCCCGTGATCACGCAGAAGTGCCGCAACACGACGTAGCATGGTCTCGACTAATGTCTGAAGTAGTGCTGGAGGGAATTGACACCATGAATCCTGCAGGGCTATCCGTAATAGTACGAGGGGGTGGAGATCTCTTCTGAACAACACGTTGCAAGGCATCCCAGACATGCTCCATAATGTTAATGCCTGGGGAGTTTGGTGGCCAGCGGAAGTATTTAAACTCAGAAGAGTGTTCCTGGAGCCACTCTGTAGTAATGCTGGACGTGTGGGGTGTCGCAATGGTCTGCTGGAATTACCCAAGTCCGTCGGAATGCACAATGGCCAGGAATGGATGCAGGTGATCAGACAGGGTGCTTACATAAGTGTCAGCTATCGGAGTCATATCTAGACGTACCAGGATTCCCATATCACATCAACTGCACACGCCCCACACCATTACAGAGCCTCCGCCAGCTTAAACAGCCCCCTTCTCACATGTGTGATCCATGGATTCTTGAGATTGTCTCCATACCCGCACTCGTCCATCCGCTCGGTACAATGTGAAACGAGACTCGTCCCTCCAGGCAACATGTTTCCAGTCATCAACAGTACAATGTCGCCCAAGCGAGGCGTAAAGCTTTGTGTCGTGCAGTCATCAAGGGTACAAGAGTGAGCCTTCGGCTCCGAAAGCCCATATCGATGACGTCTCGGTGAATGGTTCGCACGTTGACACTTTTTGATGGCCCAGCTTTGAAATTTGCAGCGGTTTTCGGGAGGGTTGGACTTCTGTCACGTTGAACGACTCTGTTCAGTCGTCGTTGGTCCCGTTCTTTTTCCGGCCGCAGCGATGTCGGAGATTTGATGTTTTACCGGATTTCTGATATTTACGGTACATTCGTGAAATGGTCTCGAGAAAATTCCCACTTCCTCGCTACCTCGGAGATGCTGTGCCCCATCGCTCGTGCACAATGAGCAGTGCTGAAGATTTATCCGGTTCCGCCAATAAACGTTTCCCCGTAAATCTATGGAGCTAAGATAGCGGGGATTCTGGCTGCGGTCGCGATGGGATATCCCGCGACCCCGAGGCAGCTCTGATGACGGTCGTAAGGCACATTTCACAGGAAGCGCTGAGTCATCACACGTTACTGGTCATTTCATGACTCTGCGTTTTTAGTAACACTAAACACAGTCATTATCTTATCACTATCTCGAACAGGACGCTTGACATTTTTACACAAACTCTAGATACACTGCAAGTCAATCCCACAATGTCAATTACTTTAAATCCACATTTACATGTACTCTGCAATCTTATCCTTCTCCCGCTGCTTTTTCCTATTCTATTCATGATCGGTACGACGGAAGCATTGACTTTCGGTACTCCACTGTAAAAGCCCGAATTTATCTAATTCATCTCATTACACGAGATTTATGTCAAATGGAATGGTATGCTTCTGGACTCATGTTACGAAGTGGGCTCCCTGAATTTCGAAAGTAAAGTTCTGGTGGCCCAAAACGCCTTTCTTACGCAGCCTGCCACATTCGACTACAATGAACTGAATCCGAATTTATTGGCCTTTAGCTACCTCATGTTACATATTATATGCATGTATTGACAAAAAATTATTGTTAGAATGTATGTTTGTTTTTACGCTTGCGCACACACACACACACACACACACACACACACACACGCATGTGCGCTGTAAACAGAACATACGTAGTTGCAGGCCACTAGTCACAGAAGACTTCTGTGCAGATCACGGTCAGTGATGTGTTGGCCTTAGATGTGGATACCTCCAGCGACAGTGGATCTGTACAACACGTAGCAAAATCTTTGATTCTGTGTTTGCAGCAGAGACGTCATGTAAGCTGGGAACAACTGATCAAGCTGCACAAGTACTTGTGAACTGATTGTAGAACTTCCACGTTGTCTGGGGCACCCAAAGGGAAGGTGACCCGCGTCCTCTCCTTCTCCACCAGAGCAAAATGGTTTCCCTACATGCAGTCTGTGAAGATCTTTACAGAAACATCAGTTCTTAAATGTGAATCTGCTTATTAGGGAGACGAGCTGCCTAGGCTTTGAAATTGTATGACATTTCGTGGAAAATGGGACCCATATTATCGTGCAATTCTCGCCTCTAAGTCTTGTGGTTTCCTCCAGTTCCCGTTGGTAGTCCATCACGCGTCTGTATAAGTCCAGGAGGCCGTATCTCCTGTCACACCAGCTACTTTGTCGAAGCAGTCGACATCTTCATTTTCAGTGGTCCCAAAGTCTGATTTCATCCGAGCGAAGTGGTGCTACTGACAAATGACTGCGAGTGTACAGCGGTTCCCCGCTTTCAGCGACTGGCCAGCATCCATATCGTACTTGTGATGAGTTAACAGTTAACATAACGAGATGCACACGCGGGAAACGGCTAACACACTCTCAAGTCTATCAGCAGAACAGCGAAATAACATCTTAAAATAAGTTGAATCCCATAGAGTGGATTTCGATTGCGACTTCTGCGGAACGGTCGTTGTTTGGCAACTCGAGCCGTAGGAGACTCGAGCATTCAGTGAGGCTGTTGTGCTAACTGTACAAATCCACGATGAATCGTGCAACTGTCCTATGAATCCTCGACATATTTTCGGTTAACCCAACATTTTAAGGGTTCAGGGCTAGTAAATGTACTCAAGAAGTGATCAAAAGAGGGTTCTGGAAGCGATTTTATACAATAATATTCCAAAATCTTGGAAGAGTGCTGCATCTGTAGATGGTATTTTCAAGCCAGCTGTTCGTTTGCTTGTCATAGCCGACAGCCTTTTCTCTTCCAATACCATTTCGGCCGGTCGGAGTGGCCGAGAGGTTCTAGGCGCTACAGTCTGGAACCGCGCGACCGCTACGGTCGCAGGTTCGAATCCTGCCTCGGGCATGGAAGTGTGTGATGTCCTTAGGTTAGTTAGGTTTAAGTAGTTCTAAGTTCTAGGGGACGGATGACCACAGCAGTTAAGTCCCATAGTGCTCAGAGCCAATATCATTTCTTTTATAACTGTTTCTTGAGCCCGTTTTTTCCTGTCACGAGCTGTGGCGCACTTCAATTGTTTGTTTGTTTGTGTGTGTGTGTGAAAGCGGCTTACAGAAAGCAGCAAGCAGTCAGAGTCCGGTCCACCGACGCTTAACTCAGTATTGCCATCGCCGTCAGGAAAGTTACTTCTGTAAAAATTCTGAAGCAAATTTCTTGAACAAGTTTAGTTGTTACATAGAAGCGTTCTAAAGATAGCCATATAACGCCTAAACCGATTGTGCTAGGTAAAGAGAGTATTACGTTAGCGATCACTCTCCCTCCGGAGATTCGAGTCCTCCCTCGGTAATGGGGGTGAGTGTTATTCTTAGCATAAATTAGTTTAAGTAATGTGTAATTCTAGGCACCGATGACCTAAACAGTTTTGTCACTTAGAAATTCACACACATTTGAACTTTTTAGCGATCACTGGACGAAAATTATATTGTTTACTTACCTTACATTTTTTCGGGCTAAATTTGTTTTACTTCATTCATTTTAATTATTCAACGGCAGCGTCCGTATTGCTTAGTGCGTTCATTAAACGGCAGCAATTTAGTTCGAGCTGCAACAAACTGTAACAACTGCCTGGAGACAAAACTATGTTTCAGCCTTGGCACTTTTGTTCGTAACAGAGACCCTTATTTCAGCTAAAGACTGGTTCTATAATTATTTCATCACAAAGTTCACTCATCGCAAAATACGATGACTTTTACAAACGCGCAGACTGCCGATGTAAAATGGAACTGACTGGGACATTAGAATATAAAACATGGTAATATCGGTGAGTGACGTAAGTACATTACTATTCTTGTATATTGCAACTCCTAGAAGGAATGGTCTGAATCATTCCAAAATCGAAGGACGTGTAGAACAGTGGATAAGTTCTTAAGACTGCGGAGAGGTGGCGTGCACGAAGGCATAGTAGCGTCCTCTTTTGTGTGGCCAGGCAGGTCGGCGTTATGTCACGCTCGGTCGGAACCATAGAGGCATAAAAGGGCAGATGGTACTACAGACACGCTGTACATTGCTTTGAAGCAGCGCGCCTCCACGTGAAATGCCCCAGAATATTAGCACTACCGTTTATGATTGCTTCTTGTTCTTAATTTATGTCCTGCGCACGCAACACTTGTTACAAATGGTAAATATTGCTGCGCTTTCATGAATGACGCAGTGTCAAGAACGCAAAAAAATGGTTCAAATGGCTCTAAGCACTATGGGACTTGACATCTGAGGTCATCAGTCCCATAGACTTAGAACTACTTAAACTTACCTTAGCACATCACCCACATCTATGCCCGAGGCAGGATTCGAACCTGCGACATGTCTGCGTCGACAGTTCATTGCCCTCTGTTGAGTACTGAACGGGTAGTAGGAATGCTATTTGGTCGGTTTTCACAGGTCCTTTACCCCCTAAATCAATCAATCGGTTTCCACTAACCAGAAACTACTGCTGTTTCACTGCGCAATGGGCACGTGGACGCCGTTACTGGCATCAAAATGTAGTGTTTCCGAACGAGTCCTACTTCAGCTTGTACTACCTTCGCCGGCCGGACTGGCCGTGCGGTTCTAGGCCCTACAGTCTGGATTCGCGTGGCCGCTACGGTCGCAGCTTCGAATCCTGCCTCGGGCATGGATGTGTGTGATGTTCTTAGGTTAGGTTTAAGAAGTTCTAAGTTCTAGGGGGCTGATGACCACAGCAGTTAAGTCCCATAGTGCTCAGAACCATTTGAACAATTTTTTGTCCTATCTTCACGACAGAGTACGTGTTAGGCACTATCGTGGACAGACTGCATTGTTGAGAGGCGTAGCGGAAAAATGGCAAGAGTGATTGATGCCTTGGGCGCCATTGGCGTCAACAGGCGAACTCGCCTCCTGCGTATTGAGGGCAATCTGGACAGTAAGCACTACATCAGCAAGCTTTTAGAGCACGAGATATTGCCCCTGCTGCAGGCGGCCTCACATACCATGTTTCAGCAGGACAATGCCTGGCCAAAAAAAACTCTGAGCACTATGGCACTTAACTTCTGAGGTCATCAGTCCCCTAGAACTTAGAACTACGTAAACCTAACTAACCTAAGGACATCACACACATCCATGCCCGAGGCAGGATTCGAACCTGCAACCGTAGCGGTCGCACGCTTCCAGACTGTAGCGCCTAGAGCCGCTCTGCCACTCCGGCCGGCATGCCTGGCCACATGTGATGAAGAATGTATACAATTTCTTCGAAGAACAATAGTTACAACAGCTTCCTTGGCCGGCACTTTGTCTGACGTGTCACCCGTCGAATATGTATGGTATGCAGTCAGTCAGCAGCTTAGTTCTGGTCCCCCTGCAACCACTTTCGATGGTTTGTGGACGCGCCTACAAGCCGCGTGCCAGCGTTTTGTCCAGCAACATACCCAGGCTCTCGTTGATTCCATGGTTCAAATGGCTCTGAGCACTATGCGACTGAACTTAGAACTAATTAAACCTAACTCACCTAAGGACATCACACACATCCATGCCCGAGACAGGATTCGAACCTGCGACCGTAGCGATCGCTCGGCTCCAGACTATAGCGCCTAGAACCGCACGGCCACTCCGGCCGGCGTTGATTCCATGTCACGATGTCTAGAGGCTGCGATTGTAGCACGAGGGGGATTCACACCAAACAGAATTCACATGGTCAGAGTGCATGAACATTCTGCGATTCTAATCACTTGTGTAATGTCATGTTCCTAATCTGTGGAATAAATTTCATTGTAATCACATGTCTCCGTCCTGATGTTGCAGTTATCGCGGACAGTAGTGTAGTTACTTGTTCGTATCTAGGATATCTTTTAATTTCTTCTTTGGTTAGTTTTCTTTCTAAGAAGTTGAGCCCTTTTTAAGCTTTCCAAACTGTAAATAATGTGCTAAATTACTTACGTTTTCAGTTCTATAAGTTCCAATACTACGCGCCTCCCATCCTCATTTCTATATCAACGAACAGCAGGCCCAGATACATACAATGCCGCACGCCACTGCGCCATAACGAGAGCTGAATCCGCCGTTAGCCGCCGTGAGCTCTTGGACGCCGGCGAAAGACGGGCGCCCCAACTACTGCTGCCGCAGACTTCTTGGAAGCAAGAGTCCCGCGACGCGATATGAGCCGCAGAGGGACGCCGAAAAATCGATGCGACTCCAGTCGGCTGTGGTCTGGTCAGGTCCAGTCCGCGTGCTTAATTACGGCCATGAATTATACATGCAATTAATGTCGGCCGCATTAGCCGCCGGACGGTTACAAAGGCCGCGCTTGTGCGCGCTCGCCGCAACAGACGCGCCGCGTCCGAGGAGGCAGCTTCTTATTTCACCCTCCCCCCTCCTTCCCTCCGTCCCCCCCCCCCCCCCCCCCAAGCTGAGACAAACCCGTGAGCCCTCAGCGACACGTTTTCCTCACCATATTGGTTACAGATCTGACCAGCAAACAGCAATAGCGATACCTGTACGGAGGAGAACAAACATGACAAAGAAATTGAATAACCACATCGATTTCGTCACTTCCATGGCGTCAGAGCTTCACAGTCGTCCACGGGGAACGATCATGACTACCAGGTTGACGTTCGAATATAATATGGAGACTTCGGTTGGTTCAAATGGTTCAAATGGCTCTGAGCACTATGGGACTTAACATCTGAGGTCATCAGTCCCCTAGAACTTAGAACTAATTAAACCTAACTAACCTAAGGACATCCATACCCGAGGCAGGATTCGAACCTTCCACCGTAGCAGCAGCGCGGTTCAGGACTGAGGCGCCTAGAACCGCTCGTCCGCCGCGGCCGGCGAGACTTCGGTTGTAAACAATGCTGTAGGACAAGTTGTTTGTTTTGAGACATTGAACAATAAAGTTTCGATAAAATCTCATAAATGAGATATCTCAATTACATACAGCGTGACTTTTTATTCAGATAAGTTATTGTTTGACGAAGTGATCAGGCAGTGGAGAGCAATAAACGAGGAAATGGGAATACCAAAGACCCATGTGGGGGACAAATAGGACAACAGGGCTCAAGTGGACTGCCTAGCCTTTGCTGATGACATAGCAATAGTAAGTGAGACGGAAGAAGATGCAAAGACACAACTCGACAACTTAAGCAAGGTAGCCAGAAAGGAGATACTGAGGATCACCTGTCACAAGACAAAGACATTAAATACCACTGCAGACTGGGAAACACCGGAAGGCACTGTGCAAATGGTGGAGAAATTTAAATACATTGGAGAATTTATAAGAGGAAGGAACAGGAGCAAGGAGGGAATAGCAGAGAGGATAAAGAAGATGAGGTCATGTTTCTGCATGACGAGAGAGATGTTGTTGTTGTTGTGGTCTTCAATCCTGAGACTGGTTTGTTGCAGCTCTCCATGCTACTCTATGCTGTGCAAGCTTCTTCATCTCCCAGTACCTTCTGCAACCTACATCCTTCTGAATCTGTTTAGTGTATTCATCACTTGGTCTTCCTCTACGATTTTTACTCTCCACGCTGCCCTCCAATAGTTCTAAGTTCTAGGGGACTGATGACCATGGCTGTTAAGTCCCATAGTTCTCAGAGCCATTTGAACCATTCTTCTCCCCAATCCTATTCAATACCTCCTCATTACTCATATGATCTACCCATCTAATCTTCAGCATTCTTCTGTAGCACCACATTTCGAAAGCTTCTAGTCTCTTCTAGTCGAAACTAGTTATCGTCCATGTTTCACTTCCATACATGGCTACGCTCCATACAACTACTTTCAGAAACGACTTCCTGACAAATCTATACTTGATGTTAACAAATTCCTCTTCTTCAGAAACGCTTTCCTTGCCATTGCCAGTCTACATTTTATATCCTCTCTACTTCGACGATCATCAGTTATTTTGCTCCCCAAATAGCAAAACACCTTTACTGCTTTAAGTATCTCATTTCCTAATCTAATTCCCTCAGCATCACCCGACTTAATTCGACTACATTCCATTATCCTCGTTTTGCTTTTGTTGATGTTCATCTTATACCCTCCTTTCAAGACACTATCCATTCCGTCCAACTGCTCTTCCAAGTCCTTTGCTGTCTCTGACAGAATTACAATGTCATCGGCGAACCTAAAAAGAATATATCCACAGAGGCAAAGATAAGCCACTACAAGGCAACGGTGAGGAATGCAGTATTATGTGCTGCTGAGACGATGACAATAGGAAGAAATGGGGCAGAAAAACTAGAGAAAGAAGAGAGAAAAATACTGAGAAAAATACTAGGTCCCAAAAGAGGTGGAGAGAGGTGGATGCGAAGACCTAGGGAAGAATTGTTCCGGAACATGAGAACAATATCCAGGGAAATCAGACTCAAAAGGGCAAGGTTTGCTGGACATGTAGTTAGGATGAGTATGGACAGAGTGACGAAGAGAGTATGGGAAACAACAGGGAGGACAAGGGGAAAGACAGGAACCAAGTGGGTTGTCGAATTTCGGAAGGACTGGTTGGAATTGGGGATCAAGGCCGAAGGAAAGGACAATTGGAGGAACAAATATACACCGACCAATATGCCGGAGATCAATGACAGAGAAGAATACAGAAAATATTAGAGTGTCACCAATGGAGTCGACAGGAGAAATGGAAAGTGAAGATCTCGGAAGAAGAGCGGGAGAGAAGAAGAGAAAGAATGAAGAGGTTCTGGGAAAAGAACAGGAAAATGCAGTCCACGAAGGGGCTACCCGTGGTCCTACAGAGGCAGTAACGCAAGAAGAATAAGTTATTGTTTTCAAATATATCTAGAGTAACACGACATAGTTCTTAAAACTTAAATTCTGTTCAAAATTTTATTCTTAACTATACACCATAGAGTACTTGCAAACTGAGTGCACTTAACATGTGTTAGCACTGACTTACCAGTGTTTACTTGCTGGGAGAGTTCACGAAACATTGCTGTGAAACCTCTCAAAAATCCATAATTGTGAAATTCGAACTGTTGCAGTTCACAACACTGACATTTTCATTACCACTTTTTGCAATAATAAAGTATAACAACCTCAAAAATTAATCTACGATTCAGCAGAATACAAAATTAATTTTATGGTCCCCATACTACAGCACATCAACGATGTTAAGGATAGCCCTTAAATTTCTACCTTCACTCTGTCGCGAAAAAAATGGTAAGGGGCACAACATTGTTTACTTGCTCACATAATTGCTCACGTACTCCTGATTATCGACTACTTTTGAAGGGCATTTTCGTCCAGGAATGTATCCAGATCTTTGTCTGACTCGTCGTTTTCCCCAATATCCTTTTACCATAAAGCGTCCCTGAAATGCATTTTCCTGGCCCGAACACAATACGCATTACTACTACTGGTAGCCATGCTTTTGGCATTTACCACTATTTACACGGGCACATCCTGACAATGTTGCCATTAGTGAACATCTGATACTAGAGATAGAGCTGTCTCTTCTCGGTTTATCGTGCCACTATCAACTAATACGAATAAAACCATCACGTAACATCTTCTCCATGCAACAATTGTTTCTCGTCGACTGTCGCATGCCACTGATTACGACCAAGGTCTTCATACACTGGGTTATCCAGAAAGATGTTACCATTCACATGGCACTCCATAATTTTAAATTTTCTTTTGTTGCAGATTAGAGATGGTCACCGGCCTTACTTTGAAAGAGAGAAGGACGGTAACAGCTTGGATGGAAGAGACTGCAACAACCACAACTGTAAAGGTAAAAAAATCAGAAGCGGTTTCATAGGGATCGTCCAAGCCGTTTAACTATCCATCGACTGCATGACAAATGCGTGTACGACGCATCTGTGACCAATGATTGTAAGCTTAACAGTGGACATCCAAAAAGTGTGAGAGCAGACGGGAGCATCTTAAATATTCAAGTCACAACGATTAGGAGCCCATGAATGTCAAGTATGAGATTGGCATTCGAAACTGGAAGCGCACGGACGAGTGTCCTAAGAATTCTCCACCTCGACCTGGGAATGATACCGTACCACATTCAAATGATACAGACCCTATATGACGCTGACAAAATTGATCATGTACGAACTGCTTTAGTATTATTAGAAATGACGGAGATAGACCCTTAAGTTGTGTTCTGTATGTCGGATGAAGCCACATTTCATGTCAGCGACAACAAGAATAAGAACAGTTACCTCATTAGGAGTACAGACAATCCCCATGAACTAAGAGAGCATTCTGGATCCCCTCCAAACTGTATGGTGTGGTCCGGTATGTTTTAAGTACTTAGTCCATTTTTTTAATGATCAGACTGTAACGGAAGGTTCTTACCTAGATATTGCAGAATTTTATTGTTGATAATCTTCCTCAAAGTATGGAAACGTCAGGTTGCTTCCAGCAAAATGGTACACACCACACTATTCTTTCAAGATTCAACCTTACCTAGATGAAACATGTGGTAGGCTCTGGACTGGAAGAGGTGGACCTTTGACGAGACCACCAAGGTTACCCAATTTGACTCCATGTGATTTCTAGCTATGGGAAATAGTGGAAGAATGTGTGTGCGCTACAAGGTCGACTGACATTAATGACCTTAAGGAACGCATAACCCAAGCTGTCCACTGTATACCTACCGAAATCTGTGAACGAGCTATGCCCTGTATAGTGAAAAGACTGTGTACATGCTTGGGAACCTAGGAGTACACTTCAAAGATGCGCACTAGCTTCATTTAGACTTGTGTACAAAGTGTATGATTTTATATTAAGATGAATAAAATAAAATAAGAATAAATTAGTAATAAATAATAAAATAAAAACAGTCCCATATAAGAAGTAACATCTTTTTGGACAACCCCATATTGCTGTTAATTCAGCGCCATCCTTTTTCATAGCAGTCCAGGAAGAGGCTCGGCGTGGCGGCTGATGGGGACCGAATACATACAAATCAAATGACATCACAAGTACTCATTTACATCTAGTCGCTGTCAACGTTAACCAGCAGACATTATGTTTAAGGCAAAAAGCATGAGACACTGCGGACTTAAAGACCGCTAAAATCTTTTGTGTATTAGTGTTTGAAATCATCTTACAACAGATGTGATCCAAGGGGGTCGTTGGGGAGGAGGGTGGAGCTAATGATTAGAGATCAAAGTGGTATGGAAAGGAATTCTAGAATTTACAAACTACGCTTAATACAAGAAGTTTCTCATTTGCTTGCATGATCTCCTGCCGACTTGAATGGTGTTGCGGCCTATGAGTTATGTTTCAGCCACGTAAAGGCGCACATTCCCACAGTAAACATATGAACAACACATCTGACACGCTCATGACTGGCCACCGCAGCTGAGTAAGAGGAAACAGAAATGGAAAAGGCCTCCCACTAAGGAAAAAAACGGACAAGTGTTGAATAGGATTCGCACTCTGAGCATTCCGTACAAACTTTATTATGTATATAAATAACAATAATAATTTCGCATGGCTCAATCGTCTGGCACAAGTCTTTCTACTGGATGCCAATTCGACGACTTGCGTGTTCCTAACCTACCCCAGTTATCCAATCGAGGAAATGGGACCAACAGTGCAACGTGGAATCCAAACCACATATTGTTTCCGCCAAACCCTTCTCATTGAGAAATATCAGTGGCCTGACCTCTCCATTCCCAGGCTGACAGTTTGCCGTCAGACCACAAGGTCTGACACACACGCAGTACAAATCAAAATGGTTCAAATGGCTCTGAGCACTATGGGGCTCAACTTCTGAGGTCATTAGACCCTAGAACTTAGAACTAGTTAAACCTAACTAACCTAAGGACATCACACACATCCATGCCCGAGGCAGGATTCGAACTTGCGACCGTAGCGGTCTATAAAAAAAGGCAGTTTTTTATTTGATGTAACAAAGACTGAAATTAAATATAAATCAGTTAGTTACGACAATTGGTACTAGATGCCACTTATATTCCTGGAAATTTTATTACACTCCCCCTGATACCTAGCTTGTCTTCCCTCCATTTTGTGTCATCTGTTCACTAAGGAAATTGTATGCATTTTGTGAAGAATTGTGGGAAAAAATAATTAAGTAAGTATCCAGATAGTTTTTATATTTATCTATTATGCTATTATACCATAAATAAACAAAATCTTTATGTTATCATAGTTAATTGTATAAATATTTGGTTTTACACGTTATGAGAAAGAGAGAAAAACGTTTCTCCAATGAAGCAAGGAATGATTTTGAGACTCAAAGCTGACAGACTCTCGAATAGAGAAGATGCTAGGAAATTATCAATTGACCATAAAACTGTGGTAAATGTACCGGAGAGACATGCTGAAACTGTAAAGTCAAGTAAGAAGTACAAATATAGTTAGAAGAAAATCAGCAGTCCCAGATTGAGCAGGGCAATGGAAATTATAGCAAAATAAGACAGAGAACTGTACTGAAGGGAGATTGTTTTTAAGAGTGAGCGAGAGTCTGCAGTCTCAACTCCCCATCAAAAGAAGACTTCCTGACCTCAACCTTATGAAGAAAAAACCTGCAAACAAAAATAACCTAAAAACCCACCTAACAAAACAGTATGTAGATGGAAGAAAAAGGTTTCTCAGTCTTTATCAACACTGGACGTCCATAGACTGAAACGGAGTAATGTTTTCGGGTGAAAAGGAATTTAATGTGTACAGCAATGACAGTGGTTCGAAACTATAAATGGAATCAAGAGAGGAACTGACGAAAGATTGTGTTGTGGAAACAAAGTAGTTCAGTGAAAGTGTAATTCTGTGGGCAGCAATGTGTTCTAAAGGAGGGGGAAGAATCAAGATTTGCATAGCTTCGATTACAGAGTTAAAATACTGTGATATCCTTAAAAATGAAATATTAAGTACTGCAATGAATAATGTCAATGGAGAGAACTTCAAGCCATTCATTTTCCAGAATGACAATGTGAGCAGTCACCATCCCAGGGTTCTCCAGGAGTGTTGTACATATTTGGGTATTCAGCACTTGTGGTGGCCTCCAAATTCTCCAGGTCTAGGTCCTATTGAGAATTTGTGGGCAATCATCCCTAAAAAACTAAGTAAATTTTGTTATATCAGTAGAGTTACCTGAGTAAAATTGTTCACGACTGGTACCATGAAGTTGAACCTGGTGCATGTGCAAAACTTGTCGAGTCAATGAGCGCAAGCCCTTAAAAAGGTTTGAGGTGGGACCAGTAGCGGATTTAAAAATTTTGAGCCCCTTGCACACCATATTACATGCGCCCCCCTCACCCCAAAAAATCATGTTTTAAATAATAACTATTAACAGAACACTTCACACATGCCGTTTTGAGTGGGAGCGCTGTGAGCTGTTCAATTGAAATGGAATATGGTTCCTGAACTGTACTTGGTGTACGGCAGCGGATAAAACAAACTTAAAATGCATTGTGTTAACACATTCTTCTGTCGAAAGCCAACAGAAACGAACACAAGGAAAATAACTTTTCTTTTACAGCCTAAAATTTCAGCAGACAACGGATTTTTGTTACACATTCACTTTTAATACGTTCTTTTACATGAAACCGTTGAAAATGAAAATAAAAAAGTTGTATTACGATCTAAAAATTGAAGCGAACGTGTCATTGGGCGCTGATGACCACGCTGTTTAGCGCCCGTAAACCTCAAACACACACACATACACACACACACACACACACACACACGCGAACGTGTCATACATTAGAAATTAATACGTACTTTTACAGAGACGCGTTCAAAATTAAAATTAAACTGTCGTTTTACGATCTAATACTTGAATGTATAGCAGATAAAAAAAACACATTCGGTATTAATACGCGAATCTATAGGAAAACGTAAGAAATGAAAATGTAATAGAGATTTCGGTGCACGAACTAATAACTAAATACAGACGAACAAACACAGAACTGGATTTGCTATTACATAATTTTACAGACTAGTGTGGAAAAACCAAATTCGTTTTATAATCTAATAGTTAAAGTGTAAAGCTTTAGGGTCTGTGTAGCTAGATGCTGCATAATAAGTGTACACAATACCTTTAATCAATGTAAGGGCTGAGCACTTTCGTACTGCAGCTACTGCTATCGCCATAGCTCTTTCTAACAGTATTAGTCCAGCTTTTACGTATTTGTCGACAGAACTGAACTACGGTTATTTATTAACACTTTTTCATCTGAGCGTACCGTCCGATAACGTACATTTCCGCGATAACTATACATTTCAACAGACGCCAAGAATACGCATCAGCTATGATATGCTACCGTATCAGTACAGCACCGAGCGGCCTGGGTCATTCGGGTATTTTTTAGTGTTGTCGGGCGCCTTCGGTCACGTCTGCACGTAAACGAGGTTTAGTTCCGCGCTCTGCTTATCGGCAATTGTAAAATAAACAGGTAATACGTCGTTTATAAATCCAAATTATGTGCTCTAAGTTATAACAATAATCACATTATAACCTTAAATATTTGAAACTAATATGAATGAATAAATAAACTCACCAGTCAGCAAAGTTTGCGTCTAGCTTTGACAGCAGAAAACTCGTTGATCATATCTTCATAGTTCAGCCGGTTGTCAGTTAGGAGGTCGGCTTCGATGTGAAGAATGGACAAGGCGTTCAATCTCTCTTCAGATAACGTAGAACGTAGGTACGATTTCAGTCTTTTAAGAGCCGAAAACGAGCGTTCTACCGAACAATTTGTAAGTGCCGTACATAGAAATATTCTAAGAGCAATGTCAACATTCTGAAACACGGACTGTAACCTCTCTTTTCGTTACATTTTACTCATTTTGACTGGTATATCACTAATCTCAGAAGATTTCAAAATTTCCGCGAAATGTACACATTCACTAGGAAAGGAAAGCTCTAAATCTGTCACACATGACACTTGGAGTTTTAGTCCACGTTCAGTAATACAGTCAGGTGAACTGTTCTTAAGGTTACTTAAAACTGTGAAGGAGTCCAACAGTGTTCTATAGCTTTCCCTCCTCTTCACTAATTCGGTGTGCAAGTAGATGAGTATTAGGACAAATGTTTCGACTCTAAATTTTTCCCTTCCAGTCAGAAAAACTTCTTCAGAGTCCACTTCGTCGCCATCATGAAATTTGCTTTAACGTAATTTTTTTTTATTGGTGCGTTCATAGTCTATATCAGTCACAATTTCCATGGATTTATTTTCATAACAGTCGAACATGCCACGAATAGATGCAATAAATCCTACAAGTGATTCATATAATTAATGCAACATTTACGCGTTGCAATTTCAGATTTACACTATTAAATCTCCGGAGTATGTCCTTCCAAACTGTCATCATGAATACTGTTTCTAGTTTGCTAAGTTGATTCAATAAATCTGAAGCCTCATTTCGCACAAGTGCTTTTTCAAACGTATTATTGGCATATAGACTTACAAACGCTTCTTCCCTTGCTGACAACGTCTTTTTTGGTTCATGAAAGCTAGCGCTGTGTAGAAGCAGAGAAAAACTTATAAAGGTTTTGCACTACACTGAAAAATGAACATGCTTCCCGACAACAGTTCGCATCACTAGTGCCGACTAAATTGAAAGAATTTGCTGCACAAGGCACATAATGCGCTTTCGGATTTCGTTTAATGCGTGCCTGCAAACCAGCGTAGGTTCCTGACATATTGCTCGCATTGTCATATGACTGGTCTCTACAGTCAGTAATACCAATGGAATTTGTGGGCAGGACTTTTAGTACGGCCTCAGCTAAGTTTTCGAACTTGTGTCCCGGGTTTGGTAAAAACAGAAGAAAACGTTCAACAGGTTCACCATTCTCGTTCACATATAATTGATGAATATGTGGAATGTCCGCAGTATAATCTACTATTACAAAGAAATATTTGGCTTGTTTCATTTCAGTTATAATAATTCTTTTTATTCGTTCAGAAAGAAGCTCTATTATTTCATCACAGATTGTTGAGGAAAGATAACTTGTATGTATCTGGCCTGGATTTCCGTATCGTTCAATATGCTCTGCGAGAAAAGGGTCATACTCGGCGATAAGTTCATGAGACATCATAGATTGACCACTATGTAATGAATGGAATCTTTCAACGGGTCCACGCATGGAAAGTCCACGACTTCTTAGCTTCTTCAATACTGCAAACACCCTTTTCAACACACCGCGCCACTACATTTTTTTTTCTGCATCAACATATGACTCGAAATGGTTATCTATTGATCCAAGTGACTTTTCTCTTGTTAAGAGTGATAACTCAGATTTTTTGCGTTCAAGTGAAAGTATTAGAAATATTTTTCCAATCTGCAATACAATACTAGCAATCGTGGCCTTACCTCCTAACAATTTACATGGTGCACAGAAAACAGCACCAGTGCTGCAGGAGTATACTAGAAAATCAAGCAAAGTTGATTCACCATTTAACCCTTTATTTGGCAGTGTTGCTCTCAAGCAACATCAAATTTACGTTGGCCTTATGGGACAACAAACGCTTCCCAGTGCCTTTTACTGGCATTGTTGCCTCCAGTCAACGTTCCTTTACAGACTGTGAATGCCAGCTGCTGTGATAGTTCAAGGTTTTCCACACGAGATGGCAGTTTGTGCAGTGGTGTTACAGAGATCCCCTCGTGTGAGCAACAGGGGTGTCTTATTTTGGTTCTGAAAGAGTGGACTTCGATAAATTGGCAGTAATCCTAGCAGATTTTCTTCAAGAAATACCCAGAATTGAGTTTACAGCATAAATATTTCAATCTAATATTTTTCGAATTACATAAATAGTATCAAACTTTTATGTTGCCTTTGAGCAACATTGCCCATAGTTGGGACATGTGCCATATATATTTGTAGTATATTACATACGCTTACGGTGTGACAGAGTAGACATTTTTATTTTCAGGGGCTTTTTAGCTATGGATTCCAGAATGTGTTATGCGACGATGTCGCAGCTTGTGAATAGTAGTTCCACCAGAAAACCCAGCTTTGTCTGATCTAAGCGAATCTGAAGACTCTGAACTCGAAGTTTTGGCAGACTGTACTGATGATGATCCAGACTATATTCCAGAGCGTCAATCTCAGTTCCATAACCTAGTTATACGAGAAACTGATTCTGATTCAGGAAGCGAAATCTCAGAAGCTGAACATGTGCAAGGACCTTCTGCAGTGAATCCTTCTAGTGCAATTGCCAGTCAAGTGAAAAAGAAAATTACAAAAGCAGTCACTTACATGTGGATAAAGACAGGTATAACTGCTAGGGCAGAAAGTCTCTCTCCTGTGTTTTCTGATGTACGCAATACACCACTGGGTTATTTCAGAAGATTCTTTGATTCAGAACTAATTGACAAAATTGTGGAGGAAACGAACTTATACTCTATGCAACGAACTACCACATAAACACCAATATAAATGAAATGGAACAATTTTTTGGTGTTCTGATATACATGGGTCTTGTTTCTATGCATTCGTACACTGACTATTGGTGTCAGTCAATGAACTGTGAAAAAAATCACCAGGATTTTAAGTTTGAAGCGCTTTCAGAAACTCTGCCGGTACCTGCATTTTACGAACAATGAGAATGCTGTGAACTCTTCTGACAGACTTTTCAAAATAAGACCTGTTCTTGAGTCAATTGAACTGCCATGAGCAGAAATAAGAGTCAGAATTTTCTATAGATGAGATGATGGTTCCATATAAAGGTAGAAGAGCAGGTAATTTGCGCCAATATATTCAAAATAAGCCACACAAGTGGGGTTTTAAGATTTTTGTTCGTGCTAGTATGTCTGGAGTGGACTACGATTTTCTTCCCTATATTGGCAAGTGGATGATAACTGATCTTGCTGGTGATCAGAAAGTATTTGGAATTGGAGAACAAGTTGTGGTTACACTTTGCAAAAGTATTCCAAGAAATATTTCTCCCAGATTTTATTTTGACAATTTCTTTTGTAGCCTTGAACTTATAACATACTTTTTAAAAAAATCAAAACATTGAGTCCATGGGCACCATAAGGAAGAACCTAATAAAGAACTATCCTCTACAAGACGAGAAGCAGTTGCTGAAACAAGGACGAGGCAGCTATGACTACAGGAAGGATAGGCACTGGTACATGAGATTGTTTGGATTTACATCTGATTTGAGTGTTGTAAATGCCTGGCTGGTATTTCAAAGAGAATCTCTGGACTAGAAGACCTCATTAAAGTCATTCAGGGCAGATATTGGCAATGGTTTGATGTCTTCAGGGAAAAGGAAAGTATGAAGGCCTTCAACAGATATAACACCACCGCAAAAGAAAAGGAGGAAGCCAACAGCTCCGACTGTTGCACAAGATGTCCGATTTGATAATATGGAGCATTGTCCTGTATACGGTCCTAAAAGTCATTGTCATTATTGTCCATCTGGATATTCTACAGTCATGTGTTCAAAATGCAATCTAGTATTGCGTTTCATTCCAAAGAGGAATTGTTTCCGAAAATTCCATTGCAAGAAGAACTAGAAGGGAAAATGAAACAGTTCTATTACACAGCAGGAATACATAAATGTGTTTATAAATTAAATTATTCACATACAGGAAACTTTTTGCTTGAGGTTATTGGCAAACACTTTTTTTCTATAATATGTATAAATGTGGACTACTGCTGGCAATGTTGCTTGTAAGCAACATTTCATAATTATCATAATTTTTTTCAAAAAATTCTAAAACTGACTGAATTGTGTTTCATTAAGCATGATAAATAAATATAAGCACTGAAAAAAATTTTGTTTTTATTTTCACCATTTGCCAAATAAAGGGTTAAAGGTTTACAGTAAGATAGATTTTTGTTCAAATATCTGGTTTTATCACCTACTGATCTTCTTGAATTAGAAAAATCAACGTTACAATTTTGATTAATGCCACGTTGTAAGAGAATGTCGATTGTTGATTCATGACACACCATTCTGCGGGATCATCACTAACGAGGTTATTTCTTTGTGTGATGTCTGACTCGACACTTAGTTTTTGTAAAACTCGAAATCAGTAACAATTTGCTTTAGTTCATTTTTAACTTTTGTTTCGTCTTTATTTCCTTGTTTTACAACAGCTGCAGTGCCAGGAATATCATCCATACCACTTGAAGTCGAACCAGCAACATTTTTTGCGACCAAATTTATCTACTCTGCCAAGCGTTCTTAGAACATTTCCTTTATTTAGGTCCTCCAAATAATAGGATTTTTCACAGTGTCGAGAAAATTCACATGACATGATGTGTTATATTGACTACATGTCATGGTGTTCGAGTTGGTAGAACTTGCTAACCCACTATGCTAAACAATCTATAACACTCACTGGTTGTCTTTCCTAGCTAATGAGAAGGTTCTTGTGAGCATTCTCACAACAGTGACAACCTACAGAAAATATCCACACCATCTCATTTCCATGTCCTGTCAAACTTTTCCTTCTGAATTCCTGAAACCCAAGGGTCTTCATCTTTCATAAAAGACAATCAAAGTGTTACAAACTGAGGTATCATCAAAGTTACCTGATGGATACTAACAGTTGCACAGAGTGAACATCTGGATTTAACACTGAGGTCTACCCTCATTGGTTCCCTTACTCTTCATTAAGATGTTATGAGGGACTTTCCCTCAAAATTCTTAACAGAGCCATCTTTTGCAGCTTACATATATTTGTAATTCCTCAAAGGGAGATCTTCAATCCAATATTACATACCATATGTTGTTGTCATTGGGCTTGGTGGTGGTGCTACTACTGTGGTCTTTAGTACGAGAACTGATATGATGCAGCTCTCCATGCTAGTTTGTACTGTGCTTAATTACTGCAGTCTATATCCACGTGAATATTTTTACCGCAGACAAGCATTGGTTTCCCTCTAGAACTTTTAGCATCCACATAGACTATTCCTTGATGCCTCAGGATGTGACCTATCAACTGACCCATTCTTTTCATCAGTTTGTGCCATAACACTCTTTTCTCCCAGATTTGATTCAGTACCTCTTCATTAGTTATTCAATCCACCCTAGTAATCTTCAGCATTCTTCTGTAGCATCACATTTAGAAAGTTTCTAGCCTCTTCTTGCCTATACTGCTTGTAACTTACCTTACACTTTCATGTAAGGTTAACTCCAGACAATTTCAGGAAAGACTCCCTGACACTTAAATTTAAGTTGAATTTTAAAAATTTCTGTTTCAGAAGCAATTTTTCTTACTATTGCCAGTTTAATTTTATAACCTCTTTATTTTGTAGATCTTATTTATCTCTCTGCCAGAATATCAAAACTCATCTAGTACACTGCTCTCATTTCCGAATCTAATTCTTCAGTGTCAACTATGAGAAAGACAGATGACCCTGCAGGAAAATTGAAGAAAATAAAAGCACCTGGTTGAATGTCAAGAGCTCAGATGGCTGGCCAGTAAAGTAAAGAAAGGGCTGAAAGGTGGAGGAAATATATAGAAGGATTATAGAAAAGAACTTGAAGACAGTATTATGGAAAGGGAAGAGGAAGTAAATGAAGATGGGATGGGAGATGACATGGCATTTATGCCCCACTTTAGGTCATTTTATTTCAGTACAAAATAACATTCACTGCTGTAACTATGTGTGTCAGAAGGGCTAGGCATGAAGTGGATCTCGAGTGTGGGAAAGTTTCAATTGGCAGGAGGCTATGTTCTTGAGATAAAGCAGACCACAGAAACTTCTGAACAAAACTGGCAAGAGTAGGTATTACTTAATAAACAACTTATTAAAAAGCTAAGTTGATCACATTGGAATCCGTAATCATACTGACCTTTCATATTTGCAACATATTTATTAAAAAGAACATTCAGAACACATGAACAGAATTAATGTGACAAATGTCAGCAGGAATAGCTATCTTTGACAAACTGCCTTGTGCAAACAAGTGGGATATGGTTGGAAATACTCAATGAGCAGTTTAGCTTGATGATTTCAACATTTAATCTATTATTGAATGAAGAAGTTATAATTTTGTGATGAAATTGTTTGAAAGTCGATCAGAAAATGTTTCATGCTATACCAAACAAGTAAACGCACTAATTCAGGTATAACAGATATGGTGCTCAACACCGTGATTAGATGTCATGATTGTAGTGCAGACATAATGATTTTTACTGGCTCTCCTGTGGCTTGACCTTTATCATATTGCCACATATAAATGTTTTCCTCGTTTAACACAAATGACTAAATAAATAAGGTAGCAGCCATTGTCTTAAATCCAAATTCCGTGATTATTCTTTTAGACAACCAGTATTCCATCACCAAGTCTTTAAAGAATCAGATTCCCACGTATAAAACAGCTTCAGACATCTCATTACTTTACAAGTGTGATAAATATTCGATTTTAAGCATGTGAAACATTTATAGTTGGAGACACATACCTTCATTGAGTTGGTTTATTAGTTTTGGATCATTCATTCATAGACTAATGAAAAAATGCCCTCACTACCAAACAAAAGATGATTATACTTTTAAGAAAGTAGAGGTTTTCACGCATCTCAATGTTCATGACACACTATCTCCTGAACTAAATGTCATGCAATAACATAATTCAGTGGTGTATGTGGATACTGTCTACAAAATGAGTTAGTGGTAAAGACTTAATAAATTTAAATGTCATCCCTGATGTCTAAGTTCTACTGCATGAACAGTGAAAATGTAGTAAACAAGAATTTTTTTTCCTTTCATTATTTTGTCAGATGTATCGACAAGAAAATCTTTCGACAAGGTTTGAAAGTATATGAAAAGTTAATTGTTAATCACACAGGTCTCTCAATAACAACAATGGATGAATAAAGTCTGTTTGATTTGCATGCCATGATTTATGCTGCCTAAAAACACACACAGTTTCTACCTTCAATACTTGGCTTACTGTGTTAAACCTTCAACTTAAGATTATACTTTGTGCCTCTTAAAGCCATTAGATAGGCAATGCAGCTGGAGTAGGTAATCATTTAGTAACATAGATATAATAGTGACCTTTATGACCACTCTCATTTTCACTGTTTAAATTAGCTACGTCATAAGTTCAACCTACAAAGAAGAATTCCAGCGAGACATTGGATAGATCTTTAGAAGACAAGAGGTAAACAGACCTCTGTTCCAACTATCAGTGTCTACTGAGTGCAGGTTTTTAGGATTTACTCTTGCAATTTAACCAATGTAGACCTCCATGCGCAACTTCGCGGAGGGAACAACTTATGAAGTTAACAAACACAGATGCAAAAAATGTGTCACAGTAGGGAACTTCCTTTTCACAAACAACAGAAATAGTTGCCTTGTGATATCACAAGAATAATTTGCACAGCACTGAAAGACCAAATCTGAAGAAAGCCCCCTTAATAGACATATTTATATGAGAATTATCCTTTGCAGAATTAGCCACAACAAAACTATTTCCTCTGGTATGCAAAATATTACAACGCTGGCATAATAGCCTCAGATTTAAAACAGAATGTAATATTCCCAATTCCACAGAAGGGATGTGCTGAGAACAGTGAACAAGTCACTTTTGCACACTACTTACACAAATTATTTATAGAAGAATGAAACAGCTGGTGCAAGTTGACCTCAGGGAAGTTCAGTTCATGGTTTAGAGCACTATAGGAATACACAAGTGACTACTGACCTATGACTTATCTTGGAAGATGGGCAAACCTTTGTTTAGAGCACTTGTACACTGAAGTGACAAAAGTAATGGGATAGTGATCTGCATATATATAGCTGACGGTGGTATCACATACATAAGGTATAAAAGGGCAGTGCAGTCATTTTTACTTAGGTGATTCATCTGAAAAAGTTTCAGGAATGTTTTTGGATGCACTATGGGGATTAATAGCCCCTGAACATGGAATAGTTGTTCAAGCTACAAGTGTGGGCCATTCTATTTTGAAATCATTAAGCAATTCAGTATTCCAAGATCCTGTGTCAAGAGTGTGCCGAGAATACCAAATTTCAGGCATTACCACTCACCACAGAAATCAGCACCGACATTTGTGTAGAGTTGTCAGTGCTAACAGAGAAGCAATACTGCATGAAATAACTGCAAAAATCAATATCCGATGTATGATGAATGTATCCATTGGGACAGTGCAACAAAATTTAGCATTAATGGGCTATGCTAGCAGGCAACTGACGGAATTGCCTTTGCTAACAGTAAGACATCACCTGTAGAGCTACTCCCGGGCTCACGACCATTTTATTTTTAGCCTAGAAACCGGAAAACCACAGCGTTGTCAGAGGCGTCCCTATTTCAGTCGACAAGAGTTGATCACAGGGTTAAAGTGTGACACAGACCCCATTAAGTCATTGATCCAGGTTGCCAAAAAGCATTGTGCAAGCTGGTGGTGGCTCCGTAATGGTGTGGCTGTCTTTACGTTGAATGGACTGGGTCCTCTGGTCCAACTGAATCTATCATTGACTGGGAATGACTGTGTTGGCTATTTGGCGATCATTTGCAGCCAAACAACAATGGAATTTTTATGGATGACAATCTGTCATGACAGTACACTACAACTGGACAACTGGTCGCGATTGATTTAAAGAACATTCTGCACAATTCAAGAGAATGATTTGGCCATCCAGACTGCCAGACATGAATTCCATCAAACATTTATGGGAAATAATTGAGAAGTCAGTTTGTGCACAAAATCCTGCACCGGCAACACTTTCACAATTATGGATGGCTGTAAGAGTGGCATGGCTTGTATTTCTGCAGAGGACTTCCAACAATTTGTCGATTCTGCACTGTGTCGAGCTGCTGCACTAATCCAGGCAAAAGGAGGTCTGACGTGATATTGAGAGGGATCCATGACTTTTGTCACCTTAGTGTAGATTTAAAGAAAGCTTTTGACAATGCCTACAGGAAAAAACTGTTTGAAATTATGAACATAGCTGGAATAAAATACAAGGAGTGAAATGTGGTATATATATTGTACAAAAACCAGATTGCAGTTACGAGTCATAAGAAAATGTAAGGGCAGCAGTAACTGTTATTCAGTCTGTACACTGAGCAAGCAATAAAGGAAACAAAAGAGAACTTTTGAAAGGGAGTTACAGTTCAGGGAGAAGAAATAAAAACACTGAGTTTTGCCAGTGACTCTGTAACTCTCTCAGAGACAGCAAATGATTTTGGAGAACAGTTGAATGGAAAGGATAGTGTCTTGCAAAGAAGTTATAAGACAAACATCTACAAAAGAAAAGAATGGCAATGCTACATAAGTGAATTTAAACAAAAACAAGCAATGCTGATGGAAGTAGATCAGGAAACAAGCCACTAAAGTAATAGATGGGTAACATAATTTATGATGGCCAAAGTAGATGGTATATGGAATGCAGATTGGCAACAGCAAGAAAAAAATTTCTGTATAAGAGAAATTTCTTGAAACTGAATATAAATTTACATGTTAGGAAGTCTTTTCTTATGGTATTTGTCTGCAGAATTGTTTTTTTGGAAATGAATTGTGGATGATGAACAGTTCACAAAAGAAGAGAATAAAAGGTTTCGAAATGCTGAAAATTAGATGAGTAGATCGCATATCTAGCAAGGAAGTACTGAATCGAACCAGGAAGAAAAGAATTGTATAGTAAAACATTGACTAAATTAAGGGATTGGGTTATAACACACACCCTGCAGCACCAAGAGATGATCAGTTTGATAATGGAGGCAAGTGGGGAGGGGGGAGATAAAAATACCACCACCACCACCACCACAGTGGATGGATGAATGCCTCATTTTTAAAAATATTGTAGGGGCAAACACAGCAGTTGCATTAAGATACCATATGAACACATAATTTGGAACCTGTTACCGTCTATAGTATGTTTTTCAGTACATTTGGTCTTAATTTCTTTGTATTGTGTGTACTTATGATAGTTTATGAATACATCTTTTCTCTTCTACCTTTTTTTAGATTTGAATTTTTGTTTTAATTTTTTTGTGGCAATGATGACTATATTTACAACTGTTAATTTCATTTGGTGTACATACCATGCAGCCAACACCATAATATGTACTTAGCACATCTAATTATTAAAGCAAATTTGTGTAAGTACATACACAGTACAGATGTTATGTTTGTCAATTTAAACCAATACTCCGAATTTATGTTGTGATGAAGTTAAATAAAATAGGTGTATTTGTCAAGTGATAAAGGAAATATCTGAGTACTGTGTAATGTTTACCTTATGGAATCTATCATATAAGCAGAAAATGACATCAGAACATGCCTTTAGAACAAATTATTGTATTTTCCCTTTTTTTATTCAATAGCCTAAAATAACTGCCCGCTCTGTATGTACTTACACAAATTTGCTTTAATCACGAGATATACTAACTACATAATATGGTGCTGGCTTCATGGTATGTACACCAAATGCCAATTATAACAGTTGTAAATACCTTCATCTGTTCTTGAATTATTTATTGAAATTATTTCAGACTAATGTTAGTACACAGTAACAATTTTCCACAAATGTAGTTAGATTTAGTTCTACACTCAATGCTAAACACCTGGGTACAGTGTGCAACTTGCATGAATTTTTTTGAGAGGTTTACTAGCATCTTCTACCCCACATAATGATCAGGACTCCTCGTTCAGGTGGTGGAGACAAGTTTAATATTCCCATCTAGTCGACAAACTCAACAGTGTGATATGCCTTCTGCATTCACAAAGGTCTCCTTCTGCATTCGTAAAGGTCTGCTGTTATTTTACCAACTGCACAATAATTACTGAAAAACAAACGCCAGAGCTTTCTCAAAACCAATTTTAATTAAATTTTTATATACAAATAGAGCACAACCTGATGTTTGTAACAGGTTGCTTCCAGAAAATTTGCACTTGTGTGTTACATTCCTTCATTAATGCCAATCATAGTATATCAACTCATAAAAGAAAAGTATTACAAGAACAGCATATCTTTCATCTTTTGTTTACTGTGTGCTATATAGTCTGAACATGTGACATGGGTAGAAAAGTGCATGTTGAGAGTTAAAAAATTATTTATCTTCCTCAGATACATGTGATGAAACAAAAAAAATGTCAAAAAATTTGTAAGTAGATTTTAATTTTGTTGACTTCTTTTATACATGTTTGTCTGCTCTAATTGCTCTCCCAACATCTCTCAACCAAAACACACACACACACACACACACACACACACACACACACTTGCTTTAATGTACAATAAATACAGATTCATTATTACAAAAGCGTGATTGGCATTTGAAAATAAAGTGCAGTAATACAAGGTAATAAATACAATGCTTCATCTTCACTTTTGCTTGAGTGTTGCAGAGTTGAATAATTCAGCACCACATCAGCACAACAATTATATAAATAATAAAATATGGACACAGGAATTGTATGTTAGCAAAACAAATTCAGATATAAGTTTTGCTAACAAATGTGAAAAGTCTGCTACACCATTCTAAAACACTAGTTGTGAGGGTACTGGTAGCTGAGCAGACAAAGAGTCACGCTAGGCTTAGCTGCCTATTACTTTTTGTTCAAATATTTATGGACAAAACAGAAAGTGCCACTAATTTACACATTAAGTAACATAATTCTTGGATCTTCCACAGCTGCCTTTATCTTCCGTAGAAACAAAACAGCTTCACGACCATCTATGAGACGATGGTCATATGTCAAAGCAACATACATCATGGGTCGAATAACAACCTAGAATGCAAGAACAAATTGTTTAGTTGGTACAAGATTTCAGGTACAGGAACAGAAAGAAGTTAAATATTTGCACTCCACATCAATAATGTTAGTACTTAAAATGCAAAACTACATTACAGCTAGCTGTAACAAAGGCTATGACACAGATTAGTTGGAGGTAAAACATTTAGCAGTGAAATAAAGAAATGAATTGTCAATGCACTAAGTTTTCATGGCTACTTTCAATGCATACACATCTCTGGATGTAACCGATAAGGGAAGGGACAAATGGAGCATGTGTGATAAGACAGGAACGTTTCATTTTGTGGCTAGTGGAATATGAATCCAGGTACTTTCCTTCCAGTCATTTTGGAACAGTTTAGTGAGGTTCTGAACCTAGTAACATGTTGAAAATAGTGCTTGCTATTCCCATGACGTAATGTGTGGCAATTTTATATCATCTCTTCCTTCTCATATTTACAGTCTCTTATTTGTCTGTCAATAACTAAAACTAGGCATTTAATGACCGAACTTTTTCTTGTCCCCCATTTTGATCTTATTTTCTTCTCCCTCTTATTTTCATTTTTATCTGCACTTGCATCTCATACTTTTCCTCATTCTCATTATCAATTAATGGCAAGGAACCATTATTCCCTCTGACTTCCATCTAGTTAATTTATAACACAAACGACACATGCTAAGAAGCAGCTTTTTTCCTTCCATCAACATCTTTACTAAACTTTTTTTTTCTTTTGCTATCTTGTCTGTTTAACATAAATAACAATATCGCAAGTTTTTGAGCCTCATGATTCTCTTGTTGCCAGCTGCTTTATATTTAACCAGACTTGCAAAATGTATAAGGTCTAGGCCAGGGCTGTTACAAATCTACTCCCCTGGGGTACATGTACCCATGAGCATCCACAGCTCACCACACCAGGCAAGCATATGTGGTAGGCTACCTGTCAGAGGGATCTACTAATGGGGAGAAATAAAAATAACTGTTTATATGCCTCAGTATACATTCTGAAACCTGTCTCTGTGGTCCCTAAACAAGATGTACATTGGCAGCAGTAAAGTCGTTTTGGAATCAGTTGCAAATGTCAGTTCTCTACATTTTCTCAATAGTGTCTTCTTCCCTCCAGGAATATCCATTTCACGGAGTATTTCTGTAATACACTTGTGAGTTGATTGAGCATACTGATGATAAATCTAGCAGCACACCTTGGAATTGCGTCAATGTCTCCTTTAATGCAACCTGGTATGGAGTCTAAACACTCAAGCAGTACTCAAGAATGTTTCCTTTATAGATGGGGTACACTGTCCTAGAATTCACCTAATAAACTAAAGTCAACTATCTGTCTTCCCTACAACTGACCTCATTCCATTTCCCCTGCTCTTTAGTGTTCTGCACAGATAATTAACCAATGTGACTGTGTGAAGCAGCACGCCACTGATACTATATCCAAACATTGTAGAATAGCTTTTCTTATTCTAGTCCACGTGTTTTCCACATTTAGAGACAGCTGTCATTCATCACATGAAACAGAATTTCTACCTAAGTCATCCTGTATCTTCCTACAGTCACTCATTGACAAACTTTACCATAAACTAAGTGTCATCAGCAAATAGTCACAGATTGCTGTTCACCTGTACACATCAGATTGTGTTTATATTTATTTAACCGAGGTACGAGCATACAAAATAGGCTCTGAGATATGTGAGTGGCTCGAAGACTTAACACTTCTTAAGTATGCTTAAGAAGTGTTAAGCCTTTGAGCCACTCGCATATCTCTGAGCCTACTTCGTATGCTCGTACCTTGATTAAAAGTCTGCAGTGTGAGAATGTGTCATACATTACATGGGAATCCAGGAAAATGGAATCTGCCTGTTGTCCTTCATCCATTGTTGGCAGGGCAACCTGCTAGAAAAGGGCATGCTGAGCTTCGCACAAGTGATGCTTTCTAAAACCCTGCTGTCCTGTGGACAGAATTTTTCCTCCCTCAAGGAAATTTATTAGATCCAAATTTAGAACATGCTCACGAATTTGCAGCACAGGATATTGGTCTATAATTTATGGGTCCATTCTTTTATCCTTCTTTTATGCAGGAATCATCTGCACCTTTTCCAGTCACTTGGGAATTTGCACTGGGCAAGAGATTCACTAAAAATATAACCTAAATGGCCAGTGCTGAAGAGTACTCTCTGTAAAACCAAATTGGGATTCCATCCAGACATCAAGACTTGTTTGTTTCCAACTCTTTCAGAAGCTTCTCAACACCAGTGCTACCTATTTCTATGACATTTTGAGATTTATAAAAGGCTAGCCATAAAAATACATATAAAGCACAGCAGACTAACTAGGTAAGTTGAATGATAAAATACCAGTACAGAAAGTTAAAAGTGGACGACAACAACAACAATGCTATACTGAACAAGGAGTCCTCGGTCATTACATGTTATGGAGGGCACTGGTAAACTGCCCAAAACATTTGTGTGATTTTTGTGTGTGTGATTTTTGTGTGTGTGTGTGTGTGTGTGTGTGTGTGTGTGTGTGTGTTTAGGGCGCTCAAGTACTAAGGTCATTAAAACCCAGTCACAAACGTTAGTGCACTAATAGCGTAGAAACATCAGAAAGTACTTACAAAGACGCAGAGAAACAAAATAAAAGAGTTAGATGTTTTTCGACAAGTCTGTCAGTATAATAAAACGAAGGAAACAAGCAGCTGCTCTAGTGTCATCAGCTAAAAGTTCCTGTAAGGTAGATGGCAGACATAGGACAACACGAGAGAGGATAAAACAGGGACAGGACAATAAAACATAGCACACCATCAATGGATGACCACAGGGGCACTGCGGGGCGGGGTCACCGGAAAACAGATAGCGGTGGCTAAAGCGGCAATGCCCAACCCGCAACCTAGCCAAAATTACCTCCTCGCACCGTTCCCGGTGCGAGGAGGTCGTCCAAGCCATCAGGATCGGTTTGAGGGCCCTAAGCTTATTTTCATGGAGAGATGACCAAGCATCATGCCACAATGATGACACGCGCCGACAAAGAACCCCACTAACATCAGTTGATGGGACACAAAAGGGAGCTGTCCGAGGCAGGACGACAGCAGCCTTGGCCGCAGCATCAGCAGCTTCGTTCCCAGGCCCACCAATGTGGCCAGGAACCCACACAAAAAGGACACAAGCACCAGTATCAACTAGCGACTGAAGGGATCATTGAATTCGTTGCACGAGAGGGTGGTCTGAATATGGGTCATGGAGACTGTGAATGGCGCTCAAGGAATCAGAGCAGATGGCATAGGGAGAATGACAATGGCGGCAGATATACTGAACAGCCTGATAGAGAGCAAAAAGCTCAGCTGTAAAGCTTGAGCACTGGTCAACGAGAAAGGTACATCCGACGCCAGCAGTAGTCTTGGAGCCAGCTGTGTAAATAAGGATGTTATGAGCGAACCTCGGACTAAGTTCAACAAACCCCGAGCGGTATATCGAATTCGCAGTCCTCTCCTTTGGGAGCGAGCTGAGTTCAAGGTGAACGCGAACCTGAGCCTGGAGCCAAGGTGGCGTCGGGCTCTCACCCACTCGAAAAGTCGTAGGGAGGGTAAAATCAAGTTGCTGAAGCAGGGGGCGAAAGTGAACTCCAGGAGGTAACAGGGCAGAGACATACGGCTTGTACTGGTGGTCGAGAGAGTTGTCAAAGAAAAAGAAATATGACTGGTGGTCAGGCATTGACATCAACCAGCAGGCGTACCGACAAAGCAACATATTGTGCCGGTAATTTAGCGGTAATTCAGCAGCTTCAGCATACAGACTCTCAACAGGGCTGGTGTAGGATGCTCCAGTTGCCAGACAGAACCCCCGATGGTGGATACAGTTTAGACAGCATAAGATGGACGGCCGGGCAGAAGAGTAGAAAAGCTCCCATAATCCAGCTTTGATCGGACAATGGACCAATATAAGTGAAACAGGACCATTCGATCTGCTCCCCATGACGTGCTGCTGAGAACACGAAGGACATTTAGGGAACTGGTACGAGTAGCCAAGTAAGACACATGTGGAGACCAGAAAAGTTTCCTTTCAAATGTAAGACCTAAAAATTTTTTGTCTCCACAAATGGGAGAGCAACAGGACCGAGATGTAAGGATGGTGGAAGAAACTGTTTGTAACGCCAGAAGTTCATACAGACCGTTTTCTCACCAGGAAAACGGAAACCCTTAGTAACACTCCAGGAATATAGACGGTCTAGACAACGGTGAAGACAGCGCTCCCGGAGATATATTCTCTGAGCACTGTAGTAGATCGTAAAGTTGTCCACGAAAAGGGGGCCTGAAACGTCAGCTGGAAGGCAATTAATTATTGGATTGATAGCTATGGCAAAAAGGGCCACACTCAAAATGGAGCCCTGGAACACCCCATTCTCCTTGTGAAAGGCATTTGACAAAACAGAACCCACGCATACCCTGAACATTCGGTACATTAAAAATGCATTAATAAAAAGAAGGAGGCGACCGTGAAGGCCCTAAGTGTGCATGGTGCGGAGAATGCCCACCCTCCAACAGGTGTCGTAAGCCTTCTCCAAATCTAAGAACACAGTCACCGTTTGGCACTTACGCAAAATGTTGTTCATAATGAAGGTCGACAAGGTAACTAGGTGGTCAACTGCAGAGCAGCACCTACGAAAGCCACATTGCACATTGGTGAGTAGGCGTTGAGATTCAAGGAGCCAAACCAATCGAGAATTACCATGCACTCCATTACCTTGCAGACGCATCTGGTAAGGGAGATGGGGCGATAACTGGAAGGAAGGTGTTTGTTCTTTCCTGGTTTGGGTACGGGAACAACAATTGCTTCACGCAAACGTTTGGGAACATGACCTTCAGTCCAGATGCGATTATAGGCGCAAAGAAGAAAGTCTTTACCTGCAGGAGAAAGGTTCTTCAGAATCTGAATATGGATACCATATAGCTCCGGAGCAGAGGATCAGGACCGGGCGAGTGCACTTTCGAGGTCCCGCATGGTGAAGGTGGCATTGTAACTTTCACGATTCAAATACTAGAAAGAAGGTGGCCGTGCCTCCTCTGCTTGTTTTCGGGGGAGGAAGACAGGGTGGTAATGGGCAGAGCTCAAAACCTTCGCGAAAAAGTGGCCGAAGGCATTTGAGACGTCCTCAGGATCCACAAGGACTTCATGCACTATAGTCAGGCCAGACATCAGGGAATGGACCTTGGTGCCAGATAGCCAGCGCAGGCCACCCCAGAAAATTGAAGAAGGAGTAAAACTGTTGAATAAGCTGGTGAAAGCCACCCAGCAAGCCTTTTTGTTCTTTGATAACACGACGACATTGTGCACGGAGTCATTTGGAACTGATACAGTTCGCCATCGTAGGGCGGCATTGGAGGGTGCATAAAGCACGTCACCGAGCACGAATAGCATCACTGCATGCCGTAGTCCACCAGGGGACTAGGACTCGACGGGGAGAAGAAGTACGAGGGATGGAATATTCAGCAGCAGTGAGAATAACGTCCGTGAGATAGGCGACCTGACTATCGCAGCTGGAGAAGTCTTGACGATGGAAGGTCACCAGGGAGGTGAAAAGCCCCCAGTCGGCTTTGGAGATGTTCCAGCGAGTGGAATGTGGAGAAGGGGTGTGATGCAGGAGATGGATTATGCAGTGGAAATGGTCGCTCACGTATGTGTCAGACAGCGCAAACCACTCAAACCAATGTGCAAGTGGGATAGCGGATATTGAGAGGTCCAAGTGGGAATAGGTATGTGTTGTGTCCGAAAGGAAGGTGGGTGCACCGGTATTTAAGCAGACTAGATTGAGGTGGTTGAAAAGGTCAGCCAAGAGGGAACCTCTCTGGCAGGAGGCTGGAGAGCCCCAAAGGGGATGGTGGGCATTAAAGTTTCCAATCAACAAAAATGGTGTAGGAAGCTGAGCAATCAGTTGTACCATGTCTGCCCTAGTACAGGCAGACGATGATGGAGTGGAAACAGTACAAATGGAAAATGTGAAAGTGGGGAGAGTAATTCGGATGGCAACTGCCTGCAGATCTGTGTGCAATGTGATTGGATTGTAATAGACATCATCCCGAACCAGCAAAATGACCCCTCCATGAGCCGGAATACCTGCCATAGGGGGTAGGTCAAAACGCACGGAGGTATAGTGTACCAGGTCAATATGATCGCATGGACGTAACCATTTTTCGGAGACCTACGATAAGCGGGCAGTGCATTCGAAGCAGCAATTTTAGTTCCTCTCGGTTGGACCAAATGCAGCAAATATTCAATTGAAGAAGTGTCATTATGAAAGGTGGTGAGTCATGGTCCATCAACTCAACAGTTGCGTCTGCCACCTTCCTGAGCTAGTCAGGAGCGGCAGCTTCCTCTGCCGGTGAAAGGCCAGATGATCGGCTACCAGCAGTGTGGCCAGGCGAAACTGATGACGGCCAGGGATGGCAACCACTGGGTGGCGCACGAGAAGAAACGTGCCTCGGTGGAGATGGAGAACTCTTTTTACTATGAGCCTCCTTTGAAGAATTACGTTTTGTCAAAAGAACAGTTGATGGCTGTGAAGTTTGGGTATGCAAGAAATCTTCACGTGTCGGTTCTTTTTTGAAGGTCTGAGCATCTGATTTAGAGGTTCTCATCTTAGCAGGAGCAGCAGATGATGATGTTTCAGCCTTAGGGTTGGTGGGAGGAAGAGGAGACGTTGATCGGGCAATCTTAGCACTGGCCGATCTGACGAGCGAATCGCTAAATGTTAGAGCGCATGTCTGTGTAGTTACCTCCCTGGTAGGCTGAGGACAGGCGAGAACGGTACTGTATTTCTCTGCCAGAAGGACAGTGGGCTTTCTGCTATTGAATAACTTGCGAGCAGCCAAGGTCGCCACCTTCTCTTTCACTCGAATTTCCTGTATACTTTTCTCATCTTTGTAGACGGGGCAGTCACGAGAGGAGGCAGCATGGTCACCCATGCAGTTGACACAATGAGGGGACGGAGGTGGACAATCACCCTCATGGGTGTCCCTGCCAAAGGTAATGAATTTAGCCCCACTTGAACAAGACTACCGTGTATGGTTAAACTGCTGACATTGGTAACACCTTGTAGGGCTGGGTATATACAGCCAAACAGAAATGATCTCATAACCTGCTTTAATTCGTGAAGGCAATTGCACATTACTGAATGTGAGGAATATGGTTCGGGTCGGTATGAGGTCCTTGTCGACCCTTTTCATGACCCGATGGACGGCCGTCACTCCCTGATCAGAGAGGAAAGACAGAATCTCCTCATCAGTTAGTCCGTCGAGTGACCTAGTATACACCACGCCACGCAACAAATTCCCATACAGGGAATGTAAGAGAGTGACTCGAAGTAATTTTTGGGCCTGGAAGACACTCTCTGTCTCCAACAGCAAGGTACTGTTGCGCGACCGAGTACAAGATTTCACTGGTACTGCAATTGCATCTACACCCTTCTGGATGACAAAAGGGTTGACTGGTGAAAAATCATGACCGTCAGATCTTATGACAACAAGAAACTTCGGTGCTGATGGTAGAAATTTCGGAACAGGAGTTTCATCTAGCTTTCTTTTTTGGGCAGAAGACAGGGAAGAAGAAGAAGAGAAATCCATTGCGGATGAATCCCCCATGATTGCCAGCGTCTCTGATGGCGCGCTCCTTCCTTGTAGGGGCCCCCCTCAAAGGGCACTACCGCCTTAGGTGATTGTCCACACCTCCCGAGAAACATGCGGAGGGACCAATTGGCACGTTCGGAAGGTAACAGATCAGGCAATCACCCCTCCCTGGGCCCGGCCTTTACCAGGGGGTACGTGCGTGCCTTACTTGTCTACCCAGGGCGGGGAATTACGCGTTACCCCATCACCGGCTACGTGTGCGAACGGCATGGGTCGGCCTTCAGACATGCATAGGGAGAAAACAAGAGAGGAAAGAGAAAGAGGGATAGAAGAAAGAATCTCAAACACTGAAGCAGAGAATAAAACATGGAAAAGAAGACAAGGAGAATAGGACAAGGAGAATGCTGCAGAGATAGAAGTAAGGGCATGAAAGCAAGGAGAAGAGTGAATGCAGGGACAGACCAACAGAGGAAGAAAGTGTGAGAATGGAAAAAAAAACAAAGGAAACAGGATCCTGGAGTGTTCAAATGTCCGTCTCCGGATGAAGGTTTGATACATTACTCCCAAGAAGAGATAGCGTGAAGGGGAGGTGGGGAGGGGGGGGGGGGGGGGGAAGGAGGAGGATTGGGGACGAGGAGGGATGGGGAAGAGGGATAGGGCAGCACGGAAAGGAAGGAGAACTGCACTAGCTCGGGGCCCTGTGCTTACCATGCACGTATCCACAAAAGAGATGTGGACCCCCTGGGGGGACATTCATGCTAGATTCACGCCATAACCAGATGTTTAGTATTGATATATGATTAAACCTGTCTGATTATATTTGTTGAAAATTTTTACTATGTACCAACATTAGTGTGGAATAAGTTTAAGTGATAATTCAAGAACTGATGAACATATTTACTGTGGGTGGGTGAATACTTGGGAATAATGGCTGACTACACCACTCCGCAACAGTTGAAACCTCACACGCAAAATTTTGTGAAGGAGTCCTAACAAAATACAAAACCTTCTTACGACACACTCAATTAAAATTTGTTATATTGTCTGTTATGTGTCAATGGGCAATATCCCACTCTAAGCCGTGTAAAGGCTGCTACTTCTTCAGCTCGTTGTGGCAGGAGGTAAGCTTTGGTTGCACTGAATGTTTCACTGAACACAGCTAATTACCGTGCACTTTCACTTAATTAGCCTCTCACTAATACAAGGTCTTCCAGTTCACATATGGTAAGAGCTTGCAGTGGGGTTGAAACCGAGCAGGAGATGGAAGAGAGCATTAGCGAGTTCATTTCCCTGTAACTCTGTGTGTCCTGGAACCCAGCAGAAAATTATTTCGTTAGCACTTTGGAAATCTGAGCAGATGAGGAACATCTCGCCACAATGTCATGTCATCTGCTTCAATGCCCTCAGCATAGAAAACAATTCTGCACAGCAGTCCTGGGATATCTGTACTAATGACAAATTCGGGGAACATGACGGAGCAATCAATAAAGTTCACATGCTTAGATCCACCACTGTAAACAATAATAATATGCAGGTGGTGTTTTAAAATCTCATAAAATTTAGTTTTAAAAATGTAATTTGAGGTGAAATTCTCCCTGTACTCAGTCAGTTGACATCTTTAGTAGCCATGGCCATCCACCCCTGGCATTGGATGTTAATGCCCTCTACCTACAATACTCAAGACACTCACTCACATGGAATCAAATGGCCTCGTTGCCCATGGATGGTTACATAACAGACATTCCAGTGGCAGCTGGGCAACAGAGATGGATGCTTGTAATGTGGGAACAGGCAGAACCCTCTATGGTTGGCATCCCATGAGGAGAAGAGACTGAATAGATAGTGGAGACTAACCAGGCTCCACACACAAGCTGGAAACTGGACTAGTCCGATAAGTCCAGGAAATTAGTGGAAAAGCTACTGATCACAAATTTCACAACACCAGTTCATCTACTCTTACTAGACAAACACTGGTGATGAAAACTTCATCCACCACCACGATTTAAACCGGCTATCTATGGATTAAGTGCAGTGGCACTAGGATGCATTAGTGACCTTGGGTATAGATGCAGGTAACAGTTTGTATCAATTTTTAATGGATTTCCACATGAAATGTCAGCTCCATTGGCATGAGATGAAAATACAGTGATCACTGAAGGTTTGAAGTCCTACCTATAAATTAGAGCAATGTTCTGAATGTGTGCAATATAAAAACAGGTCACAGACAACAGTCCAAAGTTTTTATCTTGATTTGTATGTCAACTGATGATGAATCTAAAATACATATGCGACTGCTGTGTAAAATTAACAGTAATCCTTTCAAGAGCTAATGATGTTAGTGTTTGACACGGTACATATTAATTTACTTAACGAATGTATTCAGCTTCATGGAGGCTTCATGAATCTTCAGTTATTGCTACAATTAACAGTAGAGTTACTTGTATTATAAGAGGAATATACTCACAAGGCTTAGACACAAATTTCATTTACAAGAGTGGAAATCTTTCAGAACCAGACACCCGTAACAACACTTACCTGTCCTTTGATGGCAACAGGTCGTTCCACAATAGCATGCATACCCAAAATAGCAGACTGGGGTGGATTTATAATAGGTGTACCCAGCAGAGAACCGAAGATACCTCCATTACTAATAGTGAAGGTCCCCCCATCCATATCCTCCACTGCAAGCGCTCCTTTTCGAGCTTTCTCACCAAGTGCAGCTATCCCCAGCTCAATGTCAGCATAGCTCATTGATTCAACATTTCGCAGAACTGGTACTACCAGCCCCTGAGGAAAAAGTAAATATTAATTCCTGAGAGACAATTTGATGAAAACACATCATACACAGTAAACTAAATCCTCACTCATTACACATTTGTTTCTTTTCTTTTACCAAAACTGAAAAAAGGAAAGTTTATTCACGACACAAGTAACAAAGCAATATACTGAGCCTGAAACTGAACATATGATCCCATAATAGAAAAAAGGTCATACAGAAGTATAATATGGTATACACAAATTGTTACCCCTAATGTACACAGTTACTAACAGAAAATCTTTGTAGTATAGCCAGCAGGCATGTGTGTTTTATGCACATGACACAGCAAAGTAATACGTAAAAAATTATATACCTCATTAGAATAAATGCAGAATAATCAAGATTCCATCACCTGCTGATAGGAAATCAAGAGATAATTTTTCACAGAACTCCTAGTCCTTCTGACTGCCTTCATTAACTAGAGCCTGTAGAATCTACTTGGTAGGAAAGTAAATCTACAGACCAGGGCATCTTAATCACAATTATGCAGTAATATAAGGGTACAACTATCCCCAAATCAAATACTTCGAATGGATTTTTCAGGCTACCCAAGAGACAGAAAGTACTTTGCTCGGAAGGAGGATTTAGAATTTGTTACTACATTTTTTTGTTAGAATGAAAATTCACATTGCCATGTTGCAATAAACAGTACCCTTCATAGTTCTTTCAAGAAAGTCATTTCTGAAGTTGGAAGTTTCAGCAGTAGTTATCATCTCCAGTAAAATGAATGCAGGTATGGAACTGCATTGACATCATGGTTAAAAAAACATTTCAACCACTGTTGCAAATGGCCTTCATCAGGGAAACTTATTTACTCTGGGCCAGTGCTACATTCAGGTTTTACACACTATAATTGCATCCTGTTCATAGTTTGTTTGTCAGGAAATTCGTTGGACTCTATTTTGATTGGATGGCAGGAGAAAAAAGGTGGGACTGACAACCTTACTTGATAGCTTTTATTTTAATTCCTGCTGGCTACTATCAGTGCATGAGGGGCAAGCCAGTTGCTCCACAATATCTGCTGGCAGCCAAGGCAAATCATTGTATTTTGTGCCTTTGACTGCTGTGTATACTGCCATGCTTAAAGGGGCAGCCTCACAAATGTTGTTGCATGTAGCTATCTCCTGCCAGCAGCACAGAAAACAGAGGGCTATACCCATTATCACAATTCATGTTGGCTACTAAACCATTTGTTTTTAGTCATCCTGGATCAAAACTACACTGTTGTGGAGCAACAGTTATATAAAATGATAGTCAATCAGTGCCGAGCATATAGAAGAGAGAGAGAGAGAGAGAGAGAGAGAGAGAGAGAGAGAGAGAGAGAGAGAGAGAGAGAGAGAGAGAATGTGTGTGTGTGTGTGTGTGTGTTAACATGCCCAGTCTAAAATTTGTCATTTAAAAGAGCAAAGATAATAGTTAAATAAGGTCAAGTTGATTGCTTATGCTGGAAAGTCAGAGCTAGGCAAAATTCGAATTCTTTTCCAAGATCGATTATATCTTTTCTATGCAGTTTCAAGATAAAAGTTTGATTATTTAGTCAGCTCTGTTAATAGTATAACAACATAATTACTTCTTTAAGGTTGTATGCCACACTATGTGAATAGTACTGCAATGGATAGTCAACATCAGGTGCTGAATATCACAATATTGTTGTCAAAACTATCTGATGGCCATCTGTTTTAATTTTATACAGATAACAAATAGTTACATTTTACGGCACTGATGGAAAAGAAAATGCACACTCATATACACATGTCCACATATTACTATAGTGTTCTTGCAATTTAAATCAAATGATACTCTTCAGCTTAGCAAACTGGGAATGTTTAACTCTAGACAGGAAGTTATCAATATGGTCTAATTACTGCAGAGAAGGCTGGCAACAGTGCTTCATTAAATGGAAACTGACATGCACACACAAGTTGAAGCTACTACGAGGAGTCTTTGAAAAGCCCGTGCAAAGTCCGAGAGATGACACCACCGGTGCATATCGAGGTCATGTTTAGTTAGTAGCATCTTTGGAAAGAATGCACATCAAGTTTCAGCCATATTGGTCTATTTCTTTGTGTTTGGAATTTGCGTGAATCAAAGAAGTCCAGTGATTGTCAAAAAATGGACAAAGAAGAATTGGAAACTAAGGTGATTAAAGGCAAAAAGGCTCAGGAGACTAATGAGAAGCTTGGTAACACTATGGTGATTCTGCATCTTCAATTAGAACAGTTTATAAGTGGTTTCAAAATTCTCGGAGTGGCCATATGGGCATGAGTGATGCTGAACTTTCTGGACGCCCTGTGGAGGTTATGACCCCATAAATCATTGATAAACTCCATGATATGGTAATGGATGACAGAAGAGTTAAGGTGTGTGAGATTGCTAGTGCTGTGGGCATCTCAAATCAATGAGTACATAATATTTTGCATAAACATTTGGACATGAGAAAACTATCCGCAAGATGGGCTCCACGATTGCTCGCGCTTGACCAAAAATGGAATCGTGTGAAGTGTTGCAAGGATAGTTTGCAGCTGTTCAGGAAGAAACCGCAGGACTTAAATTAAACATGAAGAAAAGGAAACCAAGGAAAATTTGGAAAGGTAATTGAAATTCAGGTAGGAAAACACAAGCATTAAGAATGAATTTTCACTTTGTAGTAGAGGATGCACTGATATAAAACTTCCTGGCAGATTAAAACTGGGACTTAAAGTCAGCATCTTTGCCTTTTGTCGGCAAATGGTCTACTAACTGAGCCACCCAGGTGCGACTCATGATCTGTCCTGAAAGCTTTACCACTGCCAGGCTGTCTCTCCGCAACATCCTTTTTTCCAGCAGTACTAGTCCCAAGTTCCATAGAACTGTGAAGCTTGGAAGGAAGGAGATGAGGTACAGTTGAAGTAAAGTTTGTGTGTCATGCTTGGGTGGCTCAGTTGCTTGGGTGGCTCAGTTGCTACAGCACTTGCCCCAAAAGGAAAAGGTACCAGGTTCGAGTCTTGATTCAGCACACAGTTTTAATCTGCCAGGCAGTTTCATAATAAGCTTTCAGGTCTGCAAATTCAACCCAGAGATGGCAAAAGGCTTGCAAGAGAAGTTGAACAGAATGGATAAAGTCTTGAAAACATCAACAGAAGTAAAACTAGGTAATGGAATGTAATCAAATTAGGTGATGCTGAGGGAATGAGAATCTAAAAGTAACAGATGAGTTTTACTATTTGGGAGGCAAAATAACACACAATGGCCAAAGTAGAGAGAGAATATAAAATGCAGACTGGCAACAGCGAGAAAAGTGTTCCTAAAATGAGAAAATTTGCTGACTTCAAATTTAAATTTAAGTGATAGGAAGTCTGTGGCATGGTAAAGAAGTGAAATGTTCAGACAACAAGAGAAAGAAGCTTTTGAAATGAGTTGCTATAGAAGACTGTTTAATATTAGATCGGTGTATCAAAAAACTAATGGGGATGTACTGAACTGAATAGAGGAGAAAAGAAATGTGTGGGACTGGTTGACTACATGAAGGGCTTGGTTGACAGGACACATCCTGGGGCATCAAGAAATTGTAAATTTCTTAATGGAAGGAAGCATGAGAAGTAAAAATTGCTGTGGGAAAGCAAGGTATGACTACAGCCAGCAGATTCACATGTACATAGGTTGCAGTTAGAACACAGTGATGAAGAGGACTTACAGATGATTGATTAGTGGGGAGAGCTGTATGAAATCAGTCTTTGGATTGAAATCACATCATCTTCAGTATTTCAAGGATTCTAGACCAGTCAACATTGCCAAATGCTTTACTAAATCTACAAATGCTATAAAAATAGGTTTGCCTTTCACCGACATATCTTCTATGGTAATATTATATGGTAAGTGGTCAATATTGCTTCACATGTTCCAATAGTTCTCCTGAACCTCATCTGATTTTTCCCTAGGTCGGCTACCCCCAGTTTTTCTTTTTTCTGTAAATAATTCATGCCAGTATTTTGCAACAAAGATTTATTAAACCAATCATTAGATAATACTCACACCTCTCATTTGTTTTTTTTAACTCTAAACTGAACTTGAACAGACACAAAAAACCTATTAAATATAAGTACACTGTACAAACTTCCTGGGTACAGCAAGTAACCACCCCATTACATAAAATGATATTTTTCTAACAACAAAAATCTATGTATTTGATGTGAACTTTCCAGTTTTGACAAAACATGTACTCCATCACTGACTCTGTGGAGCACACGCAAAATTGAAGAAAACACATCCTTACTGTCAATGCAAAGTTGACATTCTAAGTGACAATAATGGAACACTAACTTGAAAATTCCTAGGATGGAATGGCCTGAAAAATTCTAACACTCATCTTTGCATCATTGCTGACTACTACCTAGGGAAGCCCATTAATATTAAATTCAGTGAACTGACACGTTACACTTACGAACAACCTTGGCAAATTCACACACCCCTCCCCCTTACCACTTTAATTAAATATCATTAATAGTGGCGGAATGCAATATGGTGGAACACTAACTTTTTAGTACAACATCCTTCAGTATATGTGATGAGAAACATCTGCCAGTGGTAAGGATAAACTCAATTAGCAAAAACTGCAGGTAATTCTGTCTAATTACAGTTCAATAAACTGTTGTTTAGTCATAGCATGTGCAGCAAGTGGGAATACATGTTACTTAGAAGTGAATGTGAATTTAACCTGGCAATGTGTTTTCATAAGTAGCGACACAACTTTACAGTTTTTCCTATATCGATGTTGACAATTCTAGTCTAAGGACATATATTTATATTCAAGATAGAGCAAGAGGACCGTATGGCTATATTTGCCATCACAGATTTGATGATTCCCTACCATAATTTACATCAAGTGTAGCTGAAAATGGCTTAAAACCGAAATTGTAAAGTTCACTCAGAATAAAGCAAGAAGTTAGCAGCTGAAGGTGAAAAAAAAACAACTTACTTTTGGTGTAGCAACAGCAACAGAGATGTCAACATAATCTCTATACACAATCTCATTGCCATCAATCACAGCATTTACCACTGGCTGATCTTGCAAAGCATATGCCGACGCTTTTACAAAAGCAGACATGAAACCAAACTTAATGCCATACTTCTTCTGGAAAGTCTCCATATGTTGTTTCCGGAACTCCATTATATTTCTGTAAAAGAAAAAAAAAACGTGCTTTAAATAATTAATAAATTTATTCCCCATGATTGTACACATTAGGTTAATTTTGTGAAAAAGTGTATTTTACAGAAAAACGTAAACAGCAACTTTTTGTTTACCAACCCCATATCAATTTCATTAAATGTTGTTAGCATAGCATTAACATTCTGTGCTTCCTTCAGACGTTGTGCTATGCGTTGCCGCATTCTGTTCATCTTGACTCTTTGTTCTGTTCGTGTTCCCGATATCTCTGACGTAGGATCAGAAGGAGGAACTTTGACAGTGGCTGCCTCAATGGCCTGTGCATGTCTGATGGCTGCCACAGGAATGGAACTCATTGGTGCCTGTGGTTTTGGTGGTGGAGGTGTGGGAGGAGCACTAGGTGCTGGAGCACTGGGAGCAGCGGAGGGAGGCGGTGGTGGCGGTGGTGGGGGAGGAGGAGCCGCAGCAGCTGCAGCTGGCTGTGGAGCTGCTGATGGAGCCTTGGCTGCCGCCTCTGCCTTCGGCTTTGCAGGAGCAGCACCTGTGAGACATCTTCAGTTACTTACAGGAGAATCTTAAAATATAAGTATGTGATATCATAATATGTGAGACAGAAGGTGAAAAAGGACTTCCCGTTGGAGAAATAAAATTTTCAGTACAAGAAAAATGTTCGATAATGTCTAAAATAACTATTTTCATTTTTTGCATAGTGCAATAATTTACTTCTTTTGTACAAGCTCATATCAATTTAAAAGACCTTTTAACCCAACAGGAGTCATTTATATCCTTAAAAGCAATTGATTTCAGTCTTCTCAAAAAGGACAGTCCTGACAAGAGGTCCCCGTTCTAAATCTCGCACCTGCGTGTGCTACCCTTCACAAAATAGTATTTCCTAAATTTTATAGGCATTTTAAGGAGATCAGCATAGCTTTGGATAAAAGAAAAAGGCCTTATGAAAACAAAAATGCCAGTCAACACAAGTGATTAATTTTTACAAGACAGTTATAAATGCCTACAGATGTTACCAATTTGCAGTTGACGGCCTTAAAATGCCAGCTAACAGCTGACATTACTGTAGCAGCAAAAATCGACAACTACAACACATGTCAGCTCTGTTGTTGCTGCTAGAAATGAAAAAAGTTGCAGTTGCTGTGAATAAATATGGCTGTCTTGAAGAACAGCAATGCTAACGAAGTATCTCACACAACTAAACATATCCACTTTGAGCTTGTTAGCTTCAAAGATACTGTACATTGCAAAATGGACACTGATGGAAATGGATTCGTGCACCGCATCTTTCCCAAAAAAAATGAACCTGCTGGGTTTCCTGGTGCAGTAATTCCAGCAGGGATGACAAAACATTGAAAAGATTGTCTTTTTAGAAGCACCAGGACTGGTTTTGAAAATAAATAAAAAGACATTCTGTGTCCTGAAGTAGAATCAGAATTCGAACCAGAACCTCAAGTCAGTGACAATAAGGATCCGGTGGAATGAACCAATCAGTCAGATATTCCAGAGCCAAATAGGAGGCAAAATGCTGTTTGTGATGGAACTTGAGCCCCTTCAGACACAAGTGTTTTAGAAGTAGAAAATCAAATCATTTGGCCACTACACAATATGAGATTTTAGTAATATATTTTTGGGGGTTTAGTGAATTCAAAATTTTACTCTTTTCGGACCCTTAACGGCTTTTTTTTAATAAAAAAAAAGGCTGTGCAGGATAAACTAATTTTTTCTGGCCAATTTATTTGGTAGCAAATGTTTGTACACTATAACGTGCTGTAGATCTGAAGGGGTTAAACTCTTACTAAGTAATGTTAACTTTAAAAAGTCTGTATCACTTGACAATGGACATTTTAAGGGTAATACAAATGCAGAATTTGTTTCTTAAATATGTCAAATTAAACTATGCCAATAAAGTGAAACTTCAGCATTATCTCAAATCACCCATTGTCCATCACCAATATTAAACTTGTCATGACTCACTCAAATTTAGAGAGAGTGCTTTTTTCCTTCAGATTATTCAGAATTTAATGTAGAGTGTAAAAATTACAGCAACTCAAAATTCGAAATTTTTGACAAGCAATCTCTTTTTCTTTTTCATTTCACATATTATGTTACAGGTCCCTTACAATACTAGATAAATTACACAGAGTGATGTAACACCTTATACAGGGTGGTCCATTTATCGTGACCGGGCCAAATATCTCAGGAAATAAGCGTCAAACGAAGAAACTACAGAGAACGTAACTTGTCTAGCTTGAAAGGGGAAACCAGATGGCGCTATGGTTGGCCCGTTAGATGGCGCTGCCATAGGTCAAACGGATATTAATTACAATATGAATGTTTTAGTTGGACCACTTTTTTCGCTTTGTGATAGATGGCAGCTGTAATGCACGTAAAGACAGATTGCCAAAACACTTAGAAATTTCAGGCCCTGAAGACTGTTCTTTTGCCAAGCAGTGCGGGACCTCTAGCATCCCATTCTGATAAAGAAGAAATAATATTTAAGGAATGGTTTTGAATTAGTGAAACTGGAATATGGAATGTTTGTGTTATAAGAGTAGTGAAATATGTGGTACCGCAGAAGAGGGATCCACCAGTACACAATGCAATGCTCTAGGTCAAACGTAGGATTTAGGTGAATACTACATTAGCAGTAGAAAAACAATAATATAATCTTAGTAAACCTCGGTGAAAGGTTGCAAGCACTGGATAAATATGAAAACTCCTCCAAAATTTATGGCAAGAACCATGATTAATAGATAAAATAGAACAAATACAAAAGTTTGAAATATTGGCGGAATCATGCGAGCATACAAGAAACTGAATTAAGAGTCATTTACATTACGAGAATTAACAGCCAGAAAAAAAGGCTTAATTAAGGATATCCATAAGAAGAAATGCATCATATTGATAAGGGCACAATATTTGTATCTATGTGAACATTTAACCAAGATTTAACACTGGTAAGAACTCTAACATTTTTAAATGAAATTCTATATAACTTTTCAATATAATTCACACTAATATTTAAGACAGTTATCATTATGAATAACCAACATCAGGCTTCCATTCCCACAAACATCTGCCAACTGACTTGGGGCGGATGGACAGCCATTTCTCCATCAGCCTTGTTGTCATGGTGCTAACTACCTAACACTATTTTTTTAAAATGCAAGAACAAGTGATAATGGGTGCTTGATCAATGCTATGTAGAGGGTAAGCTACATCTACATGCTAACAACTAAATGAATACTTTGCAAATCACACTTAAGTATCTGGAAGAGGGTTCATTTAACCACCTCCATAATAATTCTCTATTATTTCAGTCTTGAACAGCACGCAGAAAAAACGAACACCTATATCTCTTCCATGCGAGCTCTGATTTCCCTTGTTTTATTATGATGATGGTTTCTCCCTATGTAAGTTGATGTCGACAAAATATTTTCGCATTCAGAGAAAGATGGTGATTGAAATTTTGTGAGAAGAGCCCACTGCAACAAAAAAACGTCTTTGTTTTAATGATGTCCAGCCCAAATCCTGTATCAAGTTCATGACTCTCTCCCCCCTGCTTTGGGATAATACAAAACGTGCTGCTATTTTTTTGAACTTTCTCAATGCACTATTATTCGTTCTATCTGGTAAGGAGCCCAGACTGTGCATCAGTACTCCAAAAGAGGATGGACAAATGTAGTGTAGCCAGTCTCTTAAATAGACCTGTTACATGTTCTAAGTGTTCTGTCAATAAAGTTCAGTCTGTAGTTTGTCTTCCCCTCAAAAGTTTCTATATTTTTTTCCAATTTAAGTTGTTTGTAATTGTAATTCCTTTGTATTACTTAGTTGAATTTACAGCCTTCAGATTTGACTGATTTATCATGAAACCGTAGTTTAACAGATTCCTTTTAGTGCTCATATGGATGACCTCACACTTTTCATTTTAGAGTCAATGGCCACTTTTCGCACCATACAGATATCTTTTCTAAATTGTTTCGCAATTTTTTCTGATATTCTTATGACTTTACCACATGATAAGCACAGCATAAACTGCAAACCAACGTAAGACGGCTGCTCAGACTGTCTCCTAAATTGTTTATATAAATAAGGAATGGCAGAGGACCTATAACATTACCTTGGGAATGCCATAATCACTGCTGTTTTACTCGATGACTTTCTGTCAGTTACTATGAACTCTTTGACAGGATATCACAAAGCCAATAACATAAGTGAGACAATATACCATAAGCACGCAATTTCACTAATATCTGCTTGTGTGGTACAGTGTCAAAAGCCTTCTGGAAATCCAGAAATATGGAATCAATTTGAAATCCCTTGTCAACAGCACTCAACATCCCGTGTCAGTAAACAGCTAGTTGTGTTTCACAACAATGTTTTTTTCTAAATCCATGTTGATGTGCATTGACAGACCATCCTCTTCGAGGTAATTGTAATGTTGGAACACAATATATGTTCAAAAATCCTGCTTCATATTGATGCCAATGATATGGGCCAGTATGGGGGAGCAATGCATTATTAAGCATGTGGTCATAATCCTTTGGCTCATCAGCATATATAAAACTGACATAATCAACAAAACTACACTTTTCTAATACAACAACAGGGTCATTCCATGTCAAGTCATCCAGGCCATGACACACATTATCTAGTTGTGAACTGAGATTTTGTGCACTGTTTTTGTGTCTAATATCATGAACTTTTGCCAATTTTTATTGCTGTTTATACATTCTATTGGTAGCAATTGCTGAAAGTTGGACGCAATGCGTAACTTCAAAACGAACTGTAAAAATCTGAAAACTGGCTGCAGTTTTTAAACAAAAAATGGTATGCTGACAGTTTATTCCCTGAACATCCTTTCTGAAAACATGCTAGAATTGTTCAATTAAATTTTTATAAATTAATTTGATTTAATTGTACTGTTAAATTAGAAAAAAATATTTTGGACAATTGCCCCGTGCCTATGGAAAACACTGAAAAAATTAGAAAGTTATCTATAAATAATAAAGTTTCATCAACAAAAAATCAGAATGAGATTTTCACTCTGCAGCGGAGTGTGTGCTGATATGAAACTTACTGGCAGATTAAAACTGTGTGCCGGACCAAGACAAACTCAGGACCTTTGCCTTTCGCAGGCAAGTGCTCTACCATCTGAGCTACCCAAGCGTGACTCACGTGCCATCCCCAGAGCTTCACTTCTGCCAGTACCTCGTCTCCTATCTTCCAAACTTTACAGAAGCTCTCCTGCGAACCTTGCTGAAAAGATGGTAGAGCACTTGCCCCTGAAAGGCAAAGGTCCCGAGTTCAAGTCTTGGTCCAGCTCACAGTTTTAATCTGCCAGGAAGTTTCAACAAAAAATCAGTTTTAAGAAATGAATGGCACTGGGGATCTCTCTCTCTCTCTCTCTCTCTCTCTCTCTCTCTCTCTCTCTCTCTCTCTCTCTCTCTCTGTGTGTGTGTGTGTGTGTGTGTGTGTGTGTGTGTGTGTGTGTGTGTGTGTGTGTGTGTGTGTGTGGGAATTGGGGGGGGGGGGGGGGGGGGAAATACCAAGAGACATTAACAACATAAGTACGCATAATATCCAACTTGATCAAAAATTGCAATATATGAAACAAATTATAAAATGTGGGGCAACTTGTACATTGTATGACACAAGGACACTTTCTTACCTCTGCCACAACCAAATTAACTCAATCTAAAAATACATAGCATTTTGTTTATAATATTTAAACATTTTGTCAAAAGCCAATATAGTCAACACTGCACAAAATGCTGGTGCTGCAATCTGCATTCCAAACATCATTATCAGGCCAACAGAAGGATGGGGATGGTTCATGTGGATGCACGAACCTTCTGTAACAACTTCTTCTTCTTCTTCTTCTTCTTCTTCTTCTTCACAATTCACCTTCTCAAGAAATCCCAAATACCAAGAAGAGTCATATGCACATGCAACATAGCAGGTGGGCTACACAGTGCATTCTGGCATTAATGGCAGAAGTGCATCTGAGAAATCATGCAAGATACTTAAGTCTGTATCACAGCTCAGCCTTTTTGCTCCAATCCTGGTTGGTTATATTGGTACAATGTGATGCATAGATCATGTTCCAGGAATTGTTTTTGCACTTGTGAAGTGCTGAGAAAGATATTGTCTGACTTGCGTCATTTTATCTTTTAAAGAAAAGAGAAATGAAATACCGTGCAGATTCTTGTAACAAAATTCAAATACCTGTGAAGCTGTAAGTATTTGATCTTTGTACACTCTTTGCAAACTTGTTTTTGTGACAAGTCTTTTACAGTGCCACCAGTACCATCACAGGGAGATTTGCCATGGCTGATAGCAAAAAATGACCAGCTGCACTTACGTTGAAGTCGTGTTCATGCTAGTAGAAATTTCTGAAATTCTTACAATTTTTATATTGTGCAGCACAACCATCAGTGAAATATTCAACATATGCAAGATGGATTACAGGAAATACACACTTAAAAAAATTCAATACAATCTTCTGAGTCTGGTACACCGGCAACATTATGTTCTAGATCACCAGAAACAATACAAATACTTTTTGCATGTAACTTTATGTCTTTTTTGTAATGTATATATGGCAGTGTGAAGAGTGCAGCTGTCATTGTTCCAATGGTACCCCTGTACTTCATCTTGAACAACAAAATTGAGATTTTCACTGAAATCCATTAAAATTAACACTAATCCTTCATCACCGTTTCCTTCTTCATTTTCAGATAATCAGATTGTAACAGAGAAATAAAAGAGTGTGAACAATTTCCTTAATTAGTGTGTCACAGAATTCAGATAGAGGAGTGATTTGAACACTTAAAGTCATCTTTTCAGTTGATACCCATTGCCTGTACTGAACCAGCACATCAGAATTGTCTTCCATTTCATTTTCTAAGTGGGTTTGAAGCTAATAACTGGTGGGGCATTTTTAACAGGCGAAGCACACAGGCTCTGTTATTGATATTACATGTTATTATTTTAATTACATCTACGTATGTTTCTTTAATAGAAATGGAATTTAGAAGCAATTTATTGTTTTGGTGGTTAATGCACACACATACAGTATGTGTTCCTGATGACCCTGCAAGTAAACACTGTTTTGGTCAAAAAGAAGCAAATTTTGAGACTCCTGCTTTGTCTCCAGGATACTTTTTTTGTAGAGGGAATACAGTTCAGTTAAATTACTTAAAACAAGAAGCTTTTGTTCATAGATATTTTTGCTGGTGTTCACTTTGTCCTTTTCCCTAGGCATTATTCTTGTGTTTTCGTCATCCAAATAAAAACTCTTTACTTTTTGCACTGTATCACGTGGCAATGTCTTTCCTCTTTTCTGCTTAGCCATCGATAAAATATCCTTCTCCATTAAAAGAGCTCTTGCTTGTTGTACCAAATATTCAGAAACCTGAAAATTGCAACTAACTTTCTGTCAAGACCAAGTTGGTGGCACAAAAGTAACTGAATTTTTTCACAATTATTTGCATATTCAATTTTCTGTTTGATTTTTCCCACGAGTTCATCATAATGTTTTGCGTTTTCTTCCAGTTCTGTTAAATCACTGTCAGGGATAGTGCTTGCATCAGCAGCCAGCTCAACTTGATATGTATGTGAAACTTTAGTTTTCAGAGCCCCAGCTGCAGATTCCAATATTCTGCTTGGTTGCTACATACCGACTATGCCGAGCAACTGAATGCATCTTTGCAGGAGATACTCCTAAGCTAGTTAGCTAGTACTGAGCACAGATTTTTTAGGAGTCTGCACATTCACATTACTGTCATTTATATAGTCTGGTTATGAGTCATCACTTGCTTGTTTTTCATTAATATGTTTGATATAGGCTGGCCACATTTTCTCCCCAGGAATAACGCTAAAGCCCTTCGTTTTGAAGGTCTTTGTATTTTCTAAACTAATTTCATGCACTCCAGATGAAACAAATAGTTTATGGCACTTGAAGGGATCACAGCAAATTTTCTTATGTAGAGGGAATCTGCCCAGGCACCTGTCTTTGTGTTTAAAACACACACATGAAACACTTAAATCACAGTATGAATGTTGCTTCGCCATAATAAAAGTTCTTGTTCTTCACTGGTCAGTTCATCTGCACAAGTCAGGGCATTATCACATATATCTTGCAGATAGTGTCTACGAAAACACTGCCTTCTTGTATTTTGCATACTGCTTCAGTCATAAAGGCAATGTTTGTTGTAAATAATTCAAATGATGATTGGTGTAACCTAAAAAGTAATTAAATAATGAAAAATTGTTCTATCCCATTCTTTCGTTACATAAGTATTTCACATTATCATTGTAACATTAGGGGACTTATTTTTGTTTTGGAATGAATAGTTAAAAACTGCAACAATTGAATTTTTAACCAATAACTGACTCGGTACAACTCAATACAAGAACTCAGAACTGTATGCTCAGTGAACACAACTCAAAACAAAGGAACTGGATGATGCAATCCATGTAGTGACAAGAAAACAATGTTCTCAGATATGATTTGTTCTGACAGAAATCGAATGTAGCCAACTTCAGCAATTTAGTGGTGACATGGTAGTCATGAATTAGCAACTTCAATACTTCTTTTACAATAACATTGTTTTTCAAGCTTCCCATTACTTCTACAAACTGATTCTTTTTGTGTGACATAATGGAATATTTATAATAATTTTGTAAATTTTTCAAAGGTATCTATGAGGGGACAATACCTTAAAAAATTGTAATGCCCATGCATGGATTTTGTTCAAAAGAAATTATTTACAATTTTTTCTGAGATGTAGATGATGGATATTCACTACAAGAAGCTAGCTTCCACTGGAAAAACTGTAGGAACTATAGCATTTTTAAATTTTAAAGGAGCTCATCTATGAAAGCCTGAATTCCTGAATCTATACAACTTCTTTTTATCGTAAGTGAAAAAGTAATTGACCTGCAACATTTACATTTTGGAAATGTGAATACATCTAGGTAAACTTCCACTAGCCAAAATTTCAAGGATTTGCGTGATGACGGGTGTCATTTCCCAAAATTTCTGGACGTTTTGACATAGAATGACGAAACAGAACCTGTAATGTTGGTGCAGATTTCAGTAACTACTACCACTCTTTCCCCAAAAAAGTGTTATAGGGCTAAAAGCACCATAGTTAGGTTTTCAAATATTCCTTCATAGTTATAAAATAGAAAAACCATCACTTCAGTATTAGTTCATTCTATCAATTTTCCGACACTAATGTGAAGTTTCTCACTTTTTTCATAAATAGTTATCACTAGAGATGCATACAAAGTTGCTCAGCCACTATTGTTCACTATGATCACCATTTTAACTCTCCGTCTTTCAATAAAAACGTGAACAACTACAAGGAGCATAATATTTAGCTTCTATAATCTTTTGTCAACTTCTGTAAGTTGCATCTACATACCAGTTACTTTGAGTTTAAACAACTTCTGTCCTGCTTTAACTGTTGCTCCATCTTCCACAAACCGCTCTTCTATCACACCGGCCGCTGGTGAAGGAACAGGCACTGATGTCTGAAATATAGAACATAATACAGAACTAGAAATGATGTGTAGCTAATCAGTTACACACTCTGCTGTTCAATAGCATAACAATGTCAACCAAGACATGGTAGATACTTTTTAACATGTTCATTTTTATATTACATGTGATGAATTTATATAGTAACAAGTGCTTTTTATTGTATTGCTTGTTGGATTCTGTCTTGGGATCTTCGGCTGACTTTTATTAAACAAATATTGGCAAAAGAGCACTCGAAGAAGCCACCAGGTGGTACATCAACAAGTGGCCATAAAAGCCTTAACCATTTTGAAATACATTTATAGTCCAACAATAGCATAAAGGATGATTCATCTAACCCGTTCCCTTCACATGTTTCAAGGATGTGACGCCTGTTATTTTACGGGTGCACTTTCTCAATGTTCTCATCATTCCATTCCACGTTCTTTTGGTTCCCACATGCCTGAGTTGAAGGCAAAACGAGGATAATGGAAAAAATAAATGAGGATAATGGAATGTAGTCGAATTAAGTCAGGTGATGCTGAGGGAATTAGATTAGGAAATGAGACACTTAAAGTAGTAAAGGAGTTTTGCTATTTGGGGAGCAAAATAGCTGATGATGGTCGAAGTAGAGAGGATATAAAATGTAGACTGACAATGGCAAAGAAAGCATTTCTGAAGAAGAGAAATTTGTTAACATTGAGTATATATTTAAGTGTCAGGAAGTCATTTCTGAAAGTATTTGTATGGAGTGTAGCCATGTATGGAAGTGAAACAAGGACGATAACTAGTTTGGACAAGAAGAGAATAGAAGCTTTCGAAATGTGGTGCTACAGAAGAATGCTGAAGATTAGATGGGTAGATCACATAACTAATGAGGAGGTACTGAATAGGATTGGGGAGACGAGAAGTTTGTGGCACAACTTGACGAGAAGAAGGGATCGGTTGGTAGGACATGTTCTGAGGCATCAAGGGATCACCAATTTAGTATTGGAGGGCAGCATGGAGGGTAAAAATCGTAGAGGGAGACCAAGAGATGAATACACCAAGCAGATTCAAAAGGATGTAGGTTGCAGTAGGTACTGGGAGATGAAGAGGCTTGCACAGGATAGAGTGGCATGGAGAGCTGCATCAAACCAGTCTCAGGACTGAAGACCGCAACAACAAGTGCCAAGTAACGTGCATTTGTGATATGGCTAAAAAGCTCTTATATAGGAAAAAAAACCCGTTTAAGGAAATAGGATTTCCATTTCCCGAGTTTCTTTAAAATGTAATGTAATGTGTTGGCAGTGGACCCACTGTGTGCATGGTTCATCTCATTCTTCTGTTGTTAATGCACTGAATTCCAGGTTTTGATGCCTGGCAGGGCACAGGATTAGCTTTTGCATATGAGTCGAACCTTCTACATAGGACGGTCTGAGTTAACTAGAAGAAACCTCAACCACATTTAATGAACACCAAGAATCAGTCAATGGAACTGAAGCTTCAAATGTCAATGATATTCATCAAAAGTCTAATGTTCAAACCAGGGATATTACACTAATGGCACAGTGATTAGGATCGGAGACTGTCCACTACTCCTAAATGAAATAGAGGATAGTCATAAATAGAGTTTTGCGCCAACTTCTGACAAAGCAAGCTGGGATCTCTTTACTTCCTCTCATTTTGCCATCTGCCTCCTTAAATTCATTTTATTTTCATTTTCACCTAATTACCATTAACATACATGAATATAATCTGCATGTCCATAAAAGAGAAAGTTTGGCCTTCAGTCTTAAAGAATATAGCACCAGATCTAATTTTGTGCTCAGTTTTGTGTATTTAATCAATTTCCTAATTTATTTCGACTATTCCTAGTTAATTTTTTTTTATAAGGTGGAATCAATAATTGTTTTGTGACTTCTATTCTACTGTTGACTTATAAACAAATATAAATTCTGTACTAATTATAAACATTTGGAAGAATAACAACTAGCATTCATAAAGTATTTATTTGGCTCTATTCAAAAACATGTTAGCAAAGTCAGCCCTTATTTAATACCAAAGTAATTATGAGGTTTGTCAAAAGTATGGTTTGCGTAAATGTATCTGTTAATTTTATTATTTAAACAAATAATTTGGCCTAACCTTTGTGGTAGCAGTAACTGTTTCACAGGATGAATTTTTCTATATATTCAGTTAATTGAATAAGTATTGTTTGAATTATAATTTCTGTACATTAAACATTGAACAGTGTATAGTTTCAGAATCTATTATTGTGAAATATATAAAGTCTCGATTTTTGGTACCGAGACAGTCAGTCCATGGTCGATTTTCAGAGGGGAAATCTGTATCAGTTAGAGCAACAATAATGCAATTGAATTAGTGTAAGATCAATACGCCTGATGTTAAAACAATGTCAGAGTCTGTTCAATAGTGCAAATTTACCATATTATTCTGCAAGAACTGTGTGGTTAGGTTTTTTACTGCTCATAGGTGTTCAACGGTAAACTATTGTAGCGGTGTGCTGACATTTGCCTGCAAACTATTAATGAGCCTTATCAAAAGTTAACTAATAATGAACTGGCCATATTAACATTGTAATATTTATGGGTTGTGAACAGTGAAAGAAAGTAAAGAACTGTGAAACGCAACTGTCAGCTACATCATTTACAGTAGTCAATGTTGAACTCCCATCCCTCATTTTTAAGCCCGTTAACAATACAATATGTCGGCACCAAGGACTATCAACGAAGAAATAAAGCAGACGAACGTCACAAACTACTACTGCTACTGCTACTGCTGCTGTTGCTTCTGCTGCTGTTACAGCCAGCACTTACAAAACAAGAGTAAGCAAACTGAGACCATCAAACTTTTCAATATCCAGCACACTGCTAACAGACTAACATAGTTTCCCACCTCTAAGTCTCAGGAACAAGCAAAAATTTTTCAGCCATGGCAATAAGAATTGAGTTGTTATCTGAAAGTTACTTCTGCAGGACACTTTTGAATGTTGTTTCTATGTTTGCATAGCTTTAAACAAGGTAGAAATTAACCGTAAAGGTAGCCATTTGTGTCCAACCACAAAAACATATCACATACCTTATCAGTTTCTATTTCCAAAACTACTTCATCTTCTGAAACAGCATCTCCAACAGCTAGAATTAACAATATAAATTTAGAAGATTTTGTATTCTGATAAATTTACTGAAGTTTACATGCATGATATTTCTTGTTAATAGACAAATTCAGAGACAGGAACAGCAAACAAATTACCTTTCTCCCACCTCACATCTCCTTCCGAAACAGATTCTGCAAATGGTGGTACAGTGACGATCTTCACTTCCTCACCTACAAAAATAAAAATACAGATGCTGAAAGATTTAGCACAGCAAAGAAAAACTTAATTTCTTTCTGAAAAGTCAAACAACAGTTTTATATTTTAACCCTTTAAGTCTTCTGATGAAACACTTGTCGTAACACACAAAAATTACACAATGGGGTTTCAAAATCAGTTCAAATTGTACTGGCAAACTGACATCCTTCTTGATTTAAAGTGCAAAATACAAAATTTGAGCCAAAGCAGTCTGCATTCACTATAAGCAAAAAGGTGTTTGTAGATCACAAGGACTTCAGTGCATGCCCACAGAATTAAGACAAACAGGAACTCTACACTATCACAGTATATAAGATAAAGGCAGTTCAAAATACTTTCATTTGACGTAACACATGTCAAGAAGCCATTGTGAGTGAACCTCACACAGCTCTCCAATGGGAAGGAGAAGAAAGATTTTAAGTACATGAAGAAGTAACAAAATGATATCTTTCTGCAGTGGGTAATCCAAAACAATGAATAGAGGGTGTATCACAACTAATGGCATAAACACATATAGCTGACAGTAAATGATAATAGAAGCAAAAGAGTGTCAGTAAAAATTGGTATGCAAACGAATCGTTTGCGAGATAGTTGTGATTTGGTTTCTACCAGCCACCACAGACTTGATTATGTGTAAATTTCATCCCAGCTGTGAAAAGGTAACGGTACCATACAACATTAAGAAAAGTTATAAACGATACTTTGGTAGAATTGCTGGTGTTCTGAATGAACACAAATACTTGACAAGCAATGAAAAGTCTCTGCTTCAATTCTTAAAATGTGTTAACCATAGTGGCACACACTATACATTTAAGGTGGCCAAAATACAGAAATACATGGAGTTCAGAGCAGGTAATCTTGGAGGTTGCAGTACAGAGCCTCCTTGCCCGATTCACCTTCGGCTCATTATGTCATTTCACCATAATTGTAAAATGTGCCAGTGTTTTAATGTTAGCCAGCATTGTTGGAACAGTTGCTTAAAGACAATGGATTATATCAATCCATTTTTAGTGTCAAATTGTTCGTCTCGATAGCTGAGCGGTTAGCGCAACGGAATGCCACGTAAAGGGGGCCAGGTTCTTTTCCCGGCTAGGTCAGAGATTTTCTCCGCTCATGGGCTGGGTATTGTGTTGTCTTCATCATCCATCATCAACATCATCATCTCATCCCCATTGACACACAAGTCACCTAAGTGGAGTCAACTAAAAAGACTTGCATCACGCAATCGGTCTACCTGACGGGAGGCCCTAGCCACACAACATTACATTTCAGTGGCGAATTCAAACAGGATTGATTTATACACTAACTGAGTACATGGCATTGTCCAGATATGTGCTTAGTCTATCTTCTCTCCTTCCTCCTCTCTCTGTCTATCTCCTCCTACCCCTTCCTCATCCATCTTCACCTCCCCCACTCTCTCACCTACCCCCCTCTCTCTGTCCATCACCTACTCCCCTCTATCACCTCCTCTCCACTCTCTCTGTCCATGCCCCCCCCCCCTCTCTCTGTCAATCTGCTCCTTCCCCCCCCCCCCTCTGTCCATGTGCTCCTCTTCCCACTGTCCATATGATGTGCTCATCTCCTCTCTGTTCATGTGCTCCTCTCCCCTCTGTCCATGTGTTCCTCCTCCCTCTCTCCGTCTATCTCCTTCTCCCCCTTCTCTCTCACATTTTCCCCTCCCCTTACCCTTTTTTGTCCATCTCTTCCTCTCCCCTCTCTCTATCCATCTCCTCTTCCCTTTTCCTATCCATTTCCTCCTCCACGTCTGTCTGTTCAGCATCTCCTCCTTCCCATGTCTGTGCCTCTCTCTTCCTCCCCGTCTCTGTTCATTACTTACTCTTACCTTTATCTGTCCATCTCCTCCTCTTCTCTCTCTCTATCCATTTCCCCCTCCCCACTCTTGTCCATCTCCTCCAATCTTTGCCTATCTCTTCCTCCTCCTCCCTTATTGTTTGTCCATCTCCTCATCCTCTCTTCTCTCTCCATGTTATCACACTCACCCCAATAGGAGGCTGGGAGTTCCTACCCCTATGGTATTTCTTTACAGATTGTAATTCATACGTGTACAAAATTTGACTGAAATTATTCCAAAGTTTCAAGATGATCTTTTTACTTGTGGCTTTTCATGCATACTCACATGTCAAATATATTTCACACTTATTTAGTATATTTCAGATGTGTTTGTACAAATATTTCACCTCTACGTGTAGCAAATTTTGCACTGAATTTTCATTCTTATGCAGTTCAATGTTTATGACACTGTATCTTCTGAACTTATGTAACTGAACATGTATATCCAGTGGTATATGTGTGTATTGTCAGTGAAATGTGTTGTAAATTGAATTGATAGTAAAGAAGTAATAAATTAAAACGTCATGCATTATGTGGCAGTTTTTCTCGCATCTCAGTATTTGATGTCATATCTCCTAAACTATGTGTTGTACAATGAAATACTTTTTTTAGGTAGATTCAGCAGCATATGTGAATACCGTCTGTAAAAAGTGTTGTGAATATAATTTAGTGATAAATTTAAAAGTATTGCATGATGCAGTAATTTTTCAACATTCAGTGTTTATAACATCAAATCTCCTGAACTAATTGTCGTACAACAACGTAATTTTTCTGGTACATTCAGTGGTATATGTGAATACTGTCTGCAAAATATATGAGAAACAGAGTTAGTAGAAAATGCATCATAAAATAAAACATTATGCTTCACTTGGCTGAGTGCATTAACAGCACAAATGTAGTAATTGATAAACTTTTTCCCTTTGTCATTCTGTGGGGATTGTCAGTAAGAAAAAGTTTCATAAAGGTTTGAAAGTAGTGTAAACTTCACGAATCTCTAAGAGCTCTCATTCTCAAATATTGGATGGCTACACGGTTTCTCCACCTCTAGCCCCAACCTTTCAACAGGTGGTTGGTTCTTACCACACAGCGATTCTTTCCAGCGTGTATCAAGTTGCTGAAATGAGCACAGATATGTGGAGGTGTTATGTGCTCGCACCTACATAACCCCCCCCCCCACACACACACACACACACACACACACACACACACAAAATTATAATTTGAGTGGATAGTTGGATACTTTAAGACATTTAAATCTACATATCAAAAGGTGAACAATCTTTTTCACTGTGATCTATTCTATAGCAAATTGGTTGGGGTAGGTAGTTGATTGGTACTGTGTGGCCTTTCAATCCTGTCAGGTTATAAAGAAACAATATTGGTAGTAGTACTTTCTTTGAGAAAGTAGGGTTCCATCTACAAGACATGTATATGCCATTTTGTTCAGAGTTTTGATTTAACGTAAGTGTTTGAGACACTTCTACACTGAAGTGAATTGTTGTAGGTAGGTCTGTTACAGTGAATGTTAAAAATACATCTGGCCTAACATTTATGAAAAGGGTTTGGTTACATTTGTTCCCAATGAAAAGAAAATTGGTTATGAGACACTGTTTTCTACACTTAATGTTGTACATGCTAATTGCCACATTGCTCATTGTTCTCATATACAACAGGAGGTGGATACTTCAGACATGCATAGCGAAACCAAGATACTAAATCTATGCCTTATTTCAGATGATGATGATGATGATGAAGGTGATGACGATGATGATGGTGATGACGATGATGGATGGTAATGACAGCAGTGCACCGGTGCCCGAGGAGATGAATTTATTGTAGGTGTCATGTTATTACTTCAAAACGTATATTTGGCCTTCTGTGCAAATGGAGGACAGAATTTAGACAATCAAGGTTTATTTGATATGTACACGAAGAACTTTCATTTACTCTCCCACTATAACACAGAGCACACGTTTAAGTTTATTGCTAACAAGCATGTTCTTATTAACAAAACTGTAACATATGTTTACATGTACATGTTTGTGCAGAGAGAGTTACTAATGAAAATGATGTGAAAAAAAAGTTCTTTGAGGAACAAGGACTTATTGAGAAGATAATAATACACACACTCATATAAATACATGGAAGTTTAGCACATATTGTAAGCCTTCTACATCAGCTTATGTTTCTAAGGTAAGGGACTGGCCCATCCTCAAAAATCTTTGTAAAGCAGAAATTAAAATCTTGCAGGCTACTTTTACACGTGTGTTCAGGCATCAGTTACAGAACCAAAAAGGATGATATGATGCAATGTGAAGTTACATATTGCACACAACAGAGTGTATATGGCTATTTGTAAACGCAAATAAAAGGAAATATTCTAAATATAGGTTTTGCATTAAAGCATGTGTCTGCAAATGCCTTCTTTCATTCCAACTGGGATCGTGGGATAGCCACGACAGATACAAATACAACACCCGTCACAGTAGGGCAACTTAATATATTAATTATATATGATGGTAGTATCTGTTCCCGAAAGAACAGTTACCATTGATGACCATGCAGCTTTGCTAGAATGAAATGATAATTAAATGGACACCCTAGCTGCAAACAGGTGTTGATATACTTTATTGGGGACATTTGAAAATGTGTGCCCCGACGGCGACTCGAACCCGGGATCGCCTGTTTACATGGCAGACACTCTGTCCATCTGAACCACCAAGGGAACAGAGGATAGTGCGCGCTTGCAGGGACTTATCCCTTGCACGCTCCCCGTGAGACCCACATTACCAACATGACCACACCACTACATTCGTAGTGCGCCTAATAGATGTTTGGCCATCATACTTATTACAGATTAATCTGCCAAGTCCCGTATGAGTTCAGGCATCGCGAGTGCGTTCGCACAAGAAGGTCAATAGCCGGGAAGCCATATTTTAACTATATATGACGGTAGTATCTGTTCCCGAAAGAACAGTTACCGTTGATGACCATTCAGATTTGCTAGAATGAAATGATAATTAAATGGACACCCTAGCTGCAAACAGGCTTTGATATATGATGTTAATTAGCTCTGCAGGTGATGAAGACAGGAATCTATCATGAGATAAATGAAATTATTCAGGCTGTTAAAGGGGATGAACATTTAATTATGATGGATTACTGGAATTCAGAAGCAGGAAAAGGAAGAAAAAGAAAAACAGGAGAACATAGTTGGAGGGGGGGCAGAGAATGAAGAGGAAGCCACCCGGTAAAATGAAAATGCAGCACAGATCATAATTTAATTTTTGCTGATACCCAATCATGAAAGAAAGTTGTACATGTGAAGAAGACCCGGTGACACTGGACTGTTTTGGATTGATTATACAATTGTAAAACAATTTCGAAACCAGATTTTAAACTGACATTTCCAGGGCCTGATGTCAACTGACTATCAGTTATTGGCTATTAATTGAAGACTGCAACAAAGAAACTGTAAAACAGTAGGAAATTAAGTAGATGCAAGCTGAATAAACTGAAGGAGCCAGAGGTTGTTAAGAGTTGCACAGGGAGTATTAGGTAACACTGGACTAAAACAGAAGAAAGGAATACAATAGAAAAAGAATGGGTTTCTTTAACATATTAAACAGTGAGGGCAGCAGATAATCACACAGGTAAAAAGACAAGGCCTAGTACAAACCCTTGTGTACATCACGAGACATGGGATGTAATTGAAAAAAGAAGAAAATGCAGCTGAAAGTGAATACAGATGTTTAAAAATTGAGAAAGATAGGAAGTGCAAAATGGCTGTGCAGAAATGAATAGAAGAAAAATGTTAGGCTGTAGAAGCACGCATACCTAAGGAAAAAGCTAGGTGCTACCTATAGGAAAATTAAAGAGACCTATGAGAAAAGAGAAGCAACTGTATGAATATCAAGAGCTCTGATGGTAAACCAGTACTAAACAAAGAAGGGAAATATGAGAAGATGGGAGGAATAGTCCATATAAGGGGATCAAACTTGAAGACAATATTATACAAACAGAAGAAGAATTAAGTGGAAATGAACAGAAGATACCATATAGCATGAAGACTTTGGCAGAGTACTGAAAGACCTAAATGGAAGCAACACCCCTGGAGCAGACAACATACCCTCAGAATTATTGGGATCCTTGAGAGAGCCAGCCATGGCAAAATTATTTCACTTCATGTGCAAGATATATGACACAGGTGAAATACCTTCAGATTTCAGAAAAAATGTAAGGACTCCAATTCCAAAGGTGCTGATAGATGTGAATACTTTTGAACCACCGTTTCAATAAGTCATGTTTGCAAAACTGTGACACAAACTGTTTACAGTAGAATGGAAAAAGTGGTAGAAAAACTGGGGAAAACCAGTTTTGGTTCTTGAGAAATGCAGGACAGGCGTGAGATAGGGTTTAATTTACTTCTGATGTTATTCAATCTGCACATTGAGCGAGCTGTGAAGAAACTAAAGGATAAATTTGGATACGGCATTAAAGTTCAGAAAAAAGAAATAAAAACTTTTAGGCTTGCTAATGTTATTGTAATTGCTCAGAGGTCGCTAAGTAATTGGCAGAGCAGTTGAAGAGAATGGATACTGTCTTGAAAACACATTATAATATGAGTATGACCAACAATAAAACATGGGTAACAGAATGTAGTCTAAATAAATCCGGTGTTGCTGAGGGAAGTAGATTAAGAAATGAGAGACTAGAAGTAGTAGATCAATTTTGTTATTTGGGCAGAAAAATATCTGGTAATGGCCAAAGTAGGGAAGATATAAAATGCAGATTGATAATAGAAAGGAAAGTATTTCTGAAAAGAGGAATTTCTTAACATCTAACGTAAATTTAAGTATTAGATCATATTTTATGCATCCTTGACTTAAGACCACAGCTACACGCATCACTGACATGAATGAGCAGTTGCCTGTGCTGCTAGACTGTATTCAAAACACGCCAGTCTATTTTGAAGTAGAACTTAAGCCAGCACCACAGAAAATGCAGCACTAGCTTCACCATGAGAGGCATCAGCCTCAAGACCAGTGGTGCGTACATCCCAGACAACAGCACCACAATCAGGAGCACACAGATATTACTCTGCCAGGAGTGTATTTAGGGGGGGTGCCTGGCTACTCTCCATCAGTTTAGATCAATGAGCCACTGCAAGCAGTTCCGATGCAGGGCAACCTACAAGATCTAAACAATGTAGTTCCAGTAACAGCCCAACCTCCAGGATGTGGCACCGCAGCCACTACAAGCAGACGAACATCAGCCAAGGGACTTAGTCTGTTCCAACTTGTGTTTACGTGGGTTTAGTTCTCCGAGATTGGTATTCCTTTGTGGAGCTGGAAGGTTAACTGTGCTCTGTGATCACTCTCATTATATGACCAACTGGACTTCGACCCTGAACCAGTAAGAGCAAGTGATAATTGGACTTAGGAATTATCGTCACAAGTGTAACTAGTTCAGAGAGTCTGATCTTTGTGATTCCTTCTAAGGAACATATCAGCTTTGCCGAGCGCATTTCTCTCTCTCTCTCTCTCTCTCTCTCTCTCTCTCTCTCTCTCTCTCTCTCTCTCTCTCTCTGTGTGTGTGTGTGTGTGTGTGTGTGTGTGTGTGTGTAGACAGAGACTAAATACCCTCCTGGTTTATCAATCATAAATTCACAGTAAACTTAATCTGTACAGAATTTATACCAGTTGTCAAGTAGGATAATTTAGTTGTATTTTGAGTATTTGTGTTTAACCCCTCACCACCACCCCCCAATATTTTGTCAACTCCAAAGGACATTCCCCCTTCTACGGGACCCAACATGACCTTCAAATATACATTGAACACTTCCTTAAATATTTCAGCACTTTCTACATCAGGTTTCATTCAGTTCCTGGTTGTGTGTATTATTTGACTGTGACAGCTTTCCTGGAGGGTAGTAAATTCAGGGACTTAGTTATGAATAAGTCCGGGGATTTTGTTATGAATGCAATTTAGCTACACTCACAGCCCCCTTGTTAAATGTCTTCTTAGAGTCAACTGTATAGCATTGCAGACTGGGAGTCATTTTTGACCTTAGCTCAGAAACTGAACTGTGTTCTGGTGTCTACTCTATTGTACAACACTTAACTTGGATCCATCAAAAGAGGTTCAGTATGGATAAAAATTAGCAAAAAATGCAGTGGCAGCACAGCTAAAATCAGCTATTGAAATAATTATCATCACACTTTGATTACCAATATTAATCGACCATCATCAAAACAGAGGAGAAGAAAGGCTTGGAAGAAAGTTCTGCGAAACTTGCAGGACTAGTACTATTGGAAGAAAGGATATTGTGGAGACATTGTTTAGCCACAGCCGGGGGGATGTCTCCAGAATGAAATTTCCACTCTGTAGCAGAGTGTACGCTGATTTGAAACTTCCTGGCAGATTAAAACTGTGTGCCGTACCAAGACTCGAACTCGGGATCTTTTCACGGGCAAGTGCTCTACCAACTAAGCTACCCAAGCACAACTCACGACTCATCCTCACAATATTACTTCCACCAGTACCTCGTCTCCTACCTTCCAAACTTCTGTGAAGTTTCAAATCAGTGCACACTCCACTACAGAGTGAAAATTTCATACTGTTTACATTTTGTCTCCTTGTAGTTGTATGTGCTGTGTAAAAATGGAGTAAAAACAGTATCAAAACCTTTTAAGGTTGAAAAACTCAAAGCTGGAAGAGGAAATTTTGTCAGGACTACTGTTATGGAAAATTGGCAGAAGTTAATTGCAGGCCTGAAGTAATAATTTATTCCTGGTGATTTGTTTAATTTTAAAAAGCTTAGATAAGTTTTTTTGAAATGAATTTTCTGTCTAAAAGGTAGTTTATAACATTTTTCATTACATTTTTGTTCATTTCTTATTCTAATGCAGATTTAAATAACACTGAAGGTTGCAGTTCAGACACATCATCAGTAAATGTGTAGATGACTCTACCTGCAAATGAAAATATTGTTCGGCTCATAGATGAAAAGGAAATGAAGATGAAGGGCAGAGTGTACACTGAGTTGATAAGAATGATGGTGCAAGTTAACTGATAGTATATCTTGTATTTTGAACTAAAAAGAACCTCTAATTACAGATAAGAGTGCAACAGGCAAATCATGATTCTGTTATAGAAACTTCAGAGTTAGAACAGAAAAAAAAATAAAAATAAAAAAAAAATTGAAGTGTGAACATAAACGTACATTGATGCTTGGGGAACATGAATTAAGAACGATAAGAATGAAAGTAGATAGTGAAATTGAAGAAATTTAACTAAAAGAAATGGAAAAGTAAATCAGTCTTTCAAAGTGACACTTCGTAAATAAATTCCAATTTTGTAGCTGTTGTAAAATACCACCCTGATTACATTGTAGCTCCTATTCCCTTCATTTTCTATTGGTACTGGAATTTCTTCATAGACTCTTCTCCTAACAAATAGTGTCACCTGCTTAAAATTCCTTGTCCGATGCACTGACAACTACACTGTGCATATCAAAGGCTGCCGCACAATTTTGTTTTACTCTGAGTCCTCAACTTAAACAACTTAGCATTTTGGATGTTAACAAACATTGCCAGAAAGTTTCGAGCACGATTGGTGGATCGAACCTATAATCCTCTGGACTGCATTCCAGGACACAACCACTGAGCCACCGCATGACAGTCTTATTCATCAACAAGTGTGTAGTTAGCAGAGCAGTTTAAGGACTTATTTTGCAGTTAAAAATTTAAGGTGATGTCTAGTTACTAATATTCAAACCTACAGAACATTTTTGTAAGAGATACTCAGTCATTACTGGTGACTGTCAAACTACTTGTATTTACTTTTCATTGCAAATACTTTAAATTTCCATTTATTAAACTGCTGCTAAGGGTCTACAAAATACCTTCAAAATAAAAACATTAATTATAAGTCATCTACAACAATTTTATGAGATCAGTTATTATCTGCTCTAATTACTTACATAGCCAATAATTTCTTAACCTAACTTTACAGATCTAAAACATTTTGAACTTCAGCAGAATGAGAGTGGCATATACACAAATTTACATCACATTTCGTGTGTTAATGATAACTACTTCATTATTTACTTTTTTACACTTGTATTCATGCAAAAAATCATTGTTTTGAAATACCACTACACTGTAACAAAGTAACTAATTTCTATAAGCACCCACAAGCAACAACAAAAATGGAAAACACGAGACATGATTTTGTGGAACAAGTATCATTCCTTATACAGGACTGAGTCATCTACCACCACTAATGCTAAAGAACCGCATTGTGATTCTATATGTAATACAGAATACAGTACTCTACATTACACATTTAAATTATAACTTGATAATATCTTATGCCAATATCATTATAGTATACCCACATACATACAAGACGAGAGATAATCTTGGCTTCTCTGTGCTTTGCCCCAATGACATCCTCAAGATCTACACCCTGAATGAATTTTATGTTAATAATGTGGATGTATACATGCCATCGCGAAACTTTTGTAGCAGGCAATATGTATTTGAGCTAAGAAATTCCTCGCATGCTCATATTTCTTCAGTATGCTGCAAGTCATTCAATGTGCATACCTAGCAGCAAAAAAAAGTCCAGTCCATTCAGACCAATCTCTTTCAATTGCACAATCTAAGGAGGAGGCCGATATCCTAGTGGGTAATAGAGCGCGCGAAAATTCAAGGCATAAAACAGTCAAGGAGGTCTTTTCGATACCTACAGTGGCAAAAATTATTAAGTATCCATGCACACATCACCATCACTGTTGAATAACAGTTCATGTGTCAATGGGAGGAGGTGCTGTAAGTGAGGGCAAAACAAGTTGTTGTATGAGATTGACAATCCAGCCATGATGTCACTCCTTCCAGTCACTGCTAACTTGCCTCCAGATTGGACATCGCATGTTGATGCAAAGTTTCCTTCTCCAGAGTAAGAGGAATTGCCAATGTGCAGAGCCTCGATAATCATAATGTGGCCCAAAGATTAGATGGGGCCTTCCCTCTATTTTTGGCAGGGATTGCCTAACAGTCACGCATATGTAAATTTTTGCCTCTGTTAAAGCTCCTCCCAAAGCTGCTAGAAAATAATAGTTTGCAACTCAAGCTGTGCTACAGCAGTTGAGATTTAGTTGTCTTCTATTTCCTAGATGTTCAGTTTTAAGTGCTCTTTACATTTTTATAATTTTGATATCAAGCTGACTTTGTGGTATGTCTTATCAAAAAGACAAGGAAAAAGATAGATTGCTACTCATCGTAAAGATGACATTCCAGGCGGAGCTGTCAGAGATGGCAGTCATAAAGGTGAGAGGTGTGCTTGCATGTGTGAATGAATGAGTGTGTACTTTTCTGAAGAAGGCAAAGGCCAAGAGCTAAATCACAAGTGTTTTCATTGTACCTGTCTGCAACTCAACATATCATATTTACGGTGAGTTGTCATCTTCACAGTGAGTAGCAATCTATCTTTTTCCTTATACTATTGAGATTCCAACTTGGAGTTCCCACTGTTTTTACTGTGAGGTTAACTTGTTAAGAACACTAAGTATTTGAGAATGTGGAGTAATGATGCCATGACTCCACTGTCACGCAACCATGTCCCAAACAGCAACAACAACAATAGCTACTGCAGCGGAATCAGCAAAAACAGGGTTGGTTAGGTCAGTATTTGATAAAATTTTAAGTAACAACATGCAGGGACCTCTAAAGACAAGAGAGTACCAAGTACCTGACTAAGCTACCATATCTATTTCAAGAACATGTTTAACTGATACATGTACTCTATAGTGTGACTAACACAGTTCATGGTAGCAGAGATCAGAAGTTAGCTCAGCAAATTTCAGAAAAAAAGTTTAAATCTGTCAGTGTTCGTATTTGAAACATGAACCAGTTTTACGAAGCAACTAAGGATGCCTCATTAAAAGACCCAAGGTCTAATCCTGAACTGCCAGATAGTTTCATTCTGTCTGGAAACTCCAATCTTTGTATCTTTACATGCCAGTCTCTACTTTTTACAAAGTTAAATGCAGAACAGAAATTTTCTAATGCTACTACAAATCATCTCCAACTTACACAGAAATGAAGACGATTTAAAGTCTCTCACAAACACGTTGCACGAACGTAAGTTCTCCATCTTCATAAACCTATAAAATACAAAAAGGAAATTATTCAAATTGATTCCAGTGTTTTATGAGAAAAACTAAGGTTTTAACAGGTACAAGATACAGATTAAGTATGGGAAATCAAAGTCAACCTCTTTCACGTTCTTTCTGTACTCTAATAGAAAGTTTCCAGCATAAACATATAAGGACTATAAACTGAAAAATCAGAACACAGCCAACTTACAGGGGTGAGAACTGAAAAAGACTACTCGCCACAAAGAGCTCTAATGCATGTTTCCAACCAAAAAAGGGGAAAGATGATGACTACCCACATCTTAAGAAAGAGGAATAGATCTTGCTATGCAGAAGAGAAAGGAAGGAAGATTCATTATTAACTTCCTGTTGACAGCAAGGTCATTAGATATGGTGTACAAGCTTGGACTGGAAAAGCTACAGAAAGAAAGGTGAAGTACCTTTCTCAAAGGTATATTCCCTTAAGCGACTTCAGGAAACTACAAAGACACTTAGGTCTGGATATTAGACGGTAATTTAAATCCTTCTCCACCTAAAAAAATAGAGCCAAGTACTTTAGGCAATGTGGCAGAGGTGTAATAGGCAAGGAGAGGTAACGACTAAAAGAAGCAGCAAGCAATATATTTACGTACAAGCAGGCTACAACTACAAGGAAATACACTTGGTATCAAAATTCTGTTCGTTAATGCTTCTTAAAACAAAGTACTTGATTTACATTGCCACAGATATTTAGTGTTAACTTGGATTATGCTGTGAACATTTAGCAGCGTACTGCTGAACAATATTAAAGTTCAACATAATGGTGCAAAGTTCTTCAGAGAAAAATTAATACTTTATTTACAACAATCTTTACAAGTTCTGTATGTCCATGGGGAATTCCGCACCGCCACATAAGTAGTTTCATAATTTGCAGTAAGCAGAATTTTAAGGAAATCAGTAACAAACTTCTTTATGAAAGTAGAATTTAAATAAAAATGCCTCCTCTATCTGGTGAGTAGTTACCTATTTTTCATATTGTTATTCAATTCTCAATTTTACACTGTTTGATTCTGAACTGTCCTCCATCAGACTTGGACAAAATACACACACATTTTCACACAAACACAACTCTCTCTCCATTGAGAAATGCTACCAATAGGTCTCTTGATTGTGTCTGTAGGCCTAATATTTCCAATTCTATTCAGTTTCTAAATGACAAACAGCCAAATATCAGTTACTGATGACTCCTACAATCTTTTCATGAATTAGTTTGCTATTCTCAAAGAAAATGTTAATCACAACTCGGACAATTTACTAAATCAAGGCTGCAAGATGACTAATTAATCATATACATAATTGTGTCTCACAATAAGGATACACAATTTTTAAAAAAGACTCAACCTTCAGTTTAGGGGTGTAACCAAGAGTGGGACAGGAGAGGAGGGAGGGGGGGAGAGGCGGAGATGGGGTAGGAGGGCGGGGCCCGAGAGATGGAGCAGGGGGAGGGGGGCGAAGAGAGATAGGGCAGGGGGGGAGGGGCGAGAGACGGGGCAGGGGGGGAGGGGCGAGAGACGGGGCAGGGGGGGAGGGGCGAGAGACGGGGTAGGGGGGAGGGGCGAGAGACGGGGTAGGGGGGGAGGGGCGAGAGACGGGGTAGGGGGGGAGGGGCGAGAGACGGGGTAGGGGGGGAGGGGCGAGAGACGGGGTAGGGGGGGAGGGGCGAGAGACGGGGTAGGGGGGGAGGGGCGAGAGACAGGGCAGGGGATGGCGAGAGATGTGGTAGGGGGGAGGGGCGAGAGACGGGGTAGGGGGAGGGGCGAGAGATGGGGTAGGGGGGAGGGGCGATAGATGGGGTAGGGGGGGAGGGGCGAGAGATGGGGAGAGGTTGGAAATCATGGAAAACTTAAATCAGGATATCGGGCTTGGATTTGAACCGCCATCTTGTGGAATGCCACTCGGACATTGAGGGGTGGGGGGGAAGAGACAGGGGGAGAGGGGGGAAGAGACAGGGGGAGAGGGGGGGAAGAGACAGGGGGAGAGGGGGGGAAGAGACAGGGGGAGAGGGGGGGAAGAGACAGGGGGAGAGGAGGAGGAGGGAGGGGAGAAGGAAGAGGGGCATGTAGCAGGAAAGAAAGGAAGGGAGGAGAGAGAGGGGGTAGAGAGGGAGAGAGGGCTGAGGGGGGGAAGGGTAGTGGGGAGTGAGGGGGAGGGCGAGAGGGGAGATTGGGAGAGGAGTTGAGTGTGAGAAGGCAAAAGGCAGCGCACAATCTGGACAGGGAACAATGACAGAAGACAAATAGGAACACGTTAGTAGAGGATTAGGCCACGGGAACTGCAGCTTGTGCTGGAGAGAGAATTCCCACCTATGAGAGAAACGCACAATATGGGAGTATCCATATTACATGCTTAGTGAAGTCATAGGTGATGGTGTGTGCAGCATATTTGGCAACTGTCAAGTCTGCGATTTTCTACAGTTTGGTGGTAGCAGTTCTGCACCCCGTGGGCCATTCCTTTTGTGGACAACCTGTCCTACAAACTCGCCCACCGATTGCCACTACAGAGTAGTCACAGGCCACCACCAAACTGTGGCAAAACACAAATTTTACCATCAAGTTGCTGACCATGCTACACACCAGAACACAACTACCTAACAGCTGCTTCAGTATGCATGTCATCTGGATACTACTTTCCAGCACAAGTTTCTCTGAACTATGCAGGTGGGGATTATCTCTGCAAGATATCCTGCATTGTAACAGTCCCCCTGACCTAACCCTCTGTTAAATCATTTATCAATACCTCACCTTACCTTTCCCATTTTGTCTTTGGTCATTGTCCACACCAATCCTTCCCTATCAAAATCATGTACTCACTCATTCACTCCCCCCTCACGTCTGCACCACCCTCCCCCCCCCCTCCCCTTTCCCTCTATATATTATATGCTGTACCCCCTCAGAAGTCCAAACCTAAAGTCATCAGATACACACTGGCTGAATGATGATTTGGAAAGTTGCATTAAACAGAGAACACCTTTTCCAACGTAAGTGAGGAGCACCTTGTTTCGGGCACTACGATTTTCAATTCTGTTCTTGTTTGATGTGCTCTAGGGAACATTTTTCTAACCTTTTCAACAGAGCAAGAAATGGGAAAAGTAGAATGAAAGACAACAGTCTACACACCTGCTCAGCTGCCTTCAAGCAGAAGATCGAAGGCATTTCTTTAGTGGATGGGTATACTCTGTATAACAAGACTGCATCAATCATCTTTTTGGACACAGAAGGCATTTTATTCAGTTAAGAATGCCTCTGTCAAGTATTAATAAACTGATTCTTTAAGTCGTTTTTCAAAGAACATGTTTGAGATGCTAAATGGCATCATGTTTTAGAAAGTTCAAAATACCAACAGCTGAATATTTTTCTTATTGGGTGTTTACACTAATTTGATCAACAGTGTATTGTGTGAATGGAACTGCAATTTGCATGAAAATGTTGAGACGAAGTGGCCATTTGGGTGCACTTTAATAACTTTTCTTATGTCTTGACCACACTTTATTATTTCCGAAAACGTCTTACACATTTTGACATTCCATCATTTTCAAAGGCTTTAAAATAAAACACAACACTAGTTTCAAGAGATATGAAAATATACCACTGGTAAGAGACATAGTATAACGACAAGAATATGGCTTTATAACTTAGAAGTGTTATGTCTATCATGTAAATTTTTTCCATTAGATACACGTACAAAGACAACATTCTCAACCACAAGACTAGTGAAAACTGCTACTAAGAGAAAATTTTGGTAACCAAGTGCACTAAACCACTAGGCAGCACTGCATAAATGGTACACACTGTTTTTTGTTTTGCTTGCAACTACTATTTTCATCATTACGTCATGTAAAACAATTTTATCAGAAAATATGGAAATGACTTAACAGCATTTTACAAAATGGTATTACTTTACAAAACAACGTATAACAGATCTTTTGAGTGGCCAAAATTAATACATTGTAAGAATGCTGGTTGGTGCTGTTTTTTTTTTTTTTTTTTTTTTTTCTTATTTTGACAACTTACAATTTACAAATTACTAGCATCAGTAAAAGTTCATAAATATCATTTTTGTAAGAATTTCGGAGTCAACATGTACTAGCTGAGGCATATAACATTCAGTTATGAGCAACAGGTGGCTCTCATGCATTGTTATTTCTGCCAATGAGAAAAATGCTTGTACATACAGGAAATTCTAACAATTTGAGGGGCACAATCTTGGAACCCCATACATCAATTCCATCAATAATATATGGAAACCATCCCATATTGTCTTATGTAATTGAAATGCTTTAACCCTCAGAATCAGTTTCAAACACCATCACAAAAAAAAAAACATGTCAAAACCAGTGCTGTTTTTAATGCTAACGGTGCACTGGCAATTGTGCTACCTTACATAACTTGATGCCTTTTTACTTATGTTACATGTCACAATTTTCTTTTTTATTTCTCCACAAGCTACAGAAAACTCTTACTGAAATAGGTATAACTGTACCACAAAATCATACACTATGATTGCACCTATGACAACTGAAAAATTAAAAAAATTAAAATTATAGATATTACGAGAGATTGGGGGGGGGGGGGGGGGAGGGAATTAGTTAGAATTGTCACACTTGAAATAACGTACATGCGATCTTCTGTGGTTCTATGAAAAACTCTGTTTTACAACTACAAAATTAAATGCGCTGAATTATGTCACACCTGGGAGGAGATGTGAAATATTACAAACACCATTTTACTTAAAGACAGACACTTTCTGCACTACAACCAAGTATAAATAAATAATTTAAGACCAAAGCATATAGAATGCATGAATTAAAGGATCCATATAAGCAACAGCTTGCGAAACTAGTAACAACTATTAAAAGTGATATTTCCCTATCAGAAGCATTTTTGGATGTACAGATCTATGGGATAATATTACAACTGATGCGAGTACAGAAAGAACATAGTATAGCATAAAATACATCACATGTATCTGTAAATAGCTGCAAATAATTAGTGTATACACAATGAACAGTGTACTGTTACTTTTCTTGTTATCATGCTAATACGTTCTAAGTATGTGAAAATGTTGCACACTAGGCATAAACTGAATGAGGTTGTTAAGACACAGGGCTCAGACTTGGAAGAATGGATGCTCTGCTGGATCATCCTGATTAAGGTCTTCCTAAATAATTCCAGGAAAAATTCCCAATGGTTCCTTGAAGAACACATGGCCAATCAACTATCGCAAACTAATTAAACACATCTGTATATCTCTGATGAGACATTTTTTCCTCATACTAAAGGTGACAAATCCTGTATCACTGTAAAAATAACCTGTACAAGTAAATTACCATCCTACTAAATACCTAAAGCAGAACATTCTAAGGGTTCTAAAGTGCCAAGTAATGCAAATTACGATAACCTGCCTTTACGAATTCTGTGTGTAGCAGATTATGGTCCAGTATTTGTCTTCTTAATTGATTTCATATATTACAAGGTGCTCACTGAAGAGATTTGCAGAACACAATTTTTGTTTTTAATTACAATCTGTACTGAAACCTCATCTTATAGGTTTTCTTGTTTTTCTTTGGGGAAATGTCATTAGCTTATAATACATCAATAAAGAGAAAGAAAATACAACTACCATTTTACTGCTTGTGCAGATGTAAGTCGTCTTACTAAGGTGTGGCTTGAGCATGATATGCATCCGTGATATGATCTTGTTTTGAATGTCACCTGAAAAAGAAGAACAATAGGGTCAAGTCTCGTGTGTGCTACTTCATACATAATGGATGTTAAATTACACTAAAATTTAAAGAGAACGATGAGTAACAGGGCAAAGCTGAATTACACAGAAAATAGAAAAAAAATAGGGGGACTCAGGCAGGACAGGAACAGAGGGAGAGGGATCCATGACAATCAGAGAAATAAAATGCAAGTCAATCTTGTGAAATGATAATCTGATAATCCCCGAGATGTTCATATTAAGTAGTAATACAAAATTTTAAGTTGAAGGGTTTAACGATAACCCAAGTTAAATCCAACAGTCACAAGAGAAGATACCAATCTGAGACAATACTCACAGAGTAACTTTTTTTAAGGCAATGGTTATTTACATAATTCTTCAATACTTTCCTAAGTACTGTTCTTCTGTCAAAGATCCTTATCACATGACTATTAACCCTTTCAGATCTGATTTTTTTCTTTAAAAAAGGAAAATTTTTCTTTATGCTGTAATACTCTTAGACGATTTTTTAAAATGATTTTAGGTGAAAGATTTATACAAAAATATGTACCGCTTTTCAAGATCATACTTTTTACACTTGGCTTCTTTTTATGGACCAAAATAACTAATTTTGAAATATTCACTGTTGCAAAACATAAACTGATCATTTGTTAATCATTTTAAGAAATAAAAATATTATTATTCACTTACACACTGAACTATAACTATCCAACCACTTCTGTACATTCTGGTGGTCACAAGCTGCTGTGCACTGCTACACTACCTTGATACTTTTATAGTGATACCAAACATTTGGCAGCACTTGTACATGACAAAAAGATTAAACATATGTGTACTTCAGGTTTCCATTGGGAAAAAATATTTCTGTTGCAGCTAGGAGACAGTAAAAGTTTAAGGGGTAAACTAGGAAAAGAGAAGATACTACTCTTAAAATTACGACAACGAGTCTTGCTGGAAGGACGAGGAACATACTACAGTCACTCCCTACATAGGTCGTAATAAGCCAATTGAAATTCACTACTACATATATACAAACTTCCTCTGATCTTTTACAAACATACCTGTCTTCAATACACAATTCTTTCTGCTCTTGCACACTTTTTATCTTTTTCCTTTATGTATCCACACCACATTAGATAGCTTCCTGCCTCTTTACATATTACTTGGTAAATAGTAACTAACTTTTTGTGTACATCTACTATCAATTTGCCTGGGTACATGTTTCACTACCTTCATTTAATTTTCCTTAGTCATAATTAAGTCTTTCACTCTAGCCTTTGCTGTGATACATACATGTGTTTCTTTTCTTTCCTAGCATTTCTCAAAATGCACCTCTATATTACTCAGTGATGAATACTCAGCTTTCAAATGGTTTGTGAATGAAAAGCGAAGACTCGTTGCCAAAGTCATAATTGGTAAAAGATACTGACTGGAAATTTCCATTTCAGCCACAACAGAAACTGAGAGTTGGAAACTCTGTTTAGTTTATTAATCCCAGACAAATTTTATTCTATTGTTTGTTTATTTTTTGTTTGTTGAGTCATTGCCTTCAAAAAGCACTATTAACATTTATTACTACACCTGCAGCATTCAGCAGCTATGCATCAAATTTATAGTTTTATTAAAGCACTGTAAAATAATATATGACATAACAACTAACTTAAACAAATTTAACTTTTTACTGTAGAATACATTTGTAATCAACACACATTTTATAAGTCAGTTTATAAGGTCCGGAGAAAGTTCAGTAGAGCCATTCACTGACATTAGTGTCTTAAAATTCATGTATCGGGTTACTGCGCATAGTTTTAGGTCTCTTATAAATTTGTCCTTATACTTCTCCAGCAGTAAGATCTGCACTTCCAAGAGCAGTGAACTGAACATTCTCATAGCAAGTCGGAAAGGTATCTCATTTTCAGAAGTTCATAGCTTGGTTAGTTTATATTTTTTTTGTTTTGCTGAATGGGCTATGGTTTTCCTTCAAATGGATGACACACAATGATAATAAAGGCAATCTACAGCTATTATTACCCATTTAGGAATAACAGCTTGCAATGCTCCCTTTTACTACTCTATGTGACACTTTTCACTGCCTTCAAAATGTGTGAAATCTTATGGGACTTAACTGCTAGGGGTGTCAGTCCCTAAGCTGACACACTACTTAACCTAAATTATCCTAAGGATAAACACACACACCTATGCCCAAGGGAGGACTCGAACCTCCGCTGGGACCAGCCGCATAGTCCATGACTGCAGCGCCTGAGACTGCTCGGCTAATCCCGCGCGGCTTTACTGCCTTCTTTTGTAGTAAAATCAAGTTTGTTGTAGACTGAAAATGACTCTATAGGTGTATGGTAGTCCATGGCAATACAGCTGTGGAACAGAGTTTGATATTTGTTACTGTATATTGGTCATTAATTACTCTTTTCAATCTCCTCAGGAGGTATATTACAAATGACAATTTCTTGTGTATATACCCAATGTGTCTGTTCCATAATAGTTTTCGATCTATTACAACACCCAGCACTTTACTATTTCTAAATGCTTCAAGAACGTGTTATACTGAGGCTGCATACCATATGCTGAGTTTTTCAGCATTTTTTTTTTTTTGTCTTATTTGTGATCAATGTACCTTCATTGTTTCAAAAAGCATATGTAATCTGAGGACTGCCTGGATAGAATTGTTTCCTTTGGCAACAAATGTAGTGTCATTGACAAATTTTAGTATGTGTCACTCTTTGATTATGTCAGTAACAAAAACTAAAGAGTATGACGGTAATTAGCCATGCTCAAGCTCATTCCAAAAGAGATAAGTAATCACAATCCCGATGTTCAGTCACCAAACAGAATGAAAAGAATAAATAACCATTAATCAATCAAACCAAGATCAAGAACTAACCCATTTCTTTATTATATGCCCCACCCCCCAATCAGACACCATATGATTGCTTGTTAGGTACAAATGTATATGAATATAAACTCACACAGATGCAGTAGATTTATAAAATGAAATCAAAACAGGAAAAACAATGAAAGGGATCATTGATACACTCATTCTAAATATTATTTAAACTCTAGTTGTTGGTATTTTCAAAGGAAAAAAATTGCTATAGAGGAGGATAAGGAAAGTTACAAAGAGGGAGCACATATTTTGGAAGGAAACAGTACTGAAAAAGTCACTTAAAATTCAGCAGTCAGAAACAGTAAAATAAAGGATTTTGAAATAACAGCTGAATGCAAATGTCATTTTTTGTTTTTCACCCAACTGTTCCTTTATTTTCATATATTTTCCTGTAACTTCAGTCTGTTCTGATCATGAGAATTGCTAAAAATTTCCTTTACATCTGGCTTCTGCAAATTTCTATCTTTCCATTCTCCTGATGAAGGAAATGTGAAAAAATATCTAGCACAGATTCAAATGGGCTTTTGACTTGGGTGCATCAGGTCTGCTGAAGTTGTTCCCACAGTGGCAAAACATATCTTCTCTACAGCAAATATTAATGACAAACAGTTTTGACATTAATACATTTAGCAACGAATGAAATGAATTATTCAGCAGTCCTAGAAAAGAAATAGTTATTACAGAGGAATCTATAAAAGAATCCAGTAAATTACCGACCAGATACTCTAACATCCATCTTTTTAAAATAATTAAGGTCCACAGACAGCAGTACAGTACAACACAAGATCCAGTGTGGTTTAACAAAGAAGGAATGAAGATTAGGATTCAACAACTTATTGGCAATTGAACACAAGTTTGGATAGTGGAAGAAAATCAGCCATACCTTTCAAAAAACAGTCCCAAGTTTTGACTTAAATTTGGATGGCTTGTACTGCCACCTCCCTAATATGGGTCCAATGTCTTATCACAAAAACAAGTTCAACAAAGATCAAATCATTTGGAGCAACAATAAAAACAAAAACATTGTTGAAAAGAGGCTTTGTCTGTATAAAAATTCAGAGTTGATGGTGCATATATTTATGGTATCCACTGATTTTCAAACATAAAATTTGCTTTAATGGAGGGATGGATAAATGACAGAGTCAGTACTCTCAAGTTATTCACAACTGGTGTTACAGGACCAAGGACCAAGAAGTTGGCTGGAGTGTGATATTGGACACCCCCCCCCCCCCTCTAAAAAAAAAAAAAAAAAAAAACTTCATTGTGGACACACATTAACCTGTAGGATAGTCCAAGGTCTGGGTAAGGTTGGAAGGCAATAATTTGGTTGCGAGTTGCAAAGTCAGTGACTGCAAAGAGCCAAATAAAAGCTGGGGTAGCAGACTGATCTGTAACATAACCTAACATTTGTGTTCACACCATACTTAACACTTGTTTTCCATATTTAACACACTTTTCACCATAAAATCTAAAACTGCAAAGTGAATACAGAAACCTTATATCAGATAACGGATGTGTGATTTGATACATATTATGTATGTACATCACAAAATAGGGAGGAGGGACAGACATCCACCGTGTAACTGTAACCAAAAAATTATGTTTGCAGATCAAATAACAATTTTCGTACAAAAGACATTAAGCAGAACGGAAAACAGCAGATGAAAAATAGAAGTGAAACTTTTTTCGGTCTATGGAAATGTCTTGCAAATACAAAAGTGGTAATAACAAACAGGGTAGGCATCCACTCAAATGTATACACTCATTCATATGTAAGTCTGCATAAGTCTTTCTTATCATTCATGTGTTAGTGAATAATCCCCACGTATAAAATTAGATGAATGATGTGTAGTCCACTTTTTAAGGGCACAAATGAGTAAAAATTTTTAAGTTGTTCTCATAGGCTCCATCACACTTCTAATCGGAGAACGGTACAAACGGACATTAATAAGAATGTACTGAGGGCTTATCTACACTACCGTCAAACTCAGTATTGTGGCACAAATATGCAAATACATAGATTAGCACAACTAAAAACGAGAGCTGTATGATATATCGTCGTCAGAGCATCATGGAGACAGTACTGTTAACATAGATCTGAGATGCATAAGACCACAAAAATAATTAGTACCGTATTAATAACAAATGTTTAAACCCAACTGATCTTGAGCCCCCTCCCAACTGTCAAGTGTACTAAATGCATGTTTTATAAGAGCTATGAATGAAGTATTTGACTTAAAATCTGTTTTTTGTTGGAATCTTTGATTATTTGTGTAGTTTATGAAAAGTTTTGATGGTTACCAAAACAGCTACACATGTACACGCAACAGTGGTATTCAAAGGTAATTTATCGGGAGGAGAAAGCAAGAAAGATGGAGACACCTATCGAAAGTAACAAAAAAGTTAATCCTACTACCTCAGTACAAAATGATTTCTCCCAATTAAGAAGAAAGAGTACAATCTATTCAATTGTCAGTGATATGGTAGCTACATCAAAAATATTCAGCCAGTGTAACAGAACACTGCTTGTTAAAATGTCCATTGAACAGCTAACATATATGGTCAATTTCAAATAATTTTGCTCTCGATATTCTAATAAAATTATTTTGCCATGCATCCATGCTTTACTGTTTACAAATTGCAATTAATGTACCAGGTGGGTATCTCGACTTACAAATTCCGCTTTTTAAGGGTATCACTTTCAAAAAAATTAAAAATATAAATGTAGTCATATTTTGTTGATTATGAATTAAATTGCTGTTGGATCGTGACATTCATTTATTTATGTAGCTTTTGCAAGTAGGGCATTCGTCGGCGTCCTTCAGGTGAGCTGGATGAGAACATGCGAACTTTCATCCATAAGCGAGATGCATACTCTAAAGCCATTTATTATGTTATATTTCTCACAGATTTTCAAAAATTCTGAGACCTGTGCTTTGCTACTCACATGTGATTACTTAACGAAAATAAAAGAGAAAAATGGGAGAGTTATAACCGTAATGGTCTGCACTGTGAATCTAATTTTAAGTAGCACCGGAAAACCTACACATGTTACGGCACCAACAATCTATAAATAAATTGAAATAATCACCTGAGACCATTCATTCTCCAAAACTTTTTGTGTCAATCTGCTAACGCTTCGCGGTAAATTCCGCGATGTGAAAAATAACATCCCTGCCATCACCAACACACTTCTCCCTCGGTAGTCGGCCACTGAGTGCAGTCGCTGTTTTATCTTTGTCTAGCGGTAATGCCACACCTCAAAAGCAATATTCGCTGGTACAAATGTACGAGAGTATTTTGCAATTTATATCGGTGTGGAGACGAAGGGGGGAGAAGCTGTTCAAATAACATGCCACTTCCTTCAACAGAATCGGTATTAATTGATTTCACGATCTCTCCCAGAATGAACAGTACAGTTCAGAATGAACAAGATACAAGAATATGCACCTTATAGAAACCTGAAGAATTAGTTAATAAACGAATTATTTTTGACAATCTGCAATGCGAATTGACATGCTGATCCAATAATGTCTGAACATGGCAGTGAGGCATATTTGTTGACGTTGATGGTAAGAGTGTGCCCAGTGTCAACTGCTACCAAATGAAATATTAAGAATGTTGGTTGTAGGAAATCTGAAATTAATCTTCCAATTGTATCATAGGTGGAGCTGTATTTGGGCGAAAATTGTGTTTCGCTTGCTACACGAACGTATAGTAAACGAAAACAGTGACAATTGGAATGTTAATCTGTACTAAGGTAAATGGAATACAGTATCGCCCATTACAAGAATACAGTATTGCCTATTACACTTTCGCCTAACCAGTAAAAGAGACAAACAGAGAATTGGACAAAACCAATAGCATTTCAGAATGGTACTAGTGTGGTACGCGTAATTTTAATAAGCGTCCCTTATTCGTTAAAGTTAAAAGCGTAGCAACTATCGTACAACTTATATAACATGTTTATCGCAGTGTGGCTGCGAAATCACAGCAAATATTAGAATGTGGATTAAATCGCTATTCCTCGCTGGCGTTCAAAGTACAGAAAGACATGTATGCTGAACAGCTACACGAGAAGTTTGCCCTGTTTATAATTCGTAAGGAATAGTGCTTCCTGCGATTCGATTTCGCGGTTTAAACTCCCACCGCGATCTTGACACACTGCAATGTTGTAGTTCAAGGTTCCACAATGACGTGATTTAGCGATGACGCATTCTTCAGAGGTAGGGCACCAACCGCGATACATCCGGCTCCTGCCCGTACATAAGCTACGTACTGTATATGGACCAGCACATTGTACTCATATCTGAGGTCCTTTCGTATTTCGTCTTAAATATCAGAAAAAATCAAAGGAAAGAAAAGCTTTAAAACCCATAATAGAGAACATGGAAATGAAAAGTAGCCTACTGTATGAAAGATGATTTTCTTTGTGCCGGGCTGTCAAAATGTCAATAGCTAATGGGTAGTTAAGCATGTTTAAAAAGAAAAAGATTTTCACAAGAAGCCCTAACAAATCAATAATAGTAAAAGAGCTGTACAGTATCTGTTAATCCAGTGATACCCGTTTACACAATAAATATGCAAAGCTATAATGTATAATATGCATCGGTAGGGCCTACTAATGGAATACTCAATTCTTAAACAAGAATTGGTGTGTTATATGTTTAAATGCTGAACTTGGTTAAATCTTACCAGTTTGGTATACAAATAGCGTAAAAAGTCAGTAAAAATTTCATCAGCCATAGTCTGGTATGGTTAAAAAAATACCCCCATAGTCAAACAATATTAAGTACTCAGAAGAAATGTGAAGTAAAATCTGCAGAATGGTAAAGTGTATGCAATATAGCAGCAGTTGTGACATGATTTCACAGAAAGGCCATCAGTACCTATGTCCTAATTACATATTTAGCTTTAATACCACTGTTTCAAAGCCCTAATTTTTGCAGCATCTCCCCCAGAAAATTGTTAGACCCTTGTCTTTCTCCAATTTGTCTGGTATTGATCTTATTATCAGTTCTCTGTCCTGTCTATACGATTGCTTGTCTCCCTATTTAAGTACATTTAAATAAATGCAGTCTTGACTGAAGTGTGTGAAAATTACCTTTCTATTTTTAGTTTCATTTATATTTCATTCTCTCTCAGTCTCTGACATACCACATACAGAGTGGGCAAAATAAAACCAGCCTCAAAAAGATTTCTAAAACATGCAGAATTGATATTTGTTAATGAAGGAGAACTACCCATCACAGAAAATTTTGGAAACTGTGATTTCAATGTGTTGCGATCTTCCAATGATTTGCGAGTGAAATAAAATCAGGACTTTTGAACCCTCAGGTTTTTGTTTCTTCAGATGAGGCCTATTTCAGCATATCAGGGTATGTGAACTCAGAACATGCACCATTATGCATCAGGAAATCCCCATCAGTACTCTGAAGAAGCATAGCATAATCTCAATACAAGTTTTTGGAGCACAATGCCTGTTGTACACATTGTAATATGATTCTTTTACCGAACTGTTAATGCTGAGTGGAATGCCCAGAAACTATTTAATCCATATGCAGATAAGGTCATGGAAGATGAATGACTGCATGGATACTTTCGGCAAGATGGACCAACAGTACGTACCATCTTGGAAACCTTGCCACGAGAGTGTGAGAAGTTCTTTGAGGAGAGAAAAGTCAGCAGAGGCAGTACAATCTCCTGCACTCTTTGATCACATGATCTCTCTGTGATTTTTACCTGTGGGGTAAACTGAAGGATCAGGTGTACTCAAATAATCCTCACAAACTACAACAGAACACTGAAAATCCTGTTGCTACTATCAATGTCAAAGTGGGACTAGCAGATGGGGTCACAGACCACTTGTTAGTCATAGCCAAATTATGGTTACAGCTGTGCTACAAAATGAAAAAGAACAACGTGGCCAAGAGACAGTTTGATATTGAGAAGCTTAAGGATCCAGAGATATGCCAGCAGTATAACATTCATAACAAGTGTGAATTATTGGCATCAGACCACACTGCTGAAATAAATGTTAAAAGGCAATGGGAAGAACTAAGGACCTCTGTAACTGAAGCAACTCAAGAAATTCTAGGAGAGAAAAAGCTAACAATGAAGAAGAAATGGGTCAGTGAGACATGTGAACAAGCTGTGAAGGCCAGGAAGAGAGCAAGGGACAGACAGTGTGTGGTACAACAGGTAGCACTCAAAACTGTAAGAAGAGAAACAACTAGGATTCCGAGAACAGAAAAAAGAAAGTTCATGAACAATATGATCGTTGAAATAGAAAAGGGAAATATGATATCAGACAGAAGGAAAATGTTTCAGATGTTGAAACTTGTGAGGAATGGTCACAGAAACGAAGTTTTAGTTATTAATGATAAGAATGGAAATATGTTAACAGACAAGAAAAATATTCTGAATAGGTGGAGAGAATATTTTGAAGCGCTATTAAATGCTGAAGATCCAGAAAGTGTCTTTCCACTTGAGAATAAAACAGGGTGAAAGAGAAGCCGCATACATTCAACTGACTCAAAAAGATGTAGAAAGAGCAAAGAGGAAACCAAAGAATAATAAGCCACCAGGAGAGGATAGGATAATGGCAGAGATGTTGAAGGCAGGAGGAGAAACACTTCAGGAAGAACTATACAATCTCATAAAAGAAATATGGGAAAAAGAGGAAACCCCAGAAGAGTGGAAATCGGCTGTCATTACCCCACTGCAAAAAAGGAACAGTAATAAGAATTGAAATGTCCTGGCAGATTAAAACTGTACATCGGACCAAGACTCGAACTCGGGGCATTTGCCTTTCGCGGGCAAGTGCTCTACCTACTGAGTTACCCAACCACGACTCACGACCCGTCCTCACAGCTTCAATTCTGCCTGTACCTCATCTCCTACCTTCCAAACTCATTCTGGAATTAATAGGAATTGTAACAACTTGAGAGGCATTTCTCTCTTAAGTGTACCTTATAAAGTTCTACCCCCCCCCCCCCTCCCCCATGAACCATGGACCTTGCCTTTGGTGGGGAGGCTTGCATGCCTCAGCGATACAGATGGCCGTACCATAGGTGCAACCACAACGGAGGGGTATCTGTTGAGAAGCCAGACAAATGTGTGGTTCCTGAAGAGGGGCAGCAGCCTTTTCAGTAGTTGCAGGGGCAACAGTCTGGATGATTGACTGATCTGGCCTTGTAACATTAACCAAAACGGCCTTGCTGTGCTGGTACTGCGAACAGCTGAAAGCAAGGGGAAACCACAGCCGTACTTTTTTCCCGAGGGCATGCAGCTTTACTGTATGATTAAATGATGATGTCATCCTCTTGGGTAAAATATTCCGGAGGTAAAATAGTCCCCCATTCGGATCTCCGGGCGGGGACTACTCAAGAGGACGTCGTTATCAGGAGAAAGAAAACTGGCGTTCTACAGATCGGAGCGTGGAATGTCAGATCCCTTAATCGAGCAGGTAGGTAAGGAAATATTTAAAAAGGGAAATGGATAGGTTAAAGTTAGATATAGTGGGAATTAGTGAAGTTCGGTGGCAGGAGGAACAAGACTTTTGGTCAGGTGAATACAGGGCTATAAATACAAAATCAAATAGGGGTAATGCAGGAGTAGGTTTAATAATGAATAGGAAAATAGGGGTGCGGGTAAGCTACTACAAACAGCATAGTGAACGCATTATTGTGGCCAAGATAGACACAAAGCCCACGCCTACTACAGTAGTACAAGTTTATATGCCAACTAGCTCTGCAGATGATGAAGAAATTGAGTAAATGTATGATGAGATAAAAGAAATTTTCAGGTAGTGAAGGGAGACGAAAATTTAATAGTCATGGGTGACTGGAATTCGTCAGTAGGAAAAGGGAGAGAAGGAAACATAGTAGGTGAATATGGATTGGGGGGAAGAAATGAAAGAGGAAGCCGTCTGGTAGAATTTTGCACAGAGCATAACTTAATCATAGCTAATACTTGGTTCAAGAATCATAAAAGAAGGTTGTATACATGGAAGAACCTGGAGATACTAAAAGGTATCAGATAGATTATATAATGGTAAGACAGAGATTTAGGAATCAGGTTTTAAATTGTAAGACATTTCCAGGGGCAGATGTGGACTCTGACCACAATCTATTGGTTATGAACTGTAGATTAAAACTGAAGAAACTACAAAAAGGTGCTAATTTAAGGAGATGGGACCTGGATAAACTGAAAGAACCAGATGTTGTAGAGAGTTTCAGGGAGAGCATAAGGGAACAATTGACAGGAATGGAGGAAAAAAATACAGTAGAAGAAGAATGGGTACCTCTGAGGGATGAGGGATGAAGGCAGCAGAAGATAAAGTAGGTAAGAAGACGAGGGCTAATAGAAATCCGTGGGTAACAGAAGAAATATTGAATTTAATTGATGAAAGGAGAAAATATAAAAATGCAGTAAATGAAGCAGGCAAAAAGGAATACAAACGTCTCAAAAATGAGATCGACAGGAAGTGCAAAATGGCTAAGCAGAGATGGCTAGAGGACAAATGTAAGGATGTAGAGGCTTATCTCACTAGGGGTAAGATAGATACTGCCTACAGGAAAATTAAAGAGACCTTTGGAGAAAAGAGAGCCACTTGTATGAATATCAAGAGCTCAGATGGAAACCCAGTTCTGAGCAAAGAAGGGAAGGCGGAAAGGTGGAAGGAGTATATAGAAGGTTTATACAAGGGCGATGTACTGGAAATGGAAGAGGATGCAGATGAAGATGAAATGGGAGATACGATACTGCGGGAAGAGTTTGACAGAGCACTGAAAGATCTGAGTCGAAACAAGGCCCCGGGAGTAGACAACACTCCATTAGAACTACTGATGGCCTTGGGAGAGCCAGTCATGACAAAACTCTACCATCTGGTGAGCAAGATGTATGAGACAGGCGAAATACCCACAGACTTCAAGAAGAATATAATAATTCCAATCCCAAAGAAAACAGGTGTTGACAGATGTGAAAATTACCGAACTATCAGTTTAATAAGTCACAGCTGCAAAATACTAACGCGAATTCTAGACAGACAAATGGAAAAACTGGTAGAAGCAGACCTTGGGGAAGATCAGTTTGGATTCCGCAGAAATGTTGGAACACGTGAGGCAATACTAACCTTACGACTTATCTTAGAAGAAAGATTAAGAAAAGGCAAACCTACGTTTCTAGCATTTGTAGACTTAGAGAAAGCTTATGACAATGTTGACTGGAATACTCTCTTTCAAATTTTAAAGGTGGCAGGGGTAAAATACAGGGAGCTTAAGGCTATTTACAATTTGTACAGAAACCAGATGGCACTTATAAGAGTCGAGGGGCATGAAAGGAAAGCAGTGGTTGGGAAGGGAGTGAGACAGGGTTGTAGCCTCTCCCCGATGTTATTCAATATGTATATTGAGCAGGCAGTAAAGGAAACAAAAGAAAAATTTGGAGTAGGTATTAAAATTCATGGAGAAGAAATAAAAACTTTGAGGTTCGCCGATGACACTGTAATTCTGTCAGAGACAGCAAAGGACTTGGAAGAGCAGTTGAACGGAATGGGCAGTGTCTTGAAAGGAGGATATAAGATGAACATCAACAAAAGCAAAATGAGGATAATGGACTGTAATCAAATTAAATCGGGTGATACTGAGGGAATTAGATTAGGAAATGAGACACTTAAAGTAGTAAAGGAGTTTTGCTAATTGGGGAGCAAAATAACTGATGATGGTCGAAGTACAGAGGATATAAAATGTAGACTGGCAATGGCAAGGAAAGCGTTTCTGAAGAAGAGAAATTTGTTAACATCGAGTATAGATTTAAATCTCAGGAAGTCGTTTCTGAAAGTATTTGTATGGAGTGTAGCCATGTATGGAAGTGAAACATGGATGATAACTAGTTTGGACAAGAAGAGAATAGAAGCTTTCGAAATTTGGTGCTACAGAAGAATGCTGAAGAAGAGTGGGTAGATCACATAACTAATGAGGAGGTATTGAATAGAATTGTGGAGAAGAGGAGTTTGTGGCACAACTTGACAAAAAGAAGGGACCAGTTGGTAGGACATGTTTTGAGGCATCAAGGGATTATAAATTTAGCATTGGAGGGCAGCATGGAAGGTAAAAATCGTAGAGGGAGACCAAGAGATGAATACACTAAGCAGATTCAAAAGGATTTAGGTTGCAGTAAGTACTGGGGGATGAAGAAGCTTGCACAGGATAGAGTAGCATGGAGAGCTGCATCAAACCAGTCTGAGGACTGAAGACCACAACAACAACATAAAGTTCTATCTTCAATAATACCTGAAAAACTTAAGCCATTTGCAAAAGATATTGTAGGAGAATACCAGGCAGGCCTCCAGGAAGAACTATTGACCATTCATCAAATTTTCATGATGTGGCAAGTATGAGAAAAGTTCTGCAAATTCAACCATTGGTTTCTGGTGACATTCGTGGATTCCTCAAATGCTTATGACAGTATCCACAGATTAAGTATATACAACATCCTGAGAGAGCTTGGTATACCAATGAAGTTAATAAAAATGGTCAAGATGTGCACAGTGGAGACAATAGCCAAAGTCAAATACCAAGGGGAGCTGTCTGAGGAATTCCATACCAGAACGGGTGTGAAACAAGGTGATGTTATTTTACCACTGTTATCTAATCCTTATCAGTTTGTTTGTTACCACTAATACCTAAGAGACTAGGGATCTATAGCAGGTTTCCGCTGTTGCTTTTCCTAGCCTCACAATAGTTCCATGGCACTCAACAAAGATCTTTGATCATATTGCAGGGACTGATACAGATTTCAGAGATGCTTGGCTGTCTAAATGAGTGAACAACTATGCAGATTCTCCTCTGTGCATACTCTAATACCAAATATCTGTGCCTGGAATACTGTAGTGAGCCTCTGTAGAGAGACTGTGCTCCCTGTGCTATACTGTACCCTATATACCACAGCTCCAGGACCTTTGCGTGCTTTCAGTCCATAAGTTAAGCACACTATATCCCCTGAATAATATTGTGGTTCTTTCTTACACTGCACCCAACTTCTTACTGTCACTTTGAAAGGTTTATTGCAGTAGCTGGAAGTTACTGTTTGGTCAGCCAGCTTTTTCCTGGCCTTTACTGTATTTACAACATTCATTACATTAGTAATGGATTCTGGATATCCTAAAGATATCCAGTTTTTAACCTCTGTGCCCTGCCAGTGCCTCCACTGTAACCCGAAGATGTAATGGGGGCATATCCAGCATGGTCTCCATCCCAGCAGTGGGTGTGCTACGAATTCCTCCTGCTATGGATAAGCAGACCAATCTCTGCACCTTCCAGGGCTCCTTGGCAACCATCTTCTGTTGTACTTTATTCCAGCATACCACAGCCCCATATATTGTCATAGGTCTTATTACAGAGATCTACAACAAGTGCATGCCCTTGGGACTAAGGCCCTAGGTTTTTTCCACAGGTCCTCCTAATGCGCTTAAATTCACCTTTTATATTAAAAACAAAGATTCCAAGACTTACCAAGTGGGAAAACGCCGGCAGACAGGCAGAAGAACAAAACACACAAACACACACACAGAATTACTAGCTTTCGCAACCGATGGTTGCTTCTTCAGGAAGGAGAGGGAAAGACGAAAGGATGTGGGTTTTAAGGGAGAGGGTAAGGAGTCATTCCAATCCCGGGAGCGGAAAGACTTCCCTTAGGGGGAAAAAAAGGACAGGTGTACACTCGCGCACACACACACACACACACACACGCACACATATCCATCCGCACATACACAGACACAAGCAGACATATTTAGGCAAAGAGTAAGGGCAGAGATGTCAGTCGAGGCGGAAGTACAGAGGCAAAGAAGTTGTTGAAAGACAGGTGAGGTATGAGCGGCAGCAACTTGAAATTAGCGGAGGTTGAGGCCTGGCGGATATCGAGAAGAGAGGATATACTGAAGGGCGAGTTCCCATCTCCAGAGTTCGGATAGGTTGGTGTTGGTGGGAAGTATCCAGATAACTCGGACGGTTAACACTGTGCCAGAACCTCTCACAGAAGAACCCCAAAAGTGCCCCACTTGTGACAGAATACTTCCCGGGACTGGATCAGACCTTGAATGTGGCTCTCCAGCAGGGATACGACTTCCTAAAATCCTGCCCCAAAATGAGATCCATCCTTCATGAAATCCTCCCCACTCCACCAAGAGTGTCTTTCCGCCGTCCACCTAACCTTCGTAACCTCTTGGTTCATCCCTATGAAATCCCCAAACCACCTTCCCTACCCTCTGGCTCCTACCCTTGCAACCGCCCCCGGTGTAAAACCTGCCCTATGCACCCTCCCACCACCACCTACTCCAGTCCTGTAACCCGGAAGGTGTACACGATCAAAGGGAGAGCCACGTGTGAAAGCACCCACGTGATTTACCAACTGACCTGCCTGCACTGTGACGCTTTCTATGTGGGAATGACCAGCAACAAACTGTCCATTCGCATGAATGGACACAGGCAGACAGTGTTTGTTGGTAATGAGGATCACCCTGTGGCTAAACATGCCTTGGTGCACGGCCAGCACATCTTGGCACAGTGTTACACCGTCCGAGTTATCTGGATACTTCCCACCAACACCAACCTATCCGAACTCCGGAGATGGGAACTCGCCCTTCAGTATATCCTCTCTTCTCGATATCCGCCAGGCCTCAACCTCCGCTAATTTCAAGTTGCCGCCACTCATACCTCACCTGTCTTTCAACAACTTCTTTGCCTCTGTACTTCCGCCTCGACTGACATCTCTGCCCTTACTCTTTGCCTAAATATGTCTGCTTGTGTCTGTGTATGTGCGGATGGATATGTGTGCGTGTGTGTGTGTGCGCGAGTGTACACCTGTCCTTTTTTTCCCCCTAAGGGAAGTCTTTCCGCTCCTGGGATTGGAATGACTCCTTACCCTCTCCCTTAAAACCCACATCCTTTCGTCTTTCCCTCTCCTTCCTGAAGAAGCAACCATCGGTTGCGAAAGCTAGTAATTCTGTGTGTGTGTTTGTGTGTTTTGTTCTTGTGCCTGTCTGCCGGCGTTTTCCCGCTTTGTAAGTCTTGGAATCTTTGTTTTTAATATATTTTTCCCATGTGGAAGTTTCTTTCTATTTTATTTAAATCCACCTTTTGCTTTATGTGAGGGGTCGATGTTAGTTTCACATCAATGGGTACCCCTAGGTACTTCACTACCCTTTCTACTTGTAGTGTTTCGTCAGAACGCTTAAGGGCCCAGTACATGTCCTGGATTTGTTTCTTTGTGAATGGCACTACAACAGTTTTCCTGGAACTAATTCTTAGATCCTGTTTTTTACATCAGTTTTGCACAATGTTTTGAGCACACTGTTCCAATGTTCTAATGGTACTGTTGGAAATGTGTTCCATACTAATCTTGCACACATAAGCTTCTGTGGTGCACTAGTTACATATGGGCCTTTGTAGGAAAAATGAACAGGACACACAGAATGCTTTCTATTTTTCAGTTTCTTTATTGGCACAGAACACAATTCCATAAAAATTAATGAGGGAAAAACTAGCTCAATACAATTACATAACAATGAGAATGAACACAGGGGAAATCATTCCTACAGAGAAAAGAACTGTTACTAAGAATTCCATGACACAGAGGTAGCCTACTGACCCCATGAAACTGCCAGGGGCGGCATGAATACATAAATATCAAATTGGTCCTTATAAGCAAAATTTTACCACTCTGCCACTAGCACTCGGTAAGGTTTGCAGAAGCCAGCAATCATTGTTCAGATGAAACATGAGGTGCAGACTCATTGGCATCATCTTCTCTGCACCTGTGCATGTCCAGAATACCATTACTGCATCTTGTGGAAATTCCATTCTTCAAGTTCATTTGGCACAATACACTCACTATAAAACACTTCCTTGCTTGGGTGAGCAAGCCAATCATTCGACATCAGTGCAGGAAGTGCTGGTCAGGAAGCTCTTGCTGATGCATGTTTCTCTCTGGAAAAACTCAGAGCTGCAGCAAGACCATGCACAGCACATGGGAGATGAGATTCCACTATTTAAGCAGCGGGTCCTCATGTCGTCTGCTGTAGTCATCTACTGAAGCAGATGGGTGGCGGGGGCATGCATGCACCATAGCGCATCACCACATAAGTTCCCCCTATGAGAAGGGGACAATGGGGTGGGTAGATGCCGACAACAGCAGAAGTGGCAGCATTGCTGGCTGCAGCCCCTATGCTGGGCAGTGTGGTGCTGGTGGGGGTGGCAGTGTTGACTTCGGTGCGATAGGCAGAAGCAGCGATTACACGCATTGTGGTCCCCACGGCAGGCTGCAGGGTAGAACCAGTGGGGCTCGCGTATGTCATGGCAGTAGTCAAGTCAACAGCATGCCCATTGATCAAACTTCAGTTTGCTGACATGGTGGGGAATGGCATGGTGTTGGGGCAGATTCAAATGGCTCTGAGCACTATAGCACTTAACATCTGAGGTCATCAGTCCCCTAGACTCAGAACTACTTAAACCTAACTAACCTAAGGACATCATACAGATCCTTGTCCGAGGCAGGATTCGAACCTGCGACCATAGCAGCAGTGCGGTTCTGGACTGAAGTGCCTAGAACTGGTTGGGGCAGAGTTTGGCAGGAGAAGCAGTAGTGTGCTGGCACATGGGCAGGTTATACATGACACGTGATGCACAGTGTGCCCTGCACAGCCAGTATACTGCATGCTGCCCATAGTTGGTGCTGTGGGCATCCACTGTGGGCCCCCTATGCTTGTAGGCGATGCCATGCATAGTTGCAGGGTCATACACCGATCTTGTGATGGTGGTGATGGGCCCTCTGTGCTGGGGGTGCCAGGTCCAGAGGCAGGGGGCGGGGAGACTGATATCATCAGTGGCTCTGTCAGGTTGGTCAGCGGGGCAAATGTCACGGCAGCCTCTGCCGTTGGGTCCCAAGTTTTGCCACTCGGATCAGCAGTGTTGGATGAGGCACCGTCATCTTTGCTTAGTCCACCTTGATCTCTATGGCCAACTTACACGCTCAAGTGGGAGCAATTCAGTCAAAGGTCACAATTGTGGGAAATGCTTTCCTCACTAACCTTGCACACATAAGGTGCCCATGGTACACTAGTACATATGGGCATTAGTGTGAAAGAAATAAACAGCGTATGGAATGTGGATTTTTTGGTTACTGTATTGGAACAGAACACAATTACATAACAATTAACCAGAGGAGTATTATTGCTTTAAAATTTGGTAGCAACAAGAATAGACACACAGAAAATAATTCCTACAGAATGCAGTAGCCTTACTGAAATGAAGGTTTCAGTGAGCAGACAGTAACAAATCATAAACATCAAGAATTATACACAGTGATTTATACCCAAGCAAATACAAGGAAAACACAACTTGCGAGTAGGCATGTGGTATTCTATGGTAATCAGGCAACACATGGCGCACCTGCCCATGTCCAGAATATCATTACTGCACCACATGTTAAGTCCCTTCTTCAAGTTCACACAGTAGAATACACTCACTATAAAACACTACCTTGCTTGGGTTAGCATGTCAGTCGTTCAACATCAGTGCAGGAAGTGCTGGTCAGGGAGCCCTTTCCATTGCATGTTTCTCTCCAGGGAAACCCCAAAGCTGCAGCAAATCAGTGCATGCTGGAGAGAGATTCCACCTCTAAGGCCCACTTTGCTTGTGGCCAATGTGCATGTCATCTGCTGTTGTCGTTTTCTGAAGCAGATGGGTGGGGGTATGCATGTGCTGTAGTGCATCACCACAGTTCTCACAATTAATTTGCCAAGTATTATTATGGCTAAATTACCTGTATGTCCTTGGTAAAAGTTACCTTTAGCATATATCTCCTAATTTAGCTGATTCATCCATTCTCTGCCTTAGCAGGATCAACCTTCACCCCCCCCCCCCCCCCCCCCCCCGCCCGCCCCCCTTGGTAACTGTACAGTTTTCTAAGTGTGAGGTCATGATGGCGGATGTTATTTCATCTGCCATTTCCTCTAAGTCTACTGGATTTCTAGTCAGAGTTTTAACATCAGATAAGTATGACTTGAGATCTCTGCTGCATGTCTTTCAGTCTGCTCTTTTATGAGTCCTATAGGCTATGGTCTGTTTTAACACCCATTTCTACCCCAATATTAATATACACTCCTGGAAATGGAAAAAAGAACACATTGACACCGGTGTGTCAGACCTACCATACTTGCTCCGGACACTGCGAGAGGGCTGTACAAGCAATGATCACACGCACGGCACAGTGGACACACCAGGAACCGCGGTGTTGGCCGTTGAATGGCGCTAGCTGCGCAGCATTTGTGCACCGCCGCCGTCAGTGTCAGCCAGTTTGCCGTGGCATACGGAACTCCATCGCAGTCTTTAACACTGGTAGCATGCTGCGACAGCGTGGACGTGAACCGTATGTGCAGTTGACGGACTTTGAGCGAGGGCGTATAGTGGGCATGCGGGAGGCCGGGTGGACGTATCGCTGAATTGCTCAACACGTGGGGCGTAAGGTCTCCACAGTACATCGATGTTGTCGCCAGTGGTCGGCGGAAGGTGCACATGCCCGTCGACCTGGGACCGGACCGCAACGACGCACGGATGCACACCAAGACCGTAGGATCCTACGCAGTGCCGTAGGGGACCGCACCGCCACTTCCCAGCAAATTAGGGACACTGTTGCTCCTGGGGTATCGGCGAGGACCATTCGCAACCGTCTCCATGAAGCTGGGCTACGGTCCCGTACACCGTTAGGCCGTCTTCCGCTCACGCCCCAACATCGTGCAGCCCGCCTTCAGTGGTGTCGCGACAGTCGTGAATGGAGGGACGAATGGAGACGTGTCGTCTTCAGCGATGAGTGTCGCTTCTGCCTTGGTGCCAATGATGGTCGTATGCGTGTTTGGCGCCGTGCAGGTGAGCGCCATAATCAGGACTGCATATGACCGATGCACACAGGGCCAACACCCGGCATCATGGTGTGGGGAGTGATCTCCTACACTGGCCGTACACCTCTGGTGATCGTCGAGGGGACACTGAATAGTGCACAGTACATCCAAACCGTCATCGAACCCATCGTTCTACCATTCCTAGACCGGCAAGGGAACTTGCTGTTCCAACAGGACAATGCACGTCGGCATGTATCCCGTGCCACCCAACGTGCTCTAGAAGGTATAAGTCAACTACCCTGGCCAGCAAGATCTTCAGATCTGTCCCCCATTGAGCATGTTTGGGACTGGATGAAGCGTCGTCTCACGCGGTCTGCACGTCCAGCACGAACGCTGGTCCAACTGAGGCGCCAGGTGGAAATGGCATGGCAAGCCGTTCCACAGGACTACATCCAGCATCTCTACGATCGTCTCCATGGGAGAATAGCAGCCTGCATTGCTGTGAAAGGTGGATATACACTGTACTAGTGCTGACATTGTGCATGCTCTGTTGCCTGTGTCTATGTGCCTGTGGTTCTGTCAGTGTGGTCATGTGATGTATCTGACCCCAGGAATGTGTCAATAAAGTTTCCCCTTCCTGGGACAATGAATTCACGGTGTTCTTATTTCAATTTCCAGGAGTGTACATGTGGTTAGGTAAGGCTGGTTCCATTGCACATGCCACTGTTTGACAAAAGTATCCATTAAGATGGACCCAAAGGTTATATAAATTATTCTTTTTCTATGGTTTTTAGGTTCCTGGCATAAATCGACTTATGTTCAGTTTCTCTGAGGCCTGATGTGCTCCTTGAATCGGGGTCCTGTCCAGAAGATGATGTGCTACAGGTTTATCTGCAACACTGCCAACAGCCAACTTGCCACCAATGTTGCCTCTGATGTTCTTTAGCAGCCTGACAGTAACCCACAAGAACCCTAAATACAGCTTTAGATCTTGCTCTTGCATTGGCTTCAAGAATTTTTCTCTGACTTCTACCGCAAGGCTTTGGTCATCAGTTCCAACCTTCCAGTTAATGATCCTCCAGTCCTCTGTTGAGATTTTCTGGTTTGGAACCTGTCCTTTCTTTAACAGAGTCTTTGAAGGAACATCCTTGAGTAGCTTTGATACCTTGAATAGTTCCACTGGTAAATGAACCAGCAGCTTTGCATTATCCCACAGAGCTTTCCTGGCAACCATCTCCTTCAGCCAATCCACTGCTCCCATTCACTCGCATACAGTGATTAAAGCACCATTGTCCAGAGAGACCATCTTGAAATTGGGGCCTTGACTTGCATCCTCCCCAAATTTTTGAAAGGGATCTTTGTTGCACTGTTGCCATCCTAAACACTGAGACTGTCATACTGTAGGTCTATTCCCATTTCCTGCCTTGGCTTTTCCCTCATTCTTCTAGTCCCTGTCTTAGAAGTAGAAGGGATTTGTTCACCCCTTCACTTTGAGCTAGTCTTCTTGGAGGTCCTAGGCTCAATGCCTTTTAACTTCCTCTGTTTGTTCCTAGGAAGCCACTGTTTGAGTGTTTGTGGTATCTTGTACCTCAACTCCCTCAGTGTTCTCCATTTTTATATAGTGGTCCACACTAGAGGAACCCTATATTGGTTTGAGGCTAATTACTAAGGGAGGTCACCTGATAGCCCTGAGCTCTGTTCACAATACATCATCCCATGTGCCACACACCCATCAGCATGAATTGTGTTACACTTTGAGCTGGGCCAGTGCTTTTATTTCATCCTCCTTATTCCATCCAATGCACATTTTCATGTACTTATCATTTTTATCTGTGAGAGGATCTATTTTTGCTTAATAAGTATTTGATTACATTAGCATTTTTCAAAGAAAATAATTACCACATTAGAAAATAGAGAACCCTATTTACAATACATGAAGCTTTACAATGAACACTGCTGCTTGCCATAGCTAACAGAACTTTTCAAATTTTAAATCTAGATAGTCAGATAATTTGTAGAAAGAGTGGCAGATGATGTATGTTTTTAACTGTCTTTTGATCTGCTTTGGATTCCCACTTCCTTGCTTTATGTTGGATGGGAGCTTGTTCACTACCATTAAACCATAGCACATAGCTACATACTGAACTCTAAACAAGGAGGTAAAGTCCACATGAAAATTATTTTTGTGTCTTGTATTGTGATTCTGTGGATCAAGTTCAGTTGAAACTGATATTTATTGTCAGCAAGAAAAGCCATTAAGGATTAAATGTACACAGACGTACATGAAACTTTCAAGATCTTTAAAAAGACCTCTTTAAAATGTGCTGTTATTTGCTTTACACAATATCCTTAATGCTCAGTTCTGGTAACGAGTATTTTATTTACTTTAGATGCATCACCCAAGAAGATAGTTCTGTAAGATGCAGGGAATGAATGAAAGATGCTTCTAAGGGCAAAACATGATGAAATGAGCTTTTGATAGTTTATATGTGTGTTGACTCAATATAAACTTGTTATCCACCTGGATCCCCAAAAAATTTTAAACACATTGTTATTACTATGCGCAATCATTAATGTCTACTTCTGATGCCAGCAGGTCATTTTCTCCTTGTTTACAATCACATAATATGAGTATTTGTGTGAGTGGGACATAAATTGTTTGCTGCAAACCATTTGTAGGCCTGATAAGCTGAGCACTGTCAGGTAAGTTTGAGTTTGAGTTTGGATCTTTGATTAGTACAGTTTTGTCTGCAGCATACATTACACTTTTTTCTTGTCCATTGCAAACTGATATATCCCTACGATCTGATTGTTGGCAAAACATTAAACACTCATTTTCCATATTTTTAACCATCAATGTGGTAATAAATGTCATCTAACATGACACAGCTTTAATGTTGATCTGATATGCTGCACTATGCACTGAAATATTTTGGGTGCAATTAACACTACATATGCTTTGACATTGTTCACGCACATAAAATAACTTGTTGGAGTACAAGAAAACATATACTTATGAGATAAGTGTAGATTAATAGAACACCAAACATTGATAGATTCACTTTAGGTTATGGACTTTGTTCTTCTCTCATCGGCAAAATATAGCGAGAATGTGAGTTTACAAGTGTAGTGCCTAAAAGTCATGCAGAATGCAATACAAAATGACAAAAGCAGGACACAATGAATCACGCACTCGTTTGTGGGAATCTAGAGGTTTTATGATAGGAGAAAGTATTCCGAGTATTGAATCATAAACTGGAGTCTTTGCTTGTGTATTGTTTAGCATGATTTCTTCCAAGTTCTGTATCTTCCTGTTCTATGGAGCTCAATGCCATTTCCAGAAATTATGTATTTTGTAAAGGTGAGTCACACACAAGCAGATTAATTTACAACAAGAGTTATATACAGGATGCTCCTTGTGAAACAGTCCAAGTTAGTGAAGTCCATATTGCAAAGCAAAACCCAGTCCACACTGTACCAAAATTCTGCCTATGACAAACGGATTTCATAATGTTAGCATCTGAGCCAAACTGGTAGTACACTTACCATTCACTGTGCAAATTTCATCACAACTGACTCTGACCACCCATGGGCTCACTTATATACTGGATTCTGGTGTGGCCCCATCAGAGGGCATCTGAGTAGTGGCACCACAGTTGCTGACAGTAATGTTGTGCCACTTATTTGACTTCCATGGTGACCCTAGGTGGCACCACTAAATCCTTCCCACCCACCTTCTCTACAGTAATCACTGAGGAAGAAGATGGATGGTCAGTAAAAGAGCTGCTGCTGAGAAGGGCAGCAGGTTGACATACACAGAGATCACTGCAGAAGGCCAAAGCAAGAGGCTTCATGGTAGATGCATGAGCCGTCACAGGACTGGAGGGTTTTCTGTGGGAGAAGAAGTACGTGACTGCCGACCAGGATGATGGAAGTGAAGTTGAAGTCCATGGGGGAAGCCATGGTATACATCATGGACCCATGCTGGACAGAGTTCATCCTGCAGATCCTGGTTGGGTGAATCCCAAACTGCTGGGACCATACTGGGATACAAACCAGAAAGGAGAGACCTCATCAATGACATACAGCAGTGATGCGCACTGCATACCTAAGAAGGTACAGTAGGATGGCCAAACAGTTGCTTTGCCGGACTGTGCCCCACCATGGTGGCCCTGTAAGTTGCTAGAAAACTACAGAGGGCATTAGGTGTGATGTTAGCCACCATTTCCTTGTGAAGATGAGTTTTAAAATGTGGATAAAACATTCCACTCAACTGTTGGGAGCCAGGTGAAAAATCACAGTGTGAATGTGTCTCCAGAACAGTGGGAGAGGGTTGAGGTGTGAGCATCTGCAACAATAGGCTCTTTAGAAATAATAACCAGGAAAATTAAGAGAAAAACCCCGGAGGACTTTTATTTATGATAACAGGTTACAACTGAGCACCTTAGGAAACAACCAGATGCTTAGAATGTGGCCAATATGGCCAAAGTTCCAAGGATAGCAGGGGAGTGCAGGAGAGGACTGTGTTAGCAGATCCAAAGCCACCATTCAAAAGATGGAAGTGTTGGTGCCTTGCCTCTAGTTGCACACGTCTGATGCACCACATTATCCGTCTCTTATCCTTATCTACAGCTGTGCATTTATGACTGTATCTATATTCTGGACGCCACCTTACGGTGTATGTCACTTCCCACTTTTCCTGTTCCAGCCACATATGGTTCACAGGAAGAACAACTGCTGGTAAGCCCTGTGTGAGTTTGAACCACTCCGGTTTTATCTTCACAGTCTTTTCCCAAGTTATATGTAGAAGGAACCAGTGTATTGGTTGCCTCTTCTAGGAATATACATTTTTGGAACCTTAACAGAAGACCATTGTGTGATACAGAACACATCTCTTGCAGCATCTGTCACTGGAGTTGGCTGAGCATCTCCCTGAAGCTTTCAAGCTCATTAAATGAACCTCTAACAAAATGTGCCGCTCTTCTTTGGATCTCCCATGTTATTGGCCAGGGATTGTGAGCAAAATCAACCCCAAACATCCATCAACCAACAATCCTGATTGTATGAACAGCAACAGGTTACCATCACATGCTGGTACTGTGGACAGCTGTGAGTGAATTCCACAGCACCTCAACTCAAGTCATGGTAACAAAAGTTTTAGGTAAAATATTTTAAAATATCCCAGCCCTACGTCCCCTTCCACAGGAGTCAGTTGTTGACTAAAAAGGGTAATTACTTGTTAAAGGACACCTTTGGCAGGTGGTGTAATAAGACCCTTAGGAACTAATGGAGGGCTGTTTTTGTCCTGTGACAGTATCTGTGGTTGGGACAATTTTATAAATTTTGTTTGAGTGTATTGAGTAATGTGAGAAGTAGCAGCATTTACAAAATTTAGGGTCTTGACACATTCTGATGTACACTGATTCATGGTTGACCTGGGCAACGACAGACAGATGCAATGTGTCCTGATGGTGACAGTATGTGGCATGTGGTGTGGGGCCACTTGGTAGCTTATGGTGGGGCATGCACAGAACATGCCTATACACGTGGCTGAAGAGCAGAGCAACACATCAGTGGCATGTACAAAAATGGCATTTACTGAGTGAGCCTTGCCCATGAATGATCTCCGAACCTGCAACACTCCATCCGATGGGTATTAGTACAGAATTCAGTGGAAGCATGGGACATTCAGCTACAAAGAGGTATTTCACATTATTGGTTATGGTGGCCAACAATAATAGCATGAAGTTGATAATGTGTATAACTAAAACTAATTTCACACATTGTGTTCACAGGCTGCAGCAATGTGGTCGAAGGCTATTTAAGCTGACCCAACAGACTTTGTCAGTTCTATATGACTACTTATACTTTCCTTCCTTAGTTACCCCTTACATAATCTTTTCGCTGGTGATGTCTTTCAGGACATTAACTGATATTTAAACCCTTTAAACATGTAATAATTAATCCTGGCCTGAGTATAACAAAAGTAAAGCTAAAACTATGTCTGATGCACTAGGTACAAGATGCCTAGGCAGGAGTTATCAGGCCAGCAGAGAGGAGTTTACATTAGTTTATATACACTGGGGTATGCAATTTTAATGTATGAAATGGTTGCATCCATAGATTAAACATCACTAAGACATTCTGCATGGCCTATGCTTGTAATGGAGAGTCACTCGAGTTATAACTAGCAAAAAAAGATCTAAAGGAGGGTCCTTGCATCATAAGTTATTGTAGTTGCATGGTGGCTGACACTTAGGCACAACTTGCTGGGGTGACTTGCAGAGTCATTTATAATAACTGTTCTGGTGCAGGAGCCAAATAACAACACCAAGCAAAGCTAGAACTGAAGAAGTGGAAATAGTGCTGGGCAGTGCTACAGTTAACATGTACTTTCATTGGTGGCAGTCCTAAGTATGAGCAGTAGCATGATGCATACTGATCTGTCTTTGTCCTTGGGTGATTAGCTTATCCACTGATTGCAGCAACTGTTTATCTATAAAGTTGAATGGCAGTGACCATTTGTCATGAGGGTGCACCTCCAAGGGTAAGTCAGGCATACCTTAGAAATGGCTTCAGACTTACACTGAAATGGTATTCCAGTTGCACAGACAGCTTTAAGTATGGAGTGAAGATATTGCATTGGGGGCTATTGAACAGTAACCCACCATAGGTTAAAGCAACATGGTAGGTCTGGGAAACAAGTGCATGGTCATAGCTGATTAAAATGACAGTTGACAGTGTAGGCATAGAGTACAGTCTACTATTACCAACAATGATAAACATAGACAACCGTAATGCAGCCACAAATTGTGGGCATGGAGATTGAGTATATTCTGCCAACATAAGGGCTATCTCAGTCAATGCCCAAGTAATTCTTGATTCTAATTCATCATTGCAAAGCAGCAAGTGATATGGCAGAATGTGTCTGTTGAGCTCTGCTAACAGCCAGGAATGTGTGGGTCTGCAAAGTAATGTGCTTCTGCATGGTTTTCCGTGTGACAGGAAAGGTGTATAGCCAATAGAACTCAAATCCACAAGTGGTACAAGTACTGTCTGTACAGCAAGACTGTCACAAAACCTAGTTATTTCCACATGGGCAGCAAAATAATAGTAAGGCAGGTAGGATTCTGTAACGGGATAAATCATCTGTGATGGTGACATAATATCAACAGTGATATTAGTTATAACATGAATGGACACATTGGCAGGTAGAAGGACAGGGCTGTTTGTTTGTGCTAGAACCATAACTAGATAGTGTTACATGCACTCTTCATATGTATCTGGCCTGCAGGTGCATTATAAAGAAGGATCTGCATAACTCAGGTTATTTCTGAGAGTGGCTGTGAAGATGCATATGTTCTCATGTGTTGAAAGTAAATCTTGAGCTATAGTTGTTTTAAAATTTTCATACTGTTGCATTGGTCTCTTGGCAACTGTTTGTACTTTCTGTGTATTGGCAAGTGGATTATCTTCTAAATGCATTAGCCACACATGTTGGCCAGAAATAACATCATATTATCACATTAATTTTAAATTCAGTGCATTAGTATTTGTAAAATGACTCTTTCATATAGTGTTCATTAAAAATACGATCATTCCACTTGGGATATGTGGAATGGTACATTAGCTTATTTGTTTAAGTTGTAAATATTTGTCATGTATTGTTGTTTTTCTGACATGTTTCACATCCTGGAGGACCTCCTCACTACGGATCAATTGGAATGAAAGTAAATCTAATCTAATCTAAGGGAGATGACATAATGAACAGCTGTATTTCATCTGTTGGTGTTTGCGTGACCAGGCATTCTGACTGTCATTTTAAGAATAGAACCTCCACCATTGAACCAGGGCCTCTTTACTTAATGTGGTGGAATGGCATCACTGATATTGCATAGTTGTTTATAGATATTAGTGATCGTCTCAATTAAATCTCATATGGACTGGAGGCCTTCTTGCTTTTTAGTTGTTGCTTTAATGGATTCACACACTAGCAGTTTTTCAGTCAAATGTTGCAGACTAACTTCCTTGTGGAAAAGTAATACTTGAGTTTGGCAGAAATTATTGCATGGTTAGGTGTCTGCAGTCAGTTGTTTACTTGTGCAAAGAATACTCCCAAAATGGAGTGATGGTTTTTGAATGTTGGTATTCCAGTAACGGTGGTTAGAAAAGTGAGTAGAGTATAACACCTCACTCCAGTGTGCTAGAGCAAAATGTGGAAATACATATCATGGTCAGTGGAAATGCAACAATTGGTTTAGCAAATAGGCCCACAAGCAGGATGTACATAGCTATCTGGAAAACCAAGAATTCCAACACTAAGGTGGAGTGAATAATGAATGTCATATATCCTAAAGATGAGAGAAGGTGTAAGTAATTACCAATACATGCTGGTAGGTTGGTATCAGCTGTTGGTGAGTATAGAGATGACAGTGTGGACTCATAGATTCTCATTGACTACATCAGTAAGTACCTTGGAATTTTTAGCAACAGAGTTTTGGCCCAGAGAGGGTAACTGGAGAGAGGATATTGTCAGCTTGAAGTTGTTGATGAGTGGTAGCTCACAGTTTTCCTGTCAAGTGATAGTTGTAAGGCAACATTTGATTTCAGTGAGATCTGAATAGTGTGTCAGCAATACTGCATGTAATCTGAGATACTTACAGGCCAGAACTCAATTTTCAGCATTACGGGCTGGTATGAAAAGAAATGAAATATGAAACTAGTGTTTGCAGCAGTTAATGCTGACTGGGTTAATGTTGGACTTAGAGCAAAGTAAGTCATGAAGCTGCAAATTTACACATGGAGGATTTTATGGACAAGCGGAGGGAATATTTTCTTTTCCATTGTTTGGATGCACTGCATGAGATTACTGACTTGGTAATGGATTTGAAATAGGATCTGCAAGGGAGGAATGAATCAAAACTAGGTGGCTGGGTACATTTGTGTAAGATTCAGGTGGATAATAAGTGAGATGTTATGGCTAATCAAGGGGTAATGGTGTCTGCAGAATACAGATGACTGAAGCATGTAGTTGGCTTTTCATTAGAGTAATATCATCCATCTATAAGGTTTGCAAAATGTTAACACAGGAGAGAATGTATACAAACATCCAGTGCATGAAATTAATCCTAAAATAACTTTATGGCTTTCTTTTACAGGAGTGACAACAAAAGAGAGAGAGACGATCTTGATAATAATGTTAGCCACCTACTAAGACAAATAGCAGTCCCTAGATGATCTCCATGATAACAAGGGAAATGCACACAACCAAAACACATACAATGTGTGGCATAGCATTGGTAAATGCAAGTACCTTCCATGGCATTCAAGGGTTTAATCACATGAACACATGAACATCTTGTGACACTGGCCGGTGTGGCTGAGCGGTTCTAGGTGCTTCAGTCTGGAACCGCGCAACCACTATGGTCACAGGTTTGAATCCTGCCTAGGGCATGGATGTGTGTGATGCCCTTAGGGTAGTTAGGTTTAAGTAGTTCTAAGTTTTAGGGGACTGATGACCTCAGATGCTAAGCCCCATAGTGCTCAGAGCCATTTGAATCATCTTGTGACAATCACTCAGGAGTAGGCAGCCAACATAACACAACCTTGATGTCCACAAACAATTTGAATGCAGAATAGGCATGTTTATTAGTAGCAGTAGCTGTGTAATGGACAGACACACTCAGAGAAAGTTCACTCTCTATGACAGAGTTTGGGGAGAGGAAGACTTATCAATGCAATAGAATGGAGGTGCAATGCCTCAGGGTTTTTTTGCTGGAGAAGTAAAGATAACAAACTGGTACTGCTTGGAGAGTATAGCCAAAACTACTCTCCTTCAGCAGAAGAAGAAACAAAGCATAGCATAGGTGGCCCAACAGGAGAGTAAGAATTAGACAAGGGCGAAAAAAACAATAACCAGGTAGCATCTAACAGCAGCTACCCTGTGGCTGCGGTCATGCCTTCTTGAAAGCAATATCAACTGAGCTACCTGAAATATGTCAGAACTAGTTTCCATCTGACATAGGTGCAATACAGTTCCTCTAACTGTCTATTCACTAAACAAGTAATACTAAAACTGGCAGAGTGATTCCACAGTTCTTCATGGTAGGGATCATAGTGTCCTGTAGGCCAATAGTCAAGGTATGGTGTACAAAGTGAACTTCTATGTACCTGTGATATGTAAGCAACACAGGTGCATCTACATGGTAGTGTGTGGGTTATGTCAAGCTGTCATTCATCTGAGTGTGTTAGCTGGCAATTGTGTAGGATGCAAAAATGACTCTGGTGACCCCTCAGTGTTCGCAAGGGTAGTAGGTAAGTAGCACTGGCTCAGAACCAACAACAAGGATATCAAACTCCCAGAAAAGAGTCTGAGCAATGAGGCAATTAATGACAATCATTTGCAAGTACTGCTGGTATGGGTAATGGAGCCTGCAGCCAGAAAGAAAAACAGAACTCAAAATGAAAACAAGATTAAAACAAGAACCATCCTCAAGTCAATGTCATCACTCCCTTTGGAGGAGCTTACACAAAATAAACTAGCAACATAATGGTGTATTGTTTGGCCACAATAACTTGACAGTTTCACTAGTGCTGCCAGAAGCAGAGAAAACTAGCACTATTTGGAAGATATTCATTTGTCTCCAAGTGCTGTCAATGTCAAGCTGCTTCTAGATGTGAAGTATTATAAATGGCTCGTGTCCACTAGCAAGTAACTTCTGTAATCATTTGCTGAGATGTTTGCATTAGAACAAAAACTTACTCAAGTTTACTTCTTGAAATCACTGGGTAAGTTTATTTCAGGTGTTTACTGCAAGTACTTGTTGCAGAAGTGCAGTTATTCTTAAAACCTATAGCAGTCACAACTGTTGTTGTAATATTATTAATGAATAAAAATCATGACAAAAAACAAAAGTAAAGAAATAGAATTTTTTTAGAGGAGTACATATTGATGTTACCTATAAATACTGTTCAATTAACTAAAACCAGAGGACTTCACTTAGATTAAGAACTTTGAGGATGTCATATGCAAATTCCAAACTTGTCTTATCTATTTTATAAACTAATATTCAACAACAGGAAGCAAAAATGTGGCATGGTATCTCACCAAGTTATTTCTGCAAGCAGTATTTGCTACTTTTATCATAAATGTATTGCATTAATGTTTAAGGCAATATTAAAATATCAGCTAAAATTTAAAGACATCTATATTGTCATTCTAGTTTCCCTTCTGGTGAAGAAAATTGACTGGTAAACTAATTTCGTAGTTTCTTGATTGTTGGTGCCAATTATGCATGTTTATGGGTTCCAACTCATTTGTCTCAGTGCCATTGTTCTTTTTGACATTGAATTTTTCACATTGGTACTTACTTCTGTAGGTCTGAGACTAACTTCCATGAAATGACAAATTCAGCAAGTACTTGGAGCAAGATGCAAGGAACTAGAATGAATTTTCAACTTGCAACAGTGTGTGTTTTGATCTGAAATTTCCTGACAAATAAAAATTGTGTGCTGGATCAGGACCTGAACCTAGGAACCTAGTCTGGCACACAGCTTTAATTTGTCAGGAAGTTTCATGCAAAAAACTGTTTCCACTAACTTGTGAACTTTTTGAAGTCAATGAAACTAGCAAACATTAATGGAAGGGGGGAGAGGGTCAAGATATGCAGAAATGGTGGTTCCTAATGTTCCACCTGGTTCTGTGATTGTATGGATAACATGCCATACCACAGCAGGAAATGCCACAGAATGTGTAATAAATGCAATTTCAGGCTTATGATGTTAGAGTGGTTGCGAAACAGCTGAATACACTGTAATGACTCAATGAGGAAGGCTGAACTGTTATCTAAAATAAAGGAAAACAAACCAGCTGTGAAAGTGTATGTCACAGGAAAAAAAGCTGAGAGTAGAGACACAAAGTGGTCCATTTATTACCCTACAACTGTGATCTAAATCTGATAGAATTGGCATGGTCCAAAATAAAACACAACTTCAGGGAGAAAAATGTCACCAGTGACATGTCAAAAGAGAGAGTGCAGAATGTTATTAACACTGCTTTCTTTTCAGTTACTCCAAGAGACTGGCAGTTTACTGCAGGAAAATCTAACAGTTGAAGCAAGAGTATTGGACACGAGACAGAATAATGGAAACGGCCATTGATGAACTTATCATCAGTACAACACCCTCAAGTGATGATGATGATGGTGATGATTGTCATCGTCATCATCATCATCATCATCATCATCATCAGGGGCAGTGGCAATGGGGAGGGGTTATGGGGGCTATAGCCCTCCCTCCCCTAATGGAGTATCATATTACACTGGATAAAATGACTTCAGAAATCAGCGGATATATTACTTGAACAGATTCAATCATTTTTTTATAATTATGTAGCAATATAGGTTGCAATGTTTTTCAAACACATTTTAACAAAAGAATAAGAGTGGCAAATAGCTAACAGTCTAAACCAATAAATATCATTTAAATTAAATTGGCCATATTGTTGTTGTTGATGTTGTTTTGGTCTTCAGTTCAGAGACTGGTTTGATGCAGCTCTCCATGCGACTCTATCCTGTGAAAGCTGCTTCATCTCCCAGTATGTACTGCAGCCTACATTCTTCTGAATCTGCTTAGTGTATTCATCTCTTGTTCTCCCTCTACGATTTTTACCCTCCACGCTGCCCTCCAATACTAAATTAGTGATCCCTTGATGCCTTAGAACATGTCCTACCAACCAATCCCTTCTTGTAGTCAAGTTGTGCCACAAACTGCTCTTCTCCCCAATTCTATTCAATACCTCCTCATTAGTTATGTGATCTACCCATCTAATCTTCGGCATTCTTCTGTAGCACCACATTTCGAAAGCTTCTATTCTCTTCTTGTAGAAACTATTTTTCATCCACGTTTCACTTCCATACATGGCTACACTCCATACAAATACTTTCAGAAACAACTTCCTGACACTTAAATCTATACTCGATGTTCACAAATTTCTCTTCTTCAGAAACGCTTTCCTTGCCATTGCCAGTCGACATTTTACATCCTCTCTACTTCAACCATCATCAGTTATTTTGCTCCCAAAATAGCAAAACTACTTTACTACTTTAAGTGTCTCATTTCCTAATCTAATACCCTCAGCATCGCCCAATTTAATTCAACTACATTCCATTATCCTCGTTTTGCTTTTGTTGATGTTCATCTTATATCCTCCTTTCAAGACACTGTCCATTCTTTTCAACTGCTCCTCCAAGTCCTTTGCTGTACTCTCTTGTTTCCTTTACTGCTTGCTCAATATACAGATTGAATAACATCGGGGAGAGGCTACAACCCTATCTCACTTCCTTCCCAAAAACTGCTTCCCTTTCATGTCCCTTGACTCTCATAACTGCCATCTGATTTCAGTACAAATTGCAAATAGCCTTTCATTCCCTGTATTTTACCCTTGCCATCTTCAGAATTTGAAAGAGAGTATTCCAGTCAACACTGTCAAAAGCTTTCTCTAAGTCTACAAATGCTAGAAGCATAGGTTTTCCTTTTCTTAATCTAGCTTCTAAGATAAGCCGTAGGGTCAGTATTACCTCACATGTTCCAACATTTCTACCAAATCCAAACTGACCTTCCCCAAGGTTGGCTTCTACCAGTTTTTCCATTCGTCTGTAAAGAATTTGCGATAGTATTTTGCAGCTGTGACTTATTAAACTGATAGTTTGGTAATTTTCGCATTTGTCAACACCCGCTCTCTTTGGGATTGGAATTATTATATTCTTCTTGCAGTCTGAGGGTATTTCGCCTGTCTCATAAATTTTGCTCACCAGATGGTAGAGTTTTGTCAGGGATGGCTGTCCCAAGGCTGTCAGTATTCCTAATGGAATGTTGTCTACTCCTGGGACCTTGTTTCAACTCAGGTCTTTCAGCACTCTGTCAAACTCTTCACACTATCATATCTCCTATTTCATCTTCATCTACATCCTCTTCCATTTCCATAACATTACCCTCAAGTACATTGCCCTTGTATAGACCTCTATATACTCCTTGCACCTTTCTGTTTTCCCTTCTTTGCTTAGAACTGTGTTTCCATCTGGCTCTTGACATTCATACAAGTGGTTCTCTTTGCTCCAAAGGTCTCTTTAATTTTCCTGTAGGCACTATCTATCTTACCCCTAGTGAGATAAGCTTCTACATCCGTGGCCTCTCCACATTGCACCAAGTGAGCAAGGCAGTATAACGCCAGACTCTTAAGGGAGATGGTTGCATTGCCAAGTGATTTTAAGAGGAATGCTGAAATGCCCACAATCCAGATTTGAATCAAGCTGGAAATACATAACTTCATATTGGTTGAAGACTTGGTCAGATCCCATTGGGAATCGGGACAGTCTGCCCCCATTTGCGTGTGATGTTGCTGCTCGATAGCAGATAGAATAATGAAAATTAGACAAGTATGACACTCAGCACTGGAGGCAATGGGCAGTCCAGTCTGGTGAGTGATGCTTAGGCCCACCAATAGTGATCAATGGGTGATGATACACAACAAAGAAATAATTTAAACTTCTGAACTGCATAAATGATAGCAAGGACTTCTCACTTTATTTGATAATAGCTCTGCTCAAAAGCAGATAAATTCTTAGAAGTGTATGTGATATGGCAGTCAGCACCTTTGGGGTATTTATGGAACAGAACTGCACTACTGACATAGGGAACGTGTCAACTGCTACCAACAGAAGCAGACCAGGGGTGTATATATCAAGCATGGTGCGTGCTTAAGGCTTGTCGACAGCAAGGCAACCATTCAGAATGTAAGCCTTGGTGTATAGCTGATTCAGTTGGTAAGAGAGTTCTATTAGGTGAGCAGTGAATCAGCCATAATAGTTAATCTTACTCACACCATTTTATGTCTTTTACATTGGGGACATACCAGTTCTTACTACCAGAGGCAGACCAGGGGCATATATTGTCAAATACAGTGCCTGCTTGAGGCTTGTTGGTTGCAGGGTGACCATTCAGAATGTGTGCCTTGGTGTAATAGCTGGTTCAGTGGATAAGATAGTTATGCTATGAATTGTTTCATCTTACGCAGAAACAATTTTAAGTCTTTTATGTTTGTAGGGAGCTGCATTTTATTGATTGTTGTAATGTAATTCCTTTGTTAAATTCATTTGAAAGAGAATTTAAACCCTAAATATGTCAAGGAAGGTTGCACAAAAGAACACTTGCATAGGCTGCATTTAAGTCATTTTGCTGCCAGCCTCTGTAACAAAGGCTTGAGGTTGTGAAGATGATCCTCCAAAATGCTGTCAAGGTGTGCAACACAGTTGGGAATATCTTGTAGTAAGTGATCCATGTAATGCTGAAATATATCAGGGGCTGAAGAAATTCCAAAAGGTAATCGACTGTAATGGTAAAGGTCATACAATGCATTTATCATTAGGTAAATCTTTGATGCTGCATCCAAGGGATTTTAAAATCAGCCTGCGCAAGGTAATTTCACTGAATAGAGTGTCATAGCCTAATTTCGCAAAGTGTTCACTGGGGTTCAATACAGGATAGGTCTCGAGTTATACTAGTGTGTTGATTGTTACTTTGAAATCACCACACAGTCTCAACTTTGCCATTGGCTTTATTTACAGTTATCAGAGGAGTGGCCTATTGCCAATGGGAAATAGGTGTTAACCCATCTTCACATTATTCCTGTCAGTTCAACCAAAAAATAAATAAATAAATAAATAAAATAAAATAAATAAAAAATAAATAAAAATTTCTCACTCACCATCTCAGACTGAATGAAACTTGGATGGATGAAACTTGGCTTATTTGTTCCCACTATAGAGAGATAAACCATACCAGATTTTAGTATTTTATCCCCTTCCGGTTCCACTTTCTGGTGCTTCAAAGATTGAGAGTTTTGTCTTGTTTAACTCTGTGATGACACAAAGTGTCTCTACTAATATTTTGAAAATAAACTACAGTTTTTTATTTATCATTGAAACATGGTGAAATTTGGAGATTGTACACTCTGTAGTTGTAGGGATTGTAGAAAAATATGTCTCCTACCTTTAAGGAAAACCAAGAAGACAGGAAAAAATTTGTATTTACATATTTGTATTTTATTTTGTGAAAACCATAATTCACTATTACATCGAATATCATGTAAAGAGAAAGGAATGACCCAAAACTTTTCTTTGCAAAATAATCCTTAGAACATGGGCTATCACTTGAGAAAATAAAATTAATGGTGTTCTGGCTGCATTGTTACTTTTTATTTTGCAAGAGATCATGTCTCTTAATGTTTCCTTGAGAACCATGGGCTCTCATGATTTTGAGCTAACTGCAATTTTAATTGGTTAAACTTATAAAAGAAACAGGTTCAAGCAACAGTATTTTTAAAAAGCTGAAGTTAATTAATTTTTTTAAATGTTGGGGTTAATGGAACAAGGTCCTGAAGGATACATAAATTGTACAGTAACAACATGTTCTGTTGATTACCCCAAAGTACCATAGATCGGAAGCATATCTTGATATCACATTTTCTTCCCTCATAATTGATGCCAATTTATTCCATACATTATATTTCAAGGTGGTCTCTATGTCACTACTGACCCTTCTTGTTATTCACAAAGAACAACCACTCACTACCAATATTAAAATTATTTTGATGAGGAAATAGATTTATTGAACGACACAGTGATTACCAAAATAGTGGATTTTCACAGTTTCTTGTGTTTTGTGGATTATACAGGCATTTTTCATGTCACCAGATATACTGCAACCACATGTACTATTCCTTGCTGATAAAAGAATAATTTTCACTGAGGTCTATTGATACTGTGGCAGCATTTACATCAGATGGTTTTTTTATCTGTCTTATAAAATTTTAATTGAGACTTGGTAATGTAAGTATGTAGCACAAGTTTTTCCAGTTTAGATAAATTTTCTTCTGTCAGTTGAAATATATTGGTGAAAATCAATGGTTTCAGCCCTAGTAGAGTTTCTCCACCCCCCCCCCCCCCTCCCCTCACCCTCCCAAAAACAGTAGTGTTTCCTTCGGAGCCAATTCATTAAAGAATCGTTTTTAGATCTTTATTTACAGCTTTCTTCAAGTGAGACTGCCTGTGTACATTTATAAATTTATGTTTTGATGAATAGTGCACAGATATATTGAGAAGGTGTATCATTAGCACCTGCTGAAACATACCATTTAGAAGAAAGTGAACACCTTTGGTTTCTAGGTATTCACTTTTAAAATTGAAAGAATTTCATGTAAATTGTTTTCCTTCACACTGTTTTTTTTCTCTGTGCTACCAGTATATTTTGTGTCTGGTCAATCTCTGGACTGTTCATCCATTTGATAATTTTTTTAAAAATCAACTACATGTGGTTTCAGTGTATTCTCCCTTTTCAGGCTTATTCCTCCTAAGAACTCCATTTCTTTGAGAAACTCTTCTGGACTTGCCATAATCAGTATTCAGAAACTTTGATATTACCTTTTGTCGAGGCCTACCTATGCATAAATTATTTGTTATATTATCAACCAGAAGGTCTATATTTCATCAAAATGAGATAGCAGTTGATATTGCTTGGATGATTTGACATGGAATGACCGCTTCAGTAGTGAACTTGTCGAGCTCTAGGTTGAGAGAATCCTTTGGAGCCAAGTGTACTGGGTGAACTGAAACAAAACAAAATAGCAATTCCTGGCAGTAAGTGTCCCACTCTTCACATTGTTCATTAAATAGTGGAAAAGTTGTAAACATTGGTGGCACTGCAGATATTCCTATTATATTTGCTAATGCCTGCCTGCCTACAATATAGTTGCTGCTAGCTCCTGATAACTCAGTGGGTGCAGTATGTGTTCTTAATTCTGGTAACTAATCCACAGTTGATAAATCTGGGCCGTCACGTAATACAAAAAACATTCGCAGATCAATTCGCTCATATTACGGGTCCTGAGATGTTGCCACTTTTTTAAAGATTAGTTACAGTAACGGGGACTTGTCCCAGTTTATTTACTAGAGATATACACAGAATGCTTCTCAAGTAACAGTGCAAGCTAATTGAACCCTGTATGCCAAAGGGGAGTCCAGTTCTTACCATATCAGAGTCCTCCCTGTGGCAACCAGAGTCCACAATATTAGCAACTGAACCACTTTAATATTACTCTCATTCCCCACTCCACAGATCACATCACAGCTGTTGACTCAGACTGCTGTGGGCCAGCTTATATGCTGGATTTGGGCCTGGTCCTTTTACAGGTCATTGCTGATGAAGAGTACACTGCGGGTAGTGGTGCCACAGGGGCGAGCTATGATGTTGTGCTAGGTATTTGGTTTCCAAAGAGATGCTGGGTGGCACCACTTCACTGTAAAACCACTAAACTGGAATATCTGTTGTGCTTTTTTATTAGCAGACAACTACATTTCCTTGTGGACTGTTCCATTTTATTTAAGTAATTGCAAATTTCCTTTACTGACATGTTCCAGTATTCTGTAATTGTACAGTAATGGATCAATGGATCATGTATATAAATAAATTAATAAATTTCCCATGAAACCCCAACTGTACCAAATGCTTCAACTTGTTCTTTTTGCACAACATGATTATTTATTTGAAATAAATCTGCCTGGTAACTGTAAGCTGCTAAGGCAGTTACTGCATGTAATCCTCTTCGGTATGCTACTGGCTCCTCATGTCTTTTCATTGCACTATTCTAACAACATAACTCGCGAACATCATCATGATATTCTGAGTCACCCTAGAGTTGCTATGTCACACATTAACAAGATAAATAGAACACTGGAGATCTGACACTTGGAGAACAAGTGTCATAATTGTGTGGTGCAGCCAAGTAAGTCAGCTATTGCTTAACAGTGTGTAGAGTTTATGCACACCATGGATTACAATGTAGCAAAAATTCTGCCACAATATTATCAGAGAGACAGTTGAGATTAGGTTGACAGAAAATTGTATCAGTTGAGACATTGACTACTCTCAAAAAGCCTGGTGGTCCTTTGCCTCAAAATTATTGAAAGAGTGTAAGCAAGTTCACGTAATCCCATAGGCAAGGAAACCAGCTGCTGGCAATCAAACTGGATGCCAACATCACCTAGGGAATCAGATAATGAACAGTACTTCTTGGAAAGTCCAGAAGTACCTAGGAATGGATGGTGCACAGAAAGCTGACTACAGAAATGTGATGGAATGGATAAATAGCATATATAAGGGAGAAGACAAGGAAATACCTGATGGTGATGATGATGATGATGAGTTACATTCTTGAAATATTATGCTAAGAAGATACAAGGAACTGGTGGCATATCCAAGAGTATCAAACACCAAAATACGAGATCTTACAAGACAGTTCTTGCCAGTCATTGCATGTATGTTCACTACTTTCCTTTGTGATGTTCATTGTGTGGATTCTAATTCTCCACCTATGATTTGGGTTCTCTTCTTTGTTTTTAACCTCCTCCAGTCTGTCCCTCACTTTTCCCAAAAAAAACTATTAATTCTGAAAGCTAAGATAGTATACATCCTTTTATACATGTCTGTTGGCAGTGCTGACACTTCTCCAGAAGATAAGTTATGACCAGCAATTCTATCTCATAATTTTATAGTTTTTAAAATTTCTGGATGGGAAGGTAGTTCTTTGATTGATAATGCCAATCCTATGTAAGGAATTCCTGAATGCTACGTGAAGGAATCAAACTTAGTGAGGGATATTTATAAATGCCTGTAGTTGCAGTTAAAATTAAAGGAGGAACTGGAAGCTATAGTAAACTAGTCAAGAGTCAGGTGTTTTCGACCTTCAAATTTGATACAATGATTTTTACACATGGTTGTTTAATAATTACAGATGTAAGTGACAATTTCATTTTGGAGATGGACTGGATGATGATAGTTGGGGTTAATTTTGACTGGAAATTCAAGGTGTTTATTTGCATATAAAACAAATAATGTAGTGAAAAAAACTAAAATGACTGTAGGAAGTTGCTTTAACATTAGTAATCAGATGAACAGGTTATCATACATTAAGGAAAGGGAATTTTCAGATGATAAGTTAATAGAATTTCAATCATAATGTCCTGTCAAAACCACAATCAAGTCCAAATCTGAAGATTGGGGGGGGGGGGGGGGGGGGGGTGCGGAGGAGTGTCAATAAAATACAACACAGCTATGGAAGAATGTTTATTACTGACACCAATGGACAGAGGATGCAGTTTTTTACACAAACATAAAATAGTCCAAAATACTAGTAATTAAACAAACGTAGAATATTCCAGAATATAAAAACATAAGCTATTTCAAGAGCTTTCTAGAAATTATAAACACTGAATACCAAGTAATTGCTGTTTCAGAAGTTCTTCTTAAAGCCTGCAACAGCATACTCGATCTAAATCTTGTCAATGGTCCTCTGAATGGTGGCACTGGAAGAACCTTGTATTCTCATGAAGTTGTAACATCATCTTCAGTATGAAGAGTGTCAAACGCAGCCTCTCCCATTGAAGCTTCATGATCATTTTGTGACTCTTTAGTTTCCTTGAAACTATCATTATTGATCTGCACCTTTGTTTGTGATGTCTGACAAGTGACAAAGATACAATTTGACCCAAAATAGCACTCTAGTAACTTTTCCAAGAGTCCCATTTTCCATACAAGAGCACATATCTCATTCCTGTTATAGCGCTCTTGTACTTCCTCCTAGGCACCCAGGGTCCATATGTGAGCCAGTTGCCTTGTTTCTTCAGTCCCAGTGATGAGATGTTATATGTAGGCATACTGAGTATGACCTGACTGATATGGAAAAATGAATCCGTTTTCGTTTAAGCCTCATGACCTTGGAGCAGAAAAGACAGTCTGAAGTCTGTAGTGCCTTGATTTGTTGTGTGTTATGTGAATGTCACAATAGGTAGTATACCAGTCTCTGTGATCACCATTAACATACATAGAGAGCATATCTGCCAACATCTTATTAAAGCATGCAGTGTGGCCATTCACCTGTGGTTGGTAGGCAGGTGTCATCCTGTGCATGACATCACAACCTGAAATTATCTCTGATACTAGTCGGAGCCAGAAAATTTTTCCATGAACAGAGATCATCAGACAGGGGGCTCCACACTTCAAAATGATGTTTTCTACAAGAACTTTACAATTTCTGGAGCTTTGGCAGTCAGCACAGCTTTGGAGATAGCATAGTGGGTGAGTTATCCTGTGCAGATTACCCATCAATATCTGTTCATCAGCTTCAGGAACCTCCTGAGAAGTTGATTCCAGTCAGGTCACTGCTGCAGATAGGATATGTGTCAGGCATCCTGAGATCATGTCAGCATGTAACTCCATTGTTAGCATTTCTTAACCTGGCCAGTGATATCTGCTTTTTATTCTATCTAGCGTCTTCATAAATCCCAGGTGAGCAAATTTTGGAGTGTCATGGAAATAGAAACCTCCTTTGGTCAGTTCCTCATTCTTCAAGGCTTCTATTGTTTTCAGCAATGCTGGATTATCACCGTGTTCAGCAGCAACATTGTTTAATGCTGCCATGACCAAGATTTTCTTCATGATGCTGGATTCTGCCAAATGATTTGTTGAAAGGCAGTCAATGTCCTTGTTTTTACACTTGTTTTGGTATATCATTGTGATATTGCACTCCTGAAGCCTCTGTGTCTATCCTGCCAGTTGACTGAAAGGAGTTGCTCAGGCTAGTCCGCCAGCAAAGAGAATAGTGATCCATCACAACAGTGAATGCTTTGTCAAATAAATACAGTTGGAATTTATAGGTTCCCTGGACAAGTGCAAGAAACTCTTTCTTGAATGTAGAGTAGTTCATCACAGATGTGGAGAGTGCTCTGATAGCATAAGCGATCTACTTTTCAACACCAGAATTTATACTAGAATTGCCCCTATCCCGAAACTGCTAGCACCAGTATGAAGTTCTGTCCAAGCATTCTCGTAGTACAATGCTAGAACTGCAGAAGCTGTTAGTACCTCTTTGAGGAAGAGGAAAGATCTTTTTTGTGTTTCATTCCACAAAAAAATTGTGTCTACCTGCAGTAGTTCCTGTAAGGGGGTGTGCCTTGTTATACATAGCCTTTATGAACTACTGGTAGTATGAGCACATTTCAAGATAACTTCTCACATCATGAATGTAATGAAAAGCCAGTGAATCTGTGACTGCTCTGATTTTCTCTGGCTCCAATAGGTGCCCCAATATATATATATTACTTCAGAGACAAAGAGGTACTTATTTTGGATTCAGATTTAGAACTGCAGTCTGAACACACTCGAGAATAGTTGTCAGGTAGGCTAGATGTTCTCCAAATGTCTATGGAAAAAAGGAAATGTCGTTCAGACAACAAAGACGCGTTGTCAATTTAAAGTGTCAAAGAATGTTGTCCATGACACATTCAGAGGTGTCTAGAGTGAGACACAATCAAAAAGGCATAACTCTGAACCCATAGAAACCATTATGAGTTATAAATATAGTCTCTTCCTGGACAGCTTCATCAGACTTAATTTGCCAGTAGCCTCTGCACATCCATACTTTGCTCCATTCAAGCAGCCTAGGGTGTCATCAACGTGTTGGAATGAAGAGACAACTTTCTTGATGATTTTGTTCAGTCTTTGGTAATTGATGGAGCAGGGATGTCATGTGGTGTTCTTCTTCTTCATAAGGATTACAGGGATGGGTCAAGGGCTCTAAAGCTTCAATGATGTCATTGCGGCATTATCTTCTCCACCTCCTCCCATATTATTCACTATTCAGCTGGCAACATCCTAAATAAGTACTATCTAATTTGTGGAAGATCCGCAGAATTGATGCAGTGTTTTATCATGGGCCACTTGGCCTGTCTTTTCTCCATTTTGGATTTGAAAGTATTCAAAAACTGATGCAGAATGGGTATCACTCAGTGACATGGTTACTCCACTAGGCGAAATCTTATTGACACTTCATTAGTAGCTTCCTCCCTTATGTTGTCTGTAGTGGAGCATGATCTTTCTTCAATGACACTAATCTGCCCTTCCTGGACTGGTTCATCTGGCCTTACACACATAGCTTTAGGGATGAGCTGTGGCTGATTGTGACAGTAAATAGTGACTGAAAGTTCTCCTTGACCATATAGAACGTTTATAATCATCACTGGCATTCAGATTCCTTTTTCAGTCACCAAAAGTTTCATAGTTTAACTGAGCATCTCTGTTAATGAGTAGCATTAATCTCACTGATGATGGCAGGATAACCATGTTTTCAATAGCAAAACAACAACCACCCAAAGCAATCTATGTTATGTGTGCTTTTTGGTATAGCCTTGTCAATATGGAAATCTGATCATCCACAGTCTATGACACCTCTTGATGCCTATCCAAGGATAAAATTATGACTACGTTCTTTTAAATCAACAAATTCAAAAGGCTATGTTCTGTCACTGTTAGTTATTCTCGTAACATGTGTACAAGTACATGTCAGCTGGACATATTTTCCAGTTGTGATCTTCAGCACAATCACTTTTGTATAATGCAACATAGTCCTCTTAAACTGGAGATGACAAGCATTTGACATCACAGAAATTCTGAATCTATTAACACCCAGATTGCTTGGCTGTCAATGGTGAAGTCAGTGAGACTTCCTGTAATCTTGGTAATTGCTGTCCTTAAAGGATTTTCATCTGTGCTGGTCTTACTTCCATAGATGATCACCTTGTTTAGTTTTCATGAATTTGATGGCTATGGGAGCAGCTTGTATCTCTGCACTGTGATAGGGAATGGCTACAGCATGTTGGGGAGCAACTTTGTCCAGGTTACAGTGACGAACTTTGGGCCACAAGTTGACTATTATCATCTGCAGTTGACTAGTGTCAACATGAGTGCTGTAATGGTTGATGTATTGCAGTATAATGATAATTGAAAGCTCACCTTCTTTCTCTACAGTACAGCACAGCACGTCCCTCTGCTGTCCTCCATGTGTCTGTTCTTCTGTATAGCATTTTGCTTCAAGGAGGAGTTGGTTGTACCTGTATTAATTGGACTGGGTTGTCATATGATGGTGGTGGCAGAAGTCCAAGTTTTCTGAGTCCAACTGGTGGTGGAGATTGATGCCAAAATTTGACACACTTCTTCTTCAACATTCTTTATTATCTCCTGCCATATGGGGTTGACTTTCAAGGCTGCTATCTCTTGTGTACTTGGCCCAACAGTTCTGGCAATGATAAAATTCTGTATCTCTTCTCTTACAACATGGAGTATGACATAAGCGAGGTTATGATGTCTTCCACAACTGATAAAGAAACTACATTCAAGAGACAATCACACTTTTTTCATCCAGCTCTTTTCTATTACATTTCCACAATGTGCTGGCACCATGTAATGAATTCTTATGCTGTTGTGACAGCCTTTACCAGAAGAGCTTGGTGCTTGTCTTCTTTGACTCCTTTCAACATATATGGGATCTTGCCAGCTTCTGTCATATTCAGATCCATGATTTTACAAAGGCCCAAAAAATTCAATATGTTTGATTGTTATTTCACCATGGTATTGTGCCCTGTTCTTCAGTTGCTTTTTCGCTGAGCAGACTTGCTGTTGATTGTCACCAAATTTTTACTACAGTTTGGCCTGGAATTTGTTCTAACTAGCGAACATCTCATCTGCCTTAATAGGTGAGTTGTCAGCATGGCTGACTGCAATGCGGGGGACCAGGTTCATTTCCTAATACAGCTAGGGAATTTTTCCTTAGTGGTAGGACTGGTATGGAGTGCACTCAGCCTTGTTAGACCAGCTGAGAAAATGCTCGACTAATTAGTAGCAGTTCCAAGGCAAGAAAATCTGAGAACAACCATGAAAGTGATGTGCTCAACTATTGCCTCTCCATACCATATATGATCGCGCCATTGCAAGAGGAAGCCACAATAGTTAGTCAGGCTCATTTGACCCGTCTAGGGCCAGGATGCAGAACTTTATTTATTACTACTTACTGATCAACTTTTCATTGTCCTCAAACCATTGCTTGGCTGTGCCATCCAGGTAAAAGTATACATTTGCAAAACACATCATGTCACCCCATGTGTTCTATTTGGTGACTCAGTCAAATTCTTTCAGCCATTTAGTCAGATCCTGACGTGCATCTCTGGAAAACACTGCTGACTTACTACTGTTTTGGAATCCATCTATCTTCAGAATATACAGATCATAGAAACAATGTACAGCTTGTATTTCAGATCCTGTTCATGTATACAATGGCTTTTACTTCACCTAATGGAAACCACAATGATGAAAATGTTCTGAAGCACCCAGCAACCCCACCAAACAATGTCATGTCAAAACCATAATCAAGTCCAAATCCAAAGGCAGGGCCATCAATAAAATACAACACATAGCACCAGAAGAATGTTTATTATGGACACCAACTTACAGCAGAACAGAATCGACTCTTTGGTTGTAAAGTGCAGCTGTTTACACAAACATAAAATATTACAGAATGTTGGTATTTATACAAACACCAAATATTACCGAATGTTGGTATTTATGCAAATATTAAGTATTCCAGAAAGTATAAACTTTACAATCATAAGATATTTCATGAACTCCCCAGAAATCATAAATTCTAAATAACAAATCATTGCTTGAGTTAGGGTTTGAACTGGCAGCCTGCAGAACATCAGACAGTGGTGCTAACCACTACATTACACTACATGCATCACAGATTGCTTCAATATTATAAGGATTATAAAAAAACCTTGTTTATGAAAGATAGTGTTGTTTGGGAAAAAAATAGATTGTATGTGGTTGTACCATAATAAACAACTACTGAATATGTGTGAGTAAGTGTTGAAGCTCAGTATAAGTAGAAATATTTTTCATTAGAAATGTAAAGCAAATCTAAAGTAAAAATCAAATGTGCTGATGTACCCAGCATCTCCACCAAAGTCATGTTAAAATCACAATCAACTCCAAATCCAAAGGCAGGGTCATCAGTGAAGTACAACACATAGCATTGGAAGAACGTTTATCACTGACACCAGTGTACAGCCAGAACATAATCAATCTCCTGGATGTAAAATGCTCCTTTTTACACAAATGTCAAATACTATAGAATGCTGGTCTTTATGCAAACATTAAGTATTCCAGATCATTTTTTTAGGACAGAAAATGTAACCTTAACTGTGGTGTCACCACCAGACACCACACTTGCTAGGTGGTAGCCTTTAAATCGGCCACGGTCCGGTAGTATACGTCGGACCCGCGTGTCGCCACTATCAGTGATTGCAGACCGAGCGCCGCCACACGGCAGGTCTAGAGAGACTTCCTAGCACTCAGCCCAGTTGTACAGCCGACTTTGCTAGCCATGGTTCACTGACCAAATACGCTCTCATATGCCAAGACGATACTTAGCATAGCCTTCAGCTGCGTTAATTGTTACGACCTAGCAAGGCGCCAGGATGCGTACTATTAATATTGTGAATCATGTACCATAAAGAGCGGCATTCTCCATTAATGGATTAAAGTTAAGTATTCCACCAGTTACGTCTGTTTTTCTCAAGTCTAATTCCCTTGCCATGTTCCAGACCTCACGCCAGCCTGCGTAAGCTAAAACGCGTGCATTTCGGCCTCCTTCAGTAACACGGTTGGCTCTCCTGCCAACCACAACATTAACAAACACTGTTGCATTATCAATTACAGTCTAATATACTGAATAATTCACAGTTGCTGAGCGAGGTGGAGCAGTGGCTAGCACACTGGACTCGAATTCGGGAGGATGACGATTCAATCCCGTGTCCGGCCACCCTGATTTAGGTTTTCCGTGATTTCCCTTAATCGCTCCAGGCAATTCCTTTGAAAGGACATGACCGACTTCCTTCCCCGTCCTTTCCTAATCTGATGAGACTGATGACATCGCTGTCTGGTCTCTTTCCCCAAACAACCCAACCGAACCCAACACAATTAACAGTGTAAAAGAATGTGGAAAAATCATTCCTGTATCTTGAGGCTAACTGAGATTGATAGTCAATCATTAATACAACATAAATAGTTAAGTAGTGGAGACTGCATGATTTTTTTGTTGTCTTCTTCTTGTCACATTTGGTCACTACAAAGCCATGTGGGTTGTGTTGAAGTCTTTGCCTGTATGAGATGAATAAAATGAATGTCTTATTAATTAAATGTAAAACCTTGGTTGTGCCTCTTCATTATGTAGAAAAGGATGGGTATTCATTTTGATTTAGACCTACAAGTTGTAACATCCCTTTTTTATCAATGTCAGTTTCACTTTCTGGTATCCATTTTAATCAGATACAGTCTCACAAAGTAATGTTTGATGAAAAAATTATGTGCTTGCTCACATACAAAATTGGTGAACAGATAAGAAAATAGAAATTTTAGCAAATAAACCAACCTACTTGCTCCTTATGGGCAGCTTCTTTCTCTCTTCGAATCCCGCTCTGGGAGTACTAGTGCATTACAGCAAAGTAGGCAAACAATTGGGCGTACTATTTGAAAAGCATAGCTTCGCACTCCCATTTCTCAGATATGTCAGAATACTGACAAAATTATGTACTAATCATCAAGATTGGACAACACTGATTTTAATATCGTAGTACAACAGCTTGGACTGTATCATGATACAACCCTCTCCTGCTGCCAGCATCTGGTCATACAAACTGCAATGTAATGACTGTAAGTTAGTTCTGAAGTGTACACAGAGGAGTGTAAACCTGTGGCTCATTGGTGCCATCCTGGTGGACATGCTATTGTTTATACTAGGTGCGTGTGCGTCACATGCTATCATTAGATACGAGGTCCCCTTTACTATCTTTGTATAGGATATCTGCTTATGTGACAGACATTACTGGCCAAGAAATTAAAGCCAAACCAGAGCTAAAACTATGGAAAATAAAAGTGGTAAATGGATCAGCCATTTCTTGTGCGCCGGTTTTGGTATCAGCCCCCCCCCCCCCCCTCCCCCGACTGCATACTGCCCGCTGTTACACAGGCACTGGCCATTACAGCCACACCACACCTGCCTATGGGCCTGCAGTTGGGACACATTTTGCTGTTGGTTGCACCAGCCCACACCTCTTTGTGTGCTGCTTGCGGCCGCCTCCCTACGCAGAACTTGCAGAACTTGGGCAATGCATTGCTCACTGCTACTGCACCCCCGGTGTCGGGAGCTCTTTCAACCACCAACATGAATCTGCACCTGCCTGTGCTACATCAACAAGTGTTACCCAGCAGATTTCCTAAGCTGCCTGCATCGCAAAAGGATAACCTTAAGACTTGGTTCACACTTGTGGACCATCTACTGGATATCCATGCAATCTCGGACAATGAAGCACATTTCGTCTGCCTGGCGAGCCACCTCCACAACCACCCTGACTTACTCAGTGATCTGCTGCTCTCACCATCCACCTCACCAGAGTATGCAATGGTAAAAACTTTGCTTATTGAATGCCTTTCTTGCCCTCCGGCCCAGGCCATCCACCACATCATCCATGACAAGCATTTCGACCACCGCATGCCTTCACTGCTCTTGTTGCACCTTTTCACATTAATTGATGACCGAGCACTACCCGACACCGCACTGTGGACTCTGTGGATTATAAAATTACCATCAGACGTACAGCTTCACCTGCTATTGTATGTTGCTGACCCTCCTGAGGTCTGCCTACACATGGCCGATCGGGCCTACGCAATCACTCATCACCATCACCGCCTGTCAAGGACAACACCGCCTTCCCCTTCTGTTGACACCCCTGCTTTTCCGGGTCCATGTGCCATTGGTAGAGGACAGCACGTGTGCCTCAGCAGCTCAGCTGCCTCCAGGTGGCCTACAGGACGTACTACCTGCACCCTCCCGACAGCAGCCGACCTCGCCTGAGCAGCAGCCCGAGCGTTCTCAAGTTACGTTGCAGCCAGCTGTGTCCCCCGTTCGCCCTGCAATGCTTCACCTCTATGCTTATCCATTTTGCTGGTACCATGCAACCTATGAGGACACCGTTCGCAACTGCCGTGAGACTTGTGCATACCCAAACGACTTTGACGGGGCATGTTTAGGTGGAACATCCTGGCATGATCATCAACAGCACCTACCTTCCAACCCCGCACCACTTGCGTCAATGGCGTGGCACCTTTACGTCATGGACTTCTCGTCGGGTACGTGCTTTCTCGTTGACACCAGTGCTGACGTCAGTGTTATCCTGGCTAAGCAAGCAGGCAACATGCTTTCTCCTGCTAGTCTCGAACTGGTCGCTGCAAATCACTCTCATATCCCAGTCTTCAGCTTCATCAGGATGCCACTTCATCTGTCCTCAGGAGTGACATTTCCTTGGGTCTTCCATGTTGTCGATGTAGACAAACCTGTGATTGAGTTGGTTTTTCTACACCATTATGAGCTTTCGCTGGACCTACAGGCTGCTACACCCTGCCACACGTCTGGTTCTACAGTTCCGTGCTTGAATGGGTGCAGCACGTCCTTGCTCTCCATGTCCTTGGTCACACCTTCCACATGCACTTCTCTGTTCAAAGATATTACGGCTTGCCTCTCTGATTTATTGAATGTCTGCAAGCATATCGATCAACTACGGACTCATAATGCGAATTTACGCTCCCATGTTGCTACCACCTCCACTGAATTGGCTCATGCACGGATTATCTTATGCTGCCTCTCTGCAGAGCTGTTCCTGTCAACACAGCCTCCCTCTCCTACACGATCTTCACTCTGCCCCGCTCCTGTTTTGAGCTGCACCTTTCTTGCTGCCAGTTCTGCAAAGATGCAGTTGGACCTACAGGACGCACACGCCCCCACTTCGTGGGATCCTTCGCATCACATGGCCGTTACGCCATGCACACCATTGCCATCTGCTGCCAAAGCCCCACCCACATCACTCTGGCCCAGCTCAGATGTCCATGTCCCCACTTCGTGGGATCGCTCACTTCCTGTGGCTACCACGCCCCGTGCTCAGCTGTCGCCTAGGATGATGATTTGTAAACACCATCTTGGCTCTCCAAGGTCAGTCAACTGCCGCCGCTTGTGACCCCCCTCTTTCCCCACCACGCATGCCTCCCTATGCGGGTCTCAGCAATCAGCAATGGCACCTGCCACCAAATCCACTCCATGGACGGCCCCGCCCATATGTCACAAAGCTCAAAGGCTTAACACCATGAAATTGTTGCGAGTGAAAGAGATAGTTCAGGATTTACTGGCTTTGGGTGTGCTCCAACCTTCTGACTGCAACTAGTTCTCCCCCATTCACATGCCACATAAGAAAGACATTTAGCTCAGCATGTGCGGCGACTACAGGTCTCTTAATGCTAGAACTATTATAGACAACTATACAATTCCTCATATATAAAGGATTTCATGCAGTTACTGCATGGCTCGAAGTACTTTTCTGTACTGGACTGTTTGAAGACATATCACCAAATTCCGATACAAGAACTGGACATTCTGAAAACGGTCTCTTCGAATACTGCTTTATTCCATATGGTTTTAAAAATGCTGCACAGATGTGGCAACATTTCATTGATTAGATTCTGCTACCACTTTCTTTTGCTTTTGCCTACTTGGATGACATACTTATTCTTTCCTCGTCTGCAGAGGAACACAAATTTCATTTTGATGCAGTTTGTGCAGCTCTTGCGGACAACGGCCCCTTCGCCATACAGTCTCAGCTGACAGTTTCCGCCCTACTGACTCACAAATCATGAACATCCTCGCTCTGCCTCTCCCAAGGATTACACACAACTGCACCATTTTCTAGGGATGGTGAACTTTTATCGGTGATATATACCTCAGGCTGCCTCCATCCAGTCGGCTCTAACTGACACCCTCTCCAGTAAAAATACAACCAGAAAGCATAAACTGGACTGGACGCATTCAACAATTTGAAATTGGCCATCGTGCAGGCTAGCACTCTCATGCACCCCAACCCAAGGCACAGATTTATATCACTACCGATGCTAGCAAGTCAGCAGTAGGTGCTGTCCTCCAACAACACACTGGAGACTCAATGCAGCCACTGCGTTTCTTCTCAAAAAAGCTTACAAGGAGTCAGTGTAAACTGTCGGCCTTTGACCGCGAGCTCCTTGTGGTTTATGACTCAGTAAAACATTTCAGGAGTGATGTCAAAGGGTGCTCTTTCACCGTCTACTCTGATCATAAACCTCTTGTTGACATGATCCACAACCCGGTAAAAGATGTCCCAACACACCACTTCTGGCACATGGACTTTATTCTTCGGACACTAGTTACATCCACGGTGCGAAAACATAGTTGCTGACTACCTCTCCCGCATCTTGATGATCCTTAGAGGAACTGGCATGGCTTCAGGCCAAAGATGCAGACACTCAACGTCTGCTTTTAGATGATGGTTCTTTGCTCATCATCTATTGCCTGGCACGGGTCATCAGTTCCTATCATCTGTGATGTTTCTACTGGTTCACCCCTCCCCTTGGTGCCTTTGGCGTGGGATTTTCAACGCTTTACATGCCTCGTAACCAAATGTTTCGTCTGCCCGTGTGTGCAGCACGATTGCCACTCGTGGTCACGTGCTTGCATTCCTTGTCGATGAAGCAAAGTGAGCAGACATGCGCAACCACCTTTAGTACAGTTCAACATCCCCAAGGGCTGTTTGGTCCTCTCCCTCCTTCTGAGGGATACGAATACATCCTTTCCATGATCGACCGCATCACCCGTTGGGTTGAGGCAGTACCCATGGTGGACATTACAGCTGAGACATTCGGTTGCATGTTCATTTCGGCATGGGTGGCCAGATTCAGTTGCCCCCTCTCACTTACTGTGGACCTTTGTTGCCAGTTTGAGTCATCGGTTTTTGCACTGTGTGAATTGTGTGGGGTGGCGAAATTTCACACGACTGCATACCATCTGCAGGCTAATGGACTAGTTGAGTGATGGCACAGACTATTAAAAACTGCACTTATGTGCCATAGCGGGCTTTGGTCTGAGGCTCTGCCATGGGTATTGCTGGGAATCTGCAATGCACACAAGGAGGACCTGAATGCTTTGTTGGCGGAGGTCCTGTATGGTGAACCGCTCATCCTGCCTGCCGAATTCATCAAGGACACTTCTCTGATGGATGCTACCAACCTGCCAGCCCTTGCTGGACAAGTGCAGGCTCACATGGCCCGCCTTTGCCCACCTCTACCTTGCGTGCACACCATGCCACAGGTGTTTGTTCATAAGGACTTGAATTCTTGCCATTTTGTCATATTATGGGATGATTCTGTTCGTGCGGCTCTGCAACCTCCATACTCTGGCCCCCACTGTGTATTATGCTGCAGGGTCAATACATTCATGATTCTGCTCAACGGCTACCCGAGTACAGTTTTGGTACAATGTTTAAAGACTGGTCCTTCCCAGAGCCACTCTTCACTGCTCCCTGCTGACTTTCCTCTGCCGCCACCTCGCCTGTTGCCGTTGCCTCTGTGGCCCCCATTGACTCACCACCACCTGCGCAGCTCTCCTCCATGTGAGACCATGACAATGATGCCACACACTTCACATGCCAGATACCGCCTCCACCATCCACACTGGCACGAAGATTTTGTTGTGGACATGTGCTAGCTTTACCCAGCCATGCTCCACACCACCTAGGAGGGGGGGGGGGGGGGGACCCTGTGGCTACTCTGATGCAAAGTGATACTTCTTTGATTATTCTCTTTGTCTTTGCATTCTGTCTTTGTTCACTCGCGTCATCTTCGACATCCATTTCTGTATTCGCTCTGTTTAGTGCCAAAATAAATGTTAATTCTGACTCTGAAAGTGTGTTATTATGGTTTACGCCACATATTAACCACAAGTATATCATTGTAGTTAGGGTTTACATGAATATTAAGACGGGGTAGCTTCTGTGCTGTATTTATTCGTCTGCAGGTTTGATTCACAACATGACAGGCTTTGGGTCTTACTGAGAATATCTGTACAAGGGGTAATCTTAAAGTTTTATTTACCTCCTAACAAAATTTTAGTTATGTAATTAATTTTTTGTTTGTATGCAGATAAATGTCTGCAGTCCTGGTACACACTGCAGTTCTACATGCAGCATTGTAGTACACAATTAGAGGACCCAAAATAAAATGGCACAGCCACTTGATAAAGTGGAGTATTATTTAATAATACATTTTTTTTTGTATTGCAAGGCAAACAATATTGCATCGATCCATGTTTGAAGTATGGCAAGAATGCACCATCATATGGCATAGTAGTTAGTTGGCGCAGACAAAGATTACTGCTTGCTGGATTCCTTGACTGCTCACAACCTGTCAGGAAGTCTGCTGAACTTAGGTAGCAATGGAAATGTTGCAGGTGTGTCCCAGGCTATTCCAGGTGACTTCTTTAACCACCTAATCATCATGGATGAGTAACACATGTATCACATGACTCCGAAACAGAGTAAACAGTGGAATCATGTGGATTCACCACTACCAAAAACGTCCAGGACACAACCATCATTGGATAAGATGATGTTGAGTGTTGGTGTGGTGCCAACAGACTATGCTCATAAGGGGCAAGTCAGGCAGCAGTAGCCAACCGAGAAAGACGCAGCAACAGGGAAGTAAACACTTTTGTGTCATTTACAAGTTCCTAACCAGGAGCGAATTTTATTGTATCATCTGAGTGCTTTAATAGTTTAGTTTCTTGAGTTTCTGCGTGTAAATATAACATCTAATAGCCACAGTTCTCGTGTTTTCATTTGCGCCAGGAAGTAAACCAATTTTGTGACATATTAAAAGTTCCTAATCAGAGGCAAATTATCTAGTTTCACTTGAGTGCTTTGGTAGTTAGGTTTTTGAATATCTGCGTATTACTAGACACAGTTGTTGCGTTTTTGTCAGGGTCTACAGTAGAGTTGTGCAGCATGTGCCGATAGTCCGTTTATCTGAATAGTTTAGTTTTCCACAGTCTTTAGTAGGGACAGGGACTGCGACTGTTGTGTGTGGATGCAAGCCGAGTTGGTGACACTTCACTTCAGGCTGTGATGGCTTCGGTTATACATCTTGAGGGTGCAGTGGTTGGGTGCCACTGTTGTGGGCCGGCCGTGGGGATCCAACAGACATCCAGCATGTCAGAGTCCTTCGATTAGTCCTCACCAGTGGCAAACCCAGTTACTGCTCGCACTGAGGCTGACCCCTCACCTGTGGCAAAGTGGGAGGTCGCCCCAGGGCGAAGCAGGCAGTGAAAGACTTCCAAGGCACCCGCACGTAACGCCTCCCCAGTTTATCTGACAAACAGGTTCCAGGTTGCTGTCTGTGGCTGACACTGTTGCCGAGCTGGATGATGTCACCTGTCCTGTATCAGAGAAAACCACTCAGCCTGCGAGATCTGGGCAATCACAGAGGGTAGGATTATTGGTAGGTGGGAGCTCCAACATTAGGCGCATTATGGGGCCCCTTAGGGACTTGACTGACAAGAAAGGTAAGAAAACCAATGTGCACTCTGTTTGCATACCGGGTGGAGTCATTTCAGATGTGGAAAGGGTCCTCCCGGATTCTATGAAGAGCACAGGATGTAGCCAACTGCAGGTGGTTGCTCATGTTGGTACCAAAGATGTGTGTCACTTTGGATCAAAAGAGATTCTCTCTGGTTTCGAGTGGCTAACAGAAGTAGTAAAGGCTGTGACTCTTGCTTGAAAGATGAAGGCAGAGCTGACCATTTGCAGCATAGTCAACAGGACCGATCGCAGACCTGTGGTACAGAGCCGAGTGGAGGGTCTGAATCAGAGGCTCAGACGGTTCTGCGACCATGTAGGCTGCAGATTCTTCAACTTTCACCAAAGGGTGGTTGTGTTTCGGGTTCCGCTGAATAGGTCAGGTGTCCATTATATGCAGGAGGAGGCTACACGGGTAGCAGGGGCTGTGTGGCATGGACTGGGCATTTTTTTTATGTAAGAGGGTCTCATGAATACACAAGAAGGGCTTCAGTCACAAATGGTGCAGGCTGAACACAGGAAGAATGTAGATACAGGAACCATTGGTATAACAGTTGTAAATTGTCATAGCTGTGTTGGGAAAGTACCAGAGCTCCAAGTGCTAATAGAAAGCACTGATGCTCAAATTGTTATAGGCATTGAAAGCTGGCTACAGCCAGATGTAAGCTCAGTCAAAATTTTTGTGAAGAACCTAATGGTGTTCCGAAAAGATAGGCTAAACACTGTTGGCCGTGGCATGTTTGTTGCTGTCAGAAGTAGTTTAACTTGTCGTGAAATTGAAGTAGATACTTCCTGTGAGTTAGTATGGGCAGAAGCCATTGTTGGCAACTGGAATAAAATAATAATTGGATCCTCCCAGTTCAGATGATACAGTTGCTGAAAGGTTCAAAGAAAACTTGAGTTTGATTTCAAACATGTAACCGACTCATACGATAATAGTTGGTGGTGACTTTAATTTACCCTCGATATGTTGGCGAATAAACATGTTTAATTCCAGAGGTACGCATAAAATATCATCCAAAATTGTGCTAAATGCATTCTCTGAAAATTATTTCGAGCAGTTAGTTCATGAGCCCGCAAATAGTAAACGGTTGTGAAAACACACTTGACCTCTTAGTAACAAATAATCCTGAGTTAATAACGAGCATCAAAACTGACATAGGGATTAGTGAGCACAGGCTCTTGTAGCGAAATTAAATATTGTAATCCCCAAATCCTCGAAAAATAAGTGAAAAATATACTTATTCAAAAATGCAGATAAAAATTCACTTGACACCTTCCTGAGAGCCAATCTCCACTCATTCCAAATTAATAATACAAGTGTAGACCAGATGTGGCTTAAATTCAAAGAAATAGTATTGGCAGCAATTGAGAGATTTATACCAGATATACTAACAGATGACGAAGCTGATCCTCCTTGGTACACAAAACGGGTTAGAACACTGTTGCAGAAACAACAAAACAAATATGCCAAATTTAAACAGACACAAAATCCCAAAGATTGGCGATCCTTTACAGAAGCTCAACATTTAGTGCAGAGTTCAATGCAAGATACCTATAACAATTTCCACAACGAAACTTTGTCTCAAAACCTGGCAGAAAAGCCAAAGAGATTCTGGTCGTATGTGAAGTACGTTAGTGGCAAGAAACAATCAATGCCTTCCTTGCACGATAACAATGGAGATACTATCGAAGACAGTGTTGCCAAAGCAGAGTTACTAAACACAGCTTTCCGAAATGCCTTGATAAAAGAAGACGAAGTAAGTATTACAGAATTCGAATCGAGAACAGCTGCCAACGTAAGTAACGTAGAAGTAAATATCCTCAGAGTAGTGAAGCAACTCAAATCACTTAATAAAAGCAAGTCTTCTGGTCCAGACTGTATACCAGTTAGGTACCTTTCCAAGTATGCTGATGCAATTGCTCCATACTTAACAATCATATACAATCGTTCGCTCGATGAAAGATCCGTACCCAAAGGCTGGAAAGTTGCACAGGTCACACCAATATTCAAGAAAGGTAGTAGGAGTAATCCTCTAAATTACAGGCCCATATAATTAATGTCAATATGCAGTAGGATTTTAGAACATATATTGTGTTTGAACATTATGAATTACCTCAAAGGAAATGGTCTATTGACACACAGTCAACATGGGTTTAGAAAACATCATTCCTGTGAAACACAACTAGCTCTTTATTCACATGAAGTACTGAGTGCTACTGACAAGGGATTTCAGATCGATTCCGTATTCCTGGATTTCCGGAAAACTTTTAACACTGTACCACACAAGCGGCTTGTAGTGAAATTGTGTGCTTATGGAATATCGTCTCAGTTATGTGACTGGATTTGTGATTTCCTGTCAGAGAGGTCACAGTTCGTAGTAACTGACGGAAAGAGTAAAACAGAAGTGATTTCAGGCATTCCCCAATGTATTGTTATAGGCCCTTTGCTGTTCCTTATCTATATAATCGATTTGGGAGACAACCTGTGCAGCCATCTTTGGTTGTTTGCAGATGACGCTGTTGTTTATCAACTAATAAAGTCATCAGAAGATCAAAACAAACTGCAAAACAATTTAGAAAAAAATATCAGAATGGTGCGAAAAGTGGCAGTTGATCCTAAATAATGAGAAGTGTGAGGTCATCCACATGAGTGCTAAAAGAACCACTTTATACTTAGGTTACACGATAAATCAGTCTAATCTAAAAGCCGTAAATTCAACTAAATACCTAGGTATTACAATTACGAACAACTTAAATTGGAAAGAACACATAAAAAATGTTGTGGGGAAGGCTAACAAAAGGCTGCATTTTATTGGCAAGACACTTACCTACTAAGGAAACTGACTACACTATGCTTGTACGTCCTCTTTTAGAATACTGCTGCACAGTGTGGGATCCTTACCAGATAGGACTGACAGAATACATTGAAAAAGTTCAAAGAAAGGCAGCATGTTTTGTATTATCGCGAAATATGGGAGAGAGTGTCACAGAAATGATACAGGATTTGGGCTGGACATCATTAAAAGAAAGGCATTTTTCATGCACTGGAATCTTCTCACCAAATTCCAATCACCAACTTTCTCCTCCGAATGCGAAAATATATTGTTGACACTGACCTACATAGGGAGGAATGATCACCACTATAAAATAAGGGAAATCAGAGCTCGTATGGAAAGATATAGGTGTTCATCCTATACGAGGTTGGAATAACAAAGAATTGTGAAGGTGGTTCGATGAACCCTCTGCCAGGCACTTAAATGTGATTCGCAGAGTACCCGTGTGGATGTAGAAACATACAGAAGCATACTAGTGAAATCTCCTGACAAAGTTAAGGGTAGATGTCCAGATGAAACCTTGCATGAAGCTGTCCAAGGAAGTGTTTTTGCACTATGACAGTGCCCTAGCTTCTTCTGCATAGAATGCTTTGGGCTATCTGATTTTGCCTCACTGCCCTGTATCCCCTAATATGACACATAGTGACTTCTTCCTCTTTCCTTGGATAAGGAAACTGCTGCATAACATGTATTTACAGAATGACAGCAAGGTGACTTTTAAGGTGGATCAGTTCCTGAACTGTCAAAATGCAGACTTCTACAGCAAAGTTCTCCACCAAGTCTTTTACAATTAGGAAAAAATGTCAAGGTGAAGGATGAATATGTAGAGGAGGACTAACACTGTAACCAAATTTCATAGTCACCACTTGACTTTCTTAAAGTGACAATTAAAACTTTATGACTACTCCTCATATAAAATTTTAAAAAAATGTTCAAACAACATGTGTGCATAAAGGCCTCTTGTTATACTAAAAATGTTATACTATAGTTGGAGTTATGAGCAAATGCACCCGAGTTTTGTCTTATTTTGCACACCTACGCATTCTACAATAACCAATGAGCATGCAGTAGGTCCTGAGCACTCTTCTGTGACTGATGTAGTGACTGCAATCATTAAACATGATCAAAATTTTATTCGATTTGTTATGAGCTGCCTTTCCTGATGGTGGTGGTAAGTGAAAAATTCCATATAAGCAAGTGAGAAACATAATCTGCAGTATACACACTTTCTTCAAGAACAAAGCACATTTTGTACATATCACAACATACTGCAATAGCTGTCTGTGACAGGCAACATTGTAGTCTCTGTCCATGCCTCAACCTGTGCGAAGAGTCATCATTCATGAATCAGGTTCTAGACTAACTCGCTTATAATTATTTGTAGACCTATACCACATAAATGGGAACATCCCTAATAATATCCTTTAGGATGGGGTATAATCTATAGGAAGGATCAAAGAAGAAATGAGCCTGTGACCAACAATGTGGCAGTCGTGGAAGAACCTGAGGAAAGTATAAGAAATTGTAAGTAATTCATGTGGGTCTCCTAGAAAGAGCAGGCTGCAGGGGGAGGGGGGGGGGGGTGATGTATCTGTAAGTCCCTGTGGTTGTGCTGACTCCAGCAGGACTGTGGGCAATGAGGTAACCTCATCTGCGGTCCCATCTCAGGGCTAATGCATGTTGGGTTCTGAAATTGTTTATGGGTGATGTGTGGTTTCCTGAACTTCCAGTTGTAGAGAATTTGCATGCTATCTTTGCAATTTGGGGTTCCACTTGCATAGACATAAGCAGAGTTAATATAAATGGATGTTGTAGTATTTCCACAACAGAAGCTTCCATAATATCACATATTTCTTAAACCTAGAATTTTATTGGTTGGAAAAAATCATAAACTGCCAGCAAGCCATCTGCTGTGACTGTAGAGTAGATGACTATAGATTATGGATTGGGTGGTTTTTATATTTTGTTCATTTGTAAATTCTGCTAGTCATACTTAATGTCAAATCATTGCTCGACTTTCTGAAGTTATATGAAAAAACAACCAGAATTAAATTCTAGATTGTGGGTGTTAAGATTGCAACTAAAAATAAATAAATAATGCTTGCGTCTTCAAGGATCTGTCTTTCTATTAACTTACCAAAGACTTAGCCTCATATTTGCATATATAACTGCCACTGCATCAGCTATTTCATTCTTCTGGATTTCTATGTGCCTGGTGTGCAACTAAAAGATATATGTTGCCCTTCCCTCACCAAGATGGAGAGTATTTTGGACATTATGGGAAGTTTCTTCCATGAGGTACACATGCTGGAGAGGAATGAGGCTAAAAGAGCAGACAAGGAACAACGCATCACACAGCCAGCTGTCGTGCGCTCAAGATTGTAGCTCTGCACCAAAACCAATAATTTATCACAGGAGGTGACTCATATCACTAACTTCTATTACAGCAGCTCTGCATCATAAACAATACGCTCATTTGGAAGGTAATTTATATCATCTGCCTGTTTTACAATCATGGAGGGGTAAGGTCAGGAAGTCATTTCCATTGCATTTCACTTGACCTGCATGAAGCCTAGTTATCAAAATAACAAAACTACTAGTAGTTGGTCAGGCCGTCAGAGAGCTCTAACACCCAGCCTATTGAGAGTGTGCAAATGGGAATCCCTCCTGATCAAATCCTTAGTGTCAGCATAATAAAAAGATAGCAGGAGACAATTGAGACACTACCTCCATTGTGTTTACCGAAAAAACTAGATGGACACAACTCCACTATCTTTAAAGCATTTGCAGAAGAGATGGCGTCTAGTGGGAGCTACTTCCAGCCATGCAAATGATATAATTAAAAGCATATGCTCAGGACAATTTCTGATTAAAGAAAAGTTGCAACAGCATAGCAAGGATGTTCTGACATGTAAAGATCTTATAGACATATCTGAACCATATTTGCAGAAGTAGTGGATGCTTGATGGAAGCAGCAATGTAAAAAAAAAAATGTAGTTGAAAAAGATTCAACAGCAATTTAAAAATGGCTGTGTTTCTATTGATCTCTGCCAGAGAGGAGACATTAAAGATAGAAAAACTCAACTCAAAATGCAGACATTTACACAAAACTTTATATGATGAAATGTGGGCACATCACACTCACCTCCAAGGGACAAGCTACTTATAGAAAATGCACCATGAACACACATGAGTACTGTTCATCATGTTTATCTCAACAAGCACACATTATGTGGTTGAGAAAGTACTTAATTTCACACACATTATCTGCTGAGGAAAGCACTTAATTTCTAATGAGGAGTGTGTAGTGTTTTGTGGAAAGAAGTTGACAGAAATGAAGCAAATTTATTACAATTTTGCTTAGAAAATGTATAAATTAGTACATTTCCTAGCATCTACAACATTATTTATGCTTTGCCTCAAAAATCCCAATAGAAAAGAGGAAAGAAGACGTATTTACAGTACAGCACACTGATGCACTCAACAATATACTTGTTGGGAAATGCCTCTGCAAGAATCCTCCTTCTAACATGGAAAGTTTAATAACAAAAGTGTAAGTAAGTGCAATGCTGAGGAGCATTTAGCCCAGAGTACTGTCTCAGAAATCAATAACAGTAAAAAATAACGTACTGCTATTTGCCTCTCCATCAGCCACTTCACTGGAGGAGAAAGGTGGTGGTGTGGTTGTTGTATCCATTTGGTAGGTTGGTTGTCAGGCAACTTGGCTATATGGTGAAGATCATGGGACACTAAGATGACATGGTATTTATCTCAACTAATTTGAATGTTTTGGCAAGATGTGGAACCACCTTAAGATTTAACTGTATGGTTTCTTAATAGTGGCCAAGTTATAAAGATGTTCTTTGCAATTCAGGAAGAGATTATCATGTTTCTGTAAATATGAGGCACACTCATCACTGACTGATGGCAAATTAAGAGCGGATGTAACAAGACAGTTAAATAACAAAGAAATTGTTGTAAATATTTCTGATGAGATTAATGTATCCAAGCAGTCTTGCTATTTGTAAGATAGCTTCATGTGGGAAACAACATTTTTCCATTCTCTATTGCTGTAATACCCTTCAGATATATCTATGCGGTTTTGTAATATTGTGCATTGTTGACAGAGTTTCAAAACGTGTTTTCAAGGCTATTTAGCATAGACAATAAAATTAAATGGTTTAGTTTTAGATTTTTAGTTGAATCTGATATGGTATCCTTGGAAATGTAAGTAGATGTAATTGATTTATGAATTATGTGTTCTTAATGAACAACTTGCCTTGGTAGTATTGTGTTTTACACTTAAACAATTTTTCCAAACTGTGTGGAAATGTGATAGTGATCATGTTAATGTTTGGCTCAACTTTTTATTATAATCAACTGCACTCATATCTAAAACTTAAGCACAAAAGTAATTTTCACATTATGTGTCACTGACAAATAACATAACTTGATGAGACATGGCTCAAACATAGAAAGAACTGCTACAACATAGTACACAAGGTAACTGAAAAAAAATATTGAGGACAGAAAGAACACCTTTATTCAAAGACAGTTATTTCACTAATGGCTCCTTGATTCATAATGGCCTCTGGGACATTACAAAAGGTGGGACATGGTTCTTCATAGTGTATGCAATCACCACAGAAGGTTACACATGCTCTACAATGTGCTCCCTTGCTGGCCACAAGGTTAGTACAGAGTTCTTGTGGTAGGACATTCCATTCCTCCACCAGTACAGTTGACAACTGCTGGATAGCCATTGTTGCATATGAACATACTGCAATACATCGCTCTAACACATACCATTCGTGGTCAATGGAATTTAAGTTGGAGGAATGGGCGAACCAGTCCATTCACTGAATATACTCTTGTTCCAAGAGCTCCTCTCACTGCACTGTTCAACGCTGTCATGCATTGTCATAAAAATGAAGCCAGGGCTAAATACACCCCTGAAAAGAGGCACAAGGGTATGGAGTATAGTGTCATAAAAATGTTCACCAGTGGGCGTGGCGTGTTCAAAGATGTGGAGGCCAGTACTCCCATGCAACATTATGCCTCTCCACACCGTAACACCTGAATTAGCAAAACAATCATGTTCAATAAAGTTCTTGGGTGCATTAAGGTTCATCATATGAGGGCACACCCAGCATTTTTGAATATGATGATTTTGATGGCACAAGCATTATGGTATGAAGAGGCATAATGTTGCATGAGTGTACTGATCTCCCAGCGTTTCAACACAGAACACTCACCAGCCAGCCTTATTGTGACACTGTATTCACTGAGTCATCACTCAAAACAATTCCCTGCCCACACACAATGAGAGTTTCTACTGCTTGTCTTCATGCTTGCCAAGGCCTACCTTGGCCAGCAGTGTCACTGGATCTCTCTCCAGTTGAGAAGGTTGGGAGCATTACAAGCAGGACTCTCCAACCATCTTGGGGATTTGACAAGCTAACATGTCAGTTGGGCAGAATTTGGCATGATATCCTCCAAGAAGACATCCAACATCTCTATCAATCAGTGCCAAGCTGAATAAGTGCTTGCATAATGGCCAGAGATGGACTAACATGTTATTGATTTGGTCAATTTGTAAAGTCTTTCTCTTGACTAAACCATCCAGTCCTTTTTTTTTAATTATTGTCATTTGTTTATTTGTACCTGTGCATCATACCTATCAATTTCTGTCTGTTCAAAAATTCCTTCATGGTGCATTTTTTGTCTTAGAGTGTATTTCGTCATTAGTGGTTAAACAGAATGTCACATTTCATAAAGATAATCAAATGTTTGTACATTTCCCCGAATCTCAATAGAATTGAAACCCATTAAATCACTTTTGCTCAATAAAATCCTCTTTGCTAGCCAATGTCTGGCAGTATTTCATAATTTTATGTACTGTATTTAGAAGCAATGCACAGTCTCTGTTTGCCAGAAGTCCCTGCCAGTAATTACATATAGACACTCCACATGGAACAGCTTGCAGTGCGGTCTACAACACAATGTTGTGAAATGTCAGAGGGCATGCCAAGGGAATCTGCCACGTCCTTCATATTATCATACCACTAACAGGGTAATTTGTCAGTTCTTGGAAGGAAACAGTTTTAATTCCATTTCTCAATGTCTATGCCATGCCATTAATTGCTGCAGTGTTGTGTATAGTAGTTGTAGGGGGAAGACACTGGAGCATCGCCAGGCCTGAATGTCATAATTCAGGAAGTTAGTCAGTCACTCCACATTTGATAATCTAATTCTATTGTGGGCAGTTATACACCAGTTCTTTTTTTATGCATAGACATCTTCTGTTAATGATGAGAAGAACTACAATCTAATCAGACTGAACAGAGAAATGGAAATCTGTAGAAACAGCCACAATGCCCCTGATTTTAGTTTTTCACTGACAAATTTTCAGGAATGTTGGATTTGATTTTGTCAGATATTAATTTTACCACACTTACAAACTTGTGACACCATTCTAAGTTTTAAAAATATGAATTTTTTCAGTGATAAGCTGAGATGACTGCAGCATGAGAGAAAGAGAGAGAGAGAGAGAGAGAGAGAGAGAGAGAGAGAGAGAGAGAGAGAGAGAGAGCTGAAAGTTGGATCACTCAAGTCACTTTATATCTTCAAGAAAGGAAGATAGGGTTTGTCATACAATTAATGACAAAATCATTAAAGGCTAAGCATAAGCTCAGATATAACAAAGTTGGAAAAGAAAACTGGTTGAGTCCCTGAAATTACTGTAATGAGTTTAGGGCAGTCACAGAAAACCTAACTCTGTGTGCTCAGGCAGAGATTTGGACCCATATCATCTCAAATGTAAGTCCATTGAATTATTGACCATGCTGCCCATTTGGCTAATGTCCTCAAGTCTCTAAACAAAACAGCCTAAGGTGCAGATAGAGTATGCTTCTTGCAGTTCCAAAATCAAATCTTTGATACTGTCATGACTGTAAATCAGTTGAATATGACTCAACAAAACTTAATACTCGACATTTCATGAGAACTGAATTAACTGCATGACTGTACAGAACATGAGATTCCATGGTACAAAACATCATGCCCTAAAATGAGATTTTTCTGGGGGGTCATGTTTCAGGTTCTGTTGATCACAGATGTAAGAGGTCAAGTGTTTTGGATAGCTCTTGACCTAGCAATCAGTTGCATACCTATTGGAAGCATTGGCATACTGTGGCTATCAAACAGTACAGCCCAAAATTTAACCTTGACACACTTCCTCCAGCCCAGGCAAATTGAGCAGATCAGTTGCTCTCTTTGCATTAAGTATTGTCTTTGTGAGCCTCAGGCAGCTTATAAAAGCACCATTTTTTCAGGGCTCGCTATGGGGGACCCCCCCCCCCCCCCCCACCCAAAAAAACATGATTTTTGGGTACCAAAAGTACCAATTATGGGGACGGTCACTTCTATAAATTCTATTCATGGCTAACCATCAAAATTTTAATCATGTGTTCTTGAGATGACGTTCTTAGGGAACCTTTAAACTTTTTTCCGATATCTTTATCTGTTACTGAGATCCAGGTGTTCATAGTTAACATATTTATGCATGTAAAATATGCAAGTAATATCCAATCTAATATCCAAATGTAATTTTAACTGATGTAGTGAACACGTGGTAAGGGTTCTAGGGTCATTTCAAGGGTTCTGAGGCCACCAAACTGTTTCTAATCAGCATTATTCACCAATAAAACTTTATGATGAGCTATCTTTGTATAATGGGTATTTCATGCCTATAAAAATATGCTTAAAATGGCACTGAACTGACAAAAAAGAGCTAAAAAGGATCTTAACATGCCTGAAAATAACTTTAAATAACTAAAAAAAATATGTAGAACTAGAAACGCTGTATATTTAGTAAAATATTTCTAATAACATGTTACTTTTTTAAAGATACGAATCATAAGCTGGCTATTTTCAATGAACTGCAATGAGTGAGTAAAGTATCAATAAAAAATGTAAAGCAAACAATTTTGTGTTAAACCTTATATTATGTGCACTTATTTGTTGTTGATATGTATCAAAGAATTGTGTATAGGGGAGAAAATAACTTGGTCTCCCCCCTCAAATATTTGAGGTATGGTGGGTATGGTGGACACAGTGGTAGTAGGAAAGAAAGACAAAAGGATACCATAGGAAGGAGACATACATAAGCAGTGGCAGCAAGAGACAGATGCTGAGTATGAGGGCTTAACCACAAAGAGAGAGACTGGGTAAAAGAAATTTTAAGAGTATGAAAATGTTTGTATATCAAAATTTTTGGTGAGGAGTGCAGAATGATGATTTGGCACCTGGTTCCCCCCCTTTTCTGTCAGAGTCTTTTAAAGGGGTTATATATCAGCCTTTTTTGTGTGCCAGCAGGAGATTTTTTTCCACTGTGCAGAGACTGATTGGCCACCATTTTTCATATGGAAGCAGTTCCTTCTGAAGAAATATGTGGGTGCAGTCTATTTGTTTCAAATTTATCATCTTTCAACTGCAGCATATGAGTCTTGATAAAAACTAGAAGTTTACCATCTGCTCCGATTTCACATCTGCCCTTCATGTCATTAGTCAGATGCACCCAACACAAAAGATGTGGGAGGATAGTCTCATTCTGCTGTATGCCAGGCCATAAAATTATTTGGGAAAATGTAAAATCTCATAACAGCTAAAATGCCTGTGTGGACGAACAACACTAAAAGGGGATATTCATATATAAGTGGGAGAATGAGTAGATGGAAGTGTGAATAATAATAGTATTATGAAAGACTTGCCACCAACATCTATTATCAGGCACTGCCCAATGAGAGGACCCATCAGTTTGTGATGTTTGTGGCAGTAATACATAAGCACATCAGATTTTCACTAAATTGTTTTTGCACTTCAACAAGAGAGCATTTGTAGGTTTGTTCAGGATATACCCTCTGTTTTACACGATGATGAGTGATAGTGTTCTTAACAGTTCAAATGTACCACTTGGAAAACAAAACAACTTCTTTAAAGAGATAGAACATGGAATATTTCAGCCACAGTTAAGTGAAAGATCATATGTGAAAGTGCTCCAAAAAATTTGCCACCAATAAGCTGTTCGCCTGGGACATTATCAACTTATGTTAGCAAGAAAGACAAAATAAATAGTGCCAATAAGACATAACACACAGAAAATATGGGCAAAAAAATTGGTATGCTCTGAACAGCAAGTACATGTAAAATTGAACTGTATGCAGACAGCCAAGGACAAAATATAGCCACTGAATTTTGGCAGACAAGTAGTCAGAATTTTAATTGCATAATAAAGTGACGTCAAAGAGTAAGGAAAAAAATTCCTCACTGAGCAAAAAGGACTTTTGTGTCTTCCAGGCAGGATCTAATGATGTTGCTAGGAATGAAAAAAAGGATCTCTTAATCTCATCAAAAAGAAAAATATATGAACTGAGAGGAACAAATGTTATTGTTTTTTTCAGTGCCACATCATTGAGACTGGAGAGAGTGGCCCTGTGTAAACAAAAAAATTGAAAGTGCAAATATAGAGATGCAAAATATTTGCAGGTGATTTGAAAATGTAACCTTTGTGAACATAAGGAATTTGGGGAAAAGATTCCACACAACACACAGTTTTCATCTAAATAAACTTGGGAATAAAATTATAGTAAAAAATAATTTAGATGTAGTAAATAAAATCTCAAATGTGCAGTCTGATAATACAGGAGTAATGCCGCTCTTGGACAAGAAGTGTGTGTTACCTGGAGACTCAAATGGGAAATCTGCTGTCAGCAAGGCTAGAACCCTCCAAGACAAATGTGAGATTTTGTTAACGCAAGTGAACAACCCAAATGCAAGCAGCTCACAGAACAACACATTAGTTGTGTAAGAGCAAACACCACTAATAAGTGAAACACCAGCAACACCATAATCAGAAGCAGGAGGAGCAACAACAACAGTAGAAGTAGCAGAACAACTGGAGCACCAGTACAGCACAGCTTGAGGAGGAGCTGAAAATACATCTGTGTCACTCAATGACAATTTCCTATGGTTTCAAGCCAGGAAAAAATAAAACTGTGAGAAATCAGCCTGCCAACCCACAGTAACGTCTTATTTCTAAACTCACAGGTAAAACAGAAGAATAGGAGCTTGGTTCTCTTTCATCAAAATGTGCAGCCACTGAGTAGTAAAGTAAGTGAAATCCAATTCCTCTTAGAAAATGAATTAAAAACTACCTCATTATTGTGTCTCACAGAACATTGGCTTGATGAGGATAAGTTACATATTGTGACCCTACCTATCTTTGTGCTGGGTGGTTATTTCTGTAGAAAAATTCTTAAACATGGGTGGCAGTTGTATATTCGTAAGAAATAATATAAACTTATTAAATATAAAATTTCCTGCTGAAATAATGAAGGAAAAAGATGTAGAGCTATCAGGAGTTGTGACAGTGGACACTAAACTAGCCATTATTTGTTTGCAGAGCTCCAACTGCTGACATAAACACTTTCCTAAAAAGTTTGGAATATTCACTTACACAAAGAAACAGAAGACTTATTCTATGAAATGATTTTAATATTGACTTTGCAAAGCACACCAAAGAAAAGAATGAATTACTGAATCTATTGCAAACATTTAACATGAACTCTATTGTAGAAACAGCAACTCATATCACAAAGACTTCATCTACCACCATTGATCAGATATTTGTAAAAGTAGAAATGAACTATAAAATAGAAACACTAAACATAGGCTTTGGGGATCACACAGCTTTAAAACTATCTCTGAGTACAGAAATTGGGCTGCAATTTAAACACTGCCTAACCTACCACCAGTAGAAAATACAGTAATGAAAATATAAATCACTTTCTTTGTTACTTGAGCAAAGAAAACTGGAAAGAGATTTATAACTGCAAATTCATGAATGGAAAATATAATACCTTTATCACTAATTTTTCCTGCTATTTTGAATTGTGCTTCCCTCCAGCACAGAGGACAATATACACAAGGAAAACAAAAAATAAATGGATCATTTCTGGGATTCTGATATCCTCAAACAAACAAAAAAGATTACTACACAGATTGTCTGAACAGCTCACGTTACCAGAATTTGATACTTATTACTAAACCTAAAACGCTGCCTAATGAAGTGAGCTGAGATAACTGAAACTACAAAAATTACAAATAAATTTAATTCCTACTTTACACAGATAGATGAACATCTTATAAATCAAAATTTACAGTGTATTTCCAGAAATCAATCCAGATGTATTACAAATAAATCTATTTTTCTATACCCAACCAATTAAAAGAAACATTTGTTATAATCAAAGAATTAAGCCAAATTCTCTGTTGGTACTGACAGTATCCCTGAGTACATCTTGAAGAAATGTGCTCCCCTCATGGCCAGGCCACTTGTCGACATCTGTAAATGTCCTCCACCAGAAAAGGTGTTCCCAGAAAAATTGAAGGCAGCAAAAGTAAAACCTCTGTTCAAGAAAGGGATAAGAACAGAAGTATCAAACTACAGACCTATTTAGTTACTATCTGGTTTTTCCAGAATAATTGAAAAACTCTATTATAAAAGACTAATCAATTTTGTAGAAAAAAATAATTACTTCTCAAATACATAACATGAATTCCAAAAATCTAAATCCACTGAGACTGCTATCTTTTCATTCCTCTATGAAGCCTTAAATGCAACAGAGAGCAAAGAGCATATTTCAGCCATATTTCTAGACCTCTCTCAAGCATTCAATGCTATCAATCACAACATCTTGCTTAAGAAACTTGAATCTGTAGGTATTAGGACCCAGCCTATGAATGGATAAAAATCATATCTCCCAAAATAGTGAGCAAAGAGTTGAGGTTGCTATCCAAGAAAGGAACAAGATAAAATGCTACTTCTCAGAAAAGCAGAGCATTAAGTACGGTGTACCACAAGGCCCCGTTCTTGGACTAATTCTGCGTCTACTCTTTGTAAACTATTTGAAACTGAAAAGTCCACACCACAATTACATAAAAGTTGCAGTGACATACATGGGATAATAAAAGGAAGAACCAGAGAAAAATTACCGGGCCAGAGAAGAATTACTGCATGAGATTAAAAAGTGTACCACCCACATTACAGACAAGTTTTCTGGAAACAATTTAGTAATAAACTCAGAAAAAACAGTTACAATGCACTTATACATAGTGAAACACCAGACATAGAGTTGTTTACCAGAATCCTTGAAAATCTAAGTTCTACAAAATTTCTTGGAATATACATCCAAGAAGATCTAAGATGGAGCCAATATGCAAAATACATTACAAATAAATTGAATAGCACTTGTTATACTATCAAAATTCTTTCTGTTTGCACATCAAGAGAGACACTAAAAATGTGTACTTCACTCAGGCAGAATCTTTACCATGATATGGCATAAGCTTTTGGGGAAATGCATCTGCCAGCAAAAGTTGTTTTATATGCCAAAAGCGAATTGTAATAGCCATAAGAAAATGCTGCTGCAAGAAGCTCATTCAAGCCCTTCTTCAAGAAAATTCATATCCTTCCACTACCATGTCTATATATCTTACAAGTAATAATATTTGTTAGGAAAATCTTAGAAAATAGCAACAGTCTTGTATCAACTAACCAGAGTATCTGTGTAACACAAGGAGAAAGCAGGATGTAACATGTTCAATATGCATAAACAACACAAAAACAGAATGGACCACTGCAAACAGGAAACAGATTGCACAATAAGTTACCTAATAACATTAAAACAATAAAATACACTTCAAAATTTAAAACTGCTCTCCATAAATATTTATTGCAAAAGTGTTGTTACAGTATAGATGAATGTCTTGAAACATAAAAATTTGTTCTGACCATGTTCTGTACTTTGTATGTAAATCCAGACATAATACTACAGAAGTGTGTCACCTTCAATGTTTTACTTTAGTAATGTATTTTTAAATGCATACATTATTTTTGAATTTCCATGTTATTTGCGTATATGTTTCTTTCCCTTAATAATGTGAACTTATTTAGAAATTGTGTGCAATTCTGAATTTTTCACAAAATATCCGGCTATACACTTTTCTGTTCCTTGGCATTACACTTGTATTATATGAACATTTGTATCATTATAAGATCACTGTCATAATCATTTTAACCATGTATCATCTCATCTCCATTTTGGACTTGTCCTGTATCATAATGTGATTCTTGGCACACAATGAATGATCTACAGGATAAATAAAATTACAATGAAAATTACAACAGTGATTTATTTGTCTCCACCTTACATTTATTGATTATCTGATTAGGAAACATTATTTTTTCCCCAGGAAACACGTGGTACGGCTCTCTTTGTAAAAGTAACTGGAGGCAAAACTTCATCTCAATCAGACCTCTGGAAAAGGATTTCATTGACATCAAATACAGAAGTGCTGGAGGAGGATGAAGAAGGAAAGAGGAAATTGAGTTGAAAGTGGGAAGGGAGTATCTGTCTCGCGTGTGTGAATGTGCTCTCATTATTGCAGGTTGCCAATCTGGAAAATACCAAACAGGAAATGATGAAGGATAGACTGGATATATTAGGTCTGTGTGAAATGAGATGGGGAAGGGAGTGGCAGACAGTGGAGAGTATAAATTGTTTTACTCATGTAGGGAGAAGAGCATCAGTCATGGTTCTGTGTCGTCTGAACAAGACACAGCCAGGGCAAAAGCACCACAGGTGCAAAGATATGAGCTGGTGCCACTGCCACATAGACTTGCCACTTGCACAAGTTCCATCAGTACCACAGGCGTTGCTGAGAATGAAGATATGACTTTGCCTCAGCCAATATACAGCTGAGTACAATCCACCAATGACTGGACAACAATGGACAGAAGCCTACTAGGACAAGTCACAAAGATAACTCATTTGTGTGACTCTGTTACTAATTTGTTGCATTGTTGTAGAATCTTCATTCTCCTACCCTCTTACCTGACCCTGGGACATGGCTGTGAGATAGTGCCAGGGAGAAATTTTCTTAGTGGTGTACCATGCCAGAAGCCATTTGATGAACTCACAAACTTGGCCTACCATGACAACAGTAGCAACTCACCCTCCAGAATAATAGTGACAAGGCCTTTATGAAACATGACATGGCAATTATGATAGGAAAGTAGCTGATGAAAAATGTACTGAAAGTGGAGTACACAGATGAAAGGTGATGAGATCAAGAGATGAGAAGAAACATGTCATTTTAATACAAATATACATGCCAACAAGTCAACACACTTATGAAGAAGCAGAGGAATATTACGAAAAGATTTACAAAATGCCTGCATTATCGTAATGGGGGATATGAAAACAGTGGTAGGAAAGGGAAAAGAAGTGGGAGTGATTGGAACATTTGGATTGGGAAATAGGAATGACAGGGGTAAAAGGTTGGTTAATTAACGCAGAGAAAATTCTCTTCTGATCGGAAACATTGTTTGAGCACCAAACAAGATGAAGATATGGATATGGATATCTAGGTTGAATAATGACAGATACGAAATTGATTATATCATATACAATCACATACAAAAAATGCCTAAAGAATTCCAGAGCATACCCTGGAGCAGACGTATAGTGGGACCACAATTTGGTGGTGACAGACTTGCAAATAAGATTGAAGAGAGTGAGAGGAAGAAAACCAAGAGAGAAATTTGACCTAGAGAGGCTTAAGGAAGATGGTAAGAATGCTGAGTTGGAAAACACATTTATTTCAAAATGGGATAGAGGGCCCAATGAAGAGAGTGCAAATGAGAAATGAAAGAGGAAGAGCCAAAAAATTAAGGAATCTGCAGAAGTTGCAAGGGCAAGGAAGATCAAAAGAATATGGAAAGAATGGGTACCAAAGACAGTGCTCAGTAAGATGGAAGAAAGAAGAAAATGAAAGACAGTAGCAACTGAGGAAGGAAAAAGAATATACAGAAAGCTGCATAATGAATTAAGGAGAGAAGCATAACAGGCAAGGCAGACATGGATGAAAGAGAGATGTAAAAAAATAGAGAAACTAGAAAAGGAAGGAAAGTATGAAATGTACAGATTAGATGGTGATCTTGTCCTTGAAGCAAAGAAAAGCAGGACAGAATAAACAGAAATAAGTGATGGTACTATGGTTCATAAACAAAAGAAAAATGTTGGGAAGGTGACAATAATCTGTAGAGTGCCTATAAGAAGCTGATCAAAAACTGAAAGCTATTGAATTAGAAGAGGAGATGAGAATTATAGAAGAGGACAAAGGATGTTGCATCTTGGAAGGAGAAGTACAAAGGGCTTTAAGAGAGATGAAGAATCATAAAGCAAATGGAATTGATGGCTTACCAACAGAGTTGTTAGGTTTCTAAAGCAACAAAAGTTTTATTGATGATGATACACAGAAGACTCCACAAAAGACGAAAAAAGAGAGAAACAGAATGGATATAGTAGAGGGAAAGGTAATAGAGATGCAATTGACCTGCTGAAAATTATAGATGAGAGATACGATGAAAGAGGAAGAGAAGTTTATACTGTTCTCATTGACTTGGAGAAAGCCTTTGATGAGCACAGTGGAATAAATTAATGAACATTCTACACAAGAATGGTATCCACTAGAGAGATAGGAGGCTGATTAAAAACCTATATCTACAATAGAAAATATGAGTACAAATTGGAAATGAGATGACAGAGGAAAGCACATTTGGAAGGAGAGTGAGGGAAGGAAGAAGAGGAAAGAAGAATTGAAGAATTTGCAATTTGAATTTGGAGGAGGATGGAAGGAATAAAATGGTTTGACAAAAAGAGAAATGAGGAGGTGTTGACAAGAGTGAGAAGAGTGATTAGAAATTAGATTAGATTAGTACTTGTTCCATAGATCATGAATATGACACTTTGTAATGATGTGGAATGTGTCAGGTTAATAAAAGGTATCTATACAAGATATTACATTAGACAAAATATTACATGACACTCCTTTTTTTTTTGAGATTGGGAAATTACCCACTTACTATATCCAAAAATTCATCTAATGAGTAGAAGGAGTTGCCATTAAGAAATTCTTTTAATTACCTAATTACCTTTTAAATGTTATCTGTCAGACTTTTGATGCTATTAGGTATGTGACCAAAGACTTTTGTGGCAGCATAATTTACCACCTTTTGAGCCAAAGTTAGATTTAACCTTGAGTAGTGAAGATCATCCTTTCTCCTAGTGTTGTAGCCATGTACACTACTATTACTTTAGAATTCGTTCGGATTGTTAATAACAAATTTCATATATATATATTAAAAACAAAGATTCCAAGACTTACCAAGCGGGAAAGCGCCGGCAGACAGGCACAATGAACAAAACACACACCCAGAATTACTAGCTTTTGCAACCGATGGTTGCTTCTTCAGGAAGGAGAGGGAAAGACGAAAGGATGTGGGTTTTAAGGGAGAGGGTAAGGAGTCATTCCAATCCCAGGAGCGGAAAGACTTCCCTTAGGGGGAAAAAAAGGACAGGTGTACACTCGCGCACACACACACACACACGCACACATATCCATCCACACATACATAGACACAAGCAGACATATTTAGGCAAAGAGTAAGGGCAGAGATGTCAGTCGAGGCGGAAGTACAGAGGCAAAGAAGTTGTTGAAAGACAGGTGAGGTATGAGCGGCGGCAACTTGAAATTAGCGGAGGTTGAGGCCTGGCGGATATCGAGAAGAGAGGATATACTGAAGGGCGAGTTCCCATCTCCGGAGTTCGGATAGGTTGGTGTTGGTGGGAAGTGTCCAGATAACTCGGACGGTGTAACACTGTGCCAAGATGTGCTGGCCGTGCACCAAGGCATGTTTAGTCACAGGGTGATCCTCATTACCAACAAACACTGTCTGCCTGTGTCCATTCATGCGAATGGACAGTTTGTTGCTGGTCATTCCCACATAGAAAGCGTCACAGTGCAGGCAGGTCAGTTGGTAAATCACGTGGGTGCTTTCACACGTGGCTCTCCCTTTGATCGTGTACACCTTCCGGGTTACAGGACTGGAGTAGGTGGTGGTGGGAGGGTGCATAGAACAGGTTTTACACCAGGGGCGGTTGCAAGGGTAGGAACCAGAGGGTAGGGAAGGTGGTTTGGGGATTTCATAGGGATGAACCAAGAGGTTACGAAGGTTAGGTGGACGGCGGAAAGACACTCTTGGTGGAGTGGGGAGGATTTCATGAAGGATGGATCTCATTTCGGGGCAGGATTTTAGGTAGTCATATCCCTGCTGGAGAGCCACATTCAAGGTCTGATCCAGTCCCGGGAAGAATTCTGTCACAATTGGGGCACTTTTGGGGTTCTTCTGTGAGAGGTTATGGGTTTGAGGGGATGAGGAAGTGGCTCTGGTTATCTGCTTCTGTACCAGGTCGGGAGGGTAGTTGCGGGATGCGAAAGCTGTTTTCAGGTTGTTGGTGTAATGGTCGAGGGATTCAGGACTGGAGCAGATTCGTTTGCCACGAAGGCCTAGGCTGTAGGGAAGGGACCGTTTGATATGGAATGGGTGGCAGCTGTCATAATGGAGGTACTGTTGCTTGTTGGTGGGTTTGATGTGGACGGATGTGTGAAGCTGGCCATTGGACAGATGGAGGTCAACGCCTAGGAAAGTGGCATGGGATCTGGAGTAGGACCAGGTGAATCTGATGGAACCAAAGGAGTTGAGGTTGGAGAGGAAATTCTGGAGTTGTTCTTAACTGTGAGTCCAGATCATGAAGATGTCATCAATAAATCTGTACCAAACTTTGGGTTGGCAGGCTTGGGTAACCAAGAAGGCTTCCTCTAAGCGACCCATAAATAGGTTGGCATACGAGGGGGCCATCCTGGTACCCATGGCTGTTCCCTTTAATTGTTGGTATGTCTGGCCTTCAAAAGTGAAGAAGTTGTGGGTCAGGATGAAGCTGGCTAAGGTGACGAGGAAAGAGGTGTTAGGTAGGGTGGCAGGTGATCGGCGTGAAAGGAAGTGCTCCATTGCAGCGAGGCCCTGGACGTGCGGGATATTCGTGTATAGGGAAGTGGCATCAATGGTTACAAGGATGGTTTCCGGGAGTAGCAGACTGGGTACGGATTCCAGGCGTTTGAGAAAGTGGTTGGTGTCTTTGATGGAGGATGGGAGACTGAATGTAATGGGTTGAAGGTGTTGATCTACGTAGGCAGAGATACGTTCTGTGGGGGCTTGGTAACCAGCTACAATGGGGCGGCCAGGATGTTTGTGTTTGTGAATTTTAGGAAGTAGGTAGAAGGTAGGAGTGCGAGGTGTCGGTGGGGTCAGGAGTTTGATGGAGTCAGGTGAAAGGTTTTGTAGGGGGCCTAAGGTTCTGAGGATTCCTTGAAGCTCCGCCTGGACATCAGGAATGGGATTACCTTGGCAAACTTCGTATGTAGAGTTGTCTGAAAGCTGACGCAGTCCCTCAGCCACATACTCCCGACGATCAAGTACCACGGTCGTGGAACCCTTGTCAGCCGGAAGAATGATGATGGATCGGTCAGCTTTCAGATCACGGATAGCCTGGGCTTCGGCTGTGGTGATGTTGGGAGTAGGATTAAGGTTTTTCAAGAAAGATTGAGAGGCAAGGCTGGAAGTGCGAAATTCCTGGAAGGTTTGGAGAGGGTGATTTTGAGGAAGAGGAGGTGGGTCCCGCTGTGATGGAGGACGGAACTGTTGCAGGCAGGGTTCAATTTGGATAGTGTCTTGGGGAGTTGGATCATTAGGAGTGGGATCAGGATTATTTTTCTTCGTGGCAAAGTGATATTTCCAGCAGAGACTACGAGTGTAGGACAGTAAATCTTTGACAAGGGCAGTTTGGTTGAACCTGGGGGTGGGGCTGAAGGTGAGGCCTTTGGATAGGACAGAGGTTTCGGATTGGGAGAGGGGTTTGGAGGAAAGGTTAACTACTGAATTGGGGTGTTGTGGTTCCAGATTGTGTTGACTATAATTTTGAGGTGTTGGGGGGAGTGGAGCTGGAAGTGGGAGATTGAGTATATGGGAGAGACTGGGTCTGTGTGCAATGAGAGGAGGTTGAGGTTTGTTGGAAAGGTTGTGGAGAGTGAGTGAGTTGCCTTTCCGGAGGTGGGAAACCAGGAGATTGGATAGTTTTTTGAGGTGGAGGGTGGCATGCTGTTCTAATTTGCGGTTGGCCTGTAGGAGGACGCTATGTACAGCCGGTGTGGATGTGGGAGAGGAAAGATTGAGGACTTTGATTTGGGATAGGAGTTGAGGGGTGTGTTCATTGGCCGAGTCGATGTATAGGTGAAGGATTAGGCGGGTGAGGGCTATGGATTGTGCTGTTTGGAACTGGTATAAGGACTGATGGAAAGAAGGATTGCAGCCAGAGATGGGAACTTTAAGTGTGGGGCCTTTGGGAGTAATGCCAAATGTCAGACAAGCCTGAGTAAATAAAATATGGGAGCGTAATCTGGTTAGGGTGAAGGCATGTTTTCGGAGGGAATGTAAATAAAATTTAATGGGGTCGTTGTAGGGATGTTGTGAGGTTGACATGGTATTAGAGGGTGGAAAGGGTAATATCAGGTTAAAGTGAAAGTAAATAGAAATTTATATAGGGAGAGATATAGGTGTGAAAAAAGTCGAAAAAGTGTTGGTTTGAGATGAGCTATGTTGATCCTGTGCTGAACTTAGGTTGGTGAACAACAATGGGTGCAAAAGTTAGGTAGTTATGTTGTCTACAGATCACGTTAAAGGGTGGGGAAATTCAAGAAAATTTCGAAACAAATTTTTCGAAAAATGTTTCGAAACAAATTTTTCGAAAAAAGTTTCGAAAGAAAAAAGTTTCGAAAGAAAAAAAGTTTCGAAAAAATAATTTCCGAAAAAATAAAATTCGAAAAATATTTTCGAATAAAATCTCGAAAAATATGTGTGTAAAAGTATTCATAGGACTGGTTGTGTACTGGCAGGTTATGAGAATGAGGCTAACAATTGTTTGATGAAGAAATAACAACGTGTAAACCTGTGGGAAGCTGCTAAAAAATGATCGGTTATGTGGGAAAAACGGGAATGGAAATAAAACGAAAGTTGTTGGAAATAACTGAGATGGTTGTTTAATGGGTGAAAGGAACTGAAGCTGTGAAATAGTATTCACGAGTTTACACGAAATGTTTGTAAACTTGGAACAGTGGATTTTATAGCAGCGGTTATGTTGAAAGCGTTAAAATTTTTTAGGTTATGGTTTGGAAGTAAATTACGTATTATTGAGTATAATTAGACAGGATAAAATGTATGGTGGATTACGGAAAAAGGGAAGATGAATACAAAGTGAAACTACTTGTACAAACGAAAAGAGAAAGTAAGATGATAGAGAAGATTTCGAAATGCAACAGAGACAATAACAAACGTAATTGTTGGGTTCAAATTACATCATCATTGTGAGGCTACAGTGAGGAGCTCTTTAAATAAGTGTCTGCAGGATGATCTTGGAAGAGCTCCAGCAATTATTCTGATTACAGCCTTTTGTGTAATAAACACTCTTTTTATGCAATGATGAGTTAGCCAATAACATGATGCCATATAAAAGCAGAGAATGAAAATAGGTGTGGTAAGCTAATTTACTCAGACATATATCGTCAAAATTTGCAATGACCCTAATAGCATAAGTAGCTGAACTCAAACGTTCCAGCAGATCCTCAGTGTGTTTTTTTCCAGTTCAACCCCTCATCAATGCATATACCTAGAAATTTTGAATATTCTACCCTAGCTACACATTTCTGATCGAAGCCTATATTTATTAATGGGGTCATTTCATTTACTGTGTGGAACTGTATATACTGTGTTTTGTCTAAGTTTAATGAGAGCCCATTTGCAGAGAACCACTTAATGATTTTCTGAAAAACATCATTTACAATTTCATCAGTTAATTCTTGTCTGTCGGGAGTGATAGCTATACTTGTATCATCGGCAGAAAGTACCAGCTTTGCATCTTCGTGAATATAGAATTAATATATATTAAGAACAGCAGCGGACACAAGACTGAAACTTGCGGCACCCCATTCTTGATTGTTCCCTAGTTTGAGAAGTCCTCAGGTTTTTGCATATTATGTGAACTGTCTATTTCAACTTTCTGCACTCTTCCATTTAGGTATGATTTAAACCATTTGAGCACTGTCCCATTCATACTGCAGTACTTGAGCTTATCTAGAAGTATTCCATGATTTACATAATCAAAAGCCTTTGATAGATCACAAAAAATCCCAACGGGTGACTTCTGGTTACTCAGAGCATTTAATATTTCATTAGTAAAAGTATATATAGCATTTTCCGTTGAAAAACCTTGAAACCAAACTGACATTTTGTTAAAACTTTATTTTTACAAAGGTGTGAAGCTACTCTACAATACATTACTTTTTCAAGAATTTTGGATAAGGCCATCAGAAGAGAGATTGGGTGGTAGTTGTTGACATCAGACATATCCCCCTTTTTATGCAGTGGTATATCAATGGCATACTTCAGTCTATCTGGGAAAATACCCTGCTTCAGAGAGCTATTACATATGTGGCTAGTAATCCCACTTATTTCTTGGGAACAAGCTTTTATTATCCTGCTGGAAATGCCATCAATCCCATGTGAGCTTTTATTCTAGAGGGAGCTAATTAACTTCCTAATTTCATATGGAGAAGTGGGTGGAATTTCAGTTGTTTCCAATGGGGTGGGTAAGGCCTCTTCCATTAACTGCCTTGCTTCTTCTAATGAACATTTAGATCCTATTTTCTCTACAACATTTAAAAAATGATTATTCAAAATGTTTTTGTCTTCTGGCTTGTTGTTTATCTAGTTTCCATCCGCTTTGATGGTGATGCCGTCATCCTCTACTCTTGGTTGTCTAGTCTCCCTTGTAATAATATTCCAAATTGTTTTGATTTTGTTATCAGAGGTATTAATCTCAGACATGATGCACATGCTTCTGGACTTTTTAATAACTTTTCTTAATGTAGCACAGTAGTTTTTATAATATTTGGCTGTTTCTGGGTCATTACTCTTTCTTGTTGTTAGATACAGTTCCTTTTTGTGGTTACAAGATACTTTTATTCCTTTAGTAAGCCAAGGTTTTTTTGCGTAGTTTCTTATAATTACGAGGGTCAGTCAAAAAGTAATGCCTCCTATTTTTTTTCTACGTTTAATTGTCAGGAAATTTAAATGAAATTACATAGGTTGAAAACCACAACATTGAGGATAATTTTGTCATTTTTCAATGTAATCTCCGCCCATCTCTACAGTTTTGGTCCATCTTTGAACAAGGGCATGTATCCCAGCACGGTAAAAATCACAGCTCTGCTTCCTAAGCCATTGACGCAGGGATGTTTTGATGGCCTCCTCATCTTCAAAATGAATCCCACGATGAGCTTCTTTTAGTGGCCCGAACAGATGGAAGTCTGATGGTGCCAGGTCAGGGCTGTATGGGGGATGAGGCAAAACTCCCCATCCAATTTTGACAATCTCGTCAGAGGTGTGACGACTGGTGTGTGGTCTTGCATTGTCATGCAAAAGAAGAACATCTGCCATTGATTTTGTTGGGCGAACTCGCTGAAGACGTGCTTTAAGTTTTTTGAGGGTTGTGACGTATTGAACAGAATTTATTGTGCATCCCTGCTCCAAAAAATCAACCAGAATCACACCATTTGTATCCCAGAAAACTGTTGCCATAACTTTCCCTGCCGATCGCACAGTTTTGACGACGAACCCATCGTCTAACAGTGCTGACATCCACTGTCACAACACCATACACCTTCTTCAGTCTTTCATGAATGCGTATGGGCGTTTCACCTTCTGCATTCAAGAATTCAATCACACAACGCTGTCTCAAACGAACATCGATGTCGGACATCTTACAAACTTCTGCTGTGGTGCCACCTGTTGACACAGAAAGTTACTACTGCAGTGGATTGCAGAAGAAGGTTTGAGGAATGGCGCCAAATTCAAGTTTTTCACTTAACTTAATTTTTTTAAGTAGAAAAAAAATGGGAGGCATTACTTTTTGACCGACCCTCGTAGATTTTAAAGGTAGTCAGGAAGAGGGGAGAAAATTGGTTTGGGCATTGGTTGAGAAGAAATTGTTTACTGATGGATGCTATGGAAGGAACAGTGAATGGAAGAAGAAGATGAGGATGCAGAAGTTACCATACAGTGGATAGTATAAGCACAGGAAACAATTATGAGGAAACAAAGAGCGTAGCAAATGACAGAACTGCATGGAGAGCTACATGCAAAGACCTGCTCTAGGGCAGAACACTGATGATGATGATGATGATAATGATTAAATGCACTTAGGTAAAGTTATAGCAAATGACATGGAGTGGTATTCTAAAGCTAATAACTTATTTCCTAGGAATGAACAGTTATATTTGTATAATAAAGCTGATAATCAATGACATCCTGCTGAAACTGTCAGTTTGTTCCTTATGAAATGTTCCAATAAATAGTAACACATCTATATCGTACAGCTCCTTTTTCACTAGACCTAACGTCATGTTCAAAATGTTCTTTTTTTTAGTTTGCTGAAAATTTCCATTCCCATTCATTGTGGAATCTTAGCATCTAATTTTAACTTATGAACAGGGATCATAAAATTATCTTTATTTCTTGCCCTATAGGAATTACGAAAATTATTTACCTTGAAGTATTCTGAGCTGCTATATAGAAAGATGGTTTCTCATAAATGTATAGGGAGGGGACAGTTAAGCTCCATGACATTAAACAATGGATGGCATGTTTCCCTTGGGTATGCAGCACATGTCTTTGTTTACTTTCTTCTGGGGCTTCAGTATGTATGATATGTTATTACAGCTTCCCCAACAAATAATGCCATACATTATTACTAATTCAGAACAACTGCAGTATATAATTTTTCTTGCATTCATGACAGTGACACAGGATAATGCTTGCAATGCACATAGAAATGTACAGAGCACCTCCTGCAAACCTGGAAGTTATACCAAAGCTGTGCCTCCCACTCCCTCTGATAAACCATTTCTGCAATTTTTTCTGTGTGTATTTAACAGAGTAAGTAGGGTTCATAAAAAGTAGCACAACAAAACTGACTGCACAGTGAGATTTGATACAAGAATTACATGGGTTACAAACCATGTAGTGGAGATGCTGAATTGCAGAAAGGCACAACAAAAAGACTGCTGGAACATTTGCTTTCGACCAACGAGGCCTTTGTCAAAAACAAACAACATACATAAACATAGACACAAACACACAAACACAACTCACAAACTTGACCACAGTCTGTGGCTCCTGGACCCATCCATCCTGGATTTTCCACTGTTTAATTACATGGGTTAAGTCGTTTACCAAAGTCATTAGTGAAGAACATTAATATTTTCAATGCTGCAGCATGCATCAGTGTTCATTTGCACTAGAATAACAACAAAATACAAAAAAAAACACAAGTAAGTATTACTTTCAGTGGTCTTATGGCATCAGATGCTTGAGCAAAGCAGCTGTGGCCAGTGGCAGAGCATGTTTATTTACATGATGGTTCAACTTAACATGAGCAGAGCGTAGCCATCTACAAGCATAACAGCTGACAACTCCTGTAATATTATTAATCAGCTGCAGAAGGCTCATTCATGAATTTTTATTTATTTACACATCAGATCATATCAACTGAAACTTGGGAGCAACTGAAACTTGGGAGTAGAGTCTGGTGCCACAAGTAAATTACATATCCCCTCCACCTCTTTTGCTTGCTTCCTCCACTGTATCATCTTGCTCCAGCCCTCAGTTGGCAAAAATTGGAAGCTTTGGTCAAATGGCACCAACCTTTGAGATCCTTTAGTACCATCATGAAGTATCACAAACAACATTGTTGAACATGAGTAGCTGTGTAGGCAGCAGCTGTGTGAAACAAGAGCACTGTTGTAACACAAATCATGGTAGTGATAAAACATATGTTAAGTAATGGTTGTTTCATGATACTACTTTGACAAAATGGCACTGTGACAACAGCATCCATTTATGGTCATAGGTCATGAGAAAAGCTTCTTCTCATAGGTAGAAGGCAGGAACGTGAGGGGTAGGAAGCCACATACCTCTCCAGATGTTTCATTGCATCCTATCTCGCCACATCCTCCATATACATTGATTTCAAATGCAAAACTACATAATTTACCTGATAATATTAGAAAAAGATAGATTGCTACTCACTGTAAAGATGACACATTGAGTTTCAGATAAGCTTTTGGCCAAAGCATTCTACAGAAAAAGAAAAGAAAACACACACACACACACACACACACACACACACATTCACACAAGCAAGCACACCTCACACACATGTGGCCGCTACCTCTGACCATTCTGATTAGACTGCAAAAGAAACTTTATCTCCTGGATTCCTAATGATCACCACTTTCCTAAAATCAAAATCCCTCATGTCCATGATCTTAGCCCATTAACACCACCTCTCCCAATGTCCATCAGATTCCGGACCCACTACCTCATTGCTCATACACCTCACTAACTATATCCAAACACACAACTGCTTCTCCTTGAAAGGAAGGTACACAAACAAAGCTCAGCATAGCCATGGGTATCCACATGGCACCCTCCTATGCCAACCTGTTTATGGGTCATACAAAGGAAACCTTCTTAGCCTCCCAAACCTAAAACCTCCAGTCTGCTTCAGGTTCATTGATAGCACCTTTGTGGTCTCTACCCAGGCTCAGAACACCTTAATGTCATTCTTTCACAACCTCATCACCTTCTCTCCTATCCATTTCACATGGTCCTCCTCAATTCAGCATGCCACCTTCCTGGACATTGATCTCCTTCTCTCTGATGGCTCCATCCACACCTCTGCCCACATTAAGCACTCCAAATAGCAACAATACCTGCATTTCAACAGCTGTCATACCTTCAACACCAAAAAATCACTCCCATACAGCCTGGCCACCCATGGATCGTGTATCTGCAGTGATGAGAGTTCCCTTGCCCAGTATGCTGAAGGTCTTACAAAGGCCTTCTCAGTCAGATGCTGTCCCCCAGAACCTAGTCCACAAACAGATTTCCTGTGCCATATCTCAACACACCCCCAATCCTCCCACCATCTCCAAGAACCTGCAAAAAGAGCACCCCCTCATCACCCCATACGACCCTGGACTCGAGCAACTGAACCATATCTTTTGTCTGGACTTTGATTATATATCATCATGCCCTGAAATTAGGGGTAACTTACACAAAATCCTTCCAATCCCTCCAAAAGCGGTGTTCTGTCGACCAACCAACCTCCAGAACACCTTAGTCTATCCCTTTGCAACTCCTAAACCCAATCCCATGACACAGGGATCATATCACAGTGGAAGACCCAGGCGCAAGACCTGCTAAATCCACCCACCCAGCATTTCATATTCCAGTCCTGTCATGGGCTTATCCTACCCCATCATAGGCTGGGCTACCTGTGAAAGCAGCCATGTTTTATACCAACTCTGCTTCAATCATTGTTCATCTTTTTATAGTGGTGTGACTACCAACCCACTGTCCATCAGGATGAATGGTCACCACTAAAGAATGGCCAAGAGAAAAGTGGACCAACCTACGGCATAGCATCCAGTTGCCATAACATACTTGATTTCAATGGCCACTTCACAACCCAGGCCATCTGGATCCTTCCATTCTCCATCAGCTTTTCTTAACTGCACAGATAGGATTATACTTACAACAGTGTCTCAGCTCCTTAAATCATCCTAGCCTCAAGCTATGATAACCTACTGTCCACACATCCTGCAACCAACTATTTCCGTCCTCTCTGTGTATCCTGTTGCTTCCTTACAATTTGTCTCTCTGCACCCTCATTGTGCACTGATCACTGCCAGTGCATCCACTAGTCTTTTCCTCTATTCTATTCCACTCTCCCTTTCACACAGATTCCCGACACTGTGCATGTCAGCCCTGTCCTGCCACCTTAAGCCTCTGCATGCTCCAACAGGCAGTGCTGATTCCCCTGCCCAACCCGTAGTCTACTACCCCTGCCCATTCCCCATCACCCTCCAACCCATTTTTGTTGCAGTCTGGTCGAAGGTAGTTGTCATGTGTAAGGTGTGCTTGCTTGTGTGAATGTGCATGCACTTCTTTTGTGAAGAAGGCTTTGGCTGGAAGCTTAGATGTAACAGTCTTTTCACTATGACCATCTGCAATTCTATGTGTCATCTTTATGGCGAGTAGCAATTTATCGATTTCTAATGTTGTTAATATTCCAACCTGGACTTTCCATTGTTTAATTTACCTGACAGATACGCAACATGCATATTCTATGAGGGTCACTCCAAAAGAAATGCACACTGTTGTTGTTGTTGTTGTGGTCTTCAGTACTGAGACTGGTTTGATGCAGCTCTCCATGCTAATCTATCCTGTGCAAGCTCCTTCATCTCCCAGTACCTACTGCAACATACATCCTTCTGAATCTGCTTAGTGTATTCATCTCTTGGTCTCCCTCTACGATTTTTACCCTCCACGGTGCCCTCCAATGCTAAATTTGTGATCCCGTGATGCCTCAGGACATGTCCTAGCAACCGATCCCTTCTTCTAGTCAAGTTGTGCCAGAAACTTCTCTTCCCCCCAATCCTATTCAATACCTCCTAATTAGTTACGTGAACTACCCACCTAATCTTCAACATTCTTCTGTAGCACCACATTTCGAAAGATTCTATTGTCTTCTTGTCCAAACTATTTATTGTCCACGTTTCACTTCCATACATGGCTACACTCCATACAAATACTTTCAGAAACATCTTCCTGACACTTAAATCTATACTTGATGTTAACAAATTTCTCTTCTTCAGAAACGCTTTCCTTGCCATTGCCAGTCTACATTTTATATCCTCTCTACTTCGACCATCATCAGCTATTTTGCTCACCAAATAGCAAAACTCCTTTACTACTTTAACTGTCTCGTTTCCTAATCTAATTCCCTCGGCATCACCGACTTAATTCAACTACATTCCATTATCCTCGTTTTGCTTTCATTGATGTTCATCTTGTATCCTCCTTTCAAGACACTGTCCATTCCGTTCAACTGCTCTTCCAAGTCCTTTGCTGTCTCTGACAGAATTACAATGTCATCGGCGAACCTCAAAGTTTTTATTTCTTCTCCATAGATTTTAATACCTACTCCAAATTTTTCTTTTGTTTCCTTTACTGCTTGCTCAGTATACAGATTGAACAACATCGGGGAGAGGCTACAACCCTGTCTGACTCCCTTCCCAACCACTGCTTCTCTTTCATGCCCCTCGACTCTTGTAACTGCAGTCTGGTTTCTGCACAAATTGTAAATAGCCTTTTGCTCCCTGTATTTTACCCCTGCCACTTTAGAATTTGAAAGAGAGTATTCCAGTCAACATTGTAAAAAGCTTTCTCTAAGTCTACAAATGCTAGAAATGTAGGTTTGCCTTTGCCAAATCTTTCTTCTAAGATAAGTCGTAAGGTCAGTATTGCCTCACATGTTCCAACATTTCTACGGAATCCAAACTCATCTTCCCCGAGGTCGGCTTCTACCACTTTTTCCATTCGTCTGTAAATAATTCGCGTTAGTATTTTGCAGCTGTGACTTATTAAACTGACAGTTCGGTAATTTTCACATCTGTCAACACCTGCTTTCTTTGGGATTGGAATTATATTCTTCTTGAAGTCTGAGGGTATTTCGCCTGTCTCGTACATCTTGCTCACCAGATGGTAGAGTTTTGTCAGGACTGGCTCTCCCAAGGCCGTCAGTAGTTCTAATGGAATGTTGTCTACTCCTGGGGCCTTGTTTTGACTCAGGTCTTTCAGTGCTCTGTCAAACTCTTCACACAGTATTGTATCACCGATTTCATCTTCATCTGCATCCTCTTCCATTTCCAGTACATTGCCCTTGTAACGACCCTCTATCTACTCCTTCCACCTTTCTGCTTTCCCCTCATTGTTTAGAACTGGGTTTCCATCTGAGATCTTGATATTCATACAAGTGGCTCTCTTTTCTCCAAAGGTCTCTTTAATTTTCATTTTTTTTTTAAATCCATCTTTTATTCTACATGTTTTAAACTTTTACAGTGTGTAGATACATCCTTTAGGAACAATATTTTCATTTCTCCACATAACTTCCATCCCTCTCAACTGCCTTACGCCATCTTGGAACCAGTGCCTGTATATCTGCATGGCAAAATTCTATACCAACCTGTTGGAGCCACTGTTTGGCAGCATGCACAAGGGAATCATCATCTTCAAACCATGTTCCACAAAGAGAGTCTTTCAGTTTCCCAAAGAGATGATAGTCACATGGAGCCAGGTCAGGACTGTAAGGAGAGTGTTTCAGTATTGTCCATGCAAGTTTTGTGATCTCTTCCATGTTTTTTTGACTAACATGTGGCCGTGCATTGTTGTGCAACAGCAAAACATCCTGCTTTTGCCGATGTGGTCGAAAACCACTCAGTCGAGCTTGAAGATTCTTTAGTGTCGTCACATATGCATCAGAATTTATGGTGGTTTCACTTGGCATGATGTCCACAAGCAAGAGTCCTTTAGAATCGAAAAACACTGTAGCCATAACTTTTCCAGCAGAAGGTGTGGTTTTGAATTTTTTTTTTCTTTGGGGAATTTGCATGATGCCACTCCACTGATTGCCTCTACATCTCTGGTGAAAAATGATGGAGCCATGTGTCATCACCTGTAACAATTCTTCGAAGAAATTCATCTCCACCATTCTCGTACTGTTCCAAAAGTTCGCTGCATACCATTTTTCTTGTTTCTTTGTGAGCCACTGTTTACATCCTGGGAACCCACGTGGCACAAAACTTCTGTTACGCCAACAATATGAGTATTCTGAAAACACTTCCTTCCCCTATCCCAAAGTAGCGTGACAATTCGTTCACTGTGATGTGTCTGTCAGTAGTCACCAATTCGTTAACTCTCTGCACATTGTCTGGAGTGTGTACAGTACGAGGCCTGCCACTGCAAGGACAATCCTCAATATTGCCGTTCCCACTTTGTCACGTAACCTGCTTGCCCACAGACTAACTGTACTGTGATCGACAGCAGCATCTCCATACACCTTTTTCAACCTCTTGTGGATGATTCCCACTGTCTCATTTTCACAGCACAGGAATTCTATGACAGCATGTTGCTTTTGACAAATGTCAAGTGCAGCAGCCATCTTGAAGACATGCTGTGGTGGTGCCACTCATGGGAACAGGTTGAACTAAGTTTGAAAACAAGCATGAAGGATGGGTTGTATCTACACACTGTAAAACTTTCACACATGCAGAATGAAAACTGTATTTTTACAAAAATAGTGTGCATTTCTTTTGGAGTGACCCTCGTAGTTTACTTTATTTGTTGGATTTAGTCCTACAATTTTGACAGTTTGAACTTCAGCTATGTTCTTATTTTTACAGCTTATTTAAATTGCCTACAACTTTAACTGTAGGGTCCTGAATTGTAACATGTGTTTTTGAGGTGTTCTGAGTCAAGCAGTTGAGTTGGAACCTTGTTTCTATGCTATTTATTAAATTAGTATACAGGCAGTGACTTTTTTTTCTTTTTTGCTTCATAATTTTCGGTTAAAACAACTGTCTCATCAGGAAACAGAGTTGGTGGAAAGGTGATACTAATAGTTAAATCAATAAAATGAACAGAAAGAGAACAGAACCTTGAGATGCATCTTGTGACACTGTTCTTCATTTTGAAGGATGATTTGGTGCATCTGAGGAGATCATAACTACTTGCCTTTGGTGACGTAAGTTTGATGCAAGCAAGAGTAGTGCACTATCACTAATCCCACACTTACCAACTTTGTAGATTAGGAAGGTGAGGCTACAAAGCTGAAGGCTTTCGTGAGGTCACAGAAGATTCCTGCCATTTTTATTATTCTTGTCTAGTGAAACACTAACCTTGTCAACAAAGTTATTTATGGCATAATTTTTTTCTGTGCTAGAAAAAATACTGGTTGCTTACAGTAATGCCACATTTTCAGATTCTGTATCTGTGTAGCATTTACTTCTTCAAACACTTTTGACAGGACAGGAAGAGGAGGGATAAGTTTATAATTTTCCACGGCTTTCCTTGACTCTTCATTGAAGCTGGTATATATCTTTGCTCAAAAGACTGATTTATTAATGCAGCTAAGTGGATTACCTGTTATTTTATACTCTGATACATGATGACTACATTTGTGGGTAATCTTTCCTAACCTGTGGAATTTTTGTTTGTTGGTGATAATAAAATATCTTCTATATCCATTGTCAAAACATTACAGAATTTTGTGCAGTTCTCAAATTTTTTATCAAACCCTAAGGGGCTTACTTATCTTGAGTAATCTTCTGTAAAGTGTTCACTACATTTTCAAAAAATTCAAAGAATCAGTCTGATATTTTTTGCTACATCTACAATGGTGTCATTTTTGAAGCTGAAGTTAAGAGATTTAACACCTAATTCAGTTTTAACTATGGACTACCCTGTCTTTGATTTACTTTTATGTCTCAATATCACCCACTGTTTCGATATTTGTTTTACTGCCTTAACAGTACTAATTTCATGTATATATTGTGTGGTCTCAGTGGCTATGTTTTTGGAGTAGCTCAGCCAACTACATTATCTGGAAACTGTTACATTTTAGTTATTTTACACACATGCAACGTGTTAAAAATTATGAATATTGATAATACTCTATTTTGGGCACTAATATAAATCTAATACTACTGTCCCTTTACCATACAACATGCCAAAAATTTGTTTTTGCCTTGTGGAAGAACTTTCACTGTTTCTACATTCAAGTCTCAGAGCTATTTTTTTTTTAAATTCCCAAATGATCTTGTTGCTATTGACTGGTTGTGGCAGACACTTGATGGCCATGTACACAACACTGCTACGTGCTGAACCCTGTGAAATGGTGAGCATCTTTTAAGTACATTACAGTATCAAAGAAACCATAAAATGGCAAGAGGAAGTTCACTATATACAATTACATGGTTTGTAGGCTTAATTTTGTGGGTTACAATGATGAACATAATTATCTCATGGTGCACTGCAACCACTGTCTTACAATAAGAGGGTAGGTTAGAATCACTGACAGGCAGTTATGTGAAATTTGCAGCTATATTCACACCACCAAGTGTACTTCCAATGCGAATCTCTAATTGCCACCACAAGTACTACTCTCATCTTTTCTTACAGGCCATGACATGTGAATAAAGGGAGTTGGCTCTGAAGCATTTAGGCAATGCTGAGTTCGCTATGTTGGCCTCTTGTACCACCTTGCTACACCAGTTACTGGATTCCTTGATATGGACTTGTTTCCTGTTGGTGTGTTCTTAAGTTGTTTACTTGTAACTCTCATACTGGAACTTGTGTTACTGACGACTGGTGTTACTTGTAATATTCCTATATCAAATTTGTTTTTAACCTGTGGCACCAATGAGATCGATACCAGAATCGATCTGAGTATCGTCTTTGAACTAAGCTAAGCTTTGCTTGTGTAAAGAGGTGAATAAATGAACTACTGTAAAATGGGAGTGTTGTTTGGTGAAACCAACCCGAACTTCCTCCGCAAACCCATGCTGACTGTCGTGCTCTAGGCTCATATCTGTCTCCACTGCTTTGGGGTTACTACTGTGTATTACTAAAACACATGTATTATTACTTTCATAAAATATATTACAGCCATAATCAAGCCCAGAACAAAGAGCAGTTTTAAAAACTGTAGCAATAGAACCTGTCAGTCAGGCACATTTTGTCATTAAGACATTTCATTACAAGAAAAGTCATCAATAAAAGGAAGAGAATTATAATTTTTTCCTCAAAAGTACTAACATAAAGGCTGTTACCTTATTTTTTGTCATGGCATTAAAATTTCAAAAACATTTGATCCACCTTCCTTTCAACTTGTTGATGCCATCCATAAAACTGTCTGGTAAAACTAGTAACCATCCGTGAACCACTTTTGTGATATTAGCATCGGCACACTTATGAATGAACAAATGTTCATTCACAATTCCAAATAAGCAAATTTGGGTTAGATGTTTCAGCATTTCAAAAGTCATCACATGGCACATCTTCAGAATGTATTGTCATGGGGCAGCAGTACTCTTTGTGAGAGAAGGCCCCAATGTTTTGATTCTGTTGCAGCCTTCAACTGTCTGGCTGATATTTCAATGTAGTTAGCAGTGGTCATAGTTTACTATTTGCCTGGACGTGCACTAATATAGGGTCCTTAACATCTCAAAAGTTCTTAAGTATGATTCTCCAAGTGGAAGCCAGTGTCTTGAATTTTTTACTATCAGTGACAAAGTGTTTTTCCACTCCACAGAATATCTCTTACTCCTGGTCAACAACTGTACACCTACAACTCATCTCCTGCCCAGTTCAATAAAAAACCATCTATTTCACCCTTGAGGTTTGCCAATGACATTGTAATTCTGTCAGAGACAGCAAAGAACCTGGAAGAGCAGCTGAACAGAATGGACAGTGTCTTGAAAGGAGGATATAAGATGAACATCAACAAAAGCAAAATGGGGATAATGGAATGTAGTCAAATTAAACCAGTTGATGCTGAGTGTATTAGATCAGGAAATGAGACACTTAAAGTAGTAAATGAGTTTTGTTGTTTGGGGAGCAAAATAACTGATGCTGGCCAGAGAATAGAGGATGTAAAATGTAGACTGACTACGGCAAGGAAAGTGTTTCTGACAAAAAGAAATTTGTTAACATCAAGTATAGAATTAAGTGCCAGGAAATATTTTCTGAAAATATTTGTGTGGAGTGAGCCATGTATGGAAGTGAAGCAGGAAGATAAACAGTTTAGACAAGAAGAGAATAGAAGCTTTCAAAATGTGGTGTCACAGAAGAATGCTGATGATTAGATGGGTAGATCATGTAACTAATGAGGAGGTACTGAACAGTATTGGCGAGAAGAGGAATCTGTGGCACAACTTGGCAAGAAGAAGGGATCAGTTGGTAGTACACATTCAGAGACATCAAGGAATGACCAATTTAGTACTGGAGGAAGCGTGAAGGGTAAAAATCATAGAGGGAGACCAAGAGATGAATAAGCTAAGCAGATTCAGAAGGATTAAGTTGTAGTAGTTATTCGGAGATGAAGAGGCTTGCACAGGATAGAGTAGCAAGGAGAGCTGCATGAAACCAGTCTCTGGACTGAAGACCACAACTATAATAACCCAAGTGCTCTTGATGCTGCACATGTTTATGACCATTGGTCAACTATATACCAGTGTACTGTATAAAATCAATAATTTATGTTTTACTCTATAGCGATGCTTCTTGGCACAGATTCAATGACTGATCTGCCGTTTCACATTGTGATTCCTTCCAACAGATTCAGGTTGTAGTGTGTACACTGATACCCACAATGAGCATGAGTAGTAAGCTTTGTGAATTCAGTAATCTGTAGTATACTGTTATCCCTTATTAAAGGGTCTTTCCTCCACAAGCAATATTATGATAATCACTGGGGAAGTTTTTGTAATAGGATCACGGCTTCCTCTCCCCACCCAAGTTAAAGTACTCTCCACCTGATCAAATATTACCTAAAATATGGGCAGGATTGGCATCAACACTATACTTTCAGGTCTGTTTCCACAGAAATCATTAATGTTCTTTTCAGTTTTTTCTAACGTAAGATGCTTTATCATCACAGTCAAAACACAGGATCCTGCCAGTCATCTGAGGTGACATGAGCCATCATTTGGGCTTTGTCTTTCAGTGCTTCTGTGAAATCACCATTTATATGAATGTCAAGAGACATAATAAAAGCTACTCTTACCACTTATCCTCCTTACTGACTCCCAAACTGATATTTATTTTATAGAGCAATTAATAGTATTCAGAAATTAGTGCCATGTTTTTTCTGATAATCCAACTAGCAGCAAATCTTAGAAAAGAATGTTACATTAAAAAATATGTATATAATGATGAATAATACCATCCAACTGTCCCAATCACAGCCCACACTGCCCATTACATCTGTGGACATACTCTCTCACAAGACCTGGGTAGTTCTGCACCATCAGTTTCATTGAACATGCTGCTAATATGGTCCATTATCAACTTAATTACACTATCTCATTGTCAAAAGATAGCTAGATGGCTGTGTAGCATTCAGAAAGTAATGTAAGAAATGCATAGCCTCTCAGGTGAGCACAGAGAAGTTTACTGTGGCTGATATGTGTGTATTGAATACCACCGAATGAGATGCTGCTAGTGATACTTGGCTCTCACCTCTGGCCCCTGTCGTAAGAAAGAGGGGTACATGATATTGGCTCAAAAAGGGTTAATATGATAAGATAAATGAGACACTGGGCACAAGACCCACATTAAATAAGGGAATAAATGGATGCATTGATAGAGAAAGACAAGGAATTTGGGACATGGCAGAAGTGGCAGGAGAACTTAACAGTTTGTAAAGGGACACCCTCCTCAAACAATATCCTACTATTTTTTTATTTTTTTTAAATAGAAATAATCAATACCATGTATACTGTCTATTCTGTAATAGTGAACATTATGTCATCTGTTTAACTGAATGAACTTCATTTGATTTTGTATACAATGCACTATATTTCAGGCTAAAATGTATAAAAAGAAATTAATTTGTTGCACTATGTATGTATGGTTCGAATTGCCCTTCTTTTAAAAATATTTGAAATTACAAAATTTCTGGCATACTTAAAACTCATATTATTAATTGCACAATCTAATGCTAATAATTAAATTTATTTCTGGATTCATTTACAAAATAATCATATATTTTAGCAAAGATTCTCCTCTGGTCAAGAAAGTTTGTAAACTCTTTGGAATGTTGTGAGTACCGCAGAATTTTGGTAGTAGTGGGCATACCTCTGATGAAATGAGACTTATTTTTGATTGTGTCACCAGCAATGTAATTTGTGGTGTGATGGAAGTGAAAATTGTAAAGTCAGTGTGATTTAGAAGAATGGGATAAAATAAAAGAAAATTATAGCAACAGATAATTCTTCATCAGTTATTTTGTATTCAGGAAACCGACAACGTTAAATCAAAATTTCAGCTGCAAGAATGTACCCCTAGACACAATAATTGGAGCTAAGAACAACAAGGAGAGAAAATGAAAATAAGTAAAAAGTTTTTCCTATGTATATCATACGGCTCTTGAAGCTTTCGAAACTTTTATAGACTGAGAGTTTTAATAGTGATGTTGGGAGGGTAAGATTACAAGTGTGGGTGTCATCCGGGATCTGTTGACTGATAAAGTTTTATCTGTTGCAGAAGAAGAAAGCACAATTATTTGTGTTTGCAGTTTTTATCCAAATGAACTTCAATCACTTGATGAAGGAAGACCTGAGCGCTGCCCAACAAAGTTGGATCAACAGTGATGAGATAATATTAACCATGATGGACCGGAAGAATTGAAAGAGAACTTTACAATTATGACGAGGGACATCAATAAGGAAAAAGATAAGTACAGAATATTTGTGAAATTAATATTATTCATGGACTCATGTGATTGGTAGGAAAATGAATAGAGACAAGGACAGTGAAAACCAATATTTTGCTGTTGATTTAGCAAAATTAGAGGAAATGAAAACAGAACTGCCTGAAAACAATAATAAAATGGACAGGGTACAATACCAAATAAAACAACTTAGTAATCGGGTTTCGGAACTAAAAAAATGAGTTCTCAGATGGATTAAAAAGTGTGAATGAAAAAGTTGATGTCTTAGAAAGTAAATTTATTGTTTTGGAAAGTTTTCACAACAGGAGAAGAATGTTAATGATTGACCCTGTCAACAGAAGGTCATAGAGGAAACAATGGAACAGAACTTTAGTAGTTTAGATGAAAAAAATTTAAATGTTCGAAACAGTATGCTAACTAATGTCAATGTTTTAGATCAAAACATTTTAGTTGCTCAGGAAAATTGTATTCACAAAAATCTGTATTCAAATAATGGTATTGCATGGTCCACAATTCCAATCAAAAGTTTTCCGTCTGACAATTTACATCCAGTGCATTTCCTACACCATTGTAGGGGTAGTGTCAGGCATGAGTGAGGATCAAAAAATTAAATTTTTTAAAAGACGTCTTAAAGGCAAAGCTCTGTCATTGGTAAATCTAAATTTATAACATATCAAAGTTTCGAAAAAAGTATTTAAAATAAATTTTGGTCAGAGTCCAAACAAGGGAGAATTAAAAGTAAATTTCTGAATGGTCCATATTATAGGAATATGGTCGGTACACTGAAAGAGTTTTGTAAGAATTAACTTAAGAAATTAACACACCTTAACAAACCATTTGACAAAATGACATTGATTGACATACTGAAAAGGAGATTAGCAGAAAGGTTGCAGTGGGACTTAGTACATGGACCTGATGGTTGCCTTCAACATCTTTACAATATTTTGACAGGCTGGATAGGGCAGTAGAAAGAAGCATGTACCATAACAATCAAAATGATAAGAGATCACAATGGTATCACAGTGTTTTGGAATACTATGTTTAATTATGATGATGTAGATACTAATCACAAACCAGAATGTAAGGGTAATAGGAATTGTGGTGTAGTGTGTACTAATGATTTCTTCTCTTGGTCTGATAACAGTGTTATTGATGTATGGAAAACATATGATGACTGTATTGGATCTGAATTAGCTGGTATTTTTTATGTAGATGTGAATGAGAGCTGTGAAATGACAGAGGTTGGGAAGTCTGAGACTAGTAGCTTATTGCAAATGAATGTAGGTGAAGTGTGTGACTTTGATGGTAATGAGACTTGTGTTGTTAATGACGTTGTTGTTAAAGTAATTTTGGAAGAATACGATGATGATGATGATGATGATGATGAGTATCAGGCATTTGTGGAGTTAAAGAATAATTAAGTTTCAGAGTCGTTTGTGAATGCAGATAAGGTAAGTGATGTTTGTGATATTGTAAGTGAGAGTCATGGAATACCAGTCCAGTCAAAACAGCTTTTCATTACTGTCATGCAGAGTAATGATCCAAACAGTATAGGTGAGGTATCTGTAAGCCTAGAGAATAAAGGTGAAAACTTTTTGAAGTTTGTTTGGGACCAGATTGATGATAACATAGATAAATGCGCAATATGGAATAATTTAACTGTGGTTAGTCAAAATTTGTATCCAAATTGGTGGAATGAAGTGAAAGATGATCTACGTAGGAAGTGTAATTTTGACAGTAATATATTTTGTTTTCCTTCTGTAATAAGTGATGTTAGTAATGCTAAGGAATCCATTCAGTGTGTTCACTTGACATGTGTAACCAAAGTAATGCTATGATACCAGTAAAGTAGATAAAACCCTGCACAAACATTGTATATATAGCATTTCATGAAATTGAAAATGATCTTTTACATGAAGTGTCTAATAGCAGAGATTATGATTCAGATTTTGGACGTTCCTACATTAAGATTAAGATTGATCAGTGGGAAGGGAACTGTTTGATTGATACAGATAGCCCAATCTGTGACACTGCTGAACAATTTAGAGACAAGATTAAATATAGAAAGAATTTTCTGGAAATGCCCATTACACGTGTAAAGATAAGAGGAGCTACTGGTATGTGAAGCAAATATGTAAAACGTCAAGTACTGTTAATGTTTAGTATAGATCACAAGAGATATGAACGTGGATGCTTAATGATACCTAGTCGAAAAGAATATATTCACTATGTCTGTAGATTTTTAAGACTATGTAATCGTGTTTTGTTTACCATGAATGTAGTATGTAAGAGCATGTTGGTTAAGAAAGGAGGAGAAAAGACAGACCTGTATATAAGGTACACAAGGGTATTTTATTCAGGAGACATATGACTGACTCAGAGGACTGGAAACTATGTTGGCCGGAGCACCGTATTGATACTTTAATTACTTATACGCATGAGAGTTTTGCTCATTGTGGATCAACCAAATGCACACAAAAGATTCAGGAAAACATATATTTTTATAACATATGAAGAAAAGTCAATAATTACCTTGATCTCATGTCTTTGAATGTTTATGGACCTCTACCCAAGTCTCAGAACGGATTTTGTTATGTTTTTGTGGTGGTTGATGTATTTTTGAAGTTCATAAAGTTGTTTCCTCTTAAGAAAACTACCAGTAAGCAAATCATCTCTAAATTGGAAAACATATATTTTCTTCAGGTTGGTATTCCTAAAAAAATTTTATCTGACAATGGTTCTTAGTTAACATTAAAAGCTTGGAAAGATTTTATTGATCACACAAAAATAAGGCATATTCTAACCTTGGTGTACCGTCCTTCGAGTAACCCTGCAGAAAGAGACATGAGAGAGATTGGAAGACTGTTAAAACATATAGTAGAAAGAGCAAACATTGGAAAATCCAGGATGGAATGTAACAATATTAGAGAAGGAAAGTTGCTACTCACCATACAGTAGAGATGTTGAGTCTCATTAGGCACAACAGAAAGATTCACACAATTATAACTTTCGGCTATTAAGGCCTTTGTCAGCAATAGACACACATACACACATGCACAAACACACTCACACAAATGCAACTTTCACACATGTCTGCAGTCTCAGCCAACTGAGGGTTTCAGTCTGCAGACATGGGTGCAGGAAGTTAATGGCCGAAAGCTATAACTGTGTGAGTCTTTTTGTGTGCCCATCGAGACTCAGCACCTCCGCTGTATGGTGAGTAGCAACTTTCCTTCTCTAATATGGTTACATTGTAGAAAGAATCTTACCAGTTGGATGCATTATGTCAGTGATTTTGAGGATATTATCAAAAGCTTACATCATTCTTCAAGAAGAAGAAGAAGAAGAAGAAGAAGAAAAAAGGCAAATTTGTTTTGTACCATCAAATGTATTACAAAATTTTGTAAATAATTCACATATTTCATAACATATTATTTCAAACAACACTTATAGGGAAACAAAAACAAACTAATTATTACAATAGCAGAAAGAGAGAGAGAGAGAGAGAGAGAGAGAGAGAAAGTGGTTGCTTTAACTACCTTTTTCGCAAGTCTGCATGAGATATAAATCGTAGCACAAACTCTGAAAATCTCTCTCGCACATACAAATGTAAGCACGCAAACACATATTGACAGTAGAATTCTTCACTGCTTACAGGATATGGGTGGACACTCATGTGGCAGTCGTAAGTAGGGGGTGTTTTGATGTATGGTTGCGTATGACTGGCAAATAAATCTATCACGCTTGAATTGAAAGCTTCAATTTTATATCCAAATGACTTTTCATAGGATAGCATCCCTAAGACACTCAGTCGTTCTTCTTTCATGGTGTTTCATAGAAACGTTTTAATTCTCTTGAGCGTCAAAAAGCACTGCTCAGCTTCTCATGTCGAGATAAGCCTCGTGATTAGCAGTTTCAAAACTTTAACAGACCCTTTGAACGTGTCACGAAGCTCATCCTCTAGAATCAGTGAAAGAAATGGAACTGTGCCAGAAATTGTTCACAACTCTGGCCTAGCTGAGAAGACTTGAAACTCACCCTTCATCTTTCTTTTTTTCCAGGAATGTATATGCCTCTGTAATTTCAAGGTATTTGTCTGGAAATTTTGGGATGTATTTGTCAAATTGATTTATGTCAAATAAGTTGGCTGCATTGAGGTGTCCAGTGACTCATCAATAATCGGCGGCTTCTTGGTGGGCATTGTCTCATTTTGGAAACTAATCTCATTAAGGATGGAATTACCACTTCAAAGTTCTGTATGTCTTGTTTTGCTTTGGCCAGTTCAATTATCTTCTTCTGAAGCTGAGTCACAAGTACGTCTGCATGACGCATTATCTTATAGGAAAATGGCCAGAAAATTAATTCATTATTTTGCAGCCTTTGTATGCATGAACCAGCTTTCTGAATAGGAGAAGATGGTTTTAGGCTCTAACATGTTTCAACAACTTCCATAACAGAAATAGGATTTTCCCTGTTTTCATGTACATCTTTTATTATTCACAAATGGTATTTCCTTCTTGTGACACACACACATACACATGAGGCAAGCTTTTTAAATATTGCTATACACCACTTTTTTTAATAATGCTATACACCAGTTCTGATCTCTATGGTGATTTAGAAAAGAAAGAAGAAATACTTGAAAGCTGTGCAAAAAGGATGCGAGCTTTGCTATTAACCCATTAAGTCCCAAATTAATTTTTTTAATTGAATTTTTTATTCCTTAATTATAATGTAGATGGTGTATGAACCACAATAAGTACAAAAATAGCCAAAGAATATTTATACATGCTGATATAATGGGTGTCCTCAAAATAGGACACTGGGATATAACAGTATAATATAGCATACTAAACTGTATTCTAGTCTCAACTATTTATTTCTTGTGAAATGGTACAATCCACTTCACACACAGTGTTACACGGCATTTAACACAATATGTTTTTGGTTTCCCGTTGTATTTAGCACTTACACGTCTTCTTTGCATGCTTCTTTTGTCAATCATATGACCATTTCTATCAAACGTGATATCTGGTATCACTCTCAACTGACTTGATGGGTATTCCATTGAACGTCCAATATTCAGTCTTCCAGTGTCCAATTTCAGGTATGTAACTGTAACAGTACGTCTGAAATCCAGTAAATCCTGTGCATTTTTCCCATGTACTAGTCTGTAGAAGAGTCAGGCATTTACGAGGGCCATTTCCAGCAAATGTGTAATAGGACCCAGTACCATTTTTTCCCTCTAATTACCGTCGCATATTTTCCAACTAACCAGTCATGGTGGTCAACACCTCCCATGTACGCATTATACGACTTCAAAACGGCAGGTTGTTACACTTGCGTCTTCTTACTTGCTTGTCTACTGTACCGCGTAGCTGCTCCCAAAGGTTCAACTTGGTCAAAATTTGTATCAATTGTAATGAATCTGTTGTCGTCCCATCAAACAAATAAGACTTACCCCATTTCTGTCGAACTGGTAGTCATAGTTTCCTCGAACTGTCTTTTTCAGCTCGTTGCTGCTCAGTAGTGCACAGTCACCGACTCGATTCTCTCTGACAGTCCCAGTTGCTCGAAAACCCAAATTTCTCAGATGAATCAGAAGATCTCTACTAGTGAAGAAACTGTCAAAGTACACACAATGATTCTCAGGATTTTCAATGTAGTCCAAAATGTTTAGGACTACTCTTGATCCCTTGCAGTATCTTCTGGATCCTTTCCACAGTATAAATCAAATTTGGATTAGCAGCCACTTTCTCCACAAAGAGACCACAACTTATAGCCAAATCTAATAGACTTGCCTCGGATAAACTGTCCATCTGAAACTGTATTATTTACTAATGGGTAAGATATTCATAAGTATACTTACATAATACACTGTACATTTCAAAGTAAGTCCATATCCTGTAATTTATATATAAAAGAGGGGTCGTTACTTACCTCAGAAACAAAATCCAGTAAAATGAACATGTTCTAAAAAGAAAATACATCAGAAGTAGCAGAGTTTCATATTGGAATATGCACCAATACAAATAATACTCCTATTTCGAGTACACCAAATTTTATAACAATGGAAAACAATGAATATAACTCCAATTGAGCTAACAATGCAAGTAGTTTAAAAGACACATTGTTGACTATAAATAATCGCAAAAAATCTTTGCCACATATTTCAAATATTACTAAATTGTCGATAAAGTACATACCTGTAATAACGAAACGTGTGCCTCAGTATTCAATAATAAATTAATGGTATGATTTATTGCTATTAATTTCCTCTAAGCATACATTTGTTATAAAACATCAACAAATGATGTAGAACAGTAATAGATGCAAATTAATAATTTATTGGGTATTTACAATTAAATATGTGCTCTGTCCTCAAAATAGGACACTGGTACTTAATGGGTTAACAGAGGCTGCCATAGACATAAGGTTGAACTGATGCACATAACAATGGATGTAGTTTACATTTGGGTGTTTGTCTTTAATTAATTTCGGAACGACATTCAACTTGCCACTCATAACATTTGCACTGTCGTAAATCTGAGCTATCAGTTTTGCTGCTTGGACATTTCCAATTAATGGTTCAAATTCTTTCAGAATATACATATAGTATAAGCATTCTGAATTTCTGGATTGATAAAGTTCCAAAATCTTTCAACGTGTTTTCCATCAACAACATAATGCAAATACAATAACGAATAGAAATTTGCAGGACAAATCTGTCGTTTCATCCATGATTATTGCATCTAATCAGCACATTTTATTTTTTTACAAACTTCATCATGGTACACTTCCAACATGCATTGCGGTACCTCGTACTGAACACTCTTAAAAATGTGGTACTTTGTACTGAACAGTCTTAGAAATGCCTTTGAACACTGATGTTTGACTGAGATGAACTTCAAGATCTTTATCCAGTTCTGCACTGAACTGAGGTAGCTCACGAAAAACTGCCTTATTTTGAGAGGCATCAGTTTCGTCGTCGCCCCTGAGAACCAGTTCCAAAGCGCCTCAGAACCGAATACAGTTTACAATTAAATTAATTAAATATTTACTCTTTTCTATATGTTTGTTGTGGCTGTCAATTGTTTTGTCTATAGTGAATCTAATTTCTGCTGAATGTTGGCTTTGCCTAGAAATGAAAGATTCGGTACATTATTCATGTGTTGCTTTGACATTTCGTGTACTTTCAGTTTAGTCCATATATGCCTAATATCCGTTATTCTGGTCTGACACCAATGAACATCTCCTCCAAATAACACACAAGGAAAACAAAAAAAACTGCATTTTTTTCTTCACAGCCACAAATACATTTGTTCTTTTGATAAATTTTCGGATTGAACTTACAGTATCGGCTTTTTTTGTGCTGCTGGAACATTCTGATTCGTGAATGGCCTACCTGGGGTTTTTATCTTGAACATTTTCACTGAGAGTCCTGTCACTAGATGGCGTTTTCAATCTCTCTCTTATTTTGTTCATGTCTGCTACTTTCACAGTCAACTGAATTTTCACTTACAGGTAACACTGTGCACGCAGTGATATACAGTCAGTTGTCTGACCATACAATTACTACAATGTGTTTGTACAGAACTGTATTACACGAACGTAACGAGTATAAACAGAAGTACTACACTGTTGTTTGGAAAACAGATACTCAAGAGATGGTGAATACATTAGTTATTTTTGTTCTGTACCAATAGCCCTGCTTTTGTGAAATATGCAAATATTAAAATAATGCCCGTTAGTTTCAAAATCTAAGGGCATAATTATATTCAAACTAAACGTAGCTGTTTATAACTCTACAAGGTGTGGTAGATAAGTAATGAGACTCAGTCTAGAAAAACAAATTTATTGATCCAATTTGTACAAAACGTTAATATTCTTCAAAGTACTCGCCTTGGGCGTCGACACAACGTTGCCGGCGCGTTTTCCAAGCTTCATAGGCCCCACTGTAGTCCGTTTGAGTTATCCCAGTTAGTGCCTTCGTGACAGCTCGTTGGATGTTCGGAATATCGTCGAAACGATGATCCTTCAGGCATCTTCTGACCTGTGCCTCTCCGAGCTCTGGGCTTTCGTCTCCGGGTCGTACTGGAATGTCCACGATTCGTCGCCTGTTACTACGTTGTCTAAAAAGTCTGGATTATTTTCCAAATCATTCAATATCTCACGGCAAACGTCCACTCGTTGTTGCTTTTGTTCGGCAGTGAGCACTCGGGGAACCAATTTTGCGCAAACATCCCTCATCATCAAATCTTGCGTAACAATTTGGTGAACTGTAAATTTATTCACGGAGACCTCATCGGCGATCATTTTGAGACTTAAACGACGGTCTGAGTCCAGGAGCTCTTTCACTTTGGCCACCGTTTCATCCACACGACTCGTTGAAGGGCGTCCAGATCGTTCCATGTCTTCAACGGATTCCCTCCCGTTTTTAAATTCTTTAAACCACCGGAACACTTGAGCTCTTGATAGGGAGTCTTCTTTGTAGGCCTCCGTAATCGTAGCAAAAGTTTCCGAAGCAGTTTTGACCAAGCGAAAGCAAAATTTGATTGCATACCGCTGTTCTATCAAGCGATCCATCTTCAGCATTTTCACAAGTGTCACGGGCACACAAACAACGTAATACGCGAAGCTCAACCTTCACTGCACCAGAGCTCCGACGCGACTGAGAACCGGTTCTATTGTTAGCTCAGATCCCCCACCACGTGACGTACAGGTGGAGACCCCCCTGCGAGTGACTGGGGCACCGCGCGGCGGCCAGTCTCATTACTTATGTACCACACCCTGTATTTATATTAAAAACAAAGATTCCAAGACTTACCAAGCGGGAAAGCGCCGGCAGACAGGCACATGAACAAAACACACAAACACACACACAGAATTACGAGCTTTCGCAACTGGCAGTTGCTTCGTCAGGAAAGAGGGAAGGAGAGGGAAAAATGAAAGGATGTGGGTTTTAAGGGAGAGGGTAAGGAGTCATTCCAATCCCGGGAGCGGAAAGACTTCCCTTAGGGGAAAAAAAGGACAGGTGTACACTCGCACACACACACACATATCCATCCGCACATACACAGACAAATCATTTCTGTATTCGATTTAATTAAGTATTAGCATTAACTTGCAGAAAGGTGTAACACTGGATTACAAATCATTTGAGCCCCGATGTATTCTAACATGATGGCAGATTGTGCTTCAACAGGTTCTGAACTTTACAGCTTCTGGCGGAAGGAACGTAAAGTTCTTGAGACAGAGCAGCTGTGGCTCCACCTCCATCTTAAGAAGCATGTAGAAACTAATGGCCAAGCCTTTCACACAGTGCTTGTGAGGGTAGACGGTGCCAGTCAGCAGTTGGCTCCAAGCTTCAGAAAACTACCTTGTGCATGTGCATGGCAAAACATGCCTCTTCAACTCAGTGAATACATACAGCGAAACAGTACTTTATATGCAATTCACATAGATTTGTCTTTCTTTCTTTTTCATACAAGTGGTGCCACGGCACAGCAGCGCTACCTCAGAAGCCGCCCCTGCTGTCCACTACAAATTTGTGATGATTGCATCTTGATACATATATTTGCAATGACCTGCCTTTGCTGCCTCATTCTATATGTTTCCTTGATTTCTTTGGCCATAATCCAAAAAGATCACCTGGTGATCGAACAGCACGAGCAACCAACTCTAGAACGCAGGCTACAAATCTCCTCTAAATGCTACTGAATGGTAAAACATTATTGCTATTTTTACTTTGTGCATGTACCTATGATACATTATACCGGGTATCCCAGGAGGAATGGTCAGTATTAACGGATAAGACAGGAATGATAATTTGAGGCAAAAAAGGTGGTAGACATGGTCTTTATAATGTATAGCTTAAGAGCCATGAGCACTTGTTCAGATGTGTTTCACAATAGCTCTTAAGGTACACATTTTAGAGTCAATGTTCACTGTACTTTTTTATTGATTTGGTCCACACTATCACCCCTCAAAATATGGAAACAAAATAGCTTGCAACGGAAGAGATTTGCTTCACAGTATTGAAGGTGAAGAAATGCTCACAGCTCTTAAGGTTAGCCCCTGTTTACTAGACTGTTACTGCTTTGAATGATCATTCCTGTCAAATCTCTGAATATTGACCATTCCTCCTGGGCCACCCAATTTATAATGTGATGGTATGTTTGTTAAGTTTAATCTCAAGTTCTAATTTATGATAAAAATATTGTTTAGTTTAAGGTCAAAGACTGCTTAAAATGGAGCTATAGTCAAATAATAATTCCACTTAAAAAAACATTTTATACATACTAATGAAATTTTGTGCACTATATTTATTTATTTACATTATAATTTGTTTGCTTTTTATGATGAGTGAAAGTAAGATTATTTTTATATATATATTGCGTGTTTAGAATATATGCCGGTTCATTTGCCACAAATATATACACAGATTTGGCACAGGTAGAAGTTAAGATGTGTTGTATCGAAACTTGATAACCAGTTCTACTGCAGTTAGCAATGTAAGCACAGTATGAAATGAGGGTCTTTTAAGTCAATGCCCACTGCTTAGCTCAACTGCTAGTAGCAGAGAATTGTAAATGTGGAGGGTGTGGTCATTGCAGTCAGCATTTTGTGTAAGGTGAAGTACAGGTTGGTGAGAATAGCCAGTGTGTTTAGGCCCTGGAATTTCCCAGTTGCATTGTGAGAGATAAGTGACTGGCACTGTTTTCTGTAAACACTTGTTGACAGTAACAAAAATCATACTTATAAGGACTTGGAATAGTTTGTTGTTGTTTCACTGACAGAATTTGGCCATGAGCCAATACATAAATTTTCTACATGTGATAAGACTCTGAACAACTGTTGGGACTTGTCCACTCTCATCCCTTCTTAATCACTTGCACTAGCATATCACAGAGGAGCACAAAATACTTAACTCTCAGTCTACGGCTATTTTGTAAAATCCTTTGTTACAATACGCATCCTGGAACTATACAGTAGCTACAATAGTGTACTAGAGAACTGAGTCTGTCAGATGACTGAGACAAATTTAGATGGAGACACGTTAAAAAGAAATTAACATCATCTACCTATTGGCCAATGCTGGTGGTCAGACAATGCACATGACCTTAAAACATGTACCACATGTCTCCTAAAATAGACAGCAATTCAGTTGGTATGCCAGCTGCATGTAACCTTCATGTCTTGATATAAAATACTTTCTTTTAATATGACAGTGGTCTCTCTGAAGGCAGATTAAAATTACTTCTTAGCACCTCGGCAGGAGGAAGCAGAAATGCTATGGCTATATTATTTGTTTTTACCAACGCAGTTTGGTATTACTCAACCCTAGTCACTCCTCCTCCAACTGACACATGACCCTGTACCTCAACTGGGATGTAACTGCATGTATAAGAACATCATCAACATAGAGCAACTGCAACAGCTATGCAGTTGCCTGTAGCTGTTTCATTGCCTTGATTTCCTATGTGCCCTGGGACATAGCAGAATACCACCATTCCCTACCCCTGCAGAAGGAAAAGGGAGCTGTGGATCATCTGAACTTATTTGTCTCCTGGGTACATGCAATGGATGGCCTGAAGGGCAATCAGGGAGTCTTCCAACTTTTCTCCAATCCAGGATGTGATGGGTGCCTTCATCTCATCATCTACGGTGTAGTGATTACCCTGAGGTCTCTCTGCAGTAGAGAAAAAATGAAAATGGCAAGATGCGAGGCTGAGGGAGTAAGGAGGGTGCAGAATGGGTTCAGACTTCAGGTTTTGCAGAGGCTTTTTAGTTGTGCACAAGATGTCTGTACCAGTATTGTCACATTGCTAGATTATTGTTCAATAATGAATTGGCCACATTCCTTGAATATTTCAATATGATCTGTAATATGCTTCTGAGTGATTCACCTTTCATTTTGAATCAAATTGTCAATGAATTCATGATGTTTATCATCTGTGGCAGCAATCAAATTTTCGCTATGTTATGGCTTTTCTAGGCTCGCAACTACAAACTTTCATTACCCCTTCATTTACAGTTGACCTATAAAAGGCATCATCACCACAAACAGGCTTTAAATGACTATGAATCTCACTAAGAGTCACTTTTTCAGCAGTTAAAAAGTCAATCCCAGTATGCTGTTTAACTCATGTTGACATATCAATAGAATATGTTTCCATTGTACAAGCATGTGTGCATTACTTTTCAGCCTACCCTCGTAGTTCAACACAAAACACTGTGAAATCAATAGGTAAGGAATTAGTGCAATTATATTCAGGACGTGTCACCGAGCAGCCGATGGAGTCTCCCTGCTTAAGCCCTTGGGTGTAAACTACAACATAATTGCAGCCCTTGGATAAAATTCTGTATAACATGGATTTCAAAATGTAGATCTCAATGTACCCTGATAAATCTAAAGTAATTCTACATCTTCTCATTAACCGAGTGGTGAATTACTTCATCTTCGATTAAGAATTGTAAAATGGTTTAGTTGAGATGCAGCAAGTCCTGCTTAATGTGACTTCCAAATGACCCGACTGCTCATGGTATATTTATGAATATTCATTTTGTTGATTGATGAGCAGTGGTATGGAACGCTGCTGATTGGGAGGCCAACAGTAGATTGTAACATTTTTCAGTGACAGTGACTGAACTGAAACACTCTGCTATTGTCTGTTCGATGTCTCTAGGTGCAGACTGGAAATCCCATGAAGCACACTAGGTACTGGTGCCATGAGATATTTGCCAGATATCCTCCATACAGTTTTTCATGTCTCTGAAGAGCTAGTGGTACAGTTTATTGAATTCAGAAATACTTGCCATGAACTTTTCTTGTTATCTTTATTATCCATGCATTTGGCCTCGCAACCTGAATTGCTCCAAGGTTCTCCACAGGTGGTTGACCTATGAACTGTGACAAAACCATACATCTGAACCTAACTGTGAAGTAACATTTGTCTTCCATCATGGGAAATGTTGTCTCTGAAGTTGGTCAGAAGGTTCTGGAACACATTCATCAGCAGCAAGGTGGGTCACACTTCTAATGTAATCCACCCAGTCTTGGTGCTCAAAAACAGTCAGTCAGTTGTACAGAATCCAGTTTAGTCCACTGAGAATCTATTATTGAGCTTTCTTTCAGGGATTACTCTGACTGAGAGGTGGATCCACCTGAATGCAAGTCACCAGCCACTTCCCACTGAGTAGCACCTGCGAGAGCAGGGGAGCAGAAAGTGAAGTATATGGTGCAGAATGATCCTGTCACAGTCTAAAACACATGTTAGTATCGGTCTCAAGAGAGGTAGGTCTTCTGACACAATGAGGTTTTGAAGGACTTTATCTCCATGGCATGTTGCTGTTAATCCCCATGGCACATCATGTGCACTGAAATCTCCAAGTAGGAATTGTTGTGCAATTAGTTAAGAAAAATTACAGTGTCTCTTAAAATATTTTAGGGAACCCTCCAAGCCTTTATGAGTCATTTTTTAATATACAAGAGTGACATCTTCTCAAAAGTACCTTCTTAAGATCACAAAAACTTTTTGACATGCTGGGCATGCCCTGTAATGATACACTCCTATTCATTTTTCTTGATGCCTACTTGGAGGACAAACCTTCAGTACTAAATCTGTTGACTGAGTGTTTTTATTGCTTAGTGAACCACCTGGACCGATGGGGTTGACTTTTTTGATAATTAAAAGATGTCATGGTGTTTACGGAAGCACCTAGGGATGTAAAAATATATTTAGAGCCCTGCTTCCCTAGGGTACAGCAAATGACCCAATATTTTCCAGGTAATAACTGCTTTTCACTTAAACAGCCACCCAAACCCATGAGCATGTAGCATATCTTGCTTATTTATTTATTTAAATGGAGGTTTATTCCATGTGAAATATTTCATGTGCTTAGATAGCACACAGTACTTATGCACACTTTGAATCACAGAGAGGCCACCATTCCAAGTAGTATTTGAATGAATAAGAATAAATAATGGATTTAATTTATCCATAGATTTTTGTGTTGCCAACCATCACTGTGCCTCCTAATTCACAGACATTTATTTAATATGCAAATGATCCTGAGTTACGACTGGTATAACTGCACAATCATGAATAAAGCCTGTTATTGCAGTTGGAACAGTTGTAGGGTACATATGTAAGCATATGTGACCTACCCCTAAGTTGACATAAATGAGCTACCGTGAGTTATGCATTTGTCCAATCTGCCTTGATTGACTGCTGTCATTTGCAAAGAGGCATCCAGATACAATATTAAATGTGAGAGCTTGTCTCTCTTTGCCCCCTTCTCTACTGGATAGTCCTCTTTGAATTCGATCTTTGTCCAAAAGCTAAACTAGAAATCAACCTTTTTTTTGTGCACGTATGGTACTTAACACATTGCCGTCCGCACGTCTTGTACAAATCCATTCGCTTGGTGCTGGCAGTGCTAAGTCGGATTACTGTTGGTCACCTCGGCTTCGCGTATGTCGATGGAGGACATATTGAACTGCATTCCTTGCCCAATGGCTGCAATGTTTTCACTGCAGAGCTGGTGGCTATATCTCGCACTCTTGAGCACATCCATTCATGCCCTGGGAAGTCATTTCTTCTGTCTACTGAATCCTTGAGCAGTATATAAGTTATCAACCAGTGCTACCCTCATCATCCTTTGGTAGCGACCATCCAGGAGTACATCTATGCCCTGGAATGGTCCAGTGGTTCAGTGATGTTTGTCTGGACCTCAGGTCACGTTGGAATCCCAGGCAACGAACTTGCTGACAGGCTGGCCAAACAGGCTACACAGAAACCATTTATGGAGATCGGCATTCCAATAACTGAGAGCGTGAAAGTCCTCCATGCGGGCCTCTCGCAGGGGTTCTGTGTTTCTCTGCCGGCTCTGCATTGGCCACACTTGGACAACCCATGGCTACCTCCTGTGCCGTTAAGACCCGCCACTTATTCTCACCCATGTGGCATTGTTTTACTCGGAACAAGGGCCAATGACCAAGCAGTTTGCTCCCTTCCCCCCTCTTTTAAACCAACCAAGCTGAATAAAAAGTCAAACATCATTTGCGGAAGCTATTCACCATACTGGTGCAATGCTTCAAATAAAAAAAAAAGGAAGGATCTTCTTCCTTTCCTGCAACCACCATTCACAACACTTCTCACTTCACTTTCTAGCCATGTAACTTCTAGTTAACCCCCCCTTCCCACCATACATTACAAACCACATTATCCTACTTAGAGATTTCCTTTCATGGATCCAGTTTCTCAAATGGAGATCTACCTTAATAATCTATTTTAAACCTACAAATGAAAAGTTCCAGCTCAACCACATGAAGAAACTTCTCCTTTCTCCTAAAGACATTCTTGTTAGATATTCCAAGAACTCTTGCACCTTACAGCATGATCTCCCAAACCTTCCTCTGAGTCATGTCTGAAACCTCAGTCCTTACACTTGCAGAGTCAAGTATAGCCATGATATGGACACAGACAGCTCTATCATCATCATCATCATCATCATTGTCCTCTTCCTCCTTAGGAAAGGAGTACATGACAGAGGAACTACATCGATTCTTCCCCCACTGTGATATATTATACAAAACTGATCCTCATATTGCAATTCTTTAAATTAAGAATGAATTGCAAAATACCCTAAGCCCTCTCACAAGGTTTCACTTCTGCTTCAACAGAACTACTTGATCTGCAGAACCCTACGCGTATGTTCTAGGGACTGTCTAAAATACAGAAAAGACAATTATCCTGATGGTCCCATTGTGGTAGTCTTTGAAGCACCAACCACATCCATCTCTGTTGTGCTATACTAACACCTCCAACTATCTCCGGGAGCATCCCATCTTACAGCCAAGACAACTGCTTCCTAGAGTATCATAAATCCTTCCCCCACTGCCAGTCCTCCAAATGATATCTTCCATGTCATCAACTTGCCTATATCAACAAATCATACTGAATTTATTTCCTACAACCACTGAAATGTGTAAAAACAAAATATGAGTGAGCTATAACAACAACAACAACTACTACTACTAGATGTGAGTGCTTCAAGGTGGCAAACAGTGTAACTTTCATATGAAAGCAATTGTTAACAGGAGAAAATAAAATTCATTTAAATTTTTTATTTACATAAATATATTTACAATTCTGACAGCTTATAATACATTTGATTTGTCTTTCAATGTTTCCTCTTTCATATTCTTTCTTGTTGTTGTTGTTGCCTTTACAACAGAAAGCATTCTTTTCAGTTCTAACGTAAATAATTTTCTTACAATCTTTAGTATGCTTCTTGATGAATAGGATAAAACAAATTTGTACTCCAACATTTAACATCAAAAGTGATAAAAACAGATTGCACTTTTTAAGAACCATTCATATAATACAGTATTGAAACACTTGCATCCTTTCAAAGAAATAATCTTTTATTTCACATCTGCTTCATATAAAGGGTAAATAATGTGCATTAACTAAAAATTACTGAAGCAGCTACTCACAGCCATGTTCTTAACATTACAGGAAATCATACAAAGAGTCTCAACATTACATTGCTAAACTACCCTCCTGAATCAAAATAGTGGACATTCTTAGAAATAACAAATCCTCTTCCTACCAGTAATTCTAGGTAAGTAAATTAAAAACTTGGACAAATGAAAAAATTATAATCACATCAGCTCTATCTCATAGCAACTCCTCCAATTTTTTTAAGGCCTGAATCACTGCCAGTTCCTTTACATATTAATCATGTCATAAAGGAAGCACTAAAATGCTAGTCATAAAATGTCACTGGTTAAAGGAAAGAGCAGATGCAGAATGCACTAATTGCCATAACAAGAAATGGAGAGCACAGTTTCTCTTGAAGATGGAGCAATAAACTGTGGACAGAATCAAGCACTTACCAGCTTTCCATTTATGCCCGAAGTGAGAGAATACAGGCTCAGTGCTCTGCACTTATGGGTATCTATAGCAAGTTGCATAAAATGATGCTTTATGACTGTGACAGTCAGTGACTCAAGAAGAGGCGCAATATTTTCAAAAATTTCAGGTATGTTAAGGAAGGGAATGGAAGGAAAGAGCAACAAAATGCGATCTGCTCATCCTTCCAGTGTCTGGAGTTCAAGATAAAAGTCAGTAAAAAGAAAACAAAGGAGTGCAGTTACTGCAGTGTATCAGAACTGGTGTACAGAGAAAACTGCAATAAGTGCAAAAGCTTCAAAATCGTTACAATATGTGAACCAGAAAATTAAAATTAAATATCACATTATGTTACCTCAAAAATTTTAACAATCAATAATTTATAAGTAACATAAGGCTACTCAGCTGCCAACTGCCACCACACCATACATGCAAATAATGAACACAAGGGGATAATTAAATTATAGTTCAAGTATACAAGCATTACAACAGGAATTGACACATGACTCTAAACACAGGAACAGTGGAGTTATTTCTCAGTCATACATTTCAAAATGACTTGCAGAATACAGAGCTGGGCATAGTTTAATGATACAGTTTGCTCACAAAGAGATGAACGAGGACTACCCACTTCTGAATTGGCAGAAATCGGTTGAGTTTGGCCCGCTCATGTTTCGTGTCCAGCCACAGCAATCTAATACAGAACCTTGCAAAATGATTGTTGTGCTGTGTTGTTTAACAAACACATTAATAGATTTTTTAATGTGTGACGTGTGGTTCCTGGCCCATCATGAGCAGCACCAGGTACTCTTTCCACTCCTCTGAAAAGGGGAAGGGACAGCAGAGCAAAAATAAAGAGCTTGTGTCCAACCGCTTGGAGCATAAACTGACATATGAACAGAAGTGTAGTGTTAGCACTGTGAGATGTAAGTGCGGCTTGTTCCCACCACCCCACCCCTCTCCCTTGCCAGCCAATTGCTGGGAGTTGGTGGGTGGGGCTTGCGTCCTATGACCCCTCTCTCACCCCCCTCCCCCTCATAATTGATTCATCTCCTTGTGAACACACTATACACTTCAATCCAAATGGCTCCATGTTGCATCATAAAAACACAACATGTGAAAGGTTACAGATAAGAGCAGTATTATAGGTGCTGTACCCCTTGATATCCAGATTTCTTCTGACCTTGAAACTTTAATATTTAATATAATTATGTACTCAAAAATATTCAGAGGAATATGCAACTGAAAAGATTATTTTTCCTCAGATGTAGCCCGTTATTATGGAATCAACATCAGAAATTCAATACACCTCTGGTTTGTTTGTTGAACCACTTTTATTTAGTTTTTCAACACTGTTTGCAAATGATTAAACTACAGATGGCATTACAAATGATGGCAGTAGAGTTTAGGCTTGTTCTGCACATCTCCTTCAAGTATTCTCCAACAGCCAATGAATATACAGTGTTGTTCTGAGCACTCTGCTGTGAATGTCTAAGCAATGCAAGCATCAAATGTTATTGTAGTGAATTGTTTAGTGAATTTTTATTCCATTTGTTGCGAGCTGTCATTGCAGATGTTGAAGACAAGTGAAAAAGTCTGCATAAGTGAGAAAGTCTGCATAAGTGAGAAAGTCTGCATGAGCAAGCGAGAGACATAATTTGCAAGATACATGCTTTCTTCAAGTACAAAGCACGTGTATGCGAGTACCGCAAATGCTGTTTGGAACTGACAACACTGGAATACTCATCTGTGCCTTGACCTATGTGAACCGCCATCATTCATGAAACAAGGTTAAGAAGTGGTCATTTATGGAAACTGTTGTGATACTCTGAATTATTTGTAAAAAATTAATTATTGGTGCACTAACTGGCAGTTCATTCTTAATATTACTGGAAGGCAGTAAAATATTTCTTCATTGCTTATGCAGAGCATCAAAGTTGAACCACAATTCTTCAAATGTATGTGCATGACAACTGAAAAACCCTGGCCCTGTGAACCCATTGGTAGAGAAGTAGTTAAAAGGATTGTTGCATTTGGTGTGTACTATGGAGAAAAAGCTTTGGTATGTAAGAAGCTTTAAGGAAAATTGAGAAGCCTCTACTTTAGCATTACTTACCAGCTTTAATGAACAAGATGAGTACAAATACTAAAAGTTCAACGATGAGCCTGTACATCTGGCGGTCCATTTAATGTAAGGGTACAAAAATATTACAGAAATGTTCAATAAACTCCAAAGGAAGAATAAAAGAAACCATAATACAAAAAGCAGTAAAAAGAGAGAAATTGGGGCATATACAGTTGCACACAGGAGGAGGGAGAGGTTGGAGGAGGGTATTAATTAATGTTATCAATAATTGTGACAGATATCTAACATACTCCTTAAGATGTGCTGTGATAAGTGAATGTAATTGGGGTAGTGAAATTTCTGTGATTGTAAGCATAATGAGACAGCTGAGGAAATTCTGAATTGGAAAGGATCATAAATGGCCAGTATTAGTGTTGATGATGACTTAATTCATGAGAGAGGAACAGTTTATCTCAGAACCACAGCTTATTATCAACACAGTGCTTCTGTTACTACCAGACAGACTGACTGTTATAAGACAGCTGTATCAGACTGCTTGTATAGCTAGGTTGCCTTAATCCCATTAATGAAAATTACAAACAACAGATAATGGCATACCTTTATTTTTCATAATTGTATGTATGTTTGCTTGTAAATGATAGAACTGCAAACAGCAGACGTTAATCAATTTTAGTAAAGAACAAGAGCCAAAAGTTTCTTCTGGTCACAGCTTGAATCTGCAGGTCTTATGTCAATACACGGGAAATGATGGCACATAACAGCATACTCTTCCAGAAAACTAAGTTAGGAAAGTCTGAGTTCCATATTAGCAGTGAATAGTAGCATAATTTACAACAACATTACCCTATAGCTTACCATTACAAAGAAATTAAATCATTTTAATGAATTTAATTCTGCAAACTATAATCCCATAATCAAGACCTCCTTTAGTACTATTAGTGTAGCAGTTAAAAAAACTGCTAAAAATTTACAATTAGAGTGGTTTTTATAGTTTTATCACAGTACCACCAAAAGAAGAAAATATTAAGTAGATAATAATATGATCATTAAAAATGCAAACTTTGCATGGCAATAAGAATAACAACAAACATTTAAAAATAATCTCAATTTTTAATTGTTTCATTTTCATTCTCTTGGCATAGCAAACGTGCAATATAATCACACACTTTTAATCCACACGTAGCATTTGCAACCAATTAAATATGACAATAATCATATTCATTTTATCAGTGGACTATCATTTCAGATATAGTTCTTAACAGTTTTGAAATCTGAGATCGTTCGCTGTGAAAGCAAATATCCATATCAGATCAAGAATGACGTTTCTTTAAATGTAGAACAAAAAATAAAATGCAACAAGAACATAAATTATTTACAAAAAAACAGTTAAGAAACGTGTGTGACGAAATAAAAGTCAGCCAAGCCACAATCACCATCCACAAAAAACTTTTCAACAAATTAACTGTATAATTTTGACACTCAGCTGTCAGTCTTTACATATAGGTATGACACCCACACCGACTCCTCCTTCATGGGCACACATTGATGCTACAAATGACCATGAATCTGTATTTGGATCATAGACTTCAACTGTAGATAAATTTGAAACTCCATCATATCCTCCAATTGCCCACAGTTTACCCATGTTCGCAACCAATGCAACTCGACTACGCATTACATTCATTGGTGCAACAAACTTCCACCTACAAAAAAAAGCATGTTTCAACATAACACAAGAATGGTTTCTTCAAAGCAAATCAGTTTCCATGACATCGAAATAACATGGCAGACAAGAGATTACTGTATTAAACTGAAATCAATAACGTAATCGATGGTGAACACAATTCATGTCTACATACATGTAGTTTTAATATGTGACTTTCTCTCCAGCAACGCAGATCAAATTCAGTAAGTAAATATTCCTTTCAACAACAAAAGCATACCACACTACACTAAAATTGCACCATTAACAGCTGTGCGGGGAAACTGCACAGTTTGCGCACCCCTCCCACCCCCCATGGGTGTGTTTGTTGTGCTTAGTGTAAGTTAGTTTAAGTTAGATTAAGTAGTGTGTAAGCCTAGGGACCAATGACCTCAGCAGTTTGGTTACATAGGAACTTACCATAAAATTCCTTAATTCGATGCACCATTAACAGAGACAATCACATATTGCTAGCACACTTTGCAAAGACAGCAAATGAAGTATCAGGGGAAGGCTACAAATTCTTTACTACTGTAAATTTTGTTGATTCTTGAAAATATAACAACTCATTATCGATACACAAATAGGTACTGCTATGAGAAGATAAGAAACTGCATTAGTTGTTTACACTGCATTAGTTAACACCATGGAAATTACCCTTTCTCAGTCTTTTTAAATTATTTATACAGGAAGGATAGGAAATAACATCTCTGAAAAATATTTCTGTGATTTTGTCATTTATTTTGCGTTTAAAAGTCTCATGGACAAACAAGTTTCAAGATTTTTAATTGGCATTTCTTTCACCTCTCCTTTCTCATCTGATAATCTGGAATGCTACTTTTTGGTAGACTTAATACTTTCTAAAGGTGCCATTCTGCAGACACTTCTTCAGTAACAGAGTAAATGTAATTGTTGTGACTTGCCGAACTTCCAAAGTGCCGCCGTGCAGTTATGCGCGACCTCGACATGCGGCGCTGTCTGCCAGCCGTGCAGCAGCAGCGCCACCTAAGCGGCCAGCCAGCCAGCAGCCGCTAGACTCGGACTCAGTTATGATTTGACTGTTAAAGTTTACACACGTCTTACTCTCTTTACTTGATCTGTGACTTTTATGTATTGCGTCTTCCTTTAAATATATTTCTTCAACTTGAAGTTATAACAATTGTCGATGAGGTAGTGATTTTTCTTACCCATCATTGACCTACATGTTTCCATGGCGACTTTACAGCAACTATTGCAAGGTCTCATAGAGCAGCAAACGCTTCTCACAAATGGGATTCGTGATTTCGTCGCAGCATCAAATGCGGGGCATCTCTCATCGTTGTCTCTACCTCCTTTTCCTCCTCACGACGAGACGGCGGAAGACTGGTCTGATTACGAAAAACGTCTTCAACAGCACTGCTAGGCATTTCATGTTGCGGACGAACAAACATGTAAGTCTCTGTTCCTTTCATGGATTTCACCTCAAATGCATCAGTTGTTGTCGCAATTTCGCAATTGGCTCCTTTGAAAGATCCTGTGTCTTTGTCCTTTCCTGAAATGTGCTCACTTCTGTCCGTCTATTTTCAAAAGCAAACACATGTGGTAGCCTCTTGTGTTGCCTTTTATCGTTGTCAAAAACAACCGAATCAATCCTATCATGCTTGGGCTGCTGAACTTCACGGCCTCAGTAGAAAGTGTCAATTCATTACTGAAGTTCACAAAGAATCATATGCTGATTCCATGATACGGGCTGCTATTATCCGATCGGCAACGTGCCCTTCAGTTGGCAAATCCGACTCTAGATGAAGTCCTCCCCATCGCTCAATCTTTTGAAATTTCTCGATATTTCTCGCGCCGCTGGAGTGCAAATAGAGCCATGGGGCGACGTCGGGGAAATACAACCTCTGTGTGATGTTGACAAAGCGTGTAGCGTGTCCCCACCGGCCGACGTGGCCGCGGGACACTCCCAAGCGCAGCCTCGGCCTAACCGTAAACAAACCTCTAAGAAACTGCAGCAAAACCGACGGCAACTTCCTTCACGTCCGCGGTGTTTTACGAAACATTCACGAGACGATTGTCCACAACGTTGGGCCGTGTGTCACAAATGCAAAAGGGGTCATGTGTCATCCGTTTGCAAATCCGACTGCATACATAATGTTCATGAACATGACGCTGCTTCTGATCCTGTGTTGTCTGTCAATTGTACTTCTTCCCTTTCAGGGAAGTTATTCCTCACTGTCCAAATACTTGGTCAAGATGTTCGCATGCAGGTGGATACTGGTTCTGCTGCCACTACCATCATTTCTCAGACGTATCTTCAGTTGGGTTCTCCAATCTTGTCACGTGTCACTAGGCAACTACAGAATAAACAGAAGATTTCTCTCTTGGGACAATTTGATGCTGAGGTATCTTACAAATCTGTCGTTCGCACTGTTCCCATATTTGTGGTCGACCATAGTAATGCGGAGAATCTTTTTGGTTTTGATGCCTTTCGCGTTTTTGGGTTCTCCATAGATGACTCTGTCAATATTGTCTCTGAAGTTATTCCTTATGTTCAATTGGATTTCTTGTTGACGACAGTTTCGTACCTTTTTTCACCTGGGTTAGGGCGTGCAAACGACTTTGAAGCTCATATCATGCTCAAACCCACTGTTCGGCCTAAGTTTTTTCGGGCTCGGCCCATTCCTGTGGCCCTTAGTGATTAGGTCAACTGAGAGCTGGATCGTCTCGCTGCTTCAGGGGTCTTGCTTCCTGTCACTTCCAGTGACTGGTCCTCTCCTGTCGTTGTCGTCGCTAAGCCAAATGGTGATATTTGTCTCTGTGGCGATTTCAAAGCCACTGTAAATGCTCAATGCCTTATCGACACTTACCCTATGCCTTGACCTGAAGAATTGTTCACTAAACTTGCTGGAGGCCAGTATTTTTCTAAAGTTCACCTGTCAGAAGCTTATCATCAACTTCCTCTCGATGCTGCTTCCTGGCAGTTTCTGGTCCTTAACACACCTTTCGGCCTCTATCAATACCAACGATTTCCATTCGGGGTTGCCAGTGCCCCTGCTCTCTTTCAGCGATTCTTGGAACAATTATTGCTCACTGTCCCTGGGTCTATAAATTACTAGGACGACATTGTTGTCACTGGCTCCACTACTGACGAACATCTTCAAAATCTCCGCACACTTTTTCATGTCTTACAGACTGCCGGTCTTAAGTGTAATCTTCAGAAATCAAAATTTTTTTTCAGGCATCTATCACATACTTGGGGTTTCAACTCTCTCGGGATGGTATTCGTCCGCTTCAGCAAATTGTTGCTGCGATCAAATTTCATCTGGTTACGGATCACAAATCACTTGTTTCCTTGTTTCATCCATCAACGTCACTTCCCGACAAGGCTGCACACCGGCTCCAGTGTTGGGCTCTTTACTTGTCTCGTTTCAATTATGAGATTCATTTCTGGCCGACGGCTCAACATGCGAATGCTGATGCACTGTCTCGCCTTCCCATGGGTCCTGATCTGGCGTTTGATAGGGATGAACTATTGTGTTTCCACCTGGATGTTGCTGAGCAGCGGGTTGTGGATGGGTTCCCCATCACCGGGGACCGGCTGGGGGCTGCTATGGGTTCTGAGACTCCTCTCTCCCGGGTTTTATGCTGTATTTAGAAGGGTTGGCCAGATCGTCCATCCGCAAAGACTTCTAATCCGTTGCAGAACTACTACGCTTTGTATTTCTGCCTCACAGTTAGGGATGGTGTTATCCTGCTCTCCACCGAAAATGCTTCGTTGCATATTGTGGTACCTGCATCTTTGCGTGCTTCGGTCTTGCGCCTCCTTCACCAAGGGCACTGCGGTGTCTCTCGCACAAAATCTCTGATGCGCCGTCATGTGTACTGGCCCGGCATTGACTCTGAAATCACACATATGGCTGCTGCCTGCAGCCCTTGTGCGTCACAGGCCGCCGCCCCAAAGTCATTTTTGTCACCGTTGCCTTTGCCTGAGAAGCCCTGGAAGCGTATTCACGCTGACTTCATGGGGCCTTATTTAGATACTTATTAGCTTCTCGTTATTGACGCCTACTCTAACTTTCCTTTCATTGTCCGTTGCACGCTGGCTACCACCGCGGCAACCACCAATGTTCTAGCTCGCATTTTTTCTTTGGAAGGCCTTCCCTCTACTCTTGTTACTGACAATGGTCCGCAATTTGCCTCTTCTGATTTTGCAGATTTTTGTGCCTGTCACGGCTCCTCCGTTCCATCCACAGTCAAATGGTGAGGCTGAATGATTGGTCCGCACATTTAAGGCTCAGATGAGGAAACTCCTGACTTCTTCTGCTGCTGATGATGCACTGCTCCAATTTATGGCTTCTTACCGTTTCACCCCCATGGGCGACCACAGCCCAGCTGAGCTCTTACATGGCCGACAGCCGCGCACGCTACTTCATCTTCTGCAGCCTTCCACCTTATGGCCGCGGGTGCCTTCACTTGGCCGGTTTACTGCCAACGTCCTTGTATGGGTATAAAATGGAGTCCTGGCTGCATCTTACGACACCGTGGCCAATGCGTGTAAGAAATCCAGCTTTGGCCCCGTGTGCCAGCTACGCCTGTTCCAGATGCCACTACACCACCTTTGGCTCTACCTGACACTCAGGATACTGGAATCTCTCATTACTCACAACGCAATCCTATCACCATCATATCGGAGCCAGCACAAGAACTGACGCCACCAGGAGATGTGCCCATGCAGGAACCAGATGACCATCATCTGTCGGAGCAACTCTACTCGCCTCCTCCTCCTACGGATGCGGACACATCGCCCATGTCTCCTGTTATTACAACCGGACTTGCCACAACGGGCAGATTGGTGCACGGGGCACCAGCAGATTCAACCTCAACGTCACCTGTCATCTCGAGCCATTATCATCGGGGATACTTCCGTCCGTACAGGAAGCCTCCTCCTTGAGACTTTACGGCCAGTCAAACAACACCTATGGACCATTAGCAATCTACAGGCCACCTCCATCAAGACCTGTGTAAAAACTTCATAGGGGGAGGGGGGAGTGTTGTGACTCGCCAATCTTTCAAAGTGCCACCGCACAGTTACGCAGGTCCTGTAAAACACTGTTGTCAAAGCAAGTGTCTAAGAGCTCCAAATGCAGTATGACCAAGTGTCTCATACTCATCACTTCAAATAGCTATATAAAAATTCTTATTCTGAAAGGCAACAACAGAAAAAATGTGAACATATTCAAAAGAGGAAACACCCTGGCAGATGTATGTCATGCTACACTTCATCTTAAAGACCAGCCACACTTATCAGTTGCAAAACAGAAAAACTCACTGGCAATGCTGCCATTTCTTCCTCAGAAGCAGGGGCAGTTAAACAGTAAACTTTGCAGCATCTCAGGAATGGAGTTGTGTAAGAAAGGAAAGTCAATACTGAGAGACTTTTTCTTGAATTTAAACAAGTTATTTTCAACAATATTATGAAAAGGATACTTGTTACTCACCAAATAGTGGAGATGCTGAGCCGCAGATAGGCACAACAAAAAGACTGTCACAAAATAATATTTCAGCCCACAAGGCCTTTGTCAAAAACGGACCACACACACACACACACACACACACACACACACACACACACACACACACACACACACGCAACTCACACACACACGACTACAGACAGATAAGGTGTGGCTTCAGCTGCCACAGACTGTTGTGTGTGTGTGTGTGTGTGTGTGTGTGTGTGTGTGTGTGTGTGTTTATTTTTGACAAAGACCTTGTTGGCCAAAAGCTTATTTTGTGACAGAATTTGTGTTGTGCCTATCTGCGACTCAGAATCTCCACTATATAGTGAGTAGCAATTATCCTTTTCATAATATTGTTACATTCCACCATAGATTTTCCATTGTTTGAGCAAGTTATTTTCTTGTCACAAATTTAAAAGAAATGTGAAATGGTTTTTGTTGGCTATAGTTCTACTTGTTAAAATATTGTTGCTGTATTTCTGTACTTGTATTATCACAAACAAAACATCTTGCATCTGTGTTAGAGGCACTCTGGGAACAAGAATACTTTATTTGTTTGCACTTACAACCAGTCAGTTTCCTGGCATGGCATTTGCAACATTCTTAAGCAATTATTTATTTTCTCATTTGCTTCATTATTTCTGCAGCCATGAGGTGGACAGCATAATTCCGTGGTTTCATAATACCTTCTTCATTTATTGGATACAAATATATTATGTACAAAGAGATGCACTGTTTTTTGATTCTCCTGACAAATATGAGATTTGGCACTTATAATCTTTTCCTTTTCCACTATTCATTTATTGTTGATATATTGGGGTGGGGGTGGAAGTGAAAACTTGGTAACATAGGAAATGGACAGAAAAATTGGGAGGAGGACATGGACAGAAAGGGGGAAGGAGGAAGTGAACAAAGAGGGGGAGCAGGAGGTGGATATGGACAGACACAGTTGAGTAGGAGGAAATGGACAGAGAGAGTGAGGAGGAGCAGGTGGAGAGAGGGGATGGGGAGGAGGAGATGGGCACACACATGAGGGGAGGTAATGGACAGAGAGAGTGTAAAAGAGGAAATGATGCACTGAAGGTGAATGAGGAAATGGATGTAGAGAAGGTGAATGGAGAGATGGATAGAGAGGAGGACGAGGATGAGAATGAGGAGGAGGAGGAGGAGGAGAATATGGAAAGGCAGGAAGGAGGGAGGCAGTGACAGATATTGGCATGGGGAAGGAGGAGAGGGGTAGGACAGACAGTGAGAGTACGAGAGGAACAGAGAGACAGTGGGAATAGGTGACGGAGAGACAGAGATGGGGAACAGGAAACAGAGAGGTGGGAGTATGAGATATATAGAGGGGGAGGGGAGGACGAGCGAGGGAACAGACAGAGAGGGAGGGGAGGACGAGTGAGCGAACAGACAGATAGGGAGGGGAGGACGAGTGAACAAACAGAAAGAGAGGGAGGGGAAGACGTGTGAACAAACAGACAGAGAGGGAGGGGAGGACGGGTGAACAAACAGACAGAGAGGGAGGGGAGGACAGGTGAATGAACAGACAGAGAGGGAGGGGAGGATGTGCGAACGAACAGACAGAGAGCAGGCTGGAGGAGACAGAGAGTGAGAGGTAGAGAGGAGGGGGGTCAAGAGGAGGATGGAGAGAAGGCAGGAGGAGATCGACAGAGGGGGGCAATAGGAGGATGGAGATAACGTAGGAGGAGGTGGACAGAGAGGGGGAGGAGGAGAATGGTCAGAAAAATGGGGGGAACAAGATAGAGGGGGGAGAGGTAAAGGCAGCAGTGGAACATGGAAATGATTAGTGCACAGGAGGAAAATGAAGAAGGAGAGGAGAAGGAAATGGACGGGGAAAGGGGGAGGAGATGGAGAGGGAGAGGAGGCGGATGGGGAGAGGGAGGGGGAGGGGGAGGGGGAGATGGAGAGGAGAGGAGATGGAAAGTGGGAAAGAGATAACAAGATGGAGGGGGGGAACGATGGAAAGGGGGGAAGAGATAATGAGAGGGATGGGGGAATGATGGACAGAGAGAGTGGGGAGAAGGAGGAGGCCAGATAGAGGGAAGGACGACATGTGCAAAGAGTAGGAGAGGAGGAATTGGTCAGAAAGAGGGAGAGGGAGATGGAGATGGACATAGAAACAGGGAAGGAGGACATGGACATACACAGAGGCAAAGGAGATGGACAGAGGGAATGTGAGCAGATGGGTATAGAGAGGAGGAGCAGGTGGTGGAGGTGGTGAACAGAAAGATGGAATGTAGGAGATGGACAGATAGAAGGGGAGGAGGAGATGGGCAAAGAGAGGAAGGTGAAGGAGATGGACAGAGAGAAGATGGACAGGCATAGAGAGAAAGGAAATGGACAGGGAAATGTTGGAAGAAGGAGATGGGGCAGAAGAAGAAGGAGGAGGTCAGAGAGAATGGATGGGTGGTAGGGGGAGGGGGGGGGGGAGGAGGAGGAGATAAGACAAAAGGGGCAAGGAGGATATGTGCAATACAGGTGAAGTGTTCATATGCTGGCAAAGACACACTAAAAGGCTAGTTTTATACATAACAATGGATATATGTGTGAGTGTGGGTACATTCCATCCCTACTCCTAAACCACTTGATCATTTTCAATTAAACTTGGTACATGTAATGCTTATTATCTGAAAAGAAGCACTGTGAGGGTAATAACCACCTAGCTCCCATGGGGGTGGGGGATAGGTGTGAGAAGGGTTGGTAATGCATGTCATCTAGGCTGCCCTACACAACTTGGGAGGCTACCCTGAACAACTCTGGTGTTATGCAGGTAAAATCAGAATGTATTCTAGTGGGTATAATGGTGGACAAGGATGGATGAGCATAGAGAAGGGTTAGGAGAGGGACAGTGAATGATGGAGGATGAGATGGACAGAGTACGGGTAGAGGAGGAGGCGATGGAAGACAGAGGGCAGAAGGTGGACAGAGAGAAGAGAGGAGGAGATGGACAGAGCGGGAGGGGAAAGGAAACATGGACAGAAAGAGGGAGTGAACACAAAGAAAGAGGATGAGATAGGGGATGAACAGAGAATGGGGATGGGGAGAACATGGACAGGGAGGAGGAAGGATAGGATGGACAGAGAGGAGGGAGGACAAGACAGATGGGGAGAGGTTAGATGAAGAGATGTACAGGGAGAGGTGGTGGGAGAGAGAAGGGAGAGATGGTCAGAGAAAGGATGGGGAGAGGCCACACGAGGAAATGGGCAGGGAGAGGTGGTGGGATTGTGAGAGAGAGAGCGGGGAGAGGAGGTGGTCAGAGAGCGGGGGGAGGAGATGGGAAGAGGGAGAAGGGGGAGGAGATAGAGGGAAATGGGAGGAGAAAACAGAGAGTGAGAGTGAGAGAGTGAGAGAGTGAGAGAGAGAGAGAGAGAGAGAGAGAGAGAGAGAGAGAGAGAGAGAGAGAGAGAGACAGAGAGAGTGAGAGAGTGAAAGAGAGAGAGAGAGAGGGTAGACTGTGAAAGGGGGGGGGGGGGGGGGGGAGAGATGAGGAGGTGTAGGAGGCTGGTAGAGGGCAGGTGAAAAAGGAAGAGTGTGTAAGGAGGCAGGTGGAAGAGGGACAGAGAATGTTCAAATGGCTCTGAGCACTATGGAACTTAACAGCTGTGGTCATCAGTCCCCTAGAACTTAGAACTACTTAAACCTAACTAACCTAAGGACATCACACACATCGATGCCTGAGGCAGGATTCGAACATGCGATCGTAGCAGTCGCACGGTTCCGGACTGCGCGCCTTGAACTGCGAAACCACCACGGCCGGCGACAGAGAATGTTGAATCAGATGGAAGAGGGGAGAGATAAATAGGAGGAGGAACTTAGATTAGGGGAGAGATCAGACATATGATAGTGCAGTTTGTAAAGGTGAGAAAAACTGCAGGTAAAAAGCTAGTAAATAAATAAATATGAAGTGAAACAGTGAAAGAGACTGATAAGCAAAGGTAAAACAGTGACTTACAATAGCAGCCAAAACAACTGCTTTTTCAATAGTGAATAGTGACTATTCATTTCACTTCTAAACACTACATATATTTCTATACTACCTTGTATTAAATATATTGCAGCCATTTAAAACTATGTATGATATAATTAAAGAAATATGTTTAGGTCACTTACTGATTCAAAATGGGATCATACATTTCCACTGACTGCAGAAATGTTGAGCCATCATAGCCACCGCACACATAAAGCTTTCCATTTAGTGTTGCTACTCCAAGCCGGCAACGCCTTGTAAGCATTGGTAAAACAGAAGTCCACTGGCCAGTTCGTGGATCGTACCTCTCCACCTGTGTTCATATGTAAATGCTCAATAGCAGCCAGATGGCAACAATAGTTACTGTTCATGTATGGGGTCACTGAAGTAATAAAAGAATTACCATTTTAAACACCTGAAACTGAGAATTACTTCACTCTCCAGATGTGTCATGTTAAAACAATTCAGACTTCACAGGCTCACATCATGCGCAGATCAATTTTTCATTGTGATCAATGAATGACATGACACTGCCCAATCAGAAGTGACAGTTTCAAGGAAGAGGAATAAGGATACCTGGAAACTAGAGAACAAAACAAAAGTACATGTGGGAGTCATTATGGGGAAATGGTTTGATATGCAAAAAGTGAAAATATTTTTATAGGATGTAGAGCTGCCACATTTAACTGTATTACAGCTGGTCAGCAGATCTGTTATTCAGTGAGTAAGTTGGACTTCCCACATAGTATGCCCTCTCTGGTTATCACTGCAATTAACTTAGAAAGGGATGATTTAGAGAGTGGCTGAAGCAAATGGAACAGGTGGTCATTTGACCAGAGGAGAGTTGGCCAATTAATGCAAAGAGTGCTTAAATATGTATCATTGAATAAAACTAGAAATATTCATGTTCATCTGAGAGAAATGTGTGAACAGACTTTACACTGTTTGTTGTGGTGTACTCTATGTTCTACTTAAAGAAGCTCTTTCTCTGAGTATACTACAGCACTTATTATGACAAAATATGTTCATATAAAAGCAAGAGGTGTGGCTCACAAGTCAACGTGGTAAGATCTACACTTCAAAATTGAAGGTCTAGGGTTTGAATCCAAGACAGTCCAGGGAATTTTTAACACTTATTTCTTCTTTCATCTTTGGCTACGAATAGCTAATATGAAAACGGCAAAATTTCACTGTGGTATGAAATGCATGATAAACTGTTGCAAAGTCAGAAGAAGGCACAAGTATCTCAGAGGCAACAGGACTGTACATAATAAAGCACTGTCCTGTTCAAATCAACCTTCAGCAAAAGAACAGCTTTACCTTTAGTTGTGTAGCAGTTGCTTTTAAAAGGATCCCCTCACACCCCACCCAAAGGAAATAACAATTATTGCACCACAAGTTCAGTAAAATGTTCTCCCATTATATAATAGGTCAGGGTCAAAATTTTCCCCCTTGTTACACAGAAAAGGGTGTATCTGCTGCAGTCACCACAGACACCTACTGCAGCGGCAACACAGCAGACAGACCAGCGATGTGGGTTGCCGACTCCGGTGCGAAGTCTGGCAAATGCAAGAATGTTTACAAAAAAGGTACCACAGTTGACAATGAACATGCAGGTGCAGTCAACATCCTTCAGAGGGCAGCAACCAGCAGCAGAGGAAGGGGGCGTGACAATCAAAAAACTATTTCCTGGTGATCATGTGTATGCAAGTAGTCCCAGAAATATCTTACCACCCAGGGCTAGATAAGCCATTGCCCAGCCGTTCAACAGGCAGGTCTTGACTCACCGAGTATGGAGAAGATCGGCTGGTCCAGCAGTGTACCACCTTGACCATCCTCTCTTCCACAACAATTGTGCTACATTGCTTCCGGCATGGTTGCTATCTACCAGCTGCTAGCAGCCGACTTCGACGTGGAACATTTGTACAGGTACAGAGTCGAAGGGCACTCTGATTGTAGGAATCAGTAATTATTTGCTTGCTCTACAGGAGGGATCCTTATTTTTTGTTTGTTTTGAAGAGTGTGTTACTGTTGGTGGTTTATAGTAGTTTCCATAATAACTAAGTTGGCAAAACCAGTTCGTTGTTGCTCTGAAGATTTAGCAGTATTCATCACTCATAATTTATTTTTCCTGCTTCCCTTGTAAAAGATAACAATATTCCTGTTAATTTAAATTCAATGGCTATCTTTCACACCTTTTCATACCCTTCTAACAGTTTCAGCAGTCTCCCATAAAATAAAATCTAATTATATCTTGCTAAATATACACTAAGATGACAAAAGTCACGGGATACCTCCTAATATTGTGTTGGACTTTGTTCACCCAGCGTAGTGCAGCAACTCAACATGGCACGACTCACCAAGTTGTTGGAGGTCCTCTGCAAAAATACTGAGCCATGCTTCCTCTATAGACGTCAATAATTGCAAAAGTGTTGGCAGTGCAGGATTTTGTTCGCGGACTGCTCTTAAAATTACATACCATAAATGTTTGATGGGGTTCATTTCAGGCAATCTAGGTATCCAAATCATTTGCTCGAACTGTTCAGAATATTCTTCAAACTAATAGCGAACAACTGTGGACCGCTAACATGGTGCATTTCCATGAGTGGCTGAAAATGGTCTCCAAGTAGCCAAACATAACCATTTTCAGTCAATAATTGGTTCAGTTGGATCAGAGATCTCAGTCCATTCCATGTGAACACAGCCCACACCATTATGGAGCCACACCAGGTTACACAGTGCATTGTTGATAACTTGGGTTCATGGCTTTGAAGAGTCTGTGCCATACTTTAACCCTACTACCACCTCGTACCAACTGAAATTGGGACTCTTCTGACCAGGCCAAGTTTTAGAGTCTTAGAGTCATTATGTTTCAAACGATATTGTCACGAGCTCTGGAGTGGCACTGCACGCAATGTCTTGCTGTTAGCAAAGGCACTCATGTTGGTTATCTGCTGCCATAGCCCATTATTGCAGAATTTTGCCACACTGTCCTAACAGATACATTCGTTGTTAGTGCCACATTGATTTCTGAAGTTATTTCACAAAGTGTTGCTTATCTGTTGGCACTGATAACTCTACACAAATGCTGCTGCTCTCAGTTGTTAAGTGAAGGCTGTCAGCCACTGTGTCATCTGTGGTGAGAAGCAATGCCTAAAATTTGGTATTCTTGGCACACTCTTGACACTATGCATATCAGAATATTGAATTCCTTAACAATTTCCAAATGGAATAGCCCATGCACCTATCTCCAACTGCCATTCTGCACTCAAAGTCTGTTAATTTCCATCATGCGACCATAATCAAAATGGAATCACAAAGTATAGGAGGAACAAGACTTCTGGTCAGGTGACTACAGGGTTATAAACACAAAAACAAATACGGGTAATGCAGGAGTAGGTTTAATAATGAATAGGAAAATAGGAATGCGGGTAAGCTACTACAAACAGTATAGTGAACGCATTATTGTGGCCAAGATAGATACGAAGCCCACACGTACTACAGTAGTAAAAGTTTATATGCCAACTAGCACTGCAGATGATGAAGAAATTGAAGAAATGTATGATGAAATAAAAGAAATTATTCAGATAGTGAAGGGAGATGAAAATTTAATAGTCATGGGTGACTGGAATTTGAGTGTACGAAAAGCGAGAGAAGGAAACGTAGTAGGTGGATATGGATTGGGGCTAAGAAATGAAAGAGGAAGCCGCCTGGTAGAATTTTGCACAGAGCACAACTTAGTCATAGCTAACACTTGGTTTAAGAATCATCAAAGAAGGTTGTATACATGGAAGAACCCTGGAGATACTAAAAGGTATCAGATAGATTATATAATGGTAAGACAGAGATTTAGGAACCAGGTTTTAAATTGTAAGACATTTCCAGGGGCAGATGTGGACTCTGGCCACAATCTATTGGTTATGACCTGTAGATTAAAACTGAAGAAACTGCAAAAAGATGCTAATTTAAGGAGATGGGACCTGGATAAACTGAAAGAATCAGAGGCTGTACAGAGTTTTAGGGAGAGCATAAGGGAACAATTGTCAGGAATGGGGGAAAGAAATACAGTAGAAGAAGAATGGGTAGCTTTGAGGGATGAAGTAGTGAAGGCAGCAGAGGATCAAGTAGGTAAAAAGCCGAGGGCTAGTAGAAATCCTTGGGTAACAGAAGAAATATTGAATTTAATTGATGAAAGGAGAAAATATAAAAATGCAGTAAATGAAGCTGGCAAAAAGGAATACAAACGTCTGAAAAATGAGATTGACAGGAAGTGCAAAATGGCTAAGCACGGATGACTAGAGGACAAATGTAAGGATGTAGAGGCACATCTCACTAGGGTTAAGATAGATACTGCCTACAGGAAAATTAAAGAGACCTTTGGAGATAAGAGAACCACTTGTATGAACATCAAGAGCTAAGATGGAAACCCAGTTCTAAGCAAAAAGGGAAAGCAGAAAGGTGGAAGGAGTATATAGAGGGTCTATACAAGGGCAATGTACTTGAGGACAATATTATGGAAATGGAAGAGGATGTAGATGAAGATGAAATGGGAGATACGATACTGCATGAAGAGTTTGACAGAGCACTGAAAGACCTGAGTCGAAACAAGGCCCCAGGAGTAGACAACATTCCATTGGAACTACTGACGGGCTTGGGAGAGCCAGTCCTCACAAAACTCTACCATCTGGTGAGCAAGATGTATGAAACAGGCAAAATACCCTCAGACTTCAAGAAGAATATAATTCCAATCCCAAAGAAAGCAGGTGTTGACAGATGGGAAAATTACTGAACAATCAGTTTAATAAGCCATAGCTGCAAAATACTAACACGAATTCTTTACAGACGAATGGAAAAACTAGTAGAAGCCGACCTCGGGGAAGATCAGTTTGGATTCCGTAGAAATACTGGAACACGTGAGGCAATACTGACCTTACAACTTATCTTAGAAGAAAGATTAAGGAAAGGCAAACCTACATTTCTAGCATTTGTAGACTTAGAGAAAGCTTTTGACAATGTTGACTGGAACACTCTCTTTCAAATTCTAAAGGTGGCAGGGGTAAAATACAGGGGGCGAAAGGCTATTTACAATTTGTACAGAAACCAGATGGCAGTTATAAGAGTCGAGGTGCATGAAAGGGAAGCAGTGGTTGGGAAGGGAGTAAGACAGGGTTGTAGCGTCTCCCCTATGTTATTCAATCTGTATATTGAGCAAGCAGTAAAGGAAACAAAAGAAAAATTCGGAGTAGGTATTAAAATTCATGGAGAAGAAATAAAAACTTTGAGGTTCGCTGATGACATTGTAATTCTGTCAGAGATAGCAAGGGACTTGGAAGCTGAATGGAATGGACAGCATCTTGAGAGGAGTATATAAGATGAACATCAACAAAAGCAAAATGAGGATAATGGAATGTAGTCGAATTAAATCGGGTGATGCTGAGGGAATTAGATTAGGAAATGAGACACTTAAAGTAGTAAAGGAGTTTTGCTATATGGGGAGCAAAATAACTGATGATGGTCGAAGTAGAGAGGATATAAAATGTAGACTGGCAATGGCAAGGAAAGCGTTTCTGAAGAAGAGAAATTTGTTAACCGAGTATAGATTTAAGTGTCAGGAAGTCTTTTCTGAAAGCATATGTATGGAATGTAGCCATGTATGGAAGTGAAACATGGACGATAAATAGTTTTGACAAGAAGAGAATAGAAGCTTTCGAAATGTGGTGCTACAGAAGAATGCTGAAGATTAGATGGGTAGATCGCATAATCAATGAGGAAGTATTGAACAGGATTGGGTAGATGGGTAGATCGCATAATCAATGAGGAAGTATTGAACAGGATTGGGGAGAAGAGAAGTTTGTGGCACAACTTGACCAGAAGGAGGGATTGGTTGGTAGGACATGTTCTGAGGCATTAAGGGATCACCAATTTAGTATTGGAGGGGAGCGTGGAGGATAAAAATCATAGAGGGAGACCAAGAAATGAATACACTAAGCAGATTCAGAAGGATGTAGGTTGCAGTAGGTACTGGGAGATGAAGAAGCTTGCACAGGATAGAGTAGCATGGAGAGCTGAATTCAAACCAGTCTCGGGACTGAAGACCACAACAACAACAACAGCTGACAGCTCCACCAATGCACTGCCCTTTTATACCTTCTGTACACAATATTACCACCATCTGTATATGTACGTATTGCTATACCACGATTTTTGTCATATCAGACGAATGGAATATTCCAGAATTTGAAACACGAACATCTGCTAGCATGAGTTTCTTAGAAGTAGATACCTTAGGGGTTGCGAAGCAACTCAAATCGCTTGATACGGGCAAGTCTTCAGGTCCAGATTGTATACCGATTAGGTTCCTTTCAGATTACGCTGATACTATAGCTCCCTACTTAGCACTCATATACAACCGCTCGCTCACCGATAGATCTGTACCTACAGATTGGAAAATTGCGCAGGTCGCACCAGTGTTCAAGAAGGGTAGTAGGAGTAATCCATTTAACTACACACCTATATCATTGACGTCAGTTTGCAGTAGGGTTTTGGAGCATATACTGTATTCAAACATTATGAATCACCTCGAAGGGAACGATCTATTGACATGTAATCAGCATGGCTTCAGAAAACATCGCTCTTGTGCAACGCAGCTAGCTCTTTATTCGCACGAAGTAATGGCCGCTATCGACAGGGGATCTCAATTTGATTCCGTATTTCTAGATTTCCAGAAAGCTTTTGACACCGTTCCTCACAAGCGACTTCTAATCAAGCTGCGGAGCTATGGGGTATCGTCTCAGTTGTGCGACTGGATTCGTGATTTCCTGTCAGGAAGGTCGCAGTTTGTAGTAATAGACGGCAAATCATCGAGTAAAACTGAAGTGATATCAGGTGTTCCCCAGGGAAGCGTCCTGGGACCTCTGCTGTTCCTGATCTATATAAATGACCTGGGTGACAATCTGAGCAGTTCTCTTAGATTGATCGCAGATGATGCTGTAATTTTCCCGTCTAGTAAGGTCATCTGAAGACCAGTATCAGTTGCAAAGCGATTTAGAAAAGATTGCTGTATGGTGTGTCAGGTGGCAGTTGACGCTAAATAACGAAAAGTGTGAGATGATCCACATGAGTTCCAAAAGAAATCCGTTGGAATTCGATTACTCGATAAATAGTACAATTCTCAAGGCTGTCAATTCAACTAAGTACCTGGGTGTTAAAATTACGAACAACTTCAGTTGGAAGGACCACATAGATAATATTGTCGGGAAGGCGAGCCAAAGGTTGCGTTTGATTGGCAGGACACTTAGAAGATGCAACAAGTCCACTAAAGAGACAGCTTACACTACACTCGTTCGTCCTCTGTTAGAATATTGCTGCGCGGTGTGGGATCCTTACCAGGTGGGATTGACGGAGGACATTGAAAGGGTGCAAAAAAGGGCAGCTCATTTTGTATTATCACGTTATAGGGGAGAGAGTGTGGCAGATATGATACACGAGTTGGGATGGAAGTCATTACAGCATAGACGTTTTTCGTCGCGGCGAGACCTTTTTACGAAATTTCAGTCACCAACTTTCTCTTCTGAATGCGAAAATATTTTGTTGAGCCCAACCTACATAGGTAGGAATGATCATCAAAATAAAATAAGAGAAATCAGAGCTCAAACAGAAAGGTTTAGGTGTTCGTTTTTCCCGCTCGCTGTTCGGGAGTGGAATAGTAGAGAGATAGTATGATTGTGGTTCGCTGAACCCTCTGCCAAGCACTTAAATGTGAATTGCAGAGTAGTCATGTAGATGTAGATGAGTCTAAAGCCAATTTCATACATTCTTCACTATTAAAAATTTATATTCTTTATTTATGTGCTGTCACAAGATAGCAGATATTAAACAATTTTCTTCTTCTCTGAATTTCTTATCCTTCTGACGCACACAAACAATATAACTACTGACCATTTTTGTATCTAAATGTATCACAAACTTCTAATGGAAACAGTAGGCTGACCAACCTACCTACTTGAACTTTCCAGTCTAGATACAGTAAGATGGAGTCGTCAAGTGAAAAGCGCCAAAACCTACACTGTCAAAAAATTTATTCTGTTACTGGCACTTAAGTAAATGAAGAATACTGGACTGTATAACACAAAAATCCTACAAAGATATAAAAATGTCATAGTGCCAGTACACATAAAACGAGTTTACTGTGCAGCAATAAACTTGTTTACAAGTACTGCCTTAAGAACACAGAGAACAGTTCAATTAAAAGTTTTGCTACAAACAAGAAGACCACTACTGCCAACTGGTGATAACTGCCATATTTGATTTTTAATGTTGTCTAAATACAATGCTGCCGACTAATTAACCCACCACAAAATATACACACTATGTTAACCATCACATAGTGTTAAATTATTAAATAACTACCAAGCAAACCCAAAAATAAAATAGTTACATCCAACTAAACAACCTGTTACTAGAAAATATGTTGGTTGAGGAATTCCAAACTGGCCAACTCAGTTTTTCATAAATGAGCCAGATCAACCAGAGAAATCAGCTTACATTAAACTCAAATCCAGCCAGCAAGTACATTATCAATTATTAATCTGAGACACAACAATGAAATTTATGTTCAAATACAATATCATGATGATACAGCAACAATGGTTACCACAGTTAATAAATCCATCATGGGGGATTGGAGAGTTTTTATGTTGCTAAAAGAAGATGAGACTCCTACTAAGACAATGAATGGACATCATTTAGTTCCAATACAACAGATACAGAGAAATTATGGGATAAGTTTAAACTGATTATAAACCACACTTCGGATAGGTACTTGCAAAGTAAGGGGACTAAGGATGGGAAAAACCCACCATGGTTTAATAACAAGATTCATAAAACCCAGAGGGAGCAGAGATTGTTGCACTCTTGGTTACAAAAAGAAAAAAAAAGTGGACATGTTGACAGACAAAACATATTAGAGATTCAGGCATCTATAGAACAATGGGTGTGTGAAGCATATAACAACTTCCACCACATCTTAGTGAAAGACCTCGTCAACAGCCTGAGAAAAGTCTGGTTCTATGTAAAATCACTGAGTGCGTCAAAAGCTTCTATTCAGTCACTCATCAATGAGACTACTACAGCAAAAGAAGAAAACAAGAGGAAAATTGAAAGAAGAGAGCAAGAGGAAAATTAGAGTTTTAAATTTCACATTTAAAAAAACCATACACACAGGAGAATCATAAGGACATACAAGTGTTTGATAGCCACACAGATTCCTGTATGAGGACACAGTAGCAGGCATTCATGGCTTTGAGAAGGAACTGAAAAGATTAGAAAAAAATAGGATGCCAGGTCTGGATGGAATCCCAGTTTGGTTTTACAGAGATTACTTGTCAGCACTGGTCCTGTACTTAGCTTGGATTTACTGCCAATCACTTGCCCAGCCCATGGTCCCAAGCAACTAGAAAAAAGCACAGGTGACTTCTGTATATAAAGAGGCTTAAAAGAATGGCCCCTCAACATTACAGACCAATACACTCAACATCAGGCTGCTGCCAACCCTTGTCCATATTCTAATTTTGAATATAATACATTTCCTTGAAACAGAAAGCTTTTGTCTGGAAATCAGCAAGGATTTAGAAAATATTGCTCGTGTGAACTCAGTTAATCATTTATTGCATATAGATGAAGGGCAACGTGTACATTTGGTATTCCTAAATTTCCAGAAAGCATTTGGTAGTGGCAGACTGCAAATTGTTAAATGTAGGTCTAAGCATAGAGAAGAAGTTCCCAGATATGTCAGTGGCTTGAAGACTTCATAAATAATGAGCCCAGTAAGTTGTCGTCCTGGACCGCGAGAGATCATCAGAGGCAAGGGTATCATCAGGGGCATTCTAGGGAAGCTTGAAGGGACTGATTTTTTTCTCTGTATACATAAACAATCTGATGGATGAGGCGAGTGGCAATCTGTGACTCTCTGTTGATGATATAGTGTGTGGGAAATTGTTGTCACTGTGTGATAGTAGGAGGGTGCAGGATGACATAGACAGAATATCTATTTGGTGTATGACTGGCAGTTTGTTTTAAATGCAGAAAAATGTAAGTTAATTTGGATAATTGGGAAAAACAGCCCATAAAGTTCGAATTCGTTATTTGTGGTGTGTTGTTTGACACAGTCACGTTGATTAAATATCTAGGTGTGATGTTGCAAAGCAATATGAAATGGAATGAGTGTGTAAAGTCAGTCACAAGGAAGGCGAATGGTCAACTTCTGTATATTGGGAGAATTTTAGGAAAATGAAGCTCATCTATGAAGGAGACTACATACACAACACTGGTATGACCCCATTCTTGAGTACTGCTGAAGTATTTGGGTTCCCCCCAGGTTGGATTAAAGGAAGACATGTAAACAGTTCAAGAGGCATGTTGTTAGATTTGTTAAATGTAGGTTCGCCCAGCACATGACTAGTGCAATACTGAGAAGATTTACAGAACCAGTATTTGTGGCTGCCATCAGTGTACATTTCACATAAGGACCACAATGACAATATAAGAGAAATTAAGGCTCATATGGCAGCTTATAGCCGGTCATTTTTCTCTCCCTCCATTTGTGAGTGGAACAGGAAAGGGAATGACTAGTTAATGGTACAAGATAGGCTAATCTGTCAATACACCGTATGGTGGCTTGGGGAGTATGTATGTAGATGAAAATGAAGAAATAAAAATTTGGGGTGATGGCTACATAGCCAAGAAGAGATCTGTTTAAGAGTGTCTTCAACAGGAGCATTTATCACCTGATGCCATTATGCTGAAAGGGGTTAGCACACTGGACTCGCATTCGGGAGGACGACGGTTCAATCCCGTCTCCGGCCATCCTGATTTAGGTTTTCCGTGATTTCCCTAAATCGTTTCAGGCAAATGCTGGGATGGTTCCTTTGAAAGGGCACAGCCGATTTCCTTCCCAATCCTTCCCTAACCCAAGCTTGCGCTCCATCTCTAATGACCTCGTTGTCGACGGGACGTTAAACACTAACCACCACCACTATGCTGAAAGGCTATGATCAACACAATAAGAATTTTAGTTTCACAGCAATTAGACAAGTTTGAAGAACTTTTATAAAACAGCACTGGTTCTAATATTCCTGTTGATTGCCACCTGGCTACATTTCACAATTTTAGTGTTGTGAGTGTTAGTCCTAATGCTTGAACACTGCTCAAATTTATTTTGTTGATACTGGGATGTTACAAAATAATAGTAATAACTAAGAAATTTCTGAGTAGCTTTAACTAACAGATTTTTTCTACTTGATACAACAGATATATCTCGGCACGGAAGTTTGAGGCTTCTCATGCACATATGAGGTGTGTTCAAAAAGTGATGGGAATTCTGTAATTTTGAATGTGGTATTAGTGGGAATCATACATTTTTTATCAAATAATGGAAAATACAGGATGGAATAATAAATATATTATGAAACAGAGAACTTGAGTTGCAAACTGGCAGAACAAAAAGACTGCTAAACAAGTAAGCTTTTGGCCAATTGTATTGATAAAGATGTCTGAAAAGTATCTGTACAGTATAAGACACAATGAATATTTAGTCAATTGTCAGATGTCAAAAAGGCTGCATATGTTTTGGCAATATCAGTGATTATTTATTTGGTTTAAAAATAGATCAGAGAATCTGCATTATTTTCTCTATAAGAATGGAATAAAGTGCAGCAAAGTATTATAAAACTTGAATATTGCTTTTAACAATATAAGGAAAAGGTTGGTGGCCCCTCACAATAAAGATGACACACTGTGTTGCAGACAATCAAAATGAAAAAACGGTTACACATGTAGCTTTTCGTCAAAGCCTTCTCCAGAAAAGGAAACACACACACACACACACACACACACACACACACACACACATTCATTCACTCAAGCGAGCACATGCATACACGACCACTGGACACGTCTCTGAGGTGTGCTTGCTTCTGTGAATGAATGAATGTGTGTGCTGTGAATGAATGAATGAATGTGTGTGTGTGTGTGTGTGTGTGTGTGTGTGTGTGTGTGTGTGTGTGTGTGTGTGTGTGTGTGGCCATGCACGTGTTTTGTGCTTCCTCTTCTGAAAGAAGTCTTTGGCTGAGAGCTAAACATGTAACTGGTTTTTCGTTGCTTGTCAGAAACTCAACGTATCACCTTTATGATTAGTAGCAATCTATCTTTTTCTTATATTGTTGATACTTGAATCAGGAGTTTGCATTCTTAAATATTGCTTTTAGAGAGTCTACTGTGAGTAATGAATTTCAACAGTTCTTAAAAATCACAGATGTATAACAGAAAGTAAAAAGTCGTCAAACAAATTGAGATTGGTATCTGGGTACAAGGTAATCATGTTTTTCCCAACATGATACGACCACAAGTTAAATCAGAACATATGTTTTTGAGAGATCTTTATTTTGCGCTCACCCAGAAAAAAGCAAAAATTGATGACCATGGTGATTTAAATAAAAAGCTATGAAATATAGTGAAAATTGTCAGAATCTAAAGCTGCATAAGCACCAAGCTCGAAACATGTTTCTGGTTATTTTATGTGGACACCATTTGGAAAGATCTTTCGAAATATGTTCTGATACATGGAAACATCTATTCACAGCAGTGTCAGTACAGATCAAAGGAAACAATGTTTCAGCCCAGCTACCGCATATCACCACTGCATGGCGCAAGTGTATGTTTATATGACACACTGTGACATCTATTGTATAGAGTTGTTGGGTGTTTTGTGTTCCCCTGTTGTATTAAGTTTTTCTGTGGGGGTTCGGGGGGGAATGCAGTGGAAAAGGCAGCAGACTGTCGAGTTGTTATTTTGTACCAGGCTGAGGGCTGCTTGTGGAATATATGAAGCAAGCAGAACAAGAATAATAATAAAACACAAAATGCTCTGCAGAAAACTACTGCTACATTTGGAAGAACACTGACAAAGACGTAGAAAAGAAAATAGAGCAATTTGTCGTAGCATGCTTCAAAATGTGAAGTAAATACTCAAGGCTCTGGAATAAACCTGCCACTGCAAAAAAACTACAACTAATAGCAAGTCTGGTTGTAACTGATTTCCTGAAATTTCATTTTTTTTTAAAGGAAATGGTGATACCATATTTGCTAGAAATTCAAAATTGTTAGATGATATCTGAGTGAAATTACAGAAACTAGAGCTGTCTCCCATATTCAATTCCCATATGTAGCAAGTTTCTCTAGAGTTTGTTTTTGCTCATCAAAGATAATGACTAAGCAAACCAACAAATCGATTTCATATAACTAATCTGTTGTTATCAACCATTACCAACTGCTATATAAACTCTCCATCAAAATAATGCAGTAGTTTCAATAAATTCTTTGAAAAATGTAACCTTATTCTGTACAACTACAAAACTCTGAGAGATACTTATGGTCTTCAGGCCACAAGTCACAATAAATAAATAAAAAATGAAAGAACAATGACAACATCTTTCATTTTGTTTGTGTGAACCTTCAAGTATTAATAATGCAGCACATATTACAGTTTCCTCATCTCTAGACATGATGTGGTCGACAATCTGAAAACAATTCAACAAACAGCGTTGCAGATGATGCAAATACACTGAGAAATGTTTGCTGTCCATGTGGATACACAAACAGTGACAAGAAACAAGTTCTGAAACAGATGTGAAACCCTGCAGGTAGCAATGTTTCCAACAGATACAGGGTTTAACGCGCGCGCGTGCGTGCGTGTGTGTGTGTGGTGGGGCGGGGTTGTCTTTCTGTAGCCAATGGCAATACACCATACTCTGGTGATGCGAGCACAATGACCTATAACGTATTGCTTGTCAACTTTTCCTTATTCATTGTGCTGAGTAGTCGAATTTGAGCCTTCTGCAGTATTGCCAATGTATGCCATTTGCACTTTGAACTTGTTGCTTGCTGTAATGTAAACACAGCAGGTTTAATGAAAGCGTGTATACATGCGCAAGTTATCCTTCAAATGAGGTGCTTATTTATACCGATGAATACAAAAAGTTGAGCCTCTTGTGACTTCAGTGTTACATTTCTAACACTCAGTCTGCCATCAAAATGCAATAAACACCATTGAGGACTGCAACAAAGATGAACAAGCCATCACACAACTGTTCACTGAAAACATCCTGTTAATTGTGGTGCAGCACATGGCAAATGGAGCAGCCTACTTTGGCTGAAGTTGGTAGAGGCATGATATGTTCCAAATTCTATCGACATGCTCTGAGCAGAACTGCTGTAAGTAAAGTGAACACACAGTAGTGAAGGGTGTACAAGGTATAAATTAAACCTATGTGGAAGCTGCGGCCACTCAATTTGCTATGCGCCAATTACATCAGCCGTATTTTGGAACAAGCTACCAAATAAGCTTCTGTTTATCACTCTATATGCTAAAAGCCACTGCATTAGCATGGATTCACCATGCTATGCAGATATTGGCTGCAGGTGGAAAACAAACATCTGGGATGATGTAATCTGGCAGTTTTCACTGTTTGTCCACAAAGGCTATAAATTTTAGCTATTTTTTAAGTCAACATAAAATGAAAGAGCTCTCAAAGTTGTGTGTTTTAAGGTGTAATTTGTGGCAATAGTTCATTGGGAAACAGCTCAGTTAGCTCATACATCATTAGTAAAAGTGATAGTCTTTTCAATTACATACACTAAAGTATTACTAATGGCAAAATCCAAAATTTTTTTCCCAGTGGGCCTATTATGTGATGTAAAATTTTGAGATTCCTTCCTTGTTTGTTTATGGATTTGTGATCTGGTTATGTCAGTTGACGTTATGAGTGGTGGTAAAATCGCTACCTACGAGGAAAAGAACGAAATTCTAGCACTAACTTCTATTTATAGCTTCTGTGCTAATTCTGAGTACTTCAGGAATTTCGAATTTTTTGTAAGATAAGGTCTGTAAACTTATTATGTGTTTTAGTGTGGTGTGATGGCTGCACTGGACATTGGGTGACATAATAAGTCGCCAATCAATAATAGCCAACTAGTCGGAAACAGCCAACGTTTTCTTGATTCTGGATGAGCATATTAATAAAGATTCAGTGTTTGAATTTAAAATATTGACAATCAATACTGTTGCTGAGTTCAATACATTGGGAATACATGTAAAAAGATGAGATTGGTACAAGAAAAGGTGGCAGCTGGGCCCCCTCTGTCACATATTGGCTCAATCTGGAACACTTATCCTCAAACGTCCTGTTTTTCCATTGCTGCTGCAACCTAGCAGTAGTTGAATCATAATTGCATGGTGAAGCTAAATGCTACAAGTTGTGATGGCAACTATGATTGCGGATTATATCAGTACTTCCTCCCTCATACTCCTCTCTCCACAAAGGCCTAAAATATTCCTTTAACTACGCCTACACCCAGTGAGCAAACTGTCTACCCTTTGTGCCACTTGTAACTCGTTCAGTCACGTCAAATATCAATAGAAAGAAAATGGGATGAAGTCAATTGAGACATCAAATAACAAATAGAACCAAGGTCAGCCTTACTAGGAAGGAATGTAAAATGGGGAAATTTTAGCATTGACCTTACAGGATTTTCACAGGCTCTACAAATTTACAGTGTAGAATTGTGAAAAATGTAAAACTGGAGAACATAAAATCAAAATTCCACCGTATATGCACTACAAGAAAACTGTGGGTATTGATCAAAAACCTGCACAAACTATCAGAAACATGACATAGTTGATGCCTTCTTATAAAAAATTCAGAAAAAAAGCTTAAAAATAAATACAGTAGACCTTAATCATATGTACCCTGGTAATCAGCTATTTAAATACTTCTTGAACACAGTGCAGGTTTTGCAACTGCGTAATGTGTTTGGCGAGTTTTGCAAGACAATAGATACCTTCTCTGTTTTTTTGTGAGCTTGTAAAACCTGCTGTTTTTATGAAAAGAATTTGGAAGGATGGAAGTGATTTAATAAAGATACTAACCTCTTTAAAAATTATTATTATTTTAATGAAATGTTCCCATTGGCTTAACATTCTTATATAGGTAAACTACCAGCAGTTCACAAGTATTAGCTGAAAAATCAAACAATACTATTACATCAAAATATTGCTAACCAAAGTGGAGACATAAAAGTTACCTGATATCCTTCAGTTTTAGTGCCTTCAATTGAACCCCTTTTTTAATTTCTTCAATGTAGCTGCTCTGGTTGAAGTTTTATGCCTTCTTGCACACCTCTTAGGTTCACTTATGTTAATGTTGTAAAATGGATCACCATGAAGTAAAATCACATTACACCTGGCTGTAATGTTTTTTGACTTCTGGAATATGAAATGCCCTTGGCCTGGCTGTTTGAGGATACCATCAGAATGGGATTTCCAGTTCTCAACTGCAAAGCTTTGTTCCAAGTGGATTACCATAGCGTATCTTCCTATCAGATTTGTGCACTCTTCTGGTCTCTCAATCACATCCCATGTCAGAACTCTCTCTCTGGTTTACCATAAATGCTGTCAGGTGGAATGAATGAGTGTCCGACAATGGGGAACTACATCAACAGTTTTAACATTTTGAAGAGCTTCAAAAAGTATGCAGTGAGACAACATTCCCAAGACTCCTTTATTCTTCCTCTGACCGCCACAAACCATAAACATCAGAAAATAAAAGTACTGTTGAAAGATTCTCTAAATCCTAGTTGCATAGTCTGTGATATATTCCTGAAGCAATCTGACTGCACCCTTTCGAATACTGGTTTTCTTCTTCTTTTAAGTTCTTCTGCTTCCTGCAAGTCGCTTTCCATTCTATCACTCAACATATCTTAAGCAAATAAAATCAGATAAATAGCAGAGTAGAATGGTTTTGTTGTCAGCTGCATGTATTGGCAGGTTCAGCAGAAAACAAATAAGAAGCAGCAAAGCTGTTTCTTTCACAGTATAAAGAAAAATATCATCTTCAGTCATTGCTTACATCCCTTCCTGACTGCAACATAAACTTAAATTTTTATTCCGAGAGAAAAAAGTCAACACAGAGGTTGGAAAATTTAGCTAATTTTGCACCTGTAAACTCAATACGATGGCGGTCATAACAGCTGCATTGGATATAACAGCTTTTGCACCACCACAGGACTATAGCTGGCTTTGCAAGTGCACGGCTGATGCACAAAACACACTTTGCAACCCAGCGCATTTTTATTTGCTCTATGTAGAACACTTGTAATGTGTTGTGAAACTCAGATTATAATGAACTCTGTGTTCATAAAGTAAAGGAGGATGCAGGATGAAAATCCTGAAATCAAATTTACTGTAAAATAGCAGGTTTTGCAAGTGGCTTACTCATACATGAAACTCATTGTAATGCATCTTACGAGAAAGTAGTTAAAACATCACTGTCATATTCTTAACCTTAAGACTCTGCTGAAAATATAGAAAGGGTTAAAAAGCTCTGTCAAAAAGTAGCACAATTTTTTTTTTCAAACCATTATAGTTTCAAAGTAATCTACCAAACGAAGACAGAAATGGAGAAAATTATACTAGCAGAGAATGTAAATAAACAGAGAAATACTACAAAAAAACTGATACAATGGTGACATGATTTTTACATGGATAGGAGAGAACTGAATACGGCTGCTTATACTGATAGCATATTGCAATTAAATTTATTGACAAATAAAGAAAGTCAGTAAGTGAGTACATATAATTATTGCCCTTTTTAATCTATCATGTAGTTCAGGAGTGTCTGCAGAGGTGATCTTTTTAGCAGCTAACTTTCTGCAATGAGAATAAAGCCTCAAGTTTTCTTTTTACGAATGTAAATTTTGAAGTATCTGGACAGTTTCATTTCCGTGGCTGCCCTTCCTCTCCTTATTTGAGCAATGAAAAATTCAGTCGACTCCTCGTTGTTGGGCAGTCTCCTACAAATCTAGAAATCTCAAAACTGTGGTTGGCTCAGTTACTTTCTGAGTGTTAAATAATAGAATGTTGTTCTAGACTGTAAATGTTCATAAGACACAAATGTGAAGTCAGAAGTGCCTTTAAGTAAGTGTGATATGATTGCTCCTGTTCCCCATATACATAAATGATCTCTTGGACAAGATGGGCAACAGTCTCAGACTGTTTACTATCAGCACTGTTGTGAACAGGAAAGCATTGTTGTTAAGTGGCTCTAAAGGATTTCAAGATAACTTCAACATTATTTGTATTTGGTGCAATGAATGGCAGTTCGCTTTAACTGACAGTAAATGTACGTTGATGTAGACGTGTAAAGAAAACATTCCTGCATTGTTCAAATACAGCATAAAAGTTATGCTGTTGGACTCATCACTTTAATTAATTACCTACATGAAATACTGGCAAATAACAAAAAGAAACACACACATCAGGTCAGTTCTGGGAGGATCAATGGCTAGTTACGGCTTATTAGGAGTGCTCTTGTAAAGTAAGTGCACCTGTAAAGGACACTACTTACATAATGCTTGTGGGGCCAACTCTTGAATATCGAATGTGGGGTCCCCATCAAGTAGGACTGAAGGAAAGCATCAAATCAATTCACAGACCCACTTGGTTGGGTCTATCATAATGAGACTGTTACCGAACTGACTCATGAGCTTATACGGGAATCCTTGGAGAAAAGACCTTTTCACGGAATGCTGCTGAATTAGTGTAGATAACCAGCATATTTGCGAGAGGTTCAGGTAATGGAATGCCTGGAAATGGTACAAGGTACCTTCCACTATGTGCTGCACAGAGGATTAAGAAGTATGTACATAGATGTACAATCCTCTCTCTCTCTCTCTCTCTCTCTCTCTCTCTCTCTGTCTAGCACCATGAGTCATCAAAAGGAATCCAGTGCCTTTTTCTCAATATTAGAGCACAACTACTCTCTAAAACAAGACGAAGAATTCTTGGTGCCTTCTAGTAAGCTGAAAAAGAACAAATTGTGCGAGGCAGTTTTCAAACTCTGGATTTCCGTAGAAGAGGATAGCTGTAATTGTGTTACAGACAAGATTATGACATAGATTGTTACTGAAAAAATGTGATTAACACACCAGAACAAGTCTGGTATTTTGCATCCATTGCCAAAGTATGGAGTATTAGTTCATCTTCAATTTATATGAAACTGAATTTTGCATCTGTGCAGTGCTACTGCTATAGCTAAAATTTACATGTACAATCAATGCCAAGGAATTTCTGTCTGTCACATATCTCAAAATGTGTTACTGTCTGCAGCCCATAACTCAGTTGTTTCATGTAATTCATGAAAAATCCACAGAGGACAGATGATTCCCCCAGATATGAGTCTTAGACATCACCATTTCCTCTTTACGTATTTGTCTGAGAACCTTCCAGATGATTATGGCACCTACAGCCCCAATATATAGACCAATCTACATCTACATCCCTGTTCTGCAAACCACTATGAACTGCATGGAAGAGCATACATCCAGTTGTACCAATTGTCAGGATTTCTTCCCATTCCACTCAAGTATGGAGCACAGGAAGAACGATAAGTGCACTACATCTGTGTGAGCTTGTCTAATACTGTCTTCAAGATCTCTATGCGAGCATTACATAGGAGATTGTAATATATTCCTAGATTCATCACTTCAAGTTGGTTCTGCAAACTTTCTAAACAGGTTATCATGGGATAGTTTGCATCTTTCTTCATGTGTCTGCAAATTCTTCAGCTCTTTCAGAATCTTTGTGAAGCTATCCCATGTGTTAAACAAACCTGGGACTGTTTGGGATAACAATCCTTTGTATCCATTCAATATCCCCTGTTAGTCGAATTTGGTATGGCACCCACACACTTGCGCAATATTCTCGAATGGGTCACACAAGTGTCTTTCATGTGGTCTCCTTTGTAGACTGATTGCGATTCCCTGATATTCTACCAACAAACCACAGCCTGCCACCTGATTTACCTCCAACTGAGATCATGCGACCATTCAATTTCATATCTATATCGACTGTTACTACTAGATATTTGTACGAGTTGACTGATTCCAACTGTGACTCACTGACATTGCAATCATGGGATATTACATTTTCTCATTTAGTGAAGTGCATTTCTGAACACTTAAAGCAAGTTATCAATCTTTGCACCACTTTGAAATCTCATCAAGATCTGATTAAATATCTGTGCAGATTTTTTTAGACAGTACTTCAGTATAGATAACTCCATCTGTGAGAAGTCTTTGGTTACCACAAATACTGCCTGCAAGAACATTAGTATACAACATGAATAGCAGGTCCAACACACTTCCCTGTAGCATACCCAAAGTTGCTTCCACATCGTTGATGACTCTGCCTCCACAGTAAATTGCAGAATCTTCCCTACCCAAACAATCCTCAATTTACTCACGAATTTCACTTGATAACACTCCCCCCCCCCCCCCCCCCCACCCAAAGATATTAAGCTTAGGTGTTGTATTGCTTGTATGCTTTTCAGAAACCAAGAAATCTTTATGACTGCCTCAATACTCAGCTATCAGTACATCACGCGAGAAAAGTGAGAGATGTCGTTCACATGATAGATGTTTTCAGAAGTCATGCTGATTAGCTTGGAGGAGGTCATTCTGTTTGAAATACTCCATTATGTTTGAGCTCAGAATATGTTGCAAGATACTGAAACACATCGACGTCAAAGATATTGGATGGTAGTTTTGTGGATCACTTCTTGTAGAAAGGTATGAACTGCACTTCTTCCAACTACTGTACACAGTTTTTTGTTCAAAGAGAGAGATCTACACTAAAGCGTCAAAGAAACTGGTATATGCATGCATTTTCAAATACAGTTATTTGTAAACAGGCAGAACGTGGTGCTGTGGTCGACAATGCCTATATAAGACGACAAGGTCTGGCGCAGTTGTTAGATTGGTTACTGCTGCTACAATGGCAGGTTGTCAAGATTTAAATCAGTTTGAACATTGTGTTATAGTTGGCACACGAGTGATGGGACACCGCATCTCTGAGGTAGTGATGAAGTGGAGATTTTCTCATACAACCATTTCACAAGTGTACCATGAATAACAGGAATCCAATAAAACATCAATTCTCCAACATCAATGCAGCCAGAAAACGATCCAGCAAGAACAGGACCAACAACAACTGAAGAGAATCGTTAAACGTGAGATAAGGGCAACTCCAAATTACAAAGCTGGGCCATTAACAAGTGCCAGTGTGCGCACCATTCAAAAAAACATCATTGATAAGGGCTTTTGGAGCTGAAGGCCCACTCGTGTTCCTTGATGACTGCATGACACAAAGCTTTACGCCTTGCCTGGGCCCGTCAACACCGACATTGGATTGTTGATGACTGGAAACTTGCTGCCTTGTTGGACAAGTCTTGGTTCAAATTGTATCGTGTGGATGGGTGTGTAAAGGTATGGAGACAACTTCATGGATCCATAGACCCTGCTTGTCAGCATGGGACTATTCAAGCTGGTGAAAGCTCTGTAATGGTGGGGGGCATGTGCAGTTGGAGTGATACGGGACCCCTGACATGTCTAGATACAACTCTGACAGGTGATATGTACGTAAGCATCCTGTCTGATCACCAGCACCCATTTATGTCCATTGTGCATTCTGACAGACTTGTGCAATTCCAGCAGAGCAATGTGACACCCCACATTTCCAGAATTGCTACAGAGTGGCTCCAGGAACACTCTTCTGAGTTTAAACACTTCTGCTGGTCACCAAATTCCCCAGACACGAACATTATTGAGCAGAGCTGGGATGCCTTGAAACGTGCTGTTCAGAAAAGATCTCCACCCCCTCGTACTATTATGGACTTACAGTCCTGTAGGATTCATGGTGTCAATTTCCTCCAGCACTACTTCAGACATTAGCTGAGTCTGTGCTAAGTCTTCTTGCAGCACTTCTGCGTGCTCGCAGGGGACCTGCACAATTTTAGGCAGTTGTATAGTTTCGTTGGTTCTTCAGTGTGTAACAAACATGGTGTGGACATTGATAAAACAGGTAGTGTTTGTATAGAAATGCCCTCAACTGGGAGTTAGGAAGGAAAGTGTGAACGTTCACCGCTGCACCATTTGTCTGTTAGATTTGCTCGACGAGAGGTCAGTGAGTCATGTGTGCGTTCAACTAGACTCTGGAGGTTGAGAAAGAGGAACAGTGAAGCAAAGTGTGGTTTTTAACTGTGGTAGACATGTAGGGAGGTGAAATTCTTGCCTGAATATCTGCTGTATATGGTGAACATAGTATGCTTTGTGTGGATGTTTTTGCGTGGAATATGTGATTTCCAGATGGTCGGGTGTGACTGAAAGACAGTAGTTGTCCATGACATGCTCATCTTATTATTACCCCTTCTGTAATTATTGTAGTGGATGCTGCGATCAGAACTGGTCGATAGTGGAAGACATTCGGCTCATATTAGACACCAGTCTCGTGCTGCTCATGTCATCATGACAGAGCATATGAAGTTCCAGAAAATGTGTGCCTAGTAGGTTCCCCACAAATTGGAGGAGGAGCAGACATTGAACAGATTGTCAACATCACTGCAGCACCTGGAAAGGTATCACGATGAAGAATATCATTTTCTGTCCCGTATTGTCATTGGAGATGAAACATGTTGTCATCATTGCGATCTAAAAAGGAAACATCAGCACCAAAAATGGAAGCACAAGGATTCACCCCTAGCGAAAAAATCCAAAGCTGCTTTTGACAGCTCTGGGAAATTTGTGATGACCTTTTCCTTTGACTGCAAGGGCCCACTGATACTTAATCTTCTGGCACACAGTACACGGTACGTGGACAGTTTTCAAAAACTGAAGCACGCCATCAAGTCCAAATGCTCAGGAATGTTGATGGATGACATCGTTCTGTTGCAGGATAATGTCCAGCCACTTGTTTCTAAGGTTGTTTGGATGATGATGATGATGATGATGATGATGATTATTTCAGGTGAGGGACACTCGACATCATGATCATCAGCACTCTGACGAAAAGTCAGCATGCTAATCTCAGAGCTGCGGATGAAGGACATCGCCACATACAGCGCAGTTTATAGTGCATTAAAGTCAACCTCCTTGCCCCACCAAGTTAGGAATGAGGCCTTACAGTTCACAATACTTCACCAATACACCGGAATCAGCATGTGCAGGGATGGAGGGCAGATGCCCATCGAGATTGAGGGCTGCCCTAATATCAGTATATAGGACACACGTAGTCACAATATGCTGAACTGAAAGTGGCACACCACAAATTTCACAGTCGTGGATCCTCCCACTGGAGGAGGAAGCCAAGTGTTAAAGCGCTATGCCCGATGTACAGTCTGGTAAACGGAACTTCCTTCCAGCGGTGAGGCTTTCATGAAGTCCGCCAAGCCTCAGTGTCAATTTGTGCGACTGCAGTTTCTTTTCTGTCACCTGCAACCATTCATTCTCGCACTGACCCATAATGTGTACGTCAGAAAATGAGATGATGGCATGCAACAGGGTAGGACACTGATGGACAGTACCATCTCAACATTCTTCCTTGCCAGCTTTGTCGGCCGTATTATTGCCCTGTATCCCAATGTGGCCAGGTACCCAGCAAAAGACCACCTCTTGCCAATGTTGGAGCTGCTGTAAGGAGTTGTGTATGAGCTGAATCAGTGGGTCTACTGGATACATTAGGTGAAGTGCTTGCAGTGCGCTAAGCGTGTCGGGACAAGACACGAAACCTTGTACAGTGATGTCTGTCAACCCTGTCCAGTGCCATCGGAATGCCATATAATTCCGCATCATAATTTGTAAATTGTTGTGGAAGGCACACTTTAAAAATCCTATCAGGGAAAACAGCAGAACAACCAAGGACATTTCCTTGCTGGGACCTAGTTGTATAAACAAAGATAAAACTGTGGTACGTACTTAAAATGGACGAAAGTGAAGTTGTAAAAACAAAATCTGGAGTACAAGTTTTCTTGTACTGTGTCAAGTTTGAAAGCGCTTTGGGCCTCTGAAGACACCATGGCAGCAACGCATTCCATCCCTGGTTGTGTATTTTGATGTCTGATTGATCCAGAAGCTTGAGACAGTCTCTAGAGTGTGTTCCAAATGGCTTGGTTGCAAGGGGCTGATTCCTGAACAGCCATTCAACGGTGGGTTGGTCTATTGAACTAAATGTCAATGATTGAGCCGACAGAGAGATTTTCAGCACCTATCAAGCCAACAGGATATATCACCGAATCCAGAGTGGTGGTTCACCAGCCTCTGCCCACAGCCTCTGACCTGGGCTGGTCCGAAGGTTCCAGTCGATATCCGAATGCCCTCATGGTGGACAGCATCTATCACCTTGAAGTAGGAAGGACGGGCTGATCCATGAACCATGCTGCCATAATCTAATCATGACTGAACAAATGCCCTATAAAACTGCAAGAGGCGGGACCTGTCAGCTCCTCGTGTGTTTTCACGAAGGCATTTCAAAATATTCAATAACTGGAAGCCCTTTGTTCATAGGTCTTTCAGGTGTGGGAGCCAATTTAATTTTGAGTCAAATAATAAACCCAAAAAGCACACAGTGTATTGAAAATGTAAAATATTGTCCCCCATTGTGAGTGCTGGTCGGTTAAAACTTCGACCAGCATGGTTAGAATTGGCGTGTGCAGTCTTCTCGGGTGAGAACTGAAAACCAGTTGTCCTGGCCCAGATTTCCAGCCTCCTCATGGTCAGGTGTAGCTGCCTTGTCATCATCATAAAATCAGAGGAAGAGTAGAAAATTGCAAAGTCTGTGGAGACAAAGAGCATTTGACAGGGCTCCTGACTGCAGAGGCAATGCCACTGATAGCTATGGCAAACAATGTGACACTGAGGACACTGCGTTGAGGGACCCTATTATCTTGAACATAGCGGTCAGACATGGGATTGCAAACACGATATCGAAAACACTGGTCCTCAAGAGAGGATTGGATAAGAAATGGCAAGCATCCATGTAATGCTCATTCATGAAGTTGAAGAAGGATGTTGTATCTCCAAGAAGTCACATGCTTTTTTGAGGTCCAAAAACACACAATCCAAATGGTTACGGCATAAGAAGGACTCCCATATCGCTATATCCAGTACAGTTAAGTTGTCAAGGGTGGAACCGTAGCACCTAAAACCACACTGGGAGCGGCTCAAGTGAACTTGGGATTCGAGTAGCCTGATGAGGTGGTGGTTGACTATGTTTTTAAAAGGTCTTATTCATACAACTGGTAAGGGCTACAATCCGGTAACTGTTAGGGGTGTCCTTGTCTGCTTTCCAGAATGGAATTCATATTGTCTCCTTCCAAATCAAGGGGTACTGTCCATCAAGCAAGATTTGATTGAAACATGAGAGGAGCTGTCCTTTCGCTGCGGGGCAAAGATGGTGAAGCATGGCAAAATGGAGCTCACTCATCAATGTCCTGGAGCAGCGTCTCTGGCTTCAGAAAATGTTGACATGGTGAACAGAAGGTTGGAGACTTCCTCATTATGCAAGAAGTAATTGAGCTTCGTCATTTCTGTAGTCCTACGGAACACTTTAAAAGCAGGAGCTTGTCTCAATGACGTAGTAAAAGTAAAGAAGTGTTCCACTAGAAGCTGAGCCATGTCTCCTGGTGTGTCCACTAAGACCCCATTACTTGGTAAGGCTGTAAGGGGACCTGTACTACCCTTATCAGAAATCCATCTTATCGATTCCCAAACTTGCGCAGTGGAGTGTGTGTGTGTATTTGGATCTGATGGGCACCCCACAGCGGGTCATCAGCACCCTTACACTTATGAAAGCAAACAAATGTGGAGATGAACTAAAGGTGTTGTACATGCATGGCCTCGAAATGACCCCACAGTCACTCTGGATCACACGCACTAAAACCAATTACCAGGGAAGAGAGCTAATCAAAAAATTAAAACAAAGAAAAAACGAAACACAGGAGAACTAGAAGAAAAGCACAGGGAAATGTCCTGGCTGACCTCTTACAAAAAACTAGGGTGAGCTAACCACTATTTGACACATTAAGACCATCTCCCTAAAATCATTTGTTTGATCTTTACATAAAATAGATGGCAGATCTGCTGGCAAATCTACCACAGTCTGCTGGTCGGCAAATAAAATGCAGTGCAATAAAATATGGCACACCGTGATCTGTACGCCATAAGCACCACACGTTGGAGGGTCCTCTCGCTGGTGTAAGAATCCCTGGGTCACAGGGCTGTGACATATGTGAAGATGAGTAAGAAGGACCACATCCTGCCGACGTGGCTGGAAGAAAGTACTCCACGGTCGAGTTGTGGGCCTGATTACACAGAGCTTGTTATTCGTCACTGCCAGCCACTTGTCTTCTCATCGACACATGGCTTTGTACCTCGACAGCAAGGTGATAGCATGAAGGGGGATATCACACTGAAATACCAGAGGATCACAGCACGCCTCCTTAGCTGCTTGGTCCGCCCTTTCATTCCCGCAATTCCAATGTGTCCAGGTACCCAGCAGTCGTCGTAGTTGTAGGAGGGCATCCTGCATATTCTGGGTTAGTATATCTGCTGGGTACAAACATTGGAGAGAGTAAAGGGCACTCAGGGAATCTCAGCAGGCGAGAAATCTAACACCTGGAGAATGTCTCATCTGCTCCAGTGCTTGCAAGATCACATATAATTCTGTGTTGAAGACGGTAAATTCTGGAGGCAGTTTGACCTTGAGGACACAATCTGGGAATATGGCAGAGCAAGCAACAGAGAGACCCTGCTTGGACCTATCCATAAAACATCTACATTGTCATGGTACTCAAACAAAATATCAGAGCACATCGCATTAAAAACAGAAGCAAGAGTGCTCTCTCTCCTGTGCCGCACCAAATCTAAAATCACTCTGGGCCTTTCCAGGAACCAGGGTGGCAGGCGGTTAAAACAACAGATTTGGGATCGTAAAGGCTTTACACCGAGTGGCTCCAGTACACACTGCACTTGGATCCCAAATGGCATTGTGGCTTGTGGACAGTTGGGAAAAAAACGTTCCAGAGGTGGGCGAACAACAGTATGGTGTGCGGGTGAAGTTGGAGCTGCAAGAAACTTCCACACATGACCAATGAGGAGCTCGCGCTGGATGGTAAGTGGCAGTTCTCCTGCCTCAACACAGATGCTACGTATGGGACTCGTCCAATAAGCACCTGTGGCCAGCCGAATCCCCTCATGATGGATAGCATCAATGATCCGCAAGTACGGGAGCCTAGCTGACCCATACATCATGCAACCCCATGAATGAATAAAGCCTGATAAAACTGAATGAGATGTGTCATGTCTACTTCCAAAAACCTGTGGCTAAGGCACTTGACAAAGACCTGTGGCAAAGGCACTTGATGATGTTCAGTGCCTTCAGGGTTCTGGCTTACAGGTCTCGCAGGTGTGGTAACCACGACAATCGGGAGTCAAACATGAGGCCCAGAAGGCGCACAGTGTCTCTAAAATGCAGGATAGTGTAACCCATATTCAAGGCAAGCAAATTAAAAAGATGACAAGAATGATTAAAACGAACACCCACCCACTTACCTACACACAACTTGAAACCCATCTTCACAGCCCACACTGGAAGTTGCAACTGACAACTTGCTATTGCAACACTGGAGGAGGAACAGAAAACAGCAAAATCGTCTACAAATAAGGAGCACTGTACAGGACTCCTTATTGTAGACGTGATATGATTGATGGCTATGGTAAAGAGGGTAACACTTAAAACACTGCTCTGAGGAACACCATTCTCCTGCTCAAATCAATCAGACAGCATATCACCAACTAGGGACCTAAAAACCATTGAGACAGGAAAGACTGTATGAAGAAGGGGCCTGCATCTTGTGGTCGTGTGGTAGCATTCTCGCTTCCCACGCCTGGGTTCCCAGGTTCGATTCCCGGCGGGGTCAGGGATTTTCTCTGCCTCGTGATGGCTGGGTGTTGTGTGATGTCCTTAGGTTAGTTAGGTTTAAGTAGTTCTAAGTTCTAGGGGACTGAAGATCATAGATGTTAAGTCCCATGGTGCTCAGAGCCATTTTGAAGAAGGGGAGGCGACCACGGAAGCGGCAGCCCATTGGATGTCACAAGTGACATGGGCCACCGTCTCCTGTGCACAATCCTTTTGTTTAAAAATGGCCTGTCAATTGTACTGTAACCAATTTGCCATTTGTACCATCCATCAGCGTGGTCTCCTGTCTACCACCGTCCTAGTTGGCAGACGGATTCGCACTGGGATGTGATCACTAGAAAGTAAATCTCTAGCTACTTCCCACTGTACTGAGTCTGCAATAGCTGGAGAACAAAAACAAAGGTCAATGGCTGAAAAAGACCCCATAGCTGTGGAGAAGTCCATTATCTGACCTGCGTTCACAAGGTAGATATTCTCAGAATGGTCGAGTCACTCAATCATCTGACCCTTGGAGCAAGTGGTCGCTGAGTCCCACAGCACATTGTGTGCATTGAAGTCCTCCACAAGGAGGAATGGGAGTGGGAGTACACAGAAGACTTTTGCCAGTGTGTCTGCATCCAAAGCATCATAGGGGGAACGTACAAAGAAAACACTGTGATATTAAAGGGCGTGAGAACTTTCATGCCAATTGCTTGCATGGTCATGGTAAGAGGGACAGGAGGAGAGTGGCATCTGTCATCAACGAAAACAGCCACTCCATCTTTAGCCTTGTCTCCAGTAGTTTCGTCCTTCCTGTATGGTTGGTAACCTCATAATGCATGTGTGTCGGTGACTTTAAAACGTGTTTCTTGTAAGCAGACGCAGAACGGTTTCTCCTTCCAAATGTGAGCGATGTCCATTCAAATTCCACTGTAACACAGAAGACCCTGTGGAAGCCATTGTTTAGCAATGCTTGCTCTTTTATTTCTACCCTTGGAGGTGGTGATTTACCGGGGAAGTCAGTGGGAACATTAGCCGGTTCCCTCCTCTTCGATTCCTCCGATTGTAAGACTATACCCTCAAGAGCATAGTCCCCATCAGAGAGTAAAAGAGCTAGCCAATCCGAAGGATTAACTACCGCTTTCTTGGACTTTGAACTACTGTTTGAATGACGTTTCTCTTTACTGATGGGAGGAAGTGGTTGTCTGGGTTGTGAGGACAGCTTAGTTGACTTCAGATGGTGAGTAGTAGCATGTCCCTTAGGTGGTAAGCCCACTGCTGACAGCTTCTGAATGGCATCAGCTTTAAGTGTAGTGTTCCCCCACAGGTACACTGACAAGTGTATGTGCTCGTACTTGAATCTGTGATCCGGGAGTTTGTGTGGAGGCTCACACTTAGCAATTGATGTCTTAAGGGCTGTTGCAAGAGAAGTTGCAAAAACCGGCAGTTGCATAGCTTTGAAAGTGTTTTTAGCTTCAACTTAGGGTATGCGTCTCTTGACTTTCAACTCCTGAATTTTGCTTTCCTCATTGTAAACCTCACACTTTCTGCCCCACACTGGGTTATCCCCAGAGCAGTTTACACATTTCGGAGGAAGTGTACAAGGCTTGCCTGATTCAGGAGGTGAGCCTCCACAATTGCCACACGTAGCCCTACCATTAAATCCCATAGTGGTATGGCCAAATCTTTGACATCTGTAGCATCACACTGAGTTACGGACAAACGGGTGAACCTTAAGACAGATATAACCTGCAAAGATATGTTCAGGTAACTCCAGGGTACTAAACATTAGAATAAATGCTGCCGACTTTTCCAATTTACCATTGACTCTCCTCATATAGTTCTGCTTTTCCGTGACACCCATCCATTCTTTATGTAACTCCGCAGGGTCCATTTCCATTAGATCGGAGCAGGTAACCACACCCTTACTAAAGTTAAGGGTGTTATGCAACTCAGACTTGACTGGATAGTCGAGTAAGGCCTTACATCCCAAGACCTTAGCTGTTGTTGTGGCCTTCAGTCCTGAGACTGGTTTGATGCAGCTCTCCATGCTACTCTATCCTGTGCAAGCTTCTTCATCTCCCAGTACCTACTGCAACCTACATCCTTCTGAATCTGCTTAGTGTATTCATCTCTTGGTCTCCCTCTACGATTTTTACCCTCCACGCTGCCCTCCAATGCTGACCTTAGCTATTTTGATTGAATTAGCAGCTTCAATTAGATATGGTCCATTATGAAGTCATTTGACACTTTTTATTCAGAGGCTCAGAAATATCTTCCAATGCCTTGTGAATAAAGAAAGGAGCATCTTCTCAAATGTTCCCTCTGTTTGCTTGATTACAATGAAAGTGTCATGGCACACTAATGCTGTTACTATTATTCTAAGATTTCTTTTCAGGAGGACTGGCCAACCAAGCTCTCTTTGATGACTGGGTGTAGTTACGACCTGACGGTACACCCATCCCATCAGAAGTAGTTCAATGAAACCGTTACAGAGAGATCCCACGAGATGCTAGGGAAACAACCATTGACCCAGGCAGAGCCCTGCATGCCTGAGCAAACCTGAGAGACGACAGGTGCCCCAGAGACTGGTTTACCTCAACAACCGTTGACCTCATCACCATGTAGCACATCTTGAAGTTGTGTGTGTGTGTGTGTGTGTGTGTGTGTGTGTGTGTGTGTGTGTGTGTGTGTGTGTGTTTTTAAGAGGTCCAGGCGGTAAAGCCTAGACCCCCATTCTCTAAAACAGACAGCATTCCACCGTGCGCCGCACGGTGATCACTAAATCATGCCCAGAGGTTATGGAGAGAGAGAGCTGACGGCGCTTACCAGTCCCCAGCTCAGGAACCCTAGGGTCACCAAGTCTGTTATCAGCAAATGAATTATGAGTCCCTGAGGGGAAGGTTGTTTGAACTACACTGCAGAAGTTTCATTGGGAAGCCCTTACACATATTCTATAAAACTCCAATCTCTCCCCATGTGACTTCCATGTTTCTGGAGCCTTGAAGAAAGTCGTTAGTGGCCACCAATCTGCTTTGGATGAAGAGGCACACACCTGGATAGAATCATTGTTGCGCAGGTAACCTCAACTAGTTTTCCCCGAAGGCACTGACTTGTCTCAAGTGGGATATATGTATTGACAGTTACGGTGATTATTTTTGAAATAATAAACAATACACTTATTTATTTATTTTTCCTGTCTGTCTCATTTTCATTTGACTGCCCCTTATAGTTAAAATAGGGGTTAATTAAGCTACAAATTCAGTAGAATCTGATAGGGATTCCAACGGGCCTGAAGCTGTGTCCAATTTTAATGATCTCAGCTGTCCCTCAGTGGTACTGACATTAACATCTATTCAACAAATTTTTTCCATGGTACAGGATTCAAATTGCCATAACACTTCTGTGTCTTCCTTTGTACAGGGATATTTGAAAAAGGAGTTAAACACTTATTTTTTTGTTTTCCTACCCTAAATTCCAGTTCATGTCTCATCCAGCAGTCACTGAAAACCAACTTTTTAACTGGCAGTCTTTACATACAATAAGAACTGGGTTTTGTGAAAGGTCTTTCAACAATATTCTGCTACAGTAGTCACTGAAGGCTTCACGCATTGCTCTTTTGACTGTCAAATGCATTTCATCCAACATTTCTTTATCTGTACCCCTTTGCTGTGTTTCACACTTATTATGTAGTAGTCTGTTTCTTTGTTCCTCACTGAAATGTAACATTACTGCTTCTTTTATCTTGTTTACTGAACATATAAATCTCTCTACTTGTTTTAGATGCCACTTGCCCTCTGGTAAATATTGTTGCTACAATTGCCTAATGGTCACTAAAACCAGTTTTGATGTCAACATCCTCATAGAGGTCACACCAATTTGCTGCAATTAGATCTAATATATTCCCATCGTGAGTGGAGTTCTGAACTAACTATTATACATAGTTTTCGGAGAAGGCATTTAGTGATGTTTCATAAAGTTGCCTTGCATGTCCACCATAAACAAAACTGGTAACTATCCTGATTGACTGCTGGACTATTAAAGTCTCCTCTTATGAATATAGTATGACTGGGAAACTTACGTACTAGTGAACTGGAGGTTTCTATAAATCTTGTCCAAATAATCTTCTACGCAAAGGCAGAGAGCCTCGCTCGCGGGGTGGAATCAGAGCTAACTATTTGTAGTATCGTTCCCAGAACCGATCGCGGTCCTCTGGTTTGGAGCCGAGTGGAAGGCTTAAACCAGAGGCTCAGACGATTCTGCGGAGAGCTAGGGTGCAAATTTCTTGACCTCCGCTATCGGGTGGAGAAATGTAGGGTCCCCCTGAATAGGTCAGGCGAGCACTACACGCCGGAAGCGGCTACGAGGGTAGCGGAGTACGTGTGGAGTGCACATGGGGTTTTTTTAGGTTAGAGAATTCCCTCCCTAGGCCCGACACGACGCCTCCTGAGACGCGGCAAGGCAGGAGTAGGCAAAATGCAACAGGGAATAACAATATTAATGTGCTAATAGTAAACTGCAGGAGTGTCTATAGAAAGGTCCCAGAACTGCTCTCATTAATAAACGGTCACAACGCCCATATAGTACTAGGGACAGAAAGTTGGCTGAAACCACATGTAAACAGTAATGAAATCCTAAACTCAGATTGGAATGTATACCGCAGAGACAGGCTGGAAAGTGAAGGGGGAGGTGTGTTTATAGCGATAATAAGTGCAATAGTATCGAAGGAAATTGACGGAGATTCGAATTGTGAAATGATTTGGGTGAAGGTCACGGTTAAAGCAGGCTCAGACATGGTAATTGGATGTCTCTATAGGCCCCCGGGCTCAGCAGCTGTTGTGGCTCAGCACCTGAAGAATAATTTGGAAAATATTTCGAGTAGATTTCCCCACCATGTTATAGTTCTGGGTGGAGATTTTAATTTGCCGGATATAGACTGGGAGACTCAAACGTTCATAACGGGTGGCAGGGACAAAGAATCCAGTGAAATATTTTTAAGTGCTTTATCTGAAAACTACCTTGAGCAGTTAAACAGAGAATCGACTCGTGGCGATAACATATTAGACCTTCTGGTGACAAACAGACCCAAACTATTTGAATCAGTTAATGCAGAACAGGGAATCAGCGATCATAAAGCGGTTACTGCATCGATGATTTCAGCCGTAAATAGAAATATTAAAAAAGGTAGGAAGATTTTTCTGTCTAGCAAAAGTGACAAAAAGCAGATTTCAGAGTACTTGATGGCTCAACACAAAAGTTTTGTCTCAAGTACAGATAGTGTTGAGGGTCAGTGGACAAAGTTCAAAACCATCGTACAATATACGTTAGTTGAGTATGTGCCAAGCAAGATCGTAAGAGATGGAAAAGAGCCACCGTGGTACAACAACCGAGTTAGAAAACTGCTGCGGAAGCAAAGGGAACTTCACAGCAAAGATAAACATAGCCAAAGCTTTGCACACAAACAAAAATTACACGAAGCGAAATGTAGTGTGAGGAGGGCTATGCGAGAGGCTTTCAATGAATTCGAAAGTAAAGTTCTATGTACTGACTTGGCAGAAAATCCTAAGAAATTTTGGTCCTATGTCAAAGCGGTAGGTGGATCAAAACAAAATGTCCAGACACTCTGTGACCAAAATGGTACTGAAACAGAGGATGACAGACTAAAGGCCGAAATACTAAATGTCTTCTTCCAAAGCTGTTTCAAAGAGGAAGACTGCACTGTGCTTCCTTCTCTAGATTGTCGCACAGTTGACAAAATGGTAGATATCGAAATAGACGACAGAGGGATAGAGAAACAATTAAAATCGCTCAAAAGAGGAAAGGCCGCTGGTCCTGATGGGATAGCAGTTCGATTTTACACAGAGTACGCGAAGGAATTTGCCCCCCTTATTGTAGCGGTGTACTGTAGGTCTCTAGAAGAGCGATGCGTTCCAAAGGATTGGAAAAGGGCACAGGTCATCCCCGTTTTCAAGAAGGGACGTCGAACAGATGTGCAGAACTATAGACCTATATCTCTAACATTGATCAGTTGTAGAATTTTGGAATACATATTATATTCGGGTATAATGTCTTTTCTGGAGACTAGAAATCTACTCTGTAGGAATCAGCATGGGTTTCGAAAAAGAGGGTCGTGTGAAACCCAGCTCGCGCTATTCGTCCACGAGACTCAGAGGGCCTTAGACACGCATTCACAGGTAGATGCCGTGTTTCTTGACTTCCGCAAGGCGTTTGACACAGTTCCCCACAGTCGTTTAATGAAAAAGGTAAGAGCATATGGACTATCAGATCAATTGTGTGATTGGATTGAGGAGTTCCTAGATAACAGAACGCAGCATGTTATTCTCAATGTTGAGAGTCTTCCGAAGTGAGAGTGATTTCAGGTGTGCCGCAGGGGAGTGTCATAGGACTGTTGCTATTCACAATATACATAAATGACCTGGTGGATGCCATTGGAAGTTCACTGAGGCTTTTTGAGGATGATGCTGTGGTGTATTGAGAGGTTGCAACATTGGAAAATTGTACTGAAATGCAGGAGGATCTGCAGCGAATTGACGCAGGGTGCACGGAATGGCAATTGAATCTCAATGTAGACAAGTGTAATGTGATGCGAATACATAGAAAGATAGGTCCCTTATCATTTAGCTACAAAATAGCAGGTCAGCAACTGGAAGCAGTTAATTCCATAAATTATCTGGGAGTACGCATTAGGAGTGATTTAAAATGGAATGATCATATAAAGTTGATCGTCAGTAAAGCAGATGCCAGACTGAGATTCATTGGAAGAATCCTAAGGAAATGCAATAAGACAACAAAGGAAATAGGTTACAGTACGCTTGTTCGCCCACTGCTTGAATACTGCTCAGCAGTGTGGGATCCGCACCAGATAGGGTTGATACAAGAGATAGAGAAGATCCAACGGAGAGCAGCGCGCTTCGTTAGAGGATCATTTAGTAATGGCGAAAGCGTTACGGAGATGATAGATAAACTCCACTGGAAGACTCTGCAGGAGAGACGCTCAGTAGCTCGGTACGGGCTTTTGTTAAAGCTCCGAGAACATACTTTCACCGAAGAGTCAAGCCGTATATTGCTCCCTCCTACGTATATATCGCGAAGAGACCATGAGGATAAAATCAGAGAGATTAGAGCCCACACAGAAGCTTACCGACAATCCTTCTTTCCACTTACAATACGAGACTGGAATAGAAGGGAGAACCGATAGAGGTACTCAGGGTACCCTCCGCCACACACCGTCAGGTGGCTTGCTGAGTATGGATGTAGATGTAGAATTTCTATCCCAGTGAATCTTAATGTCTTGTTTACTGTGACAAATATACCACCCCCCATTTATCCTTTTAATACACAGATAAATTTTCCCAAAAAACTCACTGCTGTTAACTTTGGTTTTTAACAAGCTTTCTGTATGTAATATTATATAAGTTTCACTACTTTTTAGGAGCACTTCAAACTCTGGCACTTTGTTCCAAATGTCTCAACAGTTAACCACTAGGATTTTAATACCCTCGCCCATAGGGGGCTTTTCTATGGGACTTACACTGATACTTCTAGTCTCCTACCGCTGTCATTATCTAGACAGCATGGAGAGTCATCTAATCTAAAAAATCCTTGTGGGCACCCCATTTATAGTCAGCTACCTGTGTAGCAGCCTCTGATGTTTAGTGCACATCTGACCCATTTACCGAGGCACTACAATTCGCAACCCTATGGTGCAAGTCCAGTAAGTCGCTACCTGGCTTGTCAGAGAACCTTCGCAGTTTCTGATTCGAGCCCTCCACTCAATTCTCTACCAGGGGATTACGATCTTCTCTGGGGACTATAACGCAGTTTGTGAGCCTTGATGAAACTCCATGAACAAGGCTGGTATTCTCACCGTTCTCTGTCAGTTGCTGGAATGATCCAAGTATGATCTCGGAGCCCAGATGATAGACCAAAGTGTCAGGTCCCACTGCTGTGCCATGCATAAACTTGTCAACTGACAAAATAATTGGGGATTCTGATAGCAGATGGTCAGGATGGTTGGACCTCTTGACAAAGTCTATTGGCCCAACTTCTCGCCACTCCTCTCTGTTGGTCTTTGCACACACAGTGCCATTGCCTCAAAAGAATGCCTATGTGCAGTGAGGCAAGGGCAGGTAAACAGCTTTGCCTTTTGCTTCCTCATACCCACTACTGCATGAGCCACTAGTTGACACATTCTTGTCACATGCATATTTAGCAAACTTTTATAGTTCCTCTCATTTTGCTTAAATAAGTCAATGGACAGTAATAGCCTTTGGGAACAGGTCAATCCTCTGTATCATAACAGGCACAAAATGAAGCTAAAAACTCTGTAGAATATTGACTGAAAAATTGATCTTACAGCAAGTTTAGAGACACTGGAGGGAAGAAGGGGGAGGAGGGGGAGAGGAAACATTTCAACTTCATACAAAAAGAATCATAAAAAAGTGAGAACTTACTTCCCAATCTACCTAAAACTCACTTCAAGGCATAAATGCAAGAAAAATTTGTATTTGAAATAACACAGGTATCATATGAAATTAGTTCACACTGGTGCAATGAAAGAATTTAACACCTTTAATAAATTTCTGACATGTTCAGCCTAATGACAAAGATGATATATCTCATCAATGTAGCTAACAAAAACTAAAGCGTATTATCGTAGCCTGTTTTAATTCAAGCGTTACCTGTGTGCGAGTTGAATATGCGTGAGAGAGAGAAAGAGAGAGAGAGAGAGAGAGAGAGAGAGAGTGTGTGTGTGTGTGTGTGTGTGTGTGTGTGTGTGTGTGTGTGTGTGTGTTGTTTACCAAGGCCAACGGCTGAAAGCTTTAATTGTGAAATCTTTTTGTTGTGCCAATCTCCAACTCAGCATCTCCGCTATACGGTGAGTAGCAACCTTCCTTCTCACAATATTGTAACAGTCCAGCCCGGATTTTCCATTGTTTGATTTGAGGCTAAGAAACAATACACTAATGATGAAAAAATAACTTCTGGGCAATCAATCTGATGTCAGCACAATAATATCAGTTTTCATAAACTGTGCTGTCTGTAGGGGCCTTTAGACAAACCACCTTGACATGAAAGAAAGGTTCTCAGCCAAAATACTGGATGAAGATATAGTGATGCCCCAGGTCCATACCCACAAAAATGATGGAACACAGTTGTTTCTGAATAGTTATTAACTGAAGTTTCCAAATTTACACATTCAATGTCTACAGTTAGTTTGCAAAGATTTCTTGTTTTCAGCTGATTCAGAATTTGGGATAACTTATTTTGAATTGACCAATATTAATGTATGAATAGGCCCAATATTTCTATTCATTTTCATGATGATATAAAATAAACAGGAGAGTAAAAATAACCTGGAGTGCTTTTGAGAAACTAAATGGAGTTTTCAAAAGAGTAAATATTGCCACTTTTGACATACAGCCATAACACACTAATTTTCAGTGCCAAAACCATTGCAAGACTGAGGGTTTTTCAGTGAGGAACAGAGAGAAGGTGATCAAGAATTAGTGGCAGAGACAAGAAAACAGACAAACAAAGGATAGATTGGAGAAGAAGATGTAATTCAGAATCAAAATGGAGGTGGCAGGTCATGCAGCCATAGAAACAGGTGGTAGACAGACGAAGAAGGATCTTTGCTGCATTCCCATGGATAAGAGAGAACTGAGATAATCACCAAATGATAGATGGGTAGATCATATTAAGAGGAAAATGTAGGAGTAATGTGGATACAGATGAAAACCACGAGGCATCAAAAGGATTGCAGGAGGAATGTCAAATGGCTGATGATGATGAAATGTGTCCATACTGACAATGATGAAACAATTTCAGTCAATTTCATATTCCAAAGCACATAATTAAGCATTTAAACTAGTAATTAAGAAACAAATGTATGTAAAATACACAAGGAAAAATGAAACTTCACAAATGCTTCTTTTATTGTAATACTCATACTTCTTTTAACAACAATATACTACTCACCATATAGATGAGGCACTTAGTCACAAGCAGGCACAATGAAAAGAAAAATAAGTTTTTGCTGTATGGATTTGAGAGAGTTCTGCTTCTGGAGAAGAATATTTCTAATGTTTTTTTGTGTGTGTGATTCAGAGACTCCTCTATGTGGTGAGTAGCAATCTATATATTCCAGAATGAGATTTTCTCTCTGCAGCGGAGTGTGCGCTGATATGAAACTTCCTGGCAAATTGAAACTGTGTGCTGGACCGAGACTCGAACTTGGGACCTTTGCCTTTCGCAGGCAAGTGCTCTACCAACTGAGCTACCCAAGCACGAGTTACGACCCGTCCTCACAGCTCTACTTCTGCCAGTACATCATCTCCTACCTTCCAAACATTCATGTCAGCACACACTCCACTGCAGAGTGAAAATCTCATTCTGGTAACATACCCCAGGCTGTGGCTAAGCCATGTCTCCGCTATATCCTTTCTTTCAGGAGTGCTAGTTCTGCAAGGTTCACAGGAGAGCTTCTGTAAAGTTTGGAAGGTAGGAGACGATGGACTGGCAGAAGTAAAGCTGTGAGGACGGGGTGTGAGTCGTGCTTGGGTAGCTCAGTTGGTAGAGTACTTGCCCGCGAAAGGCAAAGGTCCCGAGTTCGAGTCTCGGTCCGGCACACAGTTTTAATCTGCCAGGAAGTTTCAACCTATATATTCCATATTATTGTTATTCCATCTTAAAGTTTCCACTGTTTCATATTTCTGTTAATTATATCAAATAAATTTCAGTTGTATTCAGTAAGAAAGGTATTGTTCTGAAAGACAGGATTATTACTTTTTACTTTCAGTTCTTCTCTTTGCTGTACTATGAACTGCATTTTCTGAAGATAAAAACTGGCCATTGTTTCATACGTATTTTACATAGGGACAACTGAAAATGTGAGATGAACAGAAATACGTCAACAGAAGATTGCAGGAATGATGAGGGAGACACCAAATTTGAAACGGAAAGGGAAAAGATACAGATTCATAATAGCTTACCGAATCAAATATTGAGAGACCATCATGACCACCAAGGGCATATATATAGCCCTCAAATGCAACTACACCACCAGCGCTGCGATGTCTGATCATATTTGGCACCATCGTCCACTCATCTTTGTCTGGGGAATAACACTCCACAGTATTCAGTGAAGTAACACCATCATAGCCTCCACAAACATATAAGCAGTCATTCAATGCAGCTGCACCAACAGCACTGTACGTAAAACAAGGAGAAGTAATTTTTAAATTTCTATTCACACATTATAAAATATATTGTTTACAAAAATCTAAAAGGAAGATAAGCTTAAATATAAAAGATGAATTTAAATATATGGTTCTTCAAGGGCAACATAACTAACATGAGTCTTAAGATGTCTACGTGATGTGGATGCTGTTAGACATGATACAAATTATATGTCACAAATGCCAAAATATGAAAGAATTCTTCAGTCAACTACATGTGAAATGAGTGACAAATAACAGTTTATGATGGTCCAGAACTGGACATGGGTATCACTAAAACGATAATGGTAATATTCATCATCTATTTGTTTGCTGCCACCATCAGCATCTAACAAAAGTGGATGAATATAATTTAACCACAAGTAGATACATGGTACAGAATGTTCAACCAAGTGAGGTGGCACAACTGTTAAGCCACTGGTACTCTTATTTAGGACAGTTACCAAATGATCCATTATGGTCACCCAGGATCAGATTTTTATGGTTTTCATAGAGCAGTTAAGATGAATGTCAGGGTGGTTTCTCTGTAAAGGGTGTATCCAATTTCTTACCGACTATCCTCCACTCCACACTTGGGTTCTGTCTCAAATGATTCTAATCTTCTTTTTGGGCACCAGGGTGTCATCCAAGAACACGGACTATGAAGAATTGGCTATACTGGTAAGTACAGTCGACATTAGTCTTTGAAGCAAATGACATCATAGAAAACATCTGGGTATTAATGAGTAAAACCATTTTAACCAAGTGTTTATTTTTATTTCAGTTTTGTAATATAAAAACAGCGCAGCAGTAAAAAAAGGGAGGGGGTGTTCAAAATCACAGTCTGCAATGACTCTAAGCATAAACCTACATAGTTTGTAAAATCTCAAAAATACAGACGTGCAAGATCTAATCAATGAAGACAATGCTAAAACTACTTCTCCTCCATGATACCAACAATAATTTTCAAATTACTTTTCGGAGGCTATAAAATGAATAAAAGAAAATCTTTTCCACTTCTATTTTTCTGCTAACCGCATGAAATTTTATGTAATAATAACTGTTTGTTTTTTTCTTTTTAATTTTGTTCTGCATGGGACTTCTTGAAGCAATTTTCAAAATGAAGTGCTGGCTTAATCTTATACATCCACATTTCTTCTGCAACAAATCACACAATCCTTCAATGATTTCTTTTGATTTGGAAATATAAAATGTATCTTCCCATTCAGAATTTCCGTAGGAGCAGAAGATGACGATCTTCCACTCATTCTTGAACTTCTTTTCCTAACATTATTCACAAGTAGAGTGATGAGATTTCTCTCATAAAAAAGACGTGTCCATTATTTTTTTATAAAAATTGGAACTAATTTTTTTCACCATAAAGGTATTCCACATTAATGCATTAGCATATCTAAAATGTTTTGCTACCATATGATAATTACATCCCATGCTGGAATTCTGTGAGTAGCTACACTTAAGTTATAATCACCAACCCAGCATCCAAAAACATCTGGGAAATCCAAAGAAAAAGAAAACATTTTTGAAGAACTGAGTTTGGTCCAGCCAGTCTTTGGCGCAAATTAACCTTTAAATTCAGGGCCATATACAGCATTGCACCAAGAAATGGCTTCATTTCTTTAGTGAAACATCTTTCCATGACTGTTTTGTCATTTCAGTCATCATCTCTGCTATGTACACATTTGATGCAGTCATAGTTTTATGAACGAAGTCATCCATAGACAAAAGATCAAAATATTCAAGTTACATGGTTGGCTGAGAACTATGAAGAAATATGAATCCCTGTAGTCATAGAAAGAGTATAGGACCTTAATTAAGATCACCATCTCCATCTTGATAAACTTTTCAGCTGCATGTAACTGCTTAAAGAAGATATACTTTCTCACTCTCACTATTAATTTCAGCTTCCTTGAGATTTATATCATTGCATAAAGGAAGAGATGCTTTCTATTCTCTCACCATTATGCTCTACAGGGTGGTCAGTAGGTGTGACACCATCTTTCTAAAACAGAAAAAGGTAGATAAACAAATTTAAAGTCAAGTAGTATAAGATGGGAGAGGCAGCAAAGCATCTGAGGTTCTATTATCAAAGTAGCAGCAATTTCAGAAGCTGCGATTTTAGGTGGGTCACTTGGTACACCAGATAGAGAATTACATGAGGAAAACAACAGTCTTTTGTTTGAGCGTAGCTTTATTCTTTTTCAAGTTATGACTGATGTTTCTTTCTTACATGTGATGTAAGGCTGACAGCATTAACACAAGCTGAACACACTGAGATCATCCTGATATTTGGACAGAGGAACACTCATTTAATCATAAGGATTTCAGTCAATGCTACAGACAGACAACAGTGTGGTGGTGAATCTTCTCTCAAAAGTTTCTGAAGCTGGCTCTGTTTCAGGCAAAGTGAAATCTGGACAACCAGAAACAGCCACGGATGAACCAACATCATCAAGTGTTATAGCATCATTCAGTATGACCCAGAGTCCCAGAGTCTGCATCTCAAAGAAAATTGTTGTCAGCTGTACATCGACACCAACAGATTGTTGATGCTTATGGTCCCATTCCACTATATGTTTTTGTGAAAATCTATTAGGAGTGGGTGAATCAATTATAAATAGCCTTACAACATACTGGACAACACATCGAGTACATACTGTAGCCTTTATGTGCAATTACTAGCATTTGCCTTGTTCGGTACAAAATGTGTCATAATCTGAAAATGAAAGAAGAGACACCAATGTTTACCTCAAGTATTTATCTATTTCTTTGATACATAATGTGGTTCCCTTTCCATATGAAATTGAGTTCCATACGAGATGGCAGCTTCCCAAATGACTGCCAGTAATATACTCACCTCATACTATCTGACTTTAAATTTGTTTAGTCACCTGTGTGTTTGTTTTAGGAGTGTGGTTTTATATCCACTGAAGGACCACTCTGTACTTCAACTTTGCTATATGACTGTCACTTATATTTCTTATGCTTACCATCTTCACTCAAGCAGAAACCATAAGAGGAGGACACATGATCACTCACATATGTCTAAGCATGTAGCCTGTTGTTATACATAAAGAACAACTTGGGCTGTCTATTGGTTAGAGTTTGTGCTACATGACAAAATGTGTCGGATGTTATGCAACATCGGGGCACGTGAAACACAGTAACACAAACAGCATCTTGGACATCTTGCAGTGTAGGAGCCACAGTAAAATGTGCGAGAGTGAAAAACCTGGATTTTATGGCATTTCAAGAACATGTATGTTATCTATAGTCATCACTCTGACATTATTGAACTCGACAGCATCCAGCAATAAATTATTATGTTGCTTAAATTGTGTTTCCAGATAAACAAATTTTAACCAATTTTCATACTGTGAAGGTTCATAAAATAATAGTTTATGGTCTCTTACCTTCGTCTGCAGTGCATTGGTGAAACTTTATTCCAGACACGTTTCTGCGGATCAAATACTTCAACAGTGGACAATCGTTCACTGCCATTGTACCCACCAAACGCATAAAGCCTGTTGCGCATCACAGCAACACCCACTCTACTACGCAACATACTCATGGCTTCAGCTAGCTGCCAACGGCCAACAATTGGATCAAATACTTCAACAGTGCTTAAAGAATCCCCTACAACAGAATGCATTTGTTACTTAATTCTACATTGTACAGCTACACATAAAATACTGTACACACACAGACAATGCTATGATAATGTTGACAGGGCACAGTATTTAAACTGTAATACTAATGGCAATCAAAACAGGGACTCAAAGGTGGCACAGATTTACTAAACTGGATCATTTACTGTTAAGTTCTGGTCCTCCTCTCAAATCTGTGAACTGCCAATACTTTAAGCTAGTGCATTCAAAGTCAGTTTAGGAAGCTTTTCAACTGCACAGGTTTCACATCAATGATATGATGACTTTTCAAAAACCCTATACAATCCTGTCAACCTACCTGTTTTTGTTAAACCACCAACAGCAAATATGTGGCCCATAACATAGTTACAGCAACGTGGCTTTATTCTAAAACTTTGCAGAAGAGATCTCCTCTCAGGCATAAGATGATAATCTCTTGCTTCATCCAGAAGATCACTGTAAGAGTGAGAATAGACACAGACATTAAAAAACACTATGAGTTTTCTTGACTCTAATTAGTACACTTAAATTATCCATATAGTTATCAATAATGAAATGAGATCAATTGACCTAGGTCATTTTGAGAAGTATCTATCAAATGAAGTAGTAATTAATTACATATATAAAGAAAATTATCATGATAACAAAAGTACAGTTTCACAAAGAAAGAAAAAAATAAATATTTTCCACAAAGTACCAGCTGTAATAAAAAATGAAAAGTGACAAAAATTCAAGATTTCCCAATCAAAGGTTCCTTTATCTTACAAATGAAAGAAAGAAGGGGAGGGAGACAGGGAAGTCAGTCAGTCTCCTCGCAAGGTTTGCCAGTTCCTGGTAAGTAGATCTCTATAATATGTAATTCTCATTGTTGAAAACAGTACACAATAAGGCCAACTTCCTGAAACATTTTCCTTGATGCAAAAAATCTTTGGCAGCAGCAGTGATATAATTAAGAAAGTACAGGAGGCAGCAAAAGGCTCTTCATCATTAAAGAATGTTAATATTTTATCATACTTGTCATAACAGTCCATATGATATATGGACAATCAATAAGAATGCAAAGACACCATATTACGTGATAGCATTTTTACACCTTTTCCAACTTTAAATACTCCTTGCTGAATTGAAATGGAGTTTATGTTGTCAACAATGAAGAAATTATGGAAAGATGCTCAAATCTATATAATGTGTATACAAGTCAGTGACCTGACTGATTGACTCATCACTGCCCAGCCCAAACCGCTAAGTACAGAAACTTGATATCTGGGGAGGGTGTTTTCGAAATTCCACCCCTAAGAGGTGAAATTGGGGATGAAAAGTTTTCTTTATTTTTTAAATTTTTTTAAAAGTATGTCATCATTAAAGCAATTTTGTAGCTAGACCTATGAAAATTGGTAATTGGCTTCTCGGTCATAAATAAAGAAATGTGTGTTTCAGCATTTTTGTGAATTCAACGCCAACAAGGTTAAAAAGAGGTGAAAGTTTTTATTGAAAATAAATTATTATGGAAGAAGTAATAATATATTTTAAAAAGTACATCTAGCAAAATTGGTATTTGACTTCTCTGTTACAAATTTTTAAAAAAATACGTTTCAATATTTTTGGAAATTCAACCTTTAAGAAGGTGAAGTAGGGGATGAAATGTTTTATAAAAATATATCATTATGAAAGCATGTCTAAATCTAAATCTATGAAAATTGGGAGTTGGCTTCTCAGCTGAAAACAACAAAAAAACTCATTTCATTCTTTTTGGAAATTCAACCCTTAACATGGTGAAATAGAGAGTTAAATGTTTTATGAAAATATTTCTTTGTGAAAGCATTTTCAAAGATAAATCTTTGAAAGTTGGTGTTTGGTTTCTCGGTTAGAAATGAAAAAACACACGCTTCACAGTTTTTGGAAATTCAAGGCCTAAAGGGGGTGGAATATGGTCAAAGTGATTCAATGACTCATCATCAGCCTGGTCAAACCTCAATCGGCAGAAATATGAAATTCAGAAAGGGTGCCCATCTTATCATTTACGAAGGTACTGTTCATAATCCCACTCCTCAGGGGGTGAAATAGGGAATGAAAGACTTTTTGAAAATATGTCGCTATTAAAGCAATTTTGGAGCCAGAACTATGATAACTGGTACTTGGTCTTCCAGTGAGAAATAAAACACACATGTTTCAAGAATTTATGGAAATTCAGCCATTAAGGGGGTAAATTAACGGTTCAAAGTTTTTTTTGAAAATAGATAATTATTAAAGAACTACTAACGCATTTCATAGCTATATATTTGAAAATTGGTATTTAACATCTTGGTTGGAAATAAAAAACAAAAATATGTGTTACAGTATTTTTGAAAATTCACCCTCTAAGGGGGACGAAACAGGGGATGAAAAGTTTTATGAAATTATTTCATTATAAAGGCACCTTCAATGCTACACCCACAAAAATCTGTATTTCGATTCTCTGTTAGAAATGAAATGTGTTTCACTATTTTTGGAAATTCAACCCCTAATGTGGTGAAATGGAGGATGAAAAATTTTACAAAAATATTTTGTGCACTAAAAAATTTTAAATCTAAATCTATGAAAATAGGTATTTTACTCCTCGGTTACATATAAAGAAATGAATGTTAGGACATGAAATTTACTACAGAAATGTCTCCATACGAACCCAAAAGACATGATTAACAGAAACATTGGACTCCAGCTACCAGAATTGCTTTATGGTCAGAAGTACATTAAGGGAAGACCATGGTTCTATGGCATTTATAGCGTGAAACGTTTAGAGGGTTTTGCAATTTGTGAACAATCTGTGCAGACCATACAGTCTATGCAAGTGAAGCAGTGAGTGTTAAGCTAACTTTACATAAGACATATCTGAACGGATAAAGTAGTAATGAAGCAGATATCCAGATTAAGAATTCCAAGTTTCCAGCACAATAACTAAATTTATTATAAATCACTGCAGCTCTTTCCTCAGGAATCATTCTAAAATACTAGACATGCTTTACGAGTAATTCAAAGATTCTGCAAAAACAATTATTTGATACAATGTTGGCCAACAACTGCAAACACCATGTGCGTGTACATCAGTGAACACTTGTTCAACACCCAGTCTGTATATTTTTGGTTATCATTAAGTTTAATAGTAACACAGAACAATCAGATCGTAAAACCACCACATAAAATCTGTAATAGCAAAAACTACTCCTAAAATACACAATGGCATAAAAATTGAGTAGTCAGCATACCACATTCATTTCATATGAACATAATCAAACAATGGAAAATCTAGGACAGAATTTTTATATGAAGGTGATGATGATTAACTACAAGCCTGATCCAAGTAATAGTATAAGCAGTAGACCATGGATAGAGACATGTACAGCTACATTTTCATACTAATCGTATCGTAATTGTGTACATATATGTGCTCTGAAGAAGAATCCAATTTCACAAGCTGAGCAACCACGTCACATTTATTGTTTAGTTACTACCTGCTGCTTAAAATCCCACAACAGTTAGTGGTTACATTTCCGGACTTCATTCTCTTTTTTTTACTCACAATACTGCACTATAATAACAAAGGTAGGCCTAAAAATTTTTCACCATTTGAGTGTCCTAATTTTAAGTATTAAGGGACATTGTACATGAAATTCGTTGAAATTTGACATTTTCGGTTTTCTGCTCCACAATGTACTTTGGACTTTCCTGAAGATTTCAGTATATAATACATTAAAATCAGTCAATTGTGAGACCTTCAAATAATATTTCGAATGTTGTTGTGTGACTGTCAAATTTCGTCGCTATACATATACTGCCACAGTTGAGCAGTCATATCTTGGAAACTACACACTCCAGAAAGCTGTGAACCGCCTTTTTTTTTTTGTTTGTGTGTGCCTACTGCCACGTCTCAGAAGTTGACATTACAATAAACAAATCAGTCATTTGCTTCTGATACTGGTTTTCGCTGAAAGCAGTATGCTTATCAGCTATTTTTGTAGTAAGTTAACTTCTATTGCTTTTTATATGTAAATAAAATGACTAAGCATAAAAATAACTGAGAATTTAGAGAAGATGAAAAGAGCTGTGTGGAGCACTTTCTTTCATCGAATACCAACTGATGAAAAGCCATGTCACATTTTGTGTCCACCTCCAACAAACACTTGGTGTAAATGTAGGCGAGCTGGATTTTGTAGCACCCTGCATCAATTTACTCATAAACATTCTCTTCCTTTGGCAGTAATGGAAGCAATCAAACCTATTTACAGAGATTTGGCAGTTCCTGAGCAACTAAAGAAGTGTTTACATAGGACGACTCAGAATGTGAATGAGTCCTTCAATAATGTTTTGCGGTGCCTTGTGTCTAAAAATGTATTTGTTCACCTTACGACTCTAAAGTTAGCAGTGTCTGATGTTGTAATAACTTTTAATGGTGGGAACTATGAAAGACTAAATGTTCTGGAGAAGTTAGGGGTAACATTTGGACAGAACACAGTTAAAGGACTGTGGGAAATGAATTAGCTTTGTGTACATGAAGCAGAGTTAGCGGCTCAGCAAGTGATAAAAGAAGCCAGAATGAAAATGAGGGGGCAAGCACTGGGCTGTTGTGACACTGAAGGAGACAGACTATGGGCTAGGGCAATTCTACTGCATAAAAGACACAGTAATGTAGGTCTGTACAAGAATTTGTAATAAAAAAGTTTTGAACTTCAATATCAAAACTACATTTTTTGCAATAAATGACCCGTTTTCTAAACAAGTACTGATGGTAGAGACATGAAATTTTCACCGCATGCCAAGTGTGAGATTCAATGCATATGGAACTAGAATAATTAAAATATCCTGAGTTGTTTTGTTTTTATGTTCAATTACTTACAAAATTCTGTCAAAAAATTGAGCGTTTGGAAAAAAAAAAGAAGAAGAAGAAAAAGAAGAAGATAACATGCCCCACAATACAATGTTAGTAATAATTCTAGTTCAGTGTATCTAGAAAGGTGCATCCAATAATTATGGAAAATTGTAAGTCGGTGTCGTAGAAAGTTTCCAAGATAATGGGTCACAAAATTCGATAATTTAACATTGGCGGCATAGGATATACAATGCCCCCATTAACGAGTAGTCTAAAAAAACTGTCACATACCGACATTCATGAGACGATCTGATTAATTCTTCTGTGGCCACCCGGTCAGCCAAGTAGTGTGGAGGCAAAAGAGGTAAACGAACTTTGGCAAGAAGTTGTGGCAAATTTTTCTTGCGGCCTTCAGGATCTCTCTTAACCCACCTCATAACAGCCTCAAAGACCTGTGGAAACAGGTTGGTGCAAACTGATATTTTAATCTGGGATTCTGCTTTATACGTACACACAATGTTGAGTGAAACAACAAACAAAATAATAAGTGTTGCATGAACAGCACAAATTCAGAAACATGAATTACAACAAAGATTGAAGCATAACTACAAGGAGACGTGGCAAAAATGTTTTACCTGTTCCTCTGAAATAACATGTAGTTCATCTCTTCTAACAATATCAATCAGCTCATTCTGTGATAACGATAGAAATTCATCACACAAAGAAACATCATTGAAATACTGTTGCACATACTTGTCTGCAGCTTCAACAAGTGGCGAGCAGCATAATGTGTCTGCAAATGATCTTATACCCAGAACATTATTTGGATGAAACCTGTCGAAATACAAATCAATAATCACATTACTGATAAATATAAATTATAGTTATTTGAGAAAATAGCTCATAACTCTTCATTTCTATCATTTGTACAATCATTGTTCAGTGAATACTATTTTACAATCTTGTAGCCTCATCCCTATCATCAAAAAAATTCCTCTAAAATTGCATGGTTTCCCAATATTATATTTGGGACCAATAGGCATTAACTTCTCATGATCAGACTAATGCATTATTTTGATTTTACACGTAACAGGAAGTTTGCCCATTTATTTTTTTTAGCATATAAATTCTGAGGATCTGACAAGACAGGCTACATCAAACTTAACACAACATGATTTATTGTTGCTGTTATAACTAAACAAACTCAGTATGGAATAGTAAACTTTCTCATGAAAAGTATTCAATCAACCCTGGGAAAAGTGGAATTGAGGAGTACATGTCACACAAGATAGAACACCAGTATAAAGGGAGGTGGTGCATAATGTGTACTATTCATTGGATCTCACATGAGTAACAAATCCAACAGGAACAGTTCAACCCTTCCATTGCTGCCCTATTCGAGTTTTGGCAACGTGATAGTGAAGTGGAAATGTAAAGAAACAGTTACAGCTAAACCAAGCCCAGAGAGACCTTATGTTCTAATGGACAAGGTACAATAGAGCATTGCAGAGAGCGGTTGCAAAAAATTGCGAGAAATCAGTGGAAGGAATAACATGCAAGTTCCAAAGAGATAGCCGCAGTCCAATTGGTACTACGACTGTGGGGCGAGGGGGGGGGGGGGGGGGGGGGATACAATGGTCCAGCTCCTCAAAAGCCACGCATTTTTATAGTCGGTGCAAAGCAACACTTGGGATAGCATAAAGAGTAACGCCACTAGACTCTGGGTGACTGGAAACAAGTGATTTACAGTGATGAATCATGCTATAACCTGTGGCAATCCAATCGAAGGATTTGACAAGAGTCTGGAGAACATTGCCTGCCATCATGTGTAGTGCAATTAATGATGTATGGAGGATGCTGTGTTGCGATATGGGGGTGTTTTTTGTTTCAGGTTGTGGTCCCCTTATTTTGCTTACAAATACACTTTTCAATGCGCAAGGATTTGAATACATTTTACAACCTAGTGCAATGCATACAGCAGAGGAACAGTTCAGAGATGATAATTGTTAGTATCAGCATGACTACATCCAGCCATAAAGAAGCATCTGTGAGGCAATGGTTGTGGACATTAACATTCCTGAAATGGAACACCTTTGGGATGAGTTAGAATGATGATTTTGCTCCAGACCCTGGCATCCAACATCAGTACTTTCTCTGGTTTTAGCTCTTAAGAAAGAACAGGCTGTAATTACTCCAGACATCCACACACTTTATTGAAAGAGACCCCAGCAGAGTTAAAGCCATCATAAAGGCAAAATGTGGATACAACTATCATTAACACCTTTTTGGAAACTTTCAATCAGACAATGCATGTGTCTTATACAAAGTAAAAAACTTGGTATTATTAAGTCTTAAATTTATTACTGCACTGAGTAGCATTTGTAATGTCACATATAAGGGGCAAACAAAAATTTTCTGTTTGAGAGTGTTGCTGAAGTATGTATGCAACTTAATCCAAGTCCAATTCAGGTATATAAGCCCCGACATGTAAACAAGGGATTAGTGTGCCATTTGTGCCTTTCCGAAATGTGTGCGATAAATGCGGAAAAGTAAACTATGGCAACATAATTACCAAACACATCCAAACAAGACCAACGTGCTGTCATTATTTTGTTCGCTAACAGAAGACAGACACAGGTAGACCGCCATCAGAGAATGAAAAATCTGCATCATGCAACGTCTCAACACAGAAGTCACGTCATCTCAAGTGGGAGACACTCGAATAACCGCCCTATAGTCCTGATCTCTCCCCATGTGGTTATTACACCTTCGGTCCCTTAAAATAGGCCTTGAAGGGTTGACAATTCTTGGCAGTTATGAACTTCTTCACGCCACAGGACACGGTGTTTTACCAAACGAGTATCTTCAACCTAGTGTGCCGGCTTAATGATTGCCTCAACACTCACAGCAATTTTGCCTGATTGGACTGTACAGCCCTGGAACAGAAACATTTTGATTGCCCCTTATAACTAACAGAACAAAAACATGCACTTACTACCAATGAGAAGAGAAACACCAGTAATATTATAAAAAGAAAATGATAATACTAATTTATTCAGAATCAGAAAGAAAAATCAGCACACAACAAAAATCAAATACTCTTTTTATGGGAGAACATTTCCAGGCAACTTTTATCTTGTGTAAATTCTAAAGTAGTAGAGATGGAGAAGAAGAAAAGTGGATTTTGACATGAGAGCCTTTTAAATGATTATATTAGTCAAAAATTGCTTTGATATTGTTAATGGAATTGTTTTTAAAATGTTTGATTGCCAAACAATGGAAAATGCAGGATGGAATGTAAAAATGTTATGAAAAGGATAGTTGCTACTCACCATAAAGCAGAAATGCTGAGTTGTAAATAGACACACCAAAATGACTGTCAGAAAGTGAGATTCAGCCAATGAGGCCTGCTTCAGAAATAGCTGCGTGTCCGTATTGGCCGAAGGCTCACTTTGTGACAGTCTTTTTGTTGTGTCTATCTGCGACTCAGTATTTCCGCTATATGGTGAGTAGCAACTACCCGTTTGTTTGCCAAAAATATTGGAAAGAACATGATATATGATATTTTGAACATGTTGCTGACCTCGAATATAGTACTGAAACCACAAAATATATTGATTCTATACCCTTCTAAAAGAAGCACAAGCCAGGATCCACCGTTGTGTAATATTCTGCATCATGTGAAAGAAAGGACATATTTCACGAACTCAATAATTTGAAAATATCCCTACATCAGAATTGTGTTCATTTTCAGCATCATTAATTTTTTCCATGGTTTTGAAACGTAAACATGTAACTGGAGAACCCAAATTATCACTCTCATTTGATTTTTATCTGTAAGTGACTAAAATTCTACAATGGTCAATTGTAAACTGTCAGTAAGCCCTTACTCTCCACCCACAAATAACTGTCAATGTCTTCATCGAGACTGTTCCTGAAAACTGGTATACCAAGTTCTTTCATGAGATGGAGCCATATAATAATTAATCAATTAAAACTATACCCATTGTTCTCTCTTCTGTAGCTATTATGTGTCGCTAATAATTTTTCTCTTCTTTGCAATATGTACTAGCTGAAATCCTGTTGCGATGATTCCCTTGCACTTCATCTCTGTTTCTTGTCTTTTATTCATGCCTTGATCAACATGACTAGTAATCAAATATATATTCAGCAGTGTTTACATTTTCATTTTCCTCTATTTTTTCAGTAGCGATCATTGGACCATTGTTTTTCGGTTGCTGGAATCATGCATTCTATTGTACACTGAAGGTAGTTTTAATTAATAAGAGAAACTGTAATTTTTTACTCCTTCACCTAATAACTAAGAATTAATTCTTATTTGTTCAAAAACATTCAAATTTCCCGTTCTTTTTCTATGTGAAGCATGACTCAAGTATTTGTATACTATGCTGTGGTAGAAGTTTCTTTATCTTTAAGCCTAAAGTTCTAGTTTGACTGATGGAGTATTTCCAACACTACCTGCAGTTTACCAAGTACATGTTGTTATGGTCAGTTACAAGCGTGCAATTCAAACGTGCATTCTTCAAGAGTATGTTTCTGAATTTTCAGCTAAGGTGGCAGTTACCACCTCCCCCCCCCCCCACCCCCCCACCCCCTCCCATAAGGTTATGCTGACACTCTTATATCATCTTCTACAGACGTTCCAAGCAGTAGTATAACTGAAGTCAAACATTTAAATAATGTGCACAAGAATGAAAATGTTGACAAAACTGGAAACCCAGAAACATACTATAAGGTCAGCCATGCAAAGAAAACTTCAAAAAAACCATATGTAATCAATTGCTAATGGAGGAAAAAAATGCATTTTCATATTCAGAGAAAATTAGAAACTTTTTGAGGAATAACATCTGAAAATGGTGTGAATGCAGATTACTAGGCCGTATCTCACATAGTTATTATTTCTGACATTTTTCTGAGTTGATTTCAATAGATTAGCAATTTATGTTGTGTAACAATTAATCTTTGACAACATTTACTTCTTATTGACAAGTGGTCTGTTAATGGTAATGCATGCACTCTCTACAGCATTGTCCAAAATGTAACATGTTTTTATGTGTTAGGTCAGTGTAGCATACTGTAAACAATGTAGCCACAGTAAGTTCTTCATGTTCCATAGTAAACTTAAGTTCTTTGAGGAGAGAGTGAAATGTTTTGAATAGTTTCTCCAATTTACAGCATTTCTGCTAAGAACAATAACAACAAAACATAGTCACATATTTTCTAAATGTGGATCTTTTCAGCAAGTCCACTTTTATACCGAAAAAGAATCACCCCTTAATATCTAGGTCTACTGTATTGGCCCAAATATGAGCTGCACCCTTAATTTTGAGGATGAGGTAGAAAGAAACTTAGTGGAGAATGATTTGTCCCATCACTCATTTACAAAAATTGCACACAATATGGCCACTCTTAACCAGTTTTTTTAATGTGGTAACACAGATAAATTACAAAGAGATACTTGCACTGTAGTCACTGTTTTAGAAGATGTTACTGAATTTCTTTCATCACTGCCACTCTCCTGGCAAACTAAACTGGCACCACTACCAACCAGGGGATTGGACATTCGGCACTTCTTGAATCCTCTGATGACAGAATCTGGTGATATTGTGCACCTGGTAAGAATCCACTCACACATGAGGCTAACTAATGGCTTTTAACCCCTTAACATACTGAAATGTATTTGCAACTGTATAATGGAATGATGAAAATGAGAATTTGTGCCAGACCAGGATTCCAACCCAGGTTTCCTACTTACTGCAAGTGGTCACTTAACCATTTGGCTCGCCAAGCACAACTCATTAGCCAGACCCAAACTTCCAAATGTCATCAACTATGTTTATACAACCTGTACTCATACAGCCATTATGTATATTCCGGTACAAGGGAGACATTTTACTTGAAAGTTTTATTTGCAGTTGTGAATATGGACAACCATCAGCTGTACAACTGAATGACAAGAACGAAAATTTGTGCCAGACCACATGTCTGTCCGAAGGTACATTGCATCTAATTCCGAATAACACAGGAACTGCAGTATCATATTTATGTGCTGACACCGGGCAAGTGACTTCCAAGTAAAATGCCACCCCCATACAGCAATATACATAACTGATGCACAAGTACAAGATGTATACACATGATTGACGACATATGGAAATTTGAGTCCGTGAGTCATGCTTGGATAGCCAAACTCTTGATAAGTGGGAAATCTGGGGTCAAGTCCTTACCCAGCACAAAATTTCATTGTCATCATTCCATTATACAGCTGACAGTTCTCCATATTTACAACTGCAAATATTTTATGAAATCATAATGGTTGTAGTCACCACAGTCCAAACAACACAGGCACTTATATATCTCCTTAGTGTGTGTGTGTGTGTGTGTGTGTGTGTGTGTGTGTGTGTGTGTGTGTATGCACGCGTCTGTATATATTAATGACACATACCTTCTAAAGTCTTAGTATATTCATGCCTGGACTTTGACTTAAGTACCCCAAAAATTAATTTTTTAGTTTCTCTGTAGATTTGAAGTTGAACCATGTATTTCACAATGGTTTCCTGTGAATGGAAAACTTGTAGAAGCTGGTTGGAGCACAGCACTTGTCAGTCACATGATGAGTTGTAGTCACTTTCCAGTCTATGATGAAGTAACATCACATTCTTCTGCACTTTCTCAGCCACTAAATTCAATGCCAAAATTAGGATCAGGACAGTCATCCATTCCCAGAAACATTACCTAGACCTTAATGTAAGACAGAGGCAGAAAGTGCACATTTTACTACTGCGTATCTGCTGCTGAACACGGTAAAGGCAAAAACTACAGGCAACCGCCTCAACCAAAATGCGACAGCAAATGTTCAACTGGATGCTCTCTAGTGATTGAAAATTTAACTATCCATGCTGAAATAAATTTAAACAAGGTTTTACTTTTGCAGTGTCTGTTCTTCAGTTTCCTGAGTATACTTAAGATTTTAAGTTTCCGTCAAAATAATAAGAACAAGTTAACTCAAAACTTTATGTTAAGGTGCTAATTTTGCCAAATGGAGTGATTGCATGCCCTTTCTAAAAACCCACCACAATAGTGTTTTCGAAGATGGTCTTTAAATGGCTTGTTTACCGCAACAAAAAGCCCCTGAAGCCATGCCTTCAGGCATAACAACTAGGACAACTTCAATGTAGCAACTGTACTCTTCACTTCAGATGGACTAGAACTGCTCTCTTAATAAGGGGGGCACCAGGTCTGATTCCAAGCAACACTTAGTAGCTGTTCTCATCTAACGTTTTGCTTTGTAACAATCACGAACCACTCAGTGAAATTTTCTTTGAGAAGAGTTTCACATTCCAGAAAAATACTGCTAAGAGCAGAGTAATTCTTTATTTTTTTGTTTCCAATTGTTCTTAATGTTACTTTTTGCCCCTTTATGGCCTATTGTTTTATTACTCGGCATGTCCCGAAAGGCAGGCATTTCATCAGCATTACCAAATTGGTATAGAGGGTAAGAGTGTCACTGCCGCATATGGACTGTGCGCCTCTGGAGTTTCTCAGTAAAGCCTCCGGGTAATCTCTGTGGTGGTGAAGTACATAGTCAGATAGAGGTGGCACTTCTGCATATAAACCTGCAGCGCAAACCAATATTTCCATGGGATTCTGTCTCTAGAATGTTTAACAATGGAATCTCCAAGTTGGAATATCAACAATATAAGGAAAAGGTAGATTGCTACACTGTTAAGGTGACACATGAAGTTGCGAACAGGCACAATGAAAATACACACATAAGCTTTTGGGCAAAAGCCTTCGTCAGAAAAGGAAACACATACACATTCATATTTATTCATACAAACAAGTACACTTCCTGCATACATGACCACCATATCCAGCAGTTCGGACCAGAACGCTCATTCTGATCCGAGCTGCCAGAAATGGCTGTCGCACGTGCGCGTGTGTGTGGTTTTTTTTTTGCTTTTCTGATTAAGGCTTTAGGTGAAAGCTAATATGTAAACGTCTTTATATTGTTCTTGACTGCAACTTGACGTGTCATCTTTAAAGCACACTATCTTTTCCTTATATAGTAGTTGTATGTTAATGCATTCACAATTCCAATGACCAAAATTATTATTGGCACTAGTATTCAATATTTTGTTTTATCTTGAACAAAGGAAAGAACCTTAGTTTCTAGTTCAGGATACTTCCAGGTTTTGGCCATCTGCAGGATTTTCTTGATAAAACAACAGTTTGCAGCTTATTCTGCAGAGCAATCCAGTGCCACACACACACATTAGACAATCCAATTAATAGTTTTTGCCAGCTCCTGTATCACATGTGCTTATCACATAATGAATAGCTGAGGAGTTTGAAATCTGCATTATAGCTGTGCTGAATTCTGAAGTTTGTTGTAGTTTCCTTTCATCATTATCACTCACTGCTGAAGACTAATTTTACTCATTAGTTGGAGGAATACTGTACCCATTTTGTTTTGTAAAATATTGAAGCTGTAATGGTCACTACCTAAATTAAACAACAACTTAAGACAGTTGCTCTGTGCCTCAATACATAGCAATTTCCAAACTCTAATCACACTGTAGCTCTAGTCTGAATTAATGAATGAGCACTAAAACTGAAGTTTCTACTATACAGAAAAAAAATTTCAGTATTTTTTGGGTCAGGCAAATAAGTTACATCCTATTTGCCCATGGCAAAACATAGGGAAAAGTGTGGTTTATATTCAGACCAACACAGTTCATTTATCAGTATGGTGAAACAGTGTTACAAAAACATAGGTTCTCTCTCAGGTACTAAATTTTCTAGTTAAATGTTAGATTATTATGGGTGAGAATTAATTTTCACATTTTTTTCCCTCACATTCGCCATTTTGGATGATGTCTCCTGTCTCATCAAAGGTATATTTATAAACAACGGCTTTTCCTCCTCCTGTGTCAGGGACATATGTCATGACTGTTTCAATGCAGGATCGCGCTTTGCATGTAAATCTGTAAGAAAGAAGACTCTGCACACGTCGCTATGCAGAAGTTCCGGGCACCAAAGTGCTCGAAAAAAGGCGTTGGTTGGTCCAATGACTGGCGTGGGTCTGGAGAAAATGATTCAGAAATTTGAAAAGATGGGCTCTTTTGGTGTGCAACCCGGTAGAGGGAGGAAATGAATTGATTCGACATCAGTGGAGGCACTGGCCAAGCAATGCAGGAGGAGACGGTGGTGTGCAAGCATGTAGTGCATGGAGAATTTCCTGAACATTGGACATTCCCATGAGCATGATCCGTAAAATCCTATGAAACATCCTTCTTTGCTATCCATTCAAAATTACCCATGTGCACGAGTTCCTTCCTGTTGACCTGCCAGCAAGAGAGACCTTTGCTTTAGAATTTCTTGCTCACATGGAAGTGAACAACAACTGGCCGTGGAAGATTTTGTGGACAGATGAAGCCCACTTCCATCTGACAGGACAGGTCAGTACACAGAACTGTCAAGTATGGGCAACGGAAAATCCACATGCAAATCAACCAGCACCACTTCATCCTGAAAAGGTCACTGTGTGTTGCGGGTTAACAGCGTCATTTACCTTACGGCCACACTTTTTTGAAGAGAAAGGTGCTTCCGGTCCTGTTACCTGTACCTTCACCGGTTAAGTGCTATGAGTGTCTTTTGCGCAACCAAGTCATTCCAGCTCTCCAACAGTGTGGATGGGATCATTCTTCCACAAGATGGCGCACCTCCACACATTGCAAATCCAGCTATGCAGCTGATGAAGCGACATTCCGGAAACACTAGAATTATCAGCAGCCATTTCTCTACAGCTTGGCCATCCCGATCACCTGATCTTAATCCGTGGGATTATCTGAAAGGTGCTGTGTTCAGAGTTCTGATTGCAAACTTAGCTGCATCGAAGGCACGTATTGCACAACCCATTCTGAACATGACCCCGGAAACACTTCAATCAGTTGTGGAAGATGCTGTTTCTTGATTTCAACTTGTTGCAGAAAACAGTGGACAGCATACTGAACATGTTTTGTGCCAATCACATGGAAATTAATAATCCGATTTGATTTTATGATTTTTATGCAGTTTCTGGCCTCAGGACGATTAAAAACTGATGATTGATGCTTTTTATGAGGTTTTTGGCCTCAGGATAATTAAAAACCGATTTTGCCCATCCGAAGTGATTTGACCTTGCCATGGTTGATGGGCTTACGTAACTACCAGTATCACACCTGTTCACCCATACTGAGTAGTACATGTTGTTAAACATCAAATTTACACCTTAGGCACTGTTGTATGATTCATTTGTCATTTATATTTGACCACTATTAAATTATGATGCTTACAATGCCGTCTATTGCTACATTTTGTAACTATTTATTTTTCTTCTGCCACACATTTTCCCCCCTTCTCTGATAATATTCTGTTGCAATTTGACATCATTATGACCAGTGATGTTATTTCTACAGTGGTTTGAAAGTTTAACTTTAATTATACTCACTTCATATATATATAAGGAATTTTTCTGAGAGATTGCAAACTATGTGCCAGACTAGGACACAGACACTCATTATGGAATGGTCCTAGGCAGTTTTAAGACAGTCTCTTTCATATCCCTTTAGTCAGGATTGATTGTACAGTGAGAACAACCTTAGATGAGTTTAGAAAGAGAATTAGGGGAACAGATTCCTTATATGTCTGATTAGCTACTATAGAAAGTTCAAGTCTCGACCTGGCACACAGTTTTAATCTATCAGGAAGTTTCATATCAGAGCACACTCCGCTGCACAGTGAAAATCTCGTTCTGGAAACATACCCTAGGCTGTGGCTAAGCCACAATATCCTTTCTTCCAGGAATGCTAGTTCTGCAAGGTTTGCAGAAGAGCTTCTGTCAAGTTTGGAAGGTAGGAGATGAGGTACTGGCAAAATTGAGGCTGTGAGGATGGGTCATGAGTCGTGCTTGAGTAGCTCAGTTAGTAGAGCCCTTGCCAGTGAAAGGCAAAGGTCTCGAGTCCAAGTCTCAGCCCGGGACACAGTTCAGGAAGTTTGATAGAAAGGTACTTGAAAGTAAATATTTTGGTTCATGCATATATTTACTGCAGCTTAGCAAATGAAAATATACCCTACTCAATATATTTTTTTGTTTTATTTGCTAAAGTAGGTGTATTACTTTTAATTTTCCTCTTAATTGTCAATACAGACGGGAATGTGGAAATTGGAGGAAGTAAACTAGGCAAACAGCACAGTAATGGGGAGAGGGATGTTGCAAAGAGAGAATGCTTTTCCTCATGCATAGTAGCAGCAATATGCAGGTCATCTGTAGCTATTACGAAGTGGAGTAACCAATGGTTCAGATTCCAGTGTTGCTGTCACTCATTAACAGTAACAGCATGCATTTCTGATAATTGTTTTGTGCAGTTAGTGAAGCAGTCCGCAAAGAGAAAAGCACGTTGGTTCTGTTGACAACAAGCAGGCAGAAATGTTTTGATTCAATTAATTTAGAGACTGAAATCAGCAACTACATGGATATTACAGTATAACTGATGAATGCTGATAAACCACAGGTTTAAAAAGTGAGAACAAGCAAATAATGGAAAAGCCAGGATGGTATAACAACATGAAAAGGATGGAGCACTACTCAGCACATGGAGGAGGTACTGTACAGCAGATGGGCACACTGATTATTGAGTGTTAAACATCATTTAATTATCAAACTAAATCCTTCATCAGATATAGACAAAACACACACACTTCATATTGGCACTGTTGTCTCAGGCACTAAGGCCTTAGCAAACTGAGATGACCAGTGCCATCTCTGGATGCTAAAGCTTTAGTGCCCAAAGATGACATAACCCATATGAGTGTTTAATGCTTTATTACATTACTGACAAACAGTCATTATAGAATGAAATTTTCACTCTGCGGTTGAGTGTGTGCTAATATGAAACATTCTGGCTGATTAAAACTGTGTGCCAGACCAATCCTCGAAATCAGGATCTTTGCCTTTTGCGGGCAAGAGCTCTATTGACTAAGCTACCCAAGCACGACTCACGACCCATTCTTGACGCTTTGCTTCCACCAGTACCCCAGAAGTTCTGCTGTCAACCTTGCAAGTCTAGAACTCCTGGAAGAAAGGATATTGCAGAAACATGGCTTAGCGACATCCTGGGGGATGTTTCCAGAATATTTCCACTCTGCAGTTGAGTGTGTGCTGAATGAAACTTCCTGGCAGATTAAAACTGTGTGCCGGACTGAGAATCGAACTAGGGATTTTTGCCTTTCGCAGGCAAGTGTTCTAATGACTCATGACCCATACTTAGTTCTCACTCCACTGTAGAGTAAAATTTCATTCTGGAAACACCCCCAGGCTGTGGCTAAGCCATATCTCCACAATACCCTTTTTTCCAGGAGTGCTAGTCTTCCAAAGTTCACATGAGAGTTTCTGTGAAGTTTGGAAGGTAGGTGAAGAGGCACTGGCAGAAGTGAAGCTGTGAGTATGGGTCGTGAGTCATGCTTGGGTAGCTCAGTCAGTCGAGCAAATGCCCACGAAAGGCAAAGGTCCAGAGTTCGAGTCTCAATCCAACAGACAGTTTTAATCTGCCAAGAAGTTTCAGTCACTGAAATTAATCATAGCCTTCAAGTATCTGGGAGTTACTGTCTGGAGCTGTTTAAGGCGGAACAACCACATTAATCTATGTAAGGGAGGACGATCACAGGCTCAGGTTTACTGGAAGACTCCTACTTCCGCATTAGAGAATATGCTTATAGAACCCTCACTCGTGCAATTCTTGAGTACAGTATATCAATCTTGGATACTTATCACATTGGATTAACAGAACGGATGAAAAAGACTGAAAGAGAAGATACACAATTAATCAGAAATCCATTCAGTCAGTGTGAGAGCAACACAGAAATGCTCAAAAAATTGCAGTAGGAGACATTACAAGAAATAAGTTACCCAGCATTCAATAAGTAATACGACACTTTTTATCTGAGAACAGGTTGGTTTTATTCAGGATCGCAACACACCATACTACTATCCCCTCTTTTTGCTACAAAACCCTATTTTACAACAGTCTCTATTCACTGTGACAGCCTTATGCTACTTTCCTTGGACAGCCTGTATACCCGCATGGTATCACTCTACTGGCCGACATCAGAGCCAATGTCCTACTGTATAAGTAACCTCCCCATCATCCACGTCCTGCTTCACATGGAGAGCATCCTTCATTGGGCGAAACAGATGGAAGTCAGAATATTTGAGATTGTGATCTGTTGATCACCTCGAATAAGAGTGTCTGAATGTTCCAACATTTCAGGAATCATAGCTGTGTGCAGCCTGTCGGCATGCAGGAGACTGGATGGGTTTGCACAATCTCGTTGCAATGATGCAGACGCCTCCCCAATGGCTCACTGTTTTTTTTTTTACCAATTGCCAGGTCTCCACAGACATTCTGCAAGCAGCTATGAGTATCTGAATTGCTCTGGTTTTCCGCCAAAAGAAGTTGAATGATAGCACTCTGCATGGAATGTACCTCCATTACAGATACCATTATCAGGGCTACATTTAGCATTCCCACCTATCAGAACTTCATTAAACTACTGGGGCTGAAGAGAGAATATTCCACAATGTCCCACAAGTTCCACATTTTTCCAAGTGAAAGCGGCTGAGAAAAAAAGTGTGTTCCATTAATTACTGAACACTCCTTGTACTTGCCTCAATCAACATTGTGCATAATGAATATTGCACTAACATTTAGAGACATTCAGTTCATACAGAGGGGTAAACAGAGTATTCCTCCTATGAACCATCTGCAATCAAAATAGTACAGTGCGAGAATTTATATCAGTACACTATGTTTCCTCTACAACACATCTGCATGCTGTGCTTTATAGTAACTATGTGTGAAGCCGAAGCTATAGAATTAGGAAGAGAAGCTTAACTCACTTAGAAAAAATCCTCAGCCCTACTTGTTGAAGATGCACTAATCTTCCTATGGAAGTATGTAAATAGAAATCACTGCAGTGGTTGGTTCACGGAGTAAATCTATATGAATGGTTCGTGAAAGATCAACAAAACTACAGACGCAAGGTTTAGTTTATCATAATAATGCTTATGAGGGTACAATGGCAGAAATAATTCTGTAAGAAATAGAATCATTTTTCCACAACCACCACTTGGATATTTTTTCACATGAGCAGTTTCAAGAGTCTAAAACTCATTCTCGAACTTATCATGGATCATTTTGTCATATAGACATATAATGAACATCTGTTTAGTACAATAAAGTATTACCAAAGGACTGCATGTTCTTTATCCTTATGGTTGATAAATGTGTAACAATGAAAATAACCAATTTTTGACAATGTAATGTAATTGGATAGATAGAAAATCTACTCACCATTGCAGCAAGAAAACACACATATAAAAACAGGTTTTACTTATGCTAGCTTTCAGAGCCAGTGGCTCCTTCTTCCAGCAGAAAGGTTGAAGGGGAATGAAGAGGTGTGGAGGGAAAAGAACTGGATAGGTTTAGGAAAAGGGGTAGAGTTCAGAAAACAGAAAACTCAAAAAGAACCCTGGGCCAGGGGAGACTTACCGGACAGGATGAGAAGGAAAGACTGATTGCTGGGGATTGCACCACATGACATTTAAAAGCCTGAGAGCATAAATGTGGAAGTCAGGGTAATATTTAAGCCAGAGATTACTACTAAAACATTGTGGATGAGTTACTAAGAGTGAAAAGCCAAGTGCACTGTATGTAACACTTTCACCACACACCTATTGATGCCCTCTCCCTTTATACCAGTGGTTTCCAACCTGGGGGTATTTACCCCCTGAGGGGTAAAATGAAATTTTCTGCTGAGGGGTACAATGAAATTTTCTGCTGAGGGGTACAATGAAATTTTCTGCTGAGTGGTAAAAACCAAACTAAGTGATCTGATTCTGTTTCAGACACAAAAAAAAAATTATTTTCAAAAGATCCATTACTATTATCACAATTTTTCAAGACTCTAATATTGATAATGTAAGTTATCAATAATTACTTTTTCTCAATTACTACAATTAATGTGACAGAGGTTAAAGGTCCCTCACATAGTCCACCCACTACACACAAGTTGTACTTCGTCCTGTACTTTGCTGATGATAAACATGAGACATAATACATATAACAAATCTTCCAATTTCTGCCAATTCAGAAGTACAGAGTGCAGCAATCAAGTAATTTATGAATAGTACACATTTTAACCTGGTTGGTTTTAAATGAAGTTGCAAGTGCCACAATGGAGGAGAGTAATGCAGGGGAAGTATGTTTTGTAACAAGTGCCTACAATCAATGTTGATAGTTATCTTTCTTATCTGAGATAGAGTCATAGGTATTTCGTGTGATGCACCACGAATTCCTTCATCATTCAACACCCCCCTCCTCCCCACACACAACACACAAACTAAATACCGTGCCTCTTTCATCATTTCAAAAATAAAAGTGTTCCAAGAAAAGTCTTCCATTCTACAGTTTGTTTAAGAGCTAAAATTGGTGATAACATTGGGGAGGGGGTAACAGACAATGGGAGAGGGGAATGGGGGGGTGGGGAGAGGGGGGGGGGGGGCAGAGTACTCAGTAATGTCCGATTGCACTCAGGGGTAATGGTCTAAGAAAGATTAGGAACCACTGCTCTATACCAACAACCTGCCATATAAATGCTCTTTCTGCTGCTGAGTATTTCCTCCTCAGCAAGTACCCATGTGATTCCAAACTTATGACACCCTTCCTTCTCACCTTAATCATCTTTAATCCAACCAAGAACTACTTCACCTTCGAGGGGGCAGACATACAAACAGATCAGGGGTACAGCCATGGGAGCCAGGATGCCTCCTTCCTATGATAATCCTTTCAGGGATCACTTGGAGAGGGCTTTCTGGGGATTCGTAAGCTTTCAGACCCTAGTTTTTATACATTGATGACATCTTTGCCATATGGACTCATGGGGAAGTTGACCTTTTAAAATTCCTGGGATTTCTAAGTACCTTGTCCTAATTAAATTTCACATGGTCCTATTCCTAATCCTGGTTTTCTATGAGGATGAGATCAACACAAGGAAAGTGTTCCTCGATGTTGATCTCATCCTCACAGAAAGCCAGCTACACATTTCTGTGTGCATTACATCTACTTGAAAAGAACAGGACCAACATCTTAACAGTTGTCATTCTTCCCATGTCAAACATTCCCTCCCATGCAGCCTTGTCATTCAAGGCAAACATATTTGTTCAGATGAAGACTCTTTACAGCGACACACCACCAGTCTCATCACAGCTTTCACTGGACGTAATTACCTCACCAGCCTAGTTCAAAAGCAGATATCCTGGGCCATCACATACAATCCTGGTACTGCCAATCTCTTCAAAAAACAACTTCAGAGCACACCACTTGTCATTCAGTATTATGCTGGTCTTGAATGTATTAATCAGCTACTTCGACAAGGCCATGATTTCCTAAAATCACATCCAAATCTCCGCAATATTCTTGTCAAGATGCTATGCTCCTTCTGCATCTATCTCGCTAACCTATGGCGCCTACCCATTATTGTCTGTGCTGCAAAACTTACCTTATGCATCCTCTTACCACCACCTACACCAGCCCTGTAACTAGCAACACATATATTATCAAAGGGAGCTACATGGACAATGACAAGTAATATACCAGCTATTATGTGAACACTGTTGGTCCTTTTACATTGACATGACCCACACTAAATTATCAGTTAGGATGAATAGGTGTAGAAAGTGAGTGTATACACAACACACAATATCCTATTGTAAAGCATGCTCTACAACATGACAGTCGGGAGCCCAGTGCCTGTTTTACCATCCGCACCATCTGAATTCTTCCCATTGACACCAGTCTCTCATAACACACTCAATTTTAGTTTTCTACATCTTTCATTTTCTGACATGTTTATTTTTCACTGTCCCTCTCCAACATCCGTGCTATACCATGCACTTAGCTTCTCACTCTTATTAACTCATGCACAATGTTTTAGCAGTAATCTCTGTCTTGCATATTACCCTGTCTTTAATCTTTAAACTCCCAACAGTCAGTCTTTCCATTTCATCCTTTCGGGTAAATCCTCCATGATCCAAGGTTCAGGATGACATTTCCAGGCTCTACTCCTTTTCCTAAACCTCTCCAGTTCCTTTCTCTTCACCCCTCTTCATTCCCCTTCAACCCTTCTACCAGAAGATGGAGCCACTGGCTCCAAAAGCCTCCATAAGCGAAACCCTTCTTTATGTGTGTGTTTTGCTGTTGTCGCTTGGTGAGTAATTTTTTTTTTTTTTTTTATCTAATCAATTACATCTGTTTGATAAATGTGGTATTTTTGCATCTACAAATGGATTACTGCTCCAGTTTAATGCATACTATTACAAATACTAATCTAATAGTCCTTTGTGAGAGATGGTCTTAAGAAAACTCATACCAGGACTCCACCCTGATAAAGCTCTGATACTGTTTATTAGAATTTTCATATATTCCATAGATCAATTTGTTGTACAACGAGAAACTAGGCTCTGTTCACTTGTTCTCACTCCATGCTGATTGTTGGGGAGACAAATAGGGCAGCTGTGGTGACAAACAAGGATCTCCAGCAACACAACTGAACTGTGGGAGAACATGCTATATTTACTCCAGCCACTGTTTATATTACACAGATATTATGCCTAAAACAGTTAGTGAAATACATATAGCAAGGATTCTTGCAGAAAGGTGTATTCACCTTGACTATTCAAATTGTCTTCTCAATTTAATTGAATGAAATAACTACAGTAACCGGTTTTGGGGCATACATTTCCAAACACAAAGTTTCAATTCAAAAAATGTGATAACTTCAGCAAAAGGATTTGGGGCACATATTTCCAAATGATAGTATTTATAAGAAAATTACCATATTTGAAATTATATAAAAGCAACCATTACAGAGTTGTACAAAGTTTTCAACTAAAAAATGTTAACCAAAGTGCCACTTTGGTACTCTTGTTTCTCAGGCCAGGAATATTTTTGGACAATACTTTGGATTGAATATTAACTCACTAAATTCAAGAACACCCAAGGCTGCTTCAATTGATGCAGACTTGTACATTTCACATTCTCTATATTTGCTTGTTTGGTGGGTGCTGATGAAGTTCATGTGGCAGAGAAGTTGCAGGTGGAACTTACTGAGCTTCAGATGCATTTAATGAAACAATTACAAATCAACAACATAGTAGGAAAGTTCTGGTGGAATACAAATAATTTAGGGGTAAAGGAGACCACTCACCATATAGCAGATGTGTGGAGTCATTGACAGACAAACACAGAAGAGGAAGAAAATCTGCTAGCTTTTGAAATAAATCCTTCGCCGAGTTGGACTACACCATTTACATAAACATGCACATGCATGTGCCCAAACACACACACACACACACACACACACACACACACACACACAGATCTAGCAAGTTTTCTTTCTTTTTTGTGTGTGTCCTTGTTGGCAACTCAACACTTTTGCTATTTGTGAGTGGTCAACTTTATTCCTAAATTATTTAGAACAACAACACTGATAAATTTTAAAAAAGTTATTTCGTGCAAGCAAAGTACACACATTTACGTGTGTCTTCAAAAAATATTATTTGTCTCTTTGGGTGTGGTTTCTCTGTGAAGAAATGAAATAAACTGTAATTTAAAATAAGAACAACAAAATAAATACTGTTGCTCTCACAACACAGGAAGTACAGGTCAATGTTCCCATTACTTTATTACCCAGCCAATATAGTACAAAATTTGAGCTGTATTCAAAATTAATGAAATATGTAGTAGCAGCTAGTTTTAATTCCTTTAATATAAATTTGTTTTTCTTTATAATTTTAACCAAAGACAGGATGATAATTTTGTCACCTAACTGGGATAGGTTGCTCTGGCTTGACTTCTTAATGACTATTAGAATTTTATTAGACAACTACAGTCTGCATAAGTTGGCAGTAGCTGGAAACTAAATAATGACAGAAAGTTTTCAGACTTCCACGGATACAGAACCAAGTAGTTGAATGTTTAATAAAAAAAGTTTAGAGATAGTACATTCAATCCTAACTTAGAGGCACATCTTTAAAACAAAATCTGAAGTTTTGTGAATGGAGTCACATAAAGCACAAATTAACAACAGTGAAACAGACAGTTAAACACTGGCAAGTATTCTGTTGGATTCTGTATACCACCGTCCAATGTTACAGCCACTGCATACAGTTGCTGCAACTCTAACATTAAAGGGATTTTATTTTTTGGATCCAACAGAGAAAATTCTTTAAGATGTGATAAGGAGTCCAAAACTGTAAATTTTTATTTAACATGGAATACAATACAATGATTTAAAATCAAGAAACACAATACAATAATATGAATCTGCTACAGCCTGGAAAATTAAAAAACTACCTGTGAAGGTACACTTCAATGGACTAAAGTAATTATAGCTATAATCAAAAAATGTAGACTCCAGTTAGGAATATCAACAATGCAGGAAACGTCAGATTGTTACTTACTGTCTAGAAGACACATTAAGTTGCATACAGACACAACAAAAAGACACTTACACGCCAGTTTTCGGGCACAGCCTTCATCAGAAAAAGAGAAACCAGACCATTCATTCACACAAGTAAGTAAACTTCATGCACACCTGAATGTCAATTCTGGCAGCTCAGGCCAAAATGCCACCATCACGTGGGTTGAAGCAGCAATTGGAGAGGGGGGTGGGATGAGGGGGAGGGGCGAAGAAGGGATAGCAGATAGCAGTGTATGGATGGGAAGAGAGAGAACTGCTGTCTGGCGGAGTGGGTAGGGATTATAATACCAACTAGCTCAGCATCAGGAGGTTGTGGGGAAGGAAGATTCTTTTGTTTTGTTTTAGGGCACAAAAACAATGAGGGTCATACGCGCCCTTGTCAAAACTGTAGAAACATGAAGACAAAAAGAAGAGTTAAAAATGACTAAACCTTAATCCCAACTGACAGAAGATAAGACAGCTAAAAACAGGGACGTGGAGAAAGGTCTGTAAAATAGGTCATAGATAGACAGAGATCCTGAACTAAAAATTAAATGGCCTTCACCATTTTGCCCTCCTTGCGGCAAGAGGGCCGAGTGGTGGTCGTCCAAGCTGCTGGGAGAGGCTTAATAAACTGGAGCTTGTTCCCATAAAGGGAGGACCAGTGGTGATGCCAAAGTGACACCATCTGCTGACAAACGGCAACACTGAGATCATCAGAGGGAATGTAAGAACTGGCAGGCTGAGGTACAATGACTGCAGCCTTGGCAGCAGTGTCATCAGCCTCATTTCCTGTCAGACTGATGTGACCAGGAACCCACACAAACATCATAATGGTTCCATCAAGAGTGAGCAAGTGACAGCTTCCCAGGAGCCACTGCACTAGGAGATGGATTGTGATAGCACACAGAGACTTTGAAGCACACAGACAGTCAGAGCAGATGATGCAATTGAAAAGCGTGTGTTACCGGATGTACTGCATGGTCCGATACAGGGTGAAGAGCTCTACTGTAAATACTGAGCAGTGTTCCAAAGCCAATATCGAAAAACATTGGTGCCAATGACGAAGGCACACCTGACACCACGGTCAGTCCGAGAACCATCAGTGTATACAAAGATACTTCTGTGAAGACCCATGTGAAAAGCCTGAAACTGAAGAGAACGAGGCTGGAGTAGTGTTCTTAGCAAGTGAATGAAGGCCAAGGTGGACAAAGACTGCTGCATGAAGCTAAGGTGTTGAAGGGTTCACACCCAATTGGAAAGTTGCAGGGATTGTGAAGTTAAGCAGCTGGAACAGGAGCTGAACGTGGAATCCATGAAGTAACACAGAAGAGAGATGCGCCCCATATGGCAATCAAAGGAGTCATTGAAGGAGGTGGCACAGGATGGGTGGCCACCTGCTGAGGAGAAAGTCACAGCGGTAGTTCAGCAGCTTCTGCACACAGACTCTCAACCTGGCTAGTGTAAAAGGCACCAGAGGCCAAACGGATGCCATGATGGTGGACAGTACTGAGGCAGCATAAGAGAGACAGATTTGCAGACGCATAAAAGAAACACCTATAGTCTAGTTTCAAACAGGTAAGGGACTGGTACAAACGGAGGAAGGTGGTTCGATCTGCACCCCAGGAAGTACCATTGAGGGCATATGGAACACTGAGGGACTGCATAAACGGTAAGCCACGTAAGACATGTGAGAGGACCAAGAAAGTTTCCTATTGAGCATGAGCCCAAGGGAATTCATAGTTTCGACAAATGGAAGAGCAACAGGCCCAAGATGTAAAGACGGTGGAAGAAACGAATTGTGCCAGCAGAAATTCATACAAAAACTTTTGCCAGAAGAAAGATGAAAGCCATCGTTGATGCTCCATGAGTAAAGACACTGCTGAAGGTGCTACTCAAAGAGACAAGTCTGTGGAAACTTACAACAGATGGCAAAATCGTCAACAGAAAGGGAGTTGGTGATGCATGGCGGAAGACGGGTCATTATAGGATTAATGGTGATAGAAAAGGGAATGATGCTCAGAAAAGAACCCTGAGGCACACCATTTTCTTGGGTAAAGGTGTCTGACAAACCAGAATGCACACGCACCCCGAAAACTCAGTCTTTTAAAAATTCCTGTAGGAAAAGGGGCAGGCGACCATGGAAGCCCCACGTGTAGAGAGTATGGAGGATACCAGTCCTCCAGCAGGTGTCATAGGCTTTCTCCAAATTGAGAAACCTGGAAACAGTCTGAGATTTCCACAGGAAACCACTCGTGACATGGGTGGACAAAGTGATGAGATGGTCAACTGCAGAATGGTGTGCTTGAAATCCGCAGTATGCTGTGGTTAGTAAATGGTGAGACTCGAGCCACCATACCATCTGGGCATGAATCATAAATCCCATAACCTTGCAAACACAGGTGGTGAGAGAAATGGGGCATTAGCTACAAGGAAGATGTTTATCCTTACCGGGTTTAGGTATGGGTATGACAATGGCTTCATGTCAGCGTTTGCAAAATGTGCCCTCTGCCCAGATGCATAAAGTGCTTGCCCACAAGAGAAAGGTTCTGCAACATCCGACGAACAGCATCTGGCCCTGGGGTGGAGGATTGGGCTGAAGTTAGAGCATTATCTAGTTCCCTCATGGTAAAGGCAGCATCATAGCACTCACGATTCTGAAAAGAGAAGGGTATCGCGCGAACCTCCTCCGCTCATTTCTGATAGAGGAAGGCAGGGTGACAGTGGGAGGAGCTTGAAATCTCCGCAAAATTGCAGCCCAAGATGTTGGAGATAGCAATAGGGTCCATGATGAAACTGTCTGCTACTGTCCGGCTGGAAAATGGGGGAATGGATCTTGGTCCCAGAGAGCCATCAGAGGTTGGCCCAAACGACGGAAGATGGAATGGAACTCTTAAAACAACTAGTAAATGAAATCCAGCTAGCATTTCTGCTATTACAAAGAATGTGATGACATTGTGCACGCACCTCCTTATAAGGAATGCAGTTTGCCATTGTAGCATGATGGTTAAAAATGCAGCGAGCACGTCTCCACACATGAACTGCATTGCAGCATGCCTCAATCCACCAAGGGACCGGGACATGGATTGGTAAAGAGGAAGAGCAAGGAATGGAACATTCAGCAGTGGTAAGGATAACATTTGTAAGATATTCCACCTGGTCATCACAACTGCAGAAATCTTGTTTGTCAAAGGTCGCCAGGGAGGAGTAAGGCCTCCAGTCGGCCTTAGTAAGGGCCACTTGGATGTGCAAGTAGGTGGGGTAGGAGTCAGCAAATGGACAGCACACGGGAAATGATCACTTGAGTATGTGTCACGAGAGAACGAACCACTTGAGGCGATGGGAAAGTGGAAGGACAGGTCAAAATGGCAATAGGTGTTAGGAATTTGAAAGGAACACGGGTGCTCCAGTGTTATGGGGGGAAAGGTTAAGCTGATTAAGAAGGTCAGCCAAGAGGGCACCTCTCACACAGATTCTGGGAGAACCCCAAAGGGGATGGCATGCATTAAAGTCACCAAACAGCAAAAAGGGCTGAGGTAGCTGCCCAATAAGCTGGAAGAAGCCTGCCCTGCTGACATTGAATGACAGAGGGGTGTAAACGGTACAAAGGAAAAAGGTCAAGTAAGTGAGAAAGGAAAAGGCAAACCGCACCAGCTTGAAGATGGGTAGCCAGGGAGATGGGTTGACTATGAACATCATCCCATATGAGCAGCATGACTCCCCTGTGAGATGGAAAGCCGACCTCGAGGGGGAAGGTCAAAATGGACCGGGAAGAAACATGAAAGCTCAAAGCAGTCACGAGGATGCGATTTTGTTTACTGAAGGCAGAGAACAAGTGGATGCTGAGATTATAAAAGCAGCCATAAATCCTCTTTGTTGGATCGGAGGCTATGACTGTTCCATTGGATGGGGGTCATGATGAGGAAAAAATGAACGAGTACCACCTCGGCAGCTGCTGAGTGCCAGCCTGCAGACACACTGCTGTAGGGCACAGAGGCAGCACAATCCTGCTCCTTGAGGTCCACAGAAATGTCCACTTTCTTTTGCTGTCGGCCTGTGGAGTCCAGCACAGAAAAATGGTTGGTGGAGCGGTCCGGCGACACAGAGGCCAGCCGAGCGAATGTATCACATGGTAACACAGTCGAAGAGGATCTTCGAGTTAGCAAAGGAGAAGACTGTTTGCCTTTGACTTCTTCGAGCCTTTATGGTTAGCAGACTCAGGTGTTGGTTGGCTGGAGGGACGTAGGAAGTCTTCATGGGAGTATTCCTTTTGTCCTTTCCAGCCTGCCAGTTGTGTAGCTGATTACATCGCCCTGTGAGGCAAGAGTCTGATGGTTTGTTGGACAGCTGAATGAGGAGACGGTGATGCTACCATGACACTGGGCGATTTCACAACCTCAGAGCTGAATTTGAGGTGGTATGTCTGTGTGGCCAAGTCCTTCATGGAGAGGGGTGTAGCAAGGACATTACTGTAAGTGCCAGATGGTAGAACACAGAGTTTGTGATTAGCCAATAACTTGCGAGTGGCTGGGTGAGGTGATTTTTCCTTTACCCAGATCTCCTGGATAGCCCGCTCATCGAGATACATGCGACAATCTTCAGAGTAGGCAGCATGGCTGCCATTGCAGTTGATACAGCGGGGAGGAGGAGGCGGACAATCACCCTCATATGCATTCCTACCACAGATTACACATTTTGCTGAGTGTCAACATGACATTTGAGCATGGTTGAAATGATGCCACTGGTAGCAGTGCATCAGGTTCAGAATGCACGGTTGGAATGTGATAACTTTATAGCCTGCTTTGATCTTGGACAGAAGCACGAAGAACTGTGGTGCAGCTGGGAGGGTCTCTGAGTTGGAAGCTTCATTCCATTTAGGTTTGTTAGACATGGACTATGAAAATGATGATTGGCTCTTTGTGAGAAAATCCCCCATGATTTCCAGCATCTCCAATGGTGCGCTCCTTTCAACTGAGAGCTCCCTTCACAAGGAGGCACACTTGCCTTACGTGACTGTTCACACCTCAGGTCACACCTCCCGAGCACCTGACAGAGGGACCAATCGGCAATTTGAGAAGGTAGCAGCTCGGGCACTCACCCCTCCCTGGACCTGGCCTATACCAGTGGGCACATGTAAACCCTACCTGTCAACCCAGGGCTGAGAATTACCCATTACCCAGTCATCTGTTATGCATCAGACGGGTGGGCTGGCCTTCAGGAGTGCACAAGGATGAAGAAGAAAAAAGAAGGGCCTCAAATGCTGAAGTGGATGAAGGATAGGACAAGGTGAATGAAGAAAGGAAGAAGGAATGAATAACACTGGTGATACTGTTCTTATTTCAGCTACAGAGAATGCAGAACATTCCCAAAAAGACCCCAGACATGTTCTCCAGGGAGAGGGGGGGGGGGGGAGGGGGGGGGAAGGGGGAGGGAAAGAATAGTGAGAGGATAAGACATGCTACACAGATCTACAAATAATCAAAGGATCACTTTTTTGAAAGCCCACAATTGTCTCCCATTCTGAAGTATAAGTTAAAAATTTGGCTCAAAGGTGCCTACAACTGTCCTCTGTAATGGTGCAAAAGCATGGAACACTGTGAAATCACCGTCGGGCTCGATGATGCTTCAAACAACAAGGTGTTGACACATGCAGAAAAAAGCTAGATTTCAGAAGTTTGGTGTGTAAAGCAGGTTCATGACGTCACATTGGGACCAAATGTCACCACAATTCTGCCCAATGCAACTGTGGACTTGTCACACATTAGGAAGATCTTTACAGACCCTCTTACCCACCTTTCATTCCTTCTTTTAATGCCTGTCTGATGAAGATGAGAATTGTGATGCAAAGTGTTAAAATAATGTGGTTCTCTTATGGGTGGCCATGGAAATTATTTCAGGTACACTGCCACTCAGAATCAAAATGAAAAGGCCTCGGGGAGTGCTATAAATAGTGTCAATGAAACCATCTCATTACCTTGGGACGTTGATTCCCACACATTCCACAGCCGAAAACGACAGTTCCCAATGTGATGAGCAAAAGGACAATGTCCTTGACAACTTTTGCCACTGTTGACACCTCCTGGGCAATTCATACCTTCTTGATGGACATCATGCAGTTGCAACCACACTGAATGCTATCGAGACCCTTTGGAGTGCAGTGTAACCAAAATTTTTGCTCTGGTGTACAGGGTGGGACCACTAGGGACCATTCAAGACCATTTCATGAAATTCAAACATGATCTGAAGCAGCAAAGGGTCTTTATGTTGTTTCAATGCTTCTGTTTCATTCTCTCTTGTGGCATGATCATGGAGGGGTGCGACATCAACACATCGTTGAATGAAACACCAAAGGCTCCCTCTAAGATCCATGGCGGCACCTGTTCACATTTAATGAGTCTCTTAAAAATGTGACTTTCATGTGAAAGCCTGTGAAATATCCTAGGCACTTGCAAGCAGGCAGATGGCCCCAGAGGTGCGTCAAGTGGTTGCCCACTGGGAGGCATTTAGGGCAACTTAACAGGTTCTCTCTGTAAAGACATATTTTTAAAATACTAAAGAATGTAGGCAGGTGCCACCAAGGGTTTTGCTGAAGCTTGGAATCTTTGAGGTATCCTTTGCTATTTTGTTTTTGCATGTATCAATGTCGCACCCCTCCATTATCACGCCACATGAGAGCATGAAGCGGAGCACTGAAAAACCATAAGGACCCTCTGCTGCCTTGGATCACATTCAAATTTCATGAATGGTTTTGAATGACACTAGTGATTCCAACAAGTACATGACAGCACTCCAATGAGGTGTGATAATTTTCAATGGGAATGCAGCCCCACAATGTCACAGTTTTGACCTCCATCACACACGCACCAAACAAAGTGGTGAAATATGGGAAAGGTGGATCTGTGATGACCTGCCCATCACATGATACATCCACAGTGGCACTGGGCAGAAGTGTGGTGAAATTTAGTGACAATGTGACGTCATCAACCTGCTTTACACATTACACAAAATTCTGAGCTCTGGCCCTTTTTCACATGTAACAACGCTTTGATGTTTGAAGAATTGTCAAGCCCGAGGGTGATGCAAGGCACCGTGCTTTTGCACCATTGCAGTGCAAGATTGTAGCCATCTTTGTTGCAAATTTTAAACTTATTCTTTGGAATTGGAGGCATTTATAGGGCTTTGAAAAAGTAATCCTGTAATTGTTACACAGTGTAGTTCATAGATTTTGAATCAAGATAGCACATAATTTGTTTGTTCATGTGAGAATACAAGTGTTATTGAATACAATCTTATGATCATTATCTAAAGCACATTTTCTCAAAGTTGTACTTCCAGGACAGCAGTTGCACACATATCCCTCAGCCCCCTTCAAATTTATTCCATAATGTTCACTGCTTGCCCATTGTGATATTGCTGCACTTAAATCTTTAATTTTCTGAAAGGAACCTTCCTATGCTGATCATCATCATTCCCAACAGTTCATAGACTTTAAGGCAGAATTAATACAGCAAAATCTGCCAAGATAGAATCACAAGAGTGTGTAACATATCTACAGATCATAAAGGTTTTCAGCCTGATCAGATATAGCATAAACCAGTTAGTTCACACTGTAAAACTATTTAAAAATAGGTGGATTCAATCAGAAGGAAAATATGTATTACAAAAAATGAACAGTACAAATTTATTTTATTTTTTCTAAAAACCACAATGGTGAATTTAGGAACTCAAGAAAAATCACCATATACATACACAAGCCAAATGAAAGTAAAAAGTCTTACAGAAAATAAAAGCAGCCTTTTCTTCGATGTCTTGCAAGAGGAGGTCAGTATATGACTGGCAAAAATCATGCCTCCTGCATTTCGATAGTGTTTTCTCGTGTGTATTATTATAACTGGCAATATTCAGCTGCGAAGTAACACAAATGCTATTTAGTGAAAATTTAAAGAGTCCAACTTTCAAATTCATGTGAAAGGCACAATAAAATTAAATTCTGCTTTAAATTCACAAGTTTTGAAGAAATTATTGAAACTTATCTGCCATTAAAGTTTCAGGGCAATATTAAACATGAACACCTTGCACCATGAAGTTTATCTAAGACAATGGGATAATTCTGAGTGGCAAATGGTTCCAAAGTCATTACTGTAGCTGAGCACCACAGAACATTTTTAGTTTTACCTTTAGGTTATTTCCAGGATATTAAGTGTTATCATAATTTTTAAAACAATACCATATACACTCTTTGACATAAAACTTAGTAAGCAGTCGGCTACCTCGGAGTCCAAAACCGCACTGACTGTGACATGAGACAAATAATGTGGCCATGCTGACAATACTGTAAGTCGAGCTATCTGCACAAACTGGCAATATTCTAGGCCACAGCAGTTCCTAGTAGAAGCCTAGTCTTACTTTTGAACTGTCATGCTACCTCTATGCCCATGCTCTTGCAGTAAACAGCATGTTACCTGAATGCAACGTCTCGCTGTCGAAATCGCCCATTACTCATTTTTTACAATGCCTTTCCTCTGAATGCTGAAGCCCTGACTGTAATGGTTGTGCATCTACAATATATTTCACTTTCTAGCACACCGATCATAATAGTTTGCTCCTATAACATTTTTGTGACAAATTTCTAGGTAGACTGCCTGTCTTTGAATACCACATGCATCACCTACCACTCATTGCTTTGGAGACTATAAAATGGTTTACTGTTGTTTAGTGACCCTACACAAAGAATACCTATGATTTGCATTTCACACTCAACAGCATGGAGGCAGACAACCCGTTTTTATATGTCGAGCGTTCTATTACACTAATATGCAAGACACACGTGTGGCTCAAAATTAAAGTTTGTGATACAATCCAAATATCTCATTACACAATTTAGTGTTGTTATTAATACTTTACACCTTCTTTCTCTTCATTTTAAAACTATTCTTCATGCAATCTTTCTTCGGGAATTCATATGTTTTTGTCAAGTAACTATAAGTAACTGTGGTGCAATGAGTTTTACTGTCGTTCCACATTTTGAGGTCCACATACGGATTCATAAAAAACTTAACTTTGACTGAAAGTGAAATTAAAGGTACTGAATTAAAATTAAACCAACAAAATTGCCCATCTCTGAAGCCACACAGAATGGAAGGAAGCTGCTAACACTGGTATCAGCAAATGTCTATGAAAAGGAAGGTAGGAAGATTGCGTTTAATGTTCCATCGACATAAAGGTCATTAAAGACAGAGCACAAGTTCGAATAGTGTCAAGGATGGGGAAGGAAAGTGGTCATGCTTTGCAAAGGGGCATCCCAGAATTTGCCTGCAGCAATTTAGACATGAAGTTCTTGTCGGGTCTTCAGGTGGATCAAACTGTCATCTGCACACAATATTTCCAAGGTGCACCTGGCTGCCGCTCTCGCCGATAACTGAATCAGTAAGATAGAATTAATCCATATGCTTATATCAGACAATTTGCAATAGAAGTTGTAGTGAACTGTTATTACTATACTCAATTGTGCTTTTCATATTTAATTTCTGTGGTTTTCACTGTGATACATCCCAATGTCCAAACAATTAGGTTTCAGAAAAATGCTAACTAAGCAATTTTCTCAATTCTTAAAAATTCTAAAACATATTAGCTTCTCACTCTTTTTATGGGGTGTGTTACAGCACCTCAAAATCAACTGTGTCTCAGTAATGTCTTATGCACATACAAAGAACTTCATGACCAGCACGAGAATACATAAGTATGGTGGTGGGGATGAAAGTAGGAAGTACCACAGTTCACTACTTATTTGATACCACACAGCAGTGAATTCATTTGAGGATTCAGAAGAGAAGAAACTGAGAATTATCTTCATTAACACTGAAACTAAACTGTAAATGCGGGCCATGTGCAATTCTGTGCCTTCATGTGTATTTCACTATGAGATCTATAAACATAATGCGTATTAATTAGCCTGTTCACTGCTTTTGTAATGTTCATTTTTGTTTTGTCCCTAAATGATTGAAAGAATTCAGATAAATGTCACTGAATGTCCCTTTTAATCTTTCCAGTGACTTTTCTTGTATGTCGTCGTTTGGTCTTTGCAAAACAGACCACTACGTCTGCTCCCATGAGCAGACAAATTGTATTCGAAATTGATTGTCACAAGTGGAACATAGACTTGTAGACCTGGAATTTCCATGTCAGTTTCCGTAGTCATGTGAATAACAGCAAGAAGAAACTCTAATTTATCTGTTGGTATAACTCGTTCAAACAGCAGCAGAACAAAATTGTCAGACATAATCTTCCATTTAAAGTTATAATACTGTACCGGCAGGTGAGCAAATGGTAAACCATGGTTGTGGTCAGAAATTCAAATTGTTCTGTAGCAGTGACAAGGTCCATACTACATATTTGATTGTTGTCTAATATACTGTGACACAAATTTACCAGTCCTTCTGGTGATAAATCAACAGAAACTGTTCCATAGTTCTGCCCGCATCACCGGCCTCCCATTGTCTTCTTTTGTAATTGGGCTTTTCCTGCTGCCCTGGAAACGAGATATCAAGGTAAATGTGTGTATCCTGCTTGGCAAAATATCCAACATTACATTCTTCCAGATAGACTGGTCACGTGCACCGGTGCCAAATAGGGAAAGGAAAGTTTATGTGAGTGAATCAGAAACAATAATAATATTAACAATAAGAAACTAATAATTAATTAAATTTATTGCATTACAGAAGGGGGCTGAAGATTAAAAATAAATAAAAATAGGCTGATCATTCAGTCGGCACAACGCAAAAGTTTTCTTAGCATTTTGTTACTGAATTCCATTCTGATTACTTGAAGAGAGAGAGAAAGAGAGAGAGAGAGAGAGAGAGAGAGAGAGAGAGAGAGAAACTGAAGCGATACACATCAATAGCCCAATGAGATCTGAACCAGCAACTACCCTTGCCTTAGATCAAGAGATGAGTGTGGCACCAAGGAGCAAATATTGTTTCGTTTAGCCCTATAACATTGCTCTGATGTTAGTTAATGCAGACAGTTCACAATATGGAACACAAAACCAGTTGAAATTTACGATCACAATTACCTTCCCAGGATTGAAAAGAAAAACTTAAAATCTCATTGTCATATAAACTCTACGACTACTCAGATTCATACATCAACATGAAAACAGAACATTATGAGAATGTAGCAAGATCACTCAGCACCAACCATAAAGGTAAGTGAATATTCAAGAGATGTAAAACATTGTTAGAAGTACTGTGAAGTCTCAACTGCACTAGCAATGTGAAGAATTTCATGGACAGCTCAAAGTGGTCCCAACAGTCGGGATACCAGTTACTTTGGAATAAGGCTGGGCATCTCGGACATATTCTGAATAGTGGTCACCTTTGTGCTCAGACGGCAAAGACTACCAAATCCACTGGTTAGTCCCTCAACCGTTAGGGGTAAAACTCAATGAGACCTGGGGCAAGTAAGGCTATCAACCTGCTTCCCTGGTACTTTAAATAAGATGCTGGCAACAATCAGAGCAAAATGCCTCGGACCTTTGGAGGTGACGGAGTCCCACCTCTAATTGACCAACCAGGGACTCCTAAGATACGACTCGGCAAACAAATGGTAAAGAGATGGGGAGCTATTAATATCAATGGGGGCTACTCTCGGAAGAAGGTAGAGCTGGCAGAGGCTGCAAGTAAGATGGAGTTGGATGTTTTAGCTGTTAGTGACATTCGGGGAAGGTGTGAGGAAGAAGAGGAAGTGGGAGAATACAAGGTCTACCTGTCAGGAGTCAAAGCAGGAATAGCACAATGGGGTGTAGCACTTTACATTAGGAAAGAAATGGAACCCAGCGTAGGTGCAATAAGGTATGTAAACGAACGACTGATGTGGATAGATTTGACAGTGTCTAGCAAGAAAATTAGGATTGTGTCAGTATATTCGCATTGTGAAGGGACAGTTCGAGGTAAGATGGATAGTTTTTATGATGCACTCAGCGATGTAGTTGTTAGAGTAAAGGACAAGGACAGTGTTCTGCTCATGGGTGATTTTAATGCCAGGATTGGAAATCGAACAGATGGGTATGAAAAGGCTATGGGTAAATTTGGAGAGGATATGGAGACCAATAGGAATGGGGAAACAACTCTTGGATTTCTGTGCCAGTATGGGCTTAGTAATCACAAACTCCTTTTTTAAACATAAGAACATTCACCGGTATACTTGGGAAGGCAGGGGAACCAGATCTGTCATTAAATATATAATAACAGATCGAGAATTCAGGAAGGCTGTGAGGGACACACATGTATTCAGGGGATTCTTTGATGACACTGATCACTATTTAATCTGCAGTGAAATTGGTATTGTGAGGCCGAAAGTGCAGGAGGTCAGGTCCATATGTAGGAGGATAAGAGTGGAGAAACTTCAGGATAAGGAAATCTGGCATAAGTACATAACAGCGATCTCAGAAAGGTACCAGTTAGTTGAATGTAGTCAATTACAGTCATTGGAAAAGGAATGGACAAGGTACAGGGACACAGTACTAGAAGTGACTAAAGAATGTCTTGGAACAGTAGCGTGTAAAGATAGGATGAAGCAAACAGCTTGGTGGAATGACACAGTCAAGGCAGCCTGTAAAAGGAAAAAGAAGGCGTATCAAAAATGACTACATACTAGAACTCAGGTAGACAGAGAAAGTTATGTTGAAGAAAGAAACAAAGCCAAACAGATAATTGCAGCATCCAAGAAGAAATCTTGGGAAGACTTTGGAAACAGGTTGGAGACTTTGGGCCAAGCTGCTGGAAAACCATTCTGGAGTGTAATTAGCAGTCTTCAAAAGGGAGGTAAGAAGGAAATGACAGGTATTTTGGACAGGTCAGGAAAACTGCTGGTGAATCCTGTTGATGCCTTGGGCACATGGAGAGAATATTTTGAAGGGTTGCTCAATGTAGGTGAAAATACGATCAATGTTTCAGATTTCGATGTATAATGGGATAGGAATGATGATGGAAATAGGATCACATTTGAGGAAGTGGAGAAAATGGTCAATAGATTGCAGTGCAATAAAGCAGCTGGGGTGGATGAAATTAAGTCAGAACTCATCAAATACAGTGGAATGTCAGGTCTTAAGTGGTTACACAGGATAATTGAAATGGTGTGGGAGTCGGGACAGATTCTATCAGATCAGTAATCACACCAATCTTTAAACACAGAAACAGAAAAGATAGTAACAACTACAGAGGTATCTCTTTAATCAGCGTTGTGGGTAAAATCTTCTCAGGTATTGTTGAAAGGAAAGTGTGTGTATTAGTTGAGGAGAAATTAGATGAAAATCAGTGTGGGTTTAGGCCTCTTAGAGGTTGTCAGGACCAGATCTATAGCTTACGACAAATAACGGAGAAGTGTTACGAGTGGAACAGGGAATTGTATCTATGCTTTATAGATCTAGAAAAGGCATATGACCGGGTTCCTAGGAGGAAGTTATTGTCTGTTCTACAAGATTATGGAATAGGAGGCAAAATTTTGCAAGCAATTAAAGGTCTTTACATGGATAGTCAGGCAGCAGTTAGAGTTGACAGTAAATGAGTTCATGGCTCAGAGTAGTTTCAGGGGTAAGACAAGGCTGCAACCTGTCTCCACTGTTGTTCATATTATTTATGGATCATATGTTGAAAACAATAGACTGGCTAGGTGAGATTAAGATATGTGAACACAAAATAAGCAGTCTCGTATATGCGGATGACTTAGTTGTGATGGCAGATTCAACTGAAAGTTTGCAAAGTAATATTTCAGAGCTAGATCAGAAATGTAAGGACTATGATATGAAGATTAGCATCTCCAAAATGAAAGTAATGTCAGTGGGAAAGAGATATAAACGGATTGAGTGGCAAATAGAAGGAACAAAGTTAGAACAGGTGGACGGTTTCAAGTACTTAGGATGCATATTCTCACAGGATGGCAACATAGTGAAAGAACTGGGAGCAAGGTGTAACAAAGCTAATGCAGTGAGTGCTCAGCTACGATCTACTCTCTTCTGCAAGAAGGAAGTCAGTACCAAGACTAGGTTATCTGCACCGTTCAATCTTTCGGCCAACTTTGTTGTATGGGAGCGAAAGCTGAGTGGATTCAGGTTACCTTATCAATAAGGTTGAGGTTACAGATATGAAAGTAGCTAGGATGATTGCAGCTACTAGTAGATGGGAACAATGGCAGAAGGGTGTCCACAATGAGGAAATCAAAGAAAAACTGGGAATGAACTCTATACAGGTAGCAGTTAGGGCAAACAGGCTTAGATGGTGGGGTCATGTTACACGCATGGGAGAAGCAAGGTTACCCAAGACACTCACGGGTTCAGCAGTAGAGGGTAGGAGGAGTCGGGGTAGACCAAGGAGAAGGTACCTGGACTCGGTTAAGAATGATTTTGAAGTAATAGGCTTAACATCAGAAGAGGCACCAATGTTTGCACTGAATAGGGGATCATGGAGGAATTTTATAAGGGGGACTATGCTCCAGACTGAACGCTGAAAGGCATAATCAGTCTTAAATGATGATGATGATGATGATGATGATGATGAGAGCCTCATTTGCAGCAGAGCACCATTTTCTTAATATTACACAAATCATGATATTTCTTGTTTTTTCTTTACACGCACAAAGTGTCTTCCACTTTCAAATTTGAAAATTCGTAGCCATGGTTAGTAGAAAGAAGACAAGGCTGGCAACTACCATCCACATGAGTAGCTTCATTGGAACTGGTCAAGAAATGTTGCTTTCACCCAGCAGCCACTCTTGAAAAGTATATTTATCCACATATGCTTGAAAAGTGGCAGCTGGCAGATTGTTTTTTGTGGTGCCCAGTTTAAATTCTACAGTCACAGTCCTGAAGAGGGTAGAAGAAAACTTGGAAAAGGCCAAAACAAATCACTTGGGCAGAGGAAATGTGTAAGTGAAAGAGACTTTCACAGCAATTTACACAAGCACCTTGACATCCTTATTTGCAAGTGTGAGATTTAGCTATGTTCAGAACTTGACGATCAATGTCCTGGTGATGCTAATTTTAAACATGGGGTGCACATCTCTTGCTTTTGTTCTAAGGACATGACGATCCCTGTCAAAGAACTGGTGTTTATTACAGGTCAAAGAGAGAAAATTGGGTCTGTTGGACGGCATCCCACAGGGTTACCAGGTCTACCCCAGCACAGAAGACAAATTAAAAAGCAGAAGAGGCAACAAAATGAATTAAGAAGAATTTTTGAATATAAGCAGAAAATGAAGGTATGCTTAACATTACAGTTAGATGAAATTCTTTTCTCCAAAAAAAAAAAAAGGTGAAGAGGCAGCTGATGTTAAAAATGAAGATTCTGAAGACCCTTGGCAGATATCGTGATGATTCTGATGTACCCTCTGTTTGAAGTATAAGTTAGTATAACACATTATAATTGTGCAACAATGTGTTGCAAAATATTAGGTATGATTTCATTCTACGTGTTACAGCTGCCATTACAACAGTTACATACTGGATGCCGGATTAATTACTGAAGGTGACAGGAGGCTTGTAGTTGGTCACAATAAAGTAAAATGGACCCAAGAGAGTATCATAATTACTTGATGAATAATTTCATGACCAATGCAGGATAGCTAAGATTGAATGTATCTTCTTTGATGGACGCCAAGATTCCACTGAAGTTCTGTTACAAGTTATCAGTTTCCAAGTACTGTGAAACAAGAACATTACACAGTTTACAGTCAGCCAGGTGGAATGTATCTTCACTTCTTTACTCGAGGAGTTTCTTTGCAACTTTACTTCAGAGAACGATTTAACAGAAAGGTAACCTGCTGAAGTTATTGATAACCATCTTGTGGAGTTTTTAAAGAAAAAACAGTGTTGGTAAAAGTTTGCAGACTATTGGTGGTGACTGAATGAATTTTGACACTGGTTGCAAAGGAGTAGTCATGCATTGGGTTGAGACAAAGCTGAATCATAAATTCATCTGGTTGGTTCGTGTTCTTCTTCGAGCTACTTAATCAACCTGCTAGATGGAAAAACTTTGTCTCACAGCAAGTGGAGTGGTAAGTTTGGCAACGTGCTTGATAGTGCAGCAGAATTTGAAATCAATCTCTCGTTTCTCAGAATTTCCTTTCCAGAGCTTCTGGTTCCAATAAGCGACACTGTTTTCAAGGATCTCTCTACATATCAGGCTTATGGTTAGGAGACTACTCAGGCCCCAAGGAAAAGTGCACTTCCAACTAAATGACAGTATTAGAGATTGGTTCTGTAAGCGGCTCTCAGTGGTTAACAACTGGAAATAGGACTTGTACACACAGCGTTGAAAACATGACCTTACAGGCAACAACTTCATGACATTAAAACTGCTTGTGGAATACACTGTTGCTGTTTATTATCCCTGACGGTTTATGATCATATCGAAATTCTGTTGGAGGGAAGGAACTCACAGCATTCTGTATCAACTGAAGCTCCTGAAATCCCAGAAGAAGGCAGTAGCAGATATAGTTTTGCAAACAACCCAACGTTCATAATGGTTCGCATGTAGTAAAATGGTGCTTCAGACACTTTAATGTACAGAAGACCAAGAAGAAAGACAACCTAGGATCCAAAGGATAACTGAATTGAGGAATGAAGATAATGATACACCAGGAGACCTATATGTTCCTCTTAGAAAGATACCTATAGTAAATCCATACACAACTTCACTTTTGGAACTTATCGACTAGACTGGTCAGAGAAAGTATAAGGCCCTTCACTTTCTTGTTTAAAAAAATGTTTGTTCAAGAGCCAGTACCCCATTCAAAAGCAGCCACTTCATGGACAGTCCATAAAGAGGTGTGTGCAACAAGGAACAAAGGCTACCTGCAAAGTGTGTACTCCTGAGAAATGAGAAGGCTATATTAAAAGCCAGGAAGCACACACAAGAATGATTTCTAGGAATGAACTGAAGCAAGATTTGATGAATATTGTTGAGTGAAGCTTTTTACATTTTTACAATGTGTTTTCAGTGTTTGACAATAAAAACAGAAGATAAGGAAAATTGTTTGAGTTTGTTACCATTTTTTAGCGAATTTTGCTTTAGTTTATATTAAATTAAGCCCTTATTTTGAAAATTTAAATATGCATTATAATCAAGTGCAAATTTACCAAGCTAAATGTTTATCAATTAAGAAAAACCTTTTAAATTAGGATATTACACATCAAAAGGCACAATTTTGGACCACCTCACTCACAAAAATCATCAAATTTTATTTTTGTCTTCTAAAATGACGCGCCTTCTACCGTATGCAATACACAGTAACTTTCTCATTCATTGCTTCCACGATTCATCATGTCTTGTTTGATACTGAGATGATAAACAAAAAATAGAAAAAACAAAAAATAGATTCCTCTCACTGACAGCTGCTTTGAGTCTGATCAGAGACTTTCTCTTGTTTTGCTGATGAAGTAGTTTGGTATTTGGTGAAGCAGGTGACTATGGCTATTTCTGCAAGGTTGGCAGGAGACATATGACAAGTAGGTTTAAGATTCACTGCTTACTTTGACAGCTACCAGTTCACTTAAAGTACTAGCGAAAGGAAGTGATAAGATACAGCTTTTGTAACAAAGTTGGAACTGGTTTAGAAATCAGCTACCGTTTTAGAAAGTAAGCACTCTACAACTATCCGGACAAGGCAATTCTGCAGCAAATACACTCCAATTGCCATAAAAATTGTAGCTGAGGTAAATAGCTTGCAATGTGAAAGGTGAGAGTAGGTGTAGTTTATGCACAATATGACCTTTTTAGAATTATAAAAGTTTACTTTACTAACACAGTGTGATAGCTTTGGTGGGAATTATTCAGAATATTTTATTGAGCTTACAAGGAGAAGCCAAGCGAATTTAGTAGGATCAATCACTCCCACACCCTCAAATCACTGTTATGACAATGGAGTTGGCAAACAATGCCTATGACACGGCAAAGTCTTGGCTACTTCAGTGCTAGAAGAATTGATTTGCATAGATGGAATCGAGCATGATTGGATTCAAACATCCAATGTAGTGCAAGACATTGTGCTACAGTGGATGTCCAGTGTAGTCTTTCGGGATATTTGTAAACATCCCAACACACCATTGGAAAGCTGTCAACAAGAGATGCTCGTGAGTAAGTTGAATAAGGATAAACATAGTGGGAAAGGAAAACTTTGTTTTCCTTTCTTGTATGCAGTGAATGTGGAGCAGTGGTGGAGCCAGGGAGAAGGGGACCAGTAAAAATGGTATTGCAACCACTGATTGTGGGAGTCATTTGGGTCATGGTGCAGCATGTGCCTGAATACAAGAGCCATGGAGTAAACAACGCACCAGTAAGGCGTAATGAACATTTGAACAGCACTAGTTTTTTTACCTGTCCACTCAGGTCCTAAAGTACGCATGTACGAATGTTTTTGAATGTACTCAAGAGAGTAGTATTAGCGTAGCAATTGTTTGTTGTGTTGTTAAAAGAAATATACCCCTGTATGTGAGAAGTGTGGCTATTTATTTAGTAGTGCAGTAGAGCGAACTTGCAGAAGCATTCCAGGAATCTTCACCGCAGTTGGATTGACAGAGAGGTGGCAAGGAAAGATCTGGACCACCAAAAAACTCCTCTGAGAGGAGAAGAGAAAGGTAATACTACGTTGATCTGGCAGCGTATTAGGGTTGGCAAAATACTGCCAAGTTATATCGGCCAGGGATGCAACTTCCCGCTAGTGCTGGTATAAGACCCACCACACACCCTACAAAATATACATGAGCAGGAGAAGAGGGAAAAATACACCCCATGTGGTGACCTTGGGAAACGCGAACAAAGACTGCAGCAACAAGTAAGTGTAGAAAATTGATTTGAGTCAGAATTACAACTCCAAAGAATAAAAGACAAAGAAGTTGCCCCTGGCAACCAGCGATCAACAACAGTGCCGTAGAATGCACGTACCAAGAAATCAAAAATAATTCAGAGCTTCTTTTGAATGAATTGTCTGAGAAAGATTAGTAAACACACAATGAATGGAAACTATAATTTACTGTTGGATATCTGAAACAGAAGAAGAAGACAGTGGCAGCAGAAAGTGCACCCATACTACAAGCAGTGAGTACACAGAATTAGTTCAAAACTTTAAAAATTGTTTTGATGGGATGACACATATGGCAGACGTTGATCCGGCGAGAGTTATCAAATGTTCAAATGTGTGTGAAATCTTATGGGACTTAACTGCTAAGGTCATCAGTCCCTAAGCTTACACACTACTTAAACTAAATTATCCTAAGGATGAACACAAACACCGATGCCCGAGGGAGGACGCGAACCTCCGCCGAGACCAGCCGCACAGTCCATGACTGCAGCGCCTCAGACCGCTCGGCTAATCCTGCGCGGCCGAGAGTTATCAATGCAGAGTGGCAAGCAGTTGCGCGAGTACAGAGTGCTGTATTGTCCAGTCAGTGGCAGCACA